>NW_024062863.1:0-1200000 GCF_006381635.1 Hibiscus syriacus | reverse complement strand
TGATTTCTAAGGCATGATCATTGCAACTATACACAGATCCTCCTGAGACTGGTTCATAATGATGGAACAATTCTCTTCTTGAGGTCATGTGATATGTTGCTCCCGAATCAATGAGCCATATGCATATCTTTTTCTACTTCCACGGGGTTGACGCTTCACAACATAGAGCATCTCCATCATCTGAAGTGTTGCGGTATTGCCTTCTGGATTGGAGTTTTTATTTAGACTCCAACAGTCCTTCTTCAAGTGACCATTCTTTCCACAGTTGTAACACTTTAAATTCTTCTTGCTTCTCGACTTCAATCTACCATGTTTGTGACTGCTGCTTTGGCCACGTTCTGTTGATCTCCCTCTCATGGTTGTCAACGCTTCTGCTTGTTGCAGATTTACTTGTCTGTCTTCCTTGTTCTTGCACCGATTTCTTCTTGTAGAGCAGCTGCAACGTCATCGAAGACTAGACTGGTGACATTATTGTTTGTCAAGTTGATGATGAGTTGATCATATAAATCCGGTAGACTTTGAAGTAGTTCACACGTCTTGTTCTCCTATTTTACAGCTTAAGGATGTAAGCTGAGAAAATAAAGTGTTCAGTGTATTTAAGTGCCGTCACTGAAGTAGACTCTGGAAACGGAGAGTGTACAATTTCTCTTAAGGAAATTTATTGTGCAACGATGTGGCATCGTACAGTTTGGTGAGATGATCCCATATCTCCTTAGTTGTCTTCTTCTCCTCGATACTTGACAATACTTCATCTGCTAATGCTAGATGAAAGTTTGCCATAGCATTTCCGTCAATTTCGATCCATTTTGTCGTCTGTGAAATCTACTGGCCTTCGCTGATAGCTGCTAGACAACCGTCTTTCCTCAGGATGGCCTTCATTTCATTTCCACAATGAGAAATTTCTCCCATTGAACTTTTCAATATCAAATTTCGTTGCATTGCTTCGTTTACGGATAGCTCCCACTATTTCACTATCGTGAATAGTTCTCTGGAACCTTCAAAGAATGGGTAATAACTTCTTTTTCTTATGTTGGAGGATCCACCTTTTGGTGGCAACCACAAAGACAATAAGCAGATATTACACACTCTAATCTAGCTCTGATACCAATTGTTGCTGAAGACGGCTATCGGATAGAGCAAAATCGCAACTGATAATTTGAGAAAATAAAAATGAAGATAAAAAAAGACACAAAATTTACGTGGAAAACTCCTAAATAAAATAGGGTAAAAACCACGGGCAACGGTAGAAGAATTTTACTATGAGAAAATAGGAATTACAACCTCTCTCGATCTATCAAGGAGAAAACAATAATAATTCTCTCTAGATAAAAAGGAGAAAACAACTCTCAAGAAACTCTCTAAAATTTCTCTTGTATTGGAAGAAAGCTATAATGCTTTGGGATGGTTTTGAAGCTAAATGGGCTAGGGTATTTATAGTTGAAGCTTAAGGACTAATTTGTAAATACCCTAAATTTTAGTGACTAGAGTTTGTAATTTGCCCATATAAAAAAATCAACAATTTCTACACCTAATTTTCGGTGCCTACAATTGTTGACAAATTTTTTTTTTCAAACCAAAGCTGAACAAGAGTGGCAATGGAGGAAAGAAATTTTGAGAAGGGGTAAAGGAAATAATCACGTTATACCACCGTGAATACATATACATTCGTTATATCAACATAGCGCTCCATTCAAAAAGTAATAATTTATTCACATATATAATACTTATAATTAGAATTATATCTTTTATTTGTAATTTAAAAGAGAAATATATCAAATATGATATACTCAAAGAAAATTTAAGAAATTCATATATATATATATATAAAATGCGTGGATGAAAAATATTTTATTAAAAATACATAATCATAATTCTTGTATATATCTTGCTCTGAGATGCGGAAATGTTGTTCATAAAAAGCCAGGGCAAACAATAGCCGAATGGCTCGTGTCACTGTCAGCGCGTGGAACCCTATAGCGGCGGCGGCGGCGGCGGCTGCAGATGCATATATATATATATACTTATATATCCAAATCACATTGGGAGGTCTGTTTCGTTAAAGAGGTTTTCTTCGACGATCCTGCAGTATTCCAATTCATGCTTTTAAAATTACTTTAATTCATGCACGGAAAGCAGCCTCAGTCTGGCTAGTAAATGATACATGAATTATAATAATTTATGTTGCAAGGATTATATTACAATTTGATGCTCATATTTAAACATAAATATCGAGTATACTTATTTGATTATTGGTAGTTAATTATTATTACCTTTGCTGGAGCACGCTGCAAGAATTTTCACCCACAATTCTTGAGCTGGTATTTCCGTCATCTAACTCTTTCAACTTAACCTCAAAATTCACAGTAAAAAGAATTAACTTCCCTTTTCAAACTTAATGTTTCATTGCTAAATACATATTAATAAAATGGATAATTATTTGGTATATTTATGTAGAATTTTTTTTTAAAATTTTATCAGCAGATTCATAGATGGCAAAATTATTTATTTTTTATTATAAAATTAATTAAAAAGCACTGTTGTTTATAAAACTAAAAATCTCGGCTCCAAATATATATGAATAATAATCCATTATATAAAGTGTACAACGGAAGTCTCACTCTTTTCTGGAGGCGACTGTTCTCCTCTTGCAATTGTTTGTGCTGCGTTGAAACATAAGATATCATTAGTTTGAATTTCTGTTCAATATGCCATTTCTGTACCGCGTGTTCTCCACTTACCCGTCTCTTCAGCAAGGTGGCGTGATCCGAAACAATGCGTCTCTGTTTAATACACAAACTGCATATTAATAACCGATGTATGTATGTAGTGTATGTATGAATGCATATTAATTCCATTTCACTGAAGGAAAAAAACCTAGGTTTCCATCCTAACAAAACTGTCTGTTATAAATTTTAAATTTCTATATAGTTTGTATTTTTTGTATTGCTGATTTTAGTTCACAAGCTCGAATATAAATTAAATATTATGTCAGTCCATGTACATGTATATATATATCATATATTACAATACTTGAAATTCTTCATTTTCTTAAAAAGTATTTATATATAGTGATCATTTATACATAAAATTAGATTTTATTGAAAAGACAAATACTCGTATCTGATAAATTATTCGAACACAACTAAGATGAAATATATAGGCATAACTTCGTTAACCCTTTTTTTTTTCTACGGACCTTTCTTGAGCGGACACGTTCAACGCCTACTTTCAACTGGCGCTCGAGCTGTTTCAACTCTCTCATGCCTAATGCTAAGATGTCTTCTCCAGATAAGTGCCTGCAAAAACACGAAAGCATTTGATACTTAGAAAACATGGAATATATATATGAGTGTGTATTGCCACGACAGTTGTACGTACTTTTGCCTGGCTTCCAAGGTGTTTATGGATCTCTTTAACTCTTCAATCTCGCTCCTCCAAAACTGTGAACATCAAGAAAGTTAAAAGCTGTTTAACACATTAATTATATGGTCAAAATAGAGTTTTAATAATAAAAGGAGCTACTGAAAACCAGTAGCATTACAAAAGCTGCTGTACAACCAGCACTAGTAAACATAATCTGGGATGTCATTTTCACTTTTTTTTTTTTTTTGCTCCTTGGCAAGTATGATGAGCTTTCATCTTCAAGCTTTCTCCAAACAATTTATACAACCCCGAAAAGTCCTTAACGATTCTAAAACTGAGAAAAAAGAAAGACTTAAAGCACACAGATTTCTATGTTACTGATAATGTCCATACACAAACTTTATGCTGTCGGTTCTTGAGAACAAGTTGCCTTAAATTTCACAACTTAAACCATCTACGTTGTCCGGACTTTTCATGTTTTTAGAGTACTTGCTACTATATATCTATCCAGAAACATATTCAATGTCCACCTGAAATTAAGGTAATATAGCTAAAAATGACACATATTTAACAGAAATAAAGTTTTGAGAAGACACAATGCATGATTTGCTCTTATTGCTTTATGATAATAAAATCTGGAAAAAATAAAAGCTTGACCAGAAATCATCAAACAATACCTCCATGGTTCTAAATTGAGGATTACTAGAATCAGGCAGCCCTACTTCCCTTCTATACTTTGCAATAGTCCTATCCATGCTGCAGAAATTAAAATATACTCAGATCAAAGATAAACATATAAGAAAATGCATTGGGTTGGGGGGGGGGGGAGGTGGTAAGGATTTAAATACCAGTTCATAGCATCACGATAAATCGGAGAAGTAAATGGGAGAATTGAACTTACTCATGACTGGCAAACTGGTAAACCTTTCCTGAAGAAGAGAAGATAAGCAAGGCAACTTCAGCATCACAGAGTATGGACAGCTCAAAAGATTTCTTGAGGAGCCCATTTCTTCTCTTTGAGAAGGTGACTTGCCTGTTTGTTGGGTTCTCAATTCTTTTCAATTCAACCTTTCCTCTCCCCATTTCCTTTGTATCCACCTAAATCAAGTAAAAAAATTTGATGCGTACACTTCAATGTTTAGCCATATTTATAAAAGAAATGAGAAAAAAAAAGAGAGGGAGAGAGAGAAAACACAAAAGAAACGGGTATTGATTATGAAAGATAAAGATATGTTTTCACATTGCATGCAAGCAAAAAGATCGAGCTTACCATCATCCAATTAGAGCATAGGTGTCGAGAGTACGTTGTCAGTGGCTTTGTGGGTGTTTGTTTTTCGAGTTAGGCAAAAACGAGACGACTCTGGTGACACGGCCTCACTACTCAAATGCCCTATAATAATTCCAAATATTTCTCGATTCCCTTGAACAACTGGGTCATTATGAGCCCCATCGTCACCACCAAAAAAAAGAAAAAGAAAAAGCATAAATGGTATTTATCTTTTAACTTTTTCTTCCTAGTTATCTAGTTGAAATGGAATAATACCCCAGTTAAGTCAAGTTGAAAAAAAAGTTTTTAACTTGATTTAAAAATGATAATTAAAATTTCATTTAAAATCGAATCAAATTTTAGTTTTAAAACCTGACCTTAATTCAAGAAAACATTGACCTTAAAAAAATGAACTCCATATCAAAACCAATTATATAAGCTCAACTAAAGTTTAGATTAAAATAAAAACAACTAAAACATATTAAAAAACTTTATTAGACTTGCGAAATATTCATGTAGAATATTATGATGCTGAAATTTAAATTATAAAACTTCAACTCAGTTCGAAAATGATCAAGTAAAATTCAAAATTTATTAGATCCTAGTTGTGTCTTGCTTGCTTGCACCCTTATTATTAACATTAAAGTAGTACTACTTTTAAGAGAGATGAACAGGGAAGCTTTTCAAAGGTATTAATCAATAAATAACATAACCTTATTCTAATATAATATCAAAGAAATAAAACCTTAATTGAACAAAAGAAAAAACATGTATAAGATGCAATGTCTAGAGCATAAGCATTCCCAAAAGCTATGATGTACTATAATTTCACTCAAATATGCAATAGTCACAACGAAACTCCAATCATAATTTGACTAATATTAGATATAAAATGAATGGCCTACGTGCATCTGATAAGATTGATGCTTTAACCATGGAGCATATACATTATATGAGATAGATAAGGAACATGACAGTAACTGTGAGATATAATTACCGACTTAGAAGTGATCGATATAATCCAAGGATGAATATAAACACTTCAAAGAAAAGTTAATAATCAATTGATGTGAAATATTGTTAACGGGTACATTTACAAACATAATATGGTGGAGTAGCGCATATATAAACCAGCAATCAGCCTACAGGGATGGTCAGTAGAGAGCTATTGGGTGCCAGTGAACCGATACAACATGCAACCTGTGTCGAACAATGTGGAGTGTGGAGAGTAGCAGAAACAACAGTCCCCTGCGAGGCATTTTCACAAACAATGTATGGGTGATTCGACACGTATGGACCATGGTACAACCAAATGATTCTGGTGAACCCAAGGAGAGACCAACACGTGTTATGAAAAGCGATTGATAAAAAACGTGGAATTGGAATCGGGATTGGAGGGTATATTTTTTTTCCATCAAAGTTGAATAGTGAAGTATCGTTGATGTCCTTTTTGACAGGAAAAGTTGGAGAACAGTGAAGGCGACGATTCAAAATTTTAGGGACTTCGTAAGACAGGTGTCAAGGTTTGTTTTAAACTTTAGATGATCGGAGGCCCCAAAACGTAGCTCAGCCACAAATCTGGTGAAGCTCCTCATCATGAATTTTAGTGCTCGAAACCTTGTACAACCACTCATGGTTTTTTTGCTTTCATGTCATTTGTCTGTATACCAACCAATCTGAGGAAGTTTATTGTTGGAAAATATACCCTAAAATCTAAGGAAAGATGTAAGGGAGGAAAATGTAGAAAATTATATGATCATAAAATAAAGGGTAAGTATACAAATAGTTTTCGACTATAAGATAATATTTTGTTGAGTCTCTTAATTATTAAAAATTATAAAATTATCCCTAAACTATAGGAAATTGCTTTGTTGAGTCATTCGACAACTAAAAGTTATAAAATAGTCATTCGACTATTCATTATGTTTCAAACTCGTCTTTTTCCAATAAAAATTAACGGTCGTTTGAGCTAGACGTTAACATGCTGACTGAGATATGATAGTTGTTTGAGATTATGAGATCAAATTTTATCATATATTAGTCAGCAAGTTAACGTTCAACTTATATTGTCATTAATTTTTTAACGAAAAACGATGAGTTTGGAACATAATGAATAGTCGAGTGACCATTTTGTAACATTTATAGTCGAAAGACTCAACAAAACGACTCTCTATAGTCAAGGAACTAATTTGTAACTTTTAATCATCAAAGACTCGAAAAAACAATATTTTATACTCAGATGATCGTTTGTGTATTTTACCCTAAAGTAAAATGTTAATATGAATTCAAAACGTTGCAGGTACAAATCCCAAGAAATTAAGGAATAAAAATTAAATCATATTAAAACGAGTAAGATTCTTGTCACACCCCCAATTTAAGGGTCAGATTGTAAGTTTTTAAATTTATAGGTAGTTTTAGAAAGTTATAGGAAATTCAGGGACATATCCCTGAATTTAACCATTTTTTGTTAGCAGAGAACAAAATTTTATTTCCCCAATTTGAAATCGAGCAAAAGGGGGAATAAAAATTAAATCCCCAAAATTGGAAACTCTCTCCGCTACCCTGAACTGCTACCATCTGGCCAGCGGTGTCATGCACCGCCAGCACCATCGCGATCAGTGTCGTCCCCCAATCACAATCCCTCTATTTATTCATCGAAACCACTGCCAATCGACGTGGAGAATCTTGAGAAGCTTCGTCATAACCTCGTTTCGGTCACCCTTCGATTTCGTCTATCACGATTGTCTGTGGGTCGCTCCGCCATAAGCAAATAGATAGTCATCCCTCGCCGAGCAAAACCACGACGACAAATAGTTAAAACTCATCATTGTTAGCTGTGAATCAACGTTCAAAAACCCGCGGGAGAACCAAGTTATCATTTTTGTTTCAACTGATTTCGCGTCGATCTAGAGCTCCAATGACCTCACCGCCATAGTCGTTGGGCTCCCCATCTAAGTCTAAACAAAACCTAGCCCGTGGGTCAACGTATCATCATCGTTTACTCTGTCGATCATCGTTGGGTAAGATCGGTTCTATTTTCGGTTATTTGGTATGGTTGATGGCTGTTTTTTGTTAAAAAAAATTGTTGCAAATGATGTGTAGATGCTCCTGAAATAATTGGTCGATCACCCCGACCTTTGTCACCGTCGCACGCGCTGCCATGCACCGACAGTGCACGTGGGGCTCTTACACGTTTCAGGAAACCTTCTAGAACTGGTCCAATCGGTCTAGACCGGCCCGATCCGGCCAACCCAGACTAAACTGGGTCTGTTTGACCCAAACCGAGTCAACCTGACTCGTTGACTTTGACCCGACCCATTGACTTTTACCCGACCTGTTGACTTTGACCCAACCCATTGACTTTGACCATAGTTGATCGTTGACTTTGATTTTAAAAAAGTCAAAATTTTATTAAAAAACATATTTTATGTTTTTCGACGTGTTGAGTCCGAATCCAAATTCCGTTTTACCAAATTTGCACTCGATAAGTCGTTTTTCAATGCTTTATCTTCAGATTCAATTTGGTTTGTCGATTAAGTTCAGCTTCTGACGTAAATTCGTTTGCTATGTATATGAGACATTATGAGACGTGAAATTAAAGTTTGAGAGCGATCAAATGAAGTTTAAATGGTCGATCGATATGGCTCGTAAATCGAGATAATACTGTATTACTTTTTGTATGCCTTATAGCACAATTGATAGTTGGTAAATGCATGAATGAGTTCTATTGATCTTATGGATATTGTTGATTGAGGTAAACTGGTATGATTACGATAAGAGGATAGTAAATTGTTTAAGACTCGAATAACTCGCGTAAGGAATTAAAAGTTAGATAAGAAATAAATTCAAGTTCAATGATTAATCAGTAAATCAATTGAATTAAAGATCTTTAAACTTTGTTTTTTTTCGTTAAAGGTTACATGTCGGATATACATGCATAAAAAATTACGAAAATACCCTTAAGTTGTAAAAATGGTATGTGTTGACCCTGATAGTGGAATTACCCCGAGAATTTGTATTTTGACCAGATAAAATTAATGACGCACCTGTTAACTCCTAATTTATTTGGAAAATATCTTATAATCAGTTTTAAATCTCAAAGAAAGAACAAGGCCTGTAAACTCTGATTCTTGAATAAACACTTGAAGCCTAATTTATCGAAAGTGATGCCACTGACAGAATTAAATGAAATAACGATAATACCCTTAAAGTGTAAAAATGACCATAGATGGCTATCACAATGGAGACGACCTGAGAACTCGTATTTTGATTCACTTGAACCTCAGAATCACCAATTAAATTCCTAATCTATTTGAAATGCCCATGAAGTATAAAATGACCCAAAGTATGTCCAAGTCCTGGAATAACTAAATACCCTCAAGCTTTGAAATGAATAAATCAACCTCGAATACCAACTGACCTAAAATTTCTATTTACTAAGCAAACATTCGAAGACTAAATTATCGAAGGCACTTTACACGTATGAATTTCTTGAAATGACTAAATTATATGACCAATATGAACTGAATTGAAGTATTATATGTATATGAATTGAGGAAACGGTCGAATTACTCCAGAAAATCCGAAGTGATCGGGATAAACTTAACTACCAAATGACACAAGTACCCTCAAAGTCCTATAATTAAGTGAATGACTTAGATAAGTCAGGAAATCTTGATGAACTTATATGTTGTATCTTCTATAAGGGTTTTGAACCGAGAATCAATCACGCCGACATTTCTTGATATCGCTGCAATACAGAAATGAAATAAATAATAATGGAATACATGTTTGTCTCCCTAAGATCCATTCAACGATGATTCTGATGATGATCAGTTCGACAAGAGTTGCCAATATTAAAGTGTGAATACCCTTGAAGTGCATCGATTTGACCAGTTGACAGATATCACAGTGTTGGGATTTGTTCAATTTGACTTAACTTGATATCCTGATAAATCGACACGAATATTAAATACCATGAATCATTGTCTCACCCTTATTAGATCAAATTACTAAGAATTCTCTAAGAACCAAATGTCCAAAATGCCCCTGATTTCCTGAATAATGGAATCACTTTTGTCATACCTGACATCTCAAGTAACTCTGGTGCAAAAGATTCTGAGTACATTCCTGATTGCTTAGTGCTTTCGAAAAATATCTGAATACTATATGATCTTGATAAATCACTTCATGAATGACTGATGACTCTGTTAGCTGTCAAACCCTTTTTTATAGGAATCTTGATTATGAAATCCTATTAAATTACAGAAGTTTCATGATCCCCACTTGATAATTGCTAAGTACCTCCGGAAAATAACTTGATCCTCTAGTATGTTCTCTATGTACTACATGATTGTTTTATCCGTTTTGAAATATGTTTCACTGAAATTACTGATTTACTGATTTACTGGCTTATGAACCATGGCTACATTGTATGTGTTATATGATTACCGTTTTCATTGAAAATATAATCATTCCTGATTTATGGATCATGGGATCCACTGGTTACTACTTGAATTGTTTTATTGGGACATTATTTGGGTAGGCTGGAGTATGGAGATTCAGTTCAGATCAAGATGGTAATTCCTTACGGACTTAAGATGACCCTTGGGTAGGCTCCGAGGCCCCGAGAAACTATCTTGGGTAGGATCTCATGCCCCAAGACACTCCCTTGGGTAAATCATTGGACTACAATGGTGTACGGGTGGAGGACATTTATGTGGTTTATTTTATTATCACTCTTACGAGATTTTACTGGATCACGATCCTGATATTACAGTTTATTGTTAAATCTGATTTATATTGGATATTGTATGGGTAGGATTTTGGAGTATGGAGGTTCAACTCTGATCAATTTGATAATTACTTATGGACCTAAGGAGACCCTTGGGTAGGCCATACCCCAAGGTACTCCCTTAGGGTGGCTCCTTTGATGTGTGCTTAGGGTAAGTTCTTATGGATGTAGTTATGGGGAACTGCACAACGGTGTTTGGTTGGAGGGCATTACTGTAGTTTTAAAATATGTTTTAAACTACTAATATTTTTAAAGAATCTATATATGTTACTATGTTTTGTTGGAACACACTCGACATTCTATTCTGATCTCATGAACTTGGTCCTTTGAATGTTTCCTATGAACTGAAATTTTCATGTCTTTTACTCGAATAAATATCAATGGAACCTCAGCTCATCCCAAAAGCCTATAGACGTCTAAATCAATAAGGAAAAATTTATGTTTTTCCATTTATCTGCATGTCCTTTAGCATCACTTAGTAGTTTTGTATTACTGAGTTTCCCAAAGCTTACTCCTTTACTTTCTTTTTCAGGTTAAAAGAATTGATCTGGTGCAACTATCGACATCTGTAATGGGAGTTCCATTGGCTTGGGTTGAAGAGTACGGTACAAGTGTAATTAGGGGCATGTATGTCACATTTGATTTTTATACTGAGTATGAACTTGTATTTTACATATAAATTGTTTTATGGTTTTACACGTTTTAACAGAAATTTTTTAATTTTTCTAGATTTTTATTGTGAGTTGCTCCGGTGGTCCTAATGTGACACCTCGGATCGGGTCACCCGCATCGGTATGAGGGTGTTACAATTTTGCATGAATCAAGTGATTTTCGTAGTATATGAATTGTTGTTATTCTTTGATATCTCAGATTTGATCATCGTGAATGCAAAAAATATAAACATTTAATATTAGATGATTGAAAATTATTTTAAAACAATTGCTACTTTATATTTATTCCATATTAATAAAAAAAACAACGAGCCTGATTCTAAAATAAAACGGTAATTAGAATTCAAGTATCACATATACAAGTCTAAACAGAATCGCGATTGTTGTCCGACCGACCATCATCGACCAGCATAACCCTATAAATCATTAAATAAATTAAATTAACTATATTCTAAATTAAATTAGATCAGACCCATGAAACCAAACTATCATGGTTCAAGTAAATGCAAGTTCTTTCCTGCTCAAGACAAAGTCCCTCGTGGGAGAAGAAAATCAAATTATATGGCTTAAAGTAAAAGAAAATAAAAAATCATAAATTATCTTCATTTATTTTAAGTCTCTAAATTATTTTTGATCAAAATAAATATTTAAACTACCATAAGTAACCATTATAAATCCTGTTATTTTTTCATTTAAAATATATCTTTTGATTAATAAGATATTGATATGTCATATAAAATTAATTACTTATTTTGATTAAAATATAATTTAAGAACTTAAAATAAAAAGAACATAATTTATGGACTTATTGAAACTTCTTTCTTAAGGCTAAGCCCAATCAAGTAGGGGGCTCAAACTATAACTTTTAACTGTTAACCCATAAGCCCAATCCAAGTTGATCTATTTTCTAAGGGGTTAAAATTTTTCCGTACTATAATTCATACTTAATTATTTTTAGTAATATAGTTTTAAAAAGTTAAACTTATTTTTAAAGGATAAATTACGCTTTAAACTTATTTTTAAAGGGTAAATTACGCTTAAGATTACTTAATTATGAGTATGAATGATTATAAGTTAGGTTAGATTGAGTTTTTAGTTCATCCGAATTCAATCTGAGTATAACACTCTATTTATCATCTGATTTGATCCAAATTTAAGGAAATTCCATCTGATTTGAGACTTGACTTAACTTTTGAGTAAAAATCTATACTCAATCATACATATGTCATTTCTATTAGGTAAAATACGAACATAATTAAAAAAATAGAGAGATATTATAACAATTATCTTTAAATATATAAAGGTCAATTATAGTATTATTTTTAGTTGGACTAGGTCAATTTTTTTTACCATAAACTTGAACCAAATCTTATCCTTCAAAAAACTTGATCGAATCAAACTCGTTTTTTCAAAAGAAAAATGTATGATCATATAAGGTCGAGTCGAATTTCATCAAGTTCGTTTCAAATATTCATCTCTAATTATGTGTTTGATGATATATCATTCAAATAAAATATTTACTACAAACGTGCCACTCTGTTGATAAAATTAAAATAGATATCTAATGTAACATAATATAACAATAATTTTAGTTTCAAAATGTAAATATTTTATCAATTTTTTCATAACTTGAAACAATTCAATATATTTAACTATTTATATTTAAAAATTCTCCAATTTTAGTGTTTTTTTTTATAACATTGTCAAACCAAACGAATCAAAATAGTAATTAAACTATAACCCGTAATAAAATACAATTAAACTATTATTATAGGAATAAAATAACAAATCATCTATAAGAGAAGAAGAAAACAAAAAAAGCAAAGGCTAAAATAATGTTTAAATATAAAAAATAAATAATTTTAAATTAAAATATTATTATAAATTTTAAAAATTAAAATTGGTATTACATCAATTACATTATTATTTTATTTAACCGCAAAAATTATTTTAATTGATTTTTTAGAGAAATTTAATTGATTTGCTTAATCGTAAGATATTTGGGGGGGGGGGAGTTTTAGAAGAAGATGATGGATCGTTTGGGGTTTGCAATTGTAAAATTGAGATCCTAAATTGCCTGGAAAGAAAGAACATTGCAGTTTTGATTCGATCCACATGGTTTCATATAATCTATTAGAACCATTTTAGCAGATCAAAAAGAACATAAATGAAAAGATCCCATTGAAACAGAAACAACAAAGTGTTACAAAATCAAACATCATTGAGAAGCATTGATATGAACTCCGATGGCGATACAAAATATAGTAATGAGACCAAAGTAGATAATAGCATGTACAACAATCGAAGCTCCACTGGTGTGCATGTTCCCGAACTCCACAACCTTGTTCCGCCCGGGTATTTGAAACAGCAGTCCAGGACAAAGCAGAACGAACAGCACCGTCGCTACTAACACAGGACCCCAATCTGCCATCTTGCCGGATAGAATAAAAGCTTTGAAAAAAAGTGAAAGGGATGAAGAGAACGAGAGAGTAACGGAGTCGGGGGACTGAGGAGGAAGACGAAATTAAGAGGGTTTTAACTTTTTGCATACATTATGGATGCTTCTCGATTGTCGTGATGACTTGACACGACGCACGAGCAATACATGTGAAGCTGTTTGTTTTTTCTAATTTTCCAACGGCTGGGATTATCTTGGGAATAGAGACGAGTATTCAATTCACTGAAATCGAATTACGTGAAATTTCTTTTTGAGATAACCAAATGAATTGACTTATTTTGTGGATCATTTGAAATTTTAGCGAATCCAATCAAATGAAGGATTAATTTATCATTATAGCTATGATTGTTTGGATTTCTTTAAGTTCACAAGTTGAAGGTAGACGCGCTCGAACTAATAAATCGAAACACAAACAAACTGTCTAGAAATAAAAAAAAAAACTAAAAAATAATAAATCAAAATTAAAAACAATTTAAAAGAAGAAGAAAAAGTTTAGCCGGCGTAGATGCGGATGCCGACGGCCAAAATGAGGATAGTGAAGAGCACAAAGAAGAGGAGAGTGTGGATGACAATGGCTTTGACATTTGTCTGGAAGTTACCGTATTCAAAAGTCCGATTGTTCCCCGGAAGCTGGAAGAGGAGGCCAGGAGAGAGGAGTATGAAGAGCAACAGCCCTATAACAATGGGCGCCCAATCCTTCATTGCTAGCGCTTGCAAACTGATATATGTTTTTTTCTTTTTGCAGCAAACTCTCTGGGTCAAAACAACAAACACAAGGAATGCTTTTCAAACAATGCAATGGTACATCAATATAAGCTTATAAAATTATGTAATAGTTTCCTAAATATTCTCGTATTTTGCATTTGTTTTTAGATTTGGACAACATAAAATATACTCACCACGTACTTTTTAGTGAAATTCTTTTCTTTCAATGAAAGCATCGTAGTATGGCACCGAATACCATTAGATTGAAACCAAAGTTTAAAAACCACGTACAAATGTGTCGTGACCGTCTTTCGGTTAAAAGTGAAATTGGGCTTCGACTTGAAGAATGCGGATTGGAGTCGCCACCGATCATTAAAAAAATAAATGGGTTGATCGGATATCCTATTTCTTACCTGATCTGCGTCTTATCAGAAACGTGTCGGGTTCGGGAGTCGGTTACGGTCAAGGAAGGATTAGCACCCTTGAACCATCCTGTCGGTACCAATTAATTTTCTGGTTGTCTTAATTGCGAAAATTAAAAATTAAAATTAAAATTTAAGTTACCCGATTCAAATTGCTTACCTTTGATTGATTGAAAATATGCCTTAAATAGCCGAGAAATTAGATAAAAAAATGTAATAAAAACAAATGAAATCAAGAAAAATAAAAAGGGTAAGGAAGCAATAAAATAAAGATAAACAGTGTATAAAATAAACAAAATGACAATGAAGCAAATGTAAAAAACAAATAAATAAATAAAATACATAAAATGAAAATGAAAGAAAAATAGACAGGAAAAACGAAATAAATAAAGTACAAGAAATAATAGTAAATAATATATATATATATATACGAATAATGATATAAAAGAGGTAATATACGTAAAAAATATAATATACATAAGATGATGAAGTACTAAGTATAATGTATATATATAAAATAACGGAGAAAAGTATATATAGATAATAAAACGAAATATTAAAAAAATGGTAGTAATAAATACATGAAAAAAAAATCAGAAAAGAGGGAACATAAATAATAAATAGATAATATATATATATATATATTAAAAAAAATGTATATACCGTAAAACATAAATATAAATATAAGAAAATTAAAAGAAATAAATAAAGGAATTAAACTGCCGAGGATTAAATTGAACGAAACGAAAATTGGAGGCCAGATTTCGAAGTAAATTAATGTGAAAGAAAAAAAAAATCAGAAATAAGGGCAAAACAAATATAATGAAAATGAGGGGGACTAAAACACAGTTTACCCTTTTAATCTTAAAAATGCGCAGATCAATACGGGCTTACTAAATAAGCCAACATTTTTTTAACTCATTTCCTTCTCTTCTCCAAAACCAGAAAGAAAGAGAGAGTTAAAACTCTCTCAACCTTCCCTCACCGGGGAAGGGAACGCCGCCCGTCAACGGCGATAACCACGGCGTCCGGTGCGGTGGCGCACGGCGGTCGTAGGGACCAAAACGGTCCCAAAAATTTCCTTTTCTCACCCTTAACCCGATTCCCAACTTATTTCGGCTAAAAATCGACCCCTAACACCTAGATCTAATTTTTTACCTTTCGAAAGTTTGGAACTCTGGTGACCGTCGGGCTTCCGAAATGGGAACAAGGTATAGCTTCCTCTCTTTTTCTCTTTCTTTTCTTTCCACCTTCAAATCTCTGTATATATATTGTATTTTTGTGTAAAGAAAAGGAAAAAAAATCGTGTAAAGCAGTGTGTATGCGTGCAAAAAAAAAGCTTGTATTTCTCTTCACTATTCGTAAAAAAGAACCGTCCCCCAAATGGGTTCTGATTACATATATTTATAGGAATAAAAATCCTATTTTTAGATGTGGTTACAGAGTCCTATTCTAACTCTATTTGTTGGTTGTTGGTGTTGATGCCGAGATCCTTGCGTTGTACGTTCCGGGGTTGGAGTCTCACATATCCACGAAGGTGGTTTGTTGCCAGGAATTACGGGGGAGAGGAGTGACCAGTGAAGACTCGTGAGGCATGGGGTCTTTGCATGGCTGGAAACAAGGGATACGGCGCTAGGGTTCAACATGGAAGCTGATGATCACCAGCCGGGCCTTCTGTTGGATCCTCTTGTATTTGTCGGGCCATATGTGGTATTGAATTTGGGCCCGACAGACTGCAAAACAATATATATGTAAATACGATATATGTAATAAAATAAAATATATATATAATATAAATATTATATATATCAAAAAGACAAATTTGGTGTCTTCAGCTGCCCCTCTTTGCTCCTTATCGTGTAACGAAAGATAGAGCAAAGATTAAAGACACAAATTTCGGCCATATCGAATATCCTCTGTCGAAGAGTTGAAATCCGATACGGAAACTGATTTGTCAATACGAAATGACCCCCTCGTCGTGAGGTTGAGTCAAAACTAGAAAATTCTGAGTCTGAATCATTCGTTATGAAGTTGAAACGGATTGTCTTCTAGCCAAAGATACTTCGTTGTGAAGTTGGGTATGGCCCCTTCGTTGTGAAGTTAAGTCTGGGAACTGGATATCCTTCGTCGTGAAGTTGAAATCCAAGTGAGTAGTATTGTTCCGAGTCCAATATCCTCCGCCGTGAAGTTGAAATTGGTTCTGGAACTGGAAAATTGTTTGTTGACAACCAGCCGTCCCTTCGTTGTGAAGTTGAACTTGTGTTGTCTGGAGTCCAATATCCTTCGTTGTGAAGTTGAAATTGGCTCTGAAACTGAGAAATGTTTGTTGACAACCAGCGATCCCTTCGTCGTGAAGTTGAACTTGCGTTGTCTGGAGTCCAATATCCTTCGTTGTGAAGTTGAAATTGGCTCTGAATTTGAGAAATGTTTGTTGACAACCAGCGGTCCCTTGAACTTGCGTTGTCTGGAGTCCAATATCCTTCGTTGTGAAGTTGAAATTGGCTCTGAATTTGAGAAGTGTTTGGTGACAACCAGCGGTCCCTTCGTCGTGAAGTTGAACTTGCGTTGTCTGGAGTCCAATATCCTTCGTTGTGAAGTTGAAATTGGCTCTGAATTTGAGAAATGTTTGTTGACAACCAGCGGTCCCTTCGTCGTGAAGTTGAACTTGCGTTGTCTGGAGTCCAATATCCTTCGTTGTGAAGTTGAAATTGGCTCTGAATTTGAGAAATGTTTGTTGACAACCAGCGGTCCCTTCGTCGTGAAGTTGAACTTGCGTTGTCTGGAGTACAATATCCTTCGTTGTGAAGTTGAAATTGGCTCTGAATTTGAGAAATGTTTGTTGACAACCAGCGGTCCCTTCGTCGTGAAGTTGAACTTGCGTTGTCTGGAGTCCAATATCCTTCGTTGTGAAGTTGAAATTGGCTCTGAATTTGAGAAATGTTTGTTGACAACCAGCGGTCCCTTCGTCGTGAAGTTGAACTTGCGTTGTCTGGAGTCCAATATCCTTCGTTGTGAAGTTGAAATTGGCTCTGAATTTGAGAAATGTTTGTTGACAACCAGCGGTCCCTTCGTCGTGAAGTTGAACTTGCGTTGTCTGGAGTCCAATATCCTTCGTTGTGAAGTTGAAATTGGCTCTGAGTAAACCTGCAAAGATATGCATATATGCGATGGTATGGATGTCATGCTCTTAGGTATGCCTAAAATGTATGGGCAACATATGTTATTCTGGGCTCTGGAGAGAAATCTTGATTTCCGGTGGCCTGTCGTTGTTGACTCTTTGATTTTGAAAGCTTGAAGTTCTGATCTCTGATCTTGAATCCTTCAAATGTTTGAATCTGATGTGCACATGCTGTTTTTTTTTTTTTTTGGAGATGCTCCTCAACCATCTCAATCATGTGCATGAGCCTTGATCGGCTTCTGGGTACCTGTACTTTTCAATGAATCTTTGTACAGTAATATGCGATTATCTTTCATAAAAAATAAATAAACCATTGGGTTTAAATCTAATTCAAGATGCTCGAAAGGAATTGGAGGAAAGATGGTCTTTATTCATAAGGGAGGAGAAGAACAAATAATACATGGCAAACATTCTAGAAGACGAATACACAATGATGTGTAAATGAATTTCTTAGATCTCGATAACGTGGGCACTTCTGAGCTGAAAAGCCGTTTGGTGACTTTGAATGCAGCCTTTGCCAAAGGATCTTTGAAAATGCGACAACGTTTTGGGAGGGTGCAACATTTCTCCGATTTGTTGAGTTTGTAGAAGATTCATGTGCCGAGATGTTTCCACCGTTGATATCCAAATCGCCCTTTCCGGGTTTTCAACTTGGACCCATCCTTAGTTGCAAGACGCCCTTTGCGGGTTTTCATCTTGAACCCACCTTATTTTCTCTTCTTTTTTCTTCTTTTTCTTTTTTCAATTTAGGGCGCCCTTTCGGGTTTTCACCCTAAACGTTCTTTTCTTTTCTTTTTTTTTTCAACTTAGGACGCCCTCTCGGGTTTTCATCCTAAGCGAAGTATTTCTTGACTACGTCTGAGTTGATGGGATGTGGCAGTTCAGGTCCGTCCATTTCAGCCAGAATGAGGGCTCCTCCGGAGAAAGCCTTTTACACGACATAAGGTCCTTCCCAATTTGGCGTCCATTTTCCTCGGACATCTTTATGGACTGGCCAAATTCTTTTTAGCACCAGATCTCCTTCGCGGAATATTCTTGGATGCACCTTTTTGTCATGTGCTCGGATCATTCGTTTCTGATAGATTTGACCATGATGAATGGCTTTCAGTCTTTTCTCATCTATCAGGTTAAGCTGATCATATCTGGATTGTGCCCACTCTGCATCATCCAGTTTAACTTCTGACAAGCTGAGAGACGGAATCTCGACTTCAATGGGTAGCACCGCTTCCATTCCATAGGCTAATGAAAATGGAGTTGCCCCAGTCGAAGTTCGTACCGAGGTTCGATAAGCGAACAAAGCAAAAGGCAACTTCTCATGCCAGTCTTTGTAAGTTCCGGTTGTTTTTTCCACTATCTTCTTAATATTTTTGTTTGCTGCTTCTACTGCTCCGTTCATCTTTGGTCTGTAAGCAGTGGAATTGTGATGTTTTATGTTGAACTGTTCGCAGGCAGCACTCATCATCTTGTTGTTCAAGTTTGTTGCGTTATCGGTGATAATCCTTTCAGGTAGACCATACCGACATATAATTTCTTTCTTCAGAAACTTGCAAATAGTGGATTGAGTGACACTGGCGTATGACGCAGCCTCTACCCATTTCGTGAAATAATCAATTGCTACGAGAATGAAACGGTGACCATTCGAAGCCTTCGGATGGATTTGCCCGATAACGTCCATGCCCCACACAGAAAAAGGCCATGGTGACGTCATTACATGAAGTGGATGGGGTGGAACATTTATCTTGTCTCCATAAATCTGACATTTATGACATCTCCTAGCATAGTTGATGCAATCACTTTCCAGTGTGGACCAAAAATATCCGCATCTCATTATTTGTCTTGACATCATATGCACATTTGCATGTGCTCCACAAACCCCATCATGTACTTCTTCCACTATCATTTTTGCCTCTTCAGCATCGACGCACCTTAACAGAACTTGGTTATGGCTTTTCTTGTATAAAACCTCTCTGTCAAGGACATATCCAGCTGCCAACCTTCTAAGGGTTCTCTTCTCGATTTCAGTGGTTTTTTCTGGATAACTCCGATGCTTGATATACTGCAGAATGTCGTAGTACCAAGGCTTAGTGTCTTTCACTTCTTCAATTTGGTAACAATGAGCTGGGTACTCATACGACTGCATGTTGATTGGCATCATTTCAGACTCCCCACCAACTCTAAATGCGGCTGCCAATGTAGCTAAAGCGTCAGCCATCTGATTTTCTTCTCTAGGCACGTAGTGGAAGGTGACTTCGTCGAACTCTTCGAGTAGATCCAGCACTAGTCTCCGGTATTCTAATAGTTTTATATCCTTAGTTTCCCATTCTCCTTGAGCTGATAGATTACTAAGGCTGAGTCTCCATACACCCAAGTCTTTATTTTGTCCCAGTGCAGCCCGAATTCCTAACACAAGCTTCATATTCTGCCATGTTATTGGTACAATCAAAGTTCAGTCTGCTGGTAAACGGGTAGTGACTCCCTTCTGGGGACTAGAATTGCCCCGATGCCATGTCCTAGTGCATTTGATTGCCCCATCGAAGTGCATTCTCCAGGAACTGTCCGCCGAAATGCTTGCTTCCTCTAAAGATATGGCCATTAAGTCTTCGTCTGGAAATCAAAGTCCAGCTCTCATAGCTCTCATCAGTTCTGCTTGCTAAAAATCGGATATGGGCGCTGCCTTTTACCGCTTTTTGGCTCACGTATTCGATGTCAAATTCAGACAAAAGCATCTGCCATCGGGCTAACCTTCCGGATAGAGCAGGTACACCCTCATGTATTTTAGGGTCTAACTTGGAAATCAGCCAAGTGGTGGTGATACAACATGTATTGTCGAAGTCTTTTTGTAGCCCAGACCAGGGCACAACAAACCTTCTCAATAGGAGGATATCGGACCTCGCAATCGGTGAACCTTCTGCTTAAGTAGTAGATGGCTCTTTCCTTCTTCCCAGACTCGTCGTGTTGACCCAGAACACCCCATGGAGTTCTCGAATATGGAGAGATACAAAAACAGAGGTTTTCCTGGATAGGGGACATCAGGACATGAGTGTGAGACAAGTACTCTTTTGCCTTCTCAAATGCAATATGACAGTTTTTATCCCATGCTCCAGGGATTCTTCGGGAGACGAAAGATGGGGTCACATTTGTCGGTTAACTGAGAGATAAATCGAGCTATGTAGTTAGTCTGCCCAGAAAACCTCGGACTTCTTTTTGGGTTCGTGGTGGAGGTAGATTCTGGATAGCCTTAACCTTATCAGGATCGCCTGTATGCCTCTCCTGCTGACTATAAAGCCTAATAGTTTTCCAGATGTTACCCCGAAGGTACATTGCTAGGGTTTGTCTCAGTTGGAACTTTCTCAATCTCTGGAAGAGCTTCTTCAGATTCTTGACATGTTCATCTTCTCGGTTTGTGCCTTAACAATCATGTCGTCAACATAAACTTCGATCTCTTTGTGCATCATGTCGTGGAATAGGGTCACCATAGCTCTCTGATATGTTGCCCCAGCATTCTTTAATCCGAAAGGCATCACTTTGTACAGAAAGTTCCCCACATTGTGAAAGTGGTCTTCCCATGTCTTCGGGATTCATCTTGATCTGATTGTACCCCGAGAATCCATCCATGAATGAAAAGTAGGCGTTCCCGGCCGTATTGTCCCCAGAGTGTCTATGTGTGGCAGAGGAAAGTTGTCCTTGGGACTGGCCTTATTAAGGTCCCGGTAATCGACACACATGCGCACTTTCCCGTCCTTCTTCGGCACAGGCACTATGTTGGCCACCCATTCAGGGTATTTGGCTACTTGGAGAAAACCGGCATCAAATTGCTTCTTGACTTCCTCCTTGATCTTAAGGAGCATTTCTGGTCGCATTCTTCTCAGTTTTTGCTGCATAGGTTTAAATTCTGGTTTGATTGGCAATTTGTGAACTACCATATCTGTGTCTAGTCCTGGCATGTCTTGATACGACCAAGCAAACACATCTTCGTACTCCTGAAGTAAGGCTATCAGGTTTTTTCTTGCTTCAGTCGAAAGAGTTGTGCCGATTTTAACCTCCTTTCGATCTTCCTCAGTGCCCAAATTTAAGATTTCGATCGCCTCCTCATGTGGCAGTATTTGCTTTTCTTCTTTTTCTATCATTCTCAATAATTCGGTAGCAAGTTGTACTCTCTTCATTATCTTCTTCCAAATTCCCCAAGACAAATGGTTGATTCAAATCCCTCCGGATCAGGGTCATTAGTGCCCACATTATCGTTATCTGGGAACCTGAAAGGAGGAAGTGTGTATGTGTGAGAGGATAATATCCCACACGGATGGTCAAGAACTAACTTTGAGAGTAACTGGAAATGAAGTACTGGAATGAAGGAGATAGAGAATGAATTCAAAAATAAAAAAAGTTTGTTTGCCATGGAAAAGAAAAATGAATCTTTTATTAAACTTAAACAAATATTTATTCCCCCTTACAAAAGATCACCTATTGCCCCGGGTATAGGCAAATAGGGATAGTTCGAATATTACTCTGAAAGATTCTTGTAAACCACAGGTAGTTCTTCCACCGACCAACTGCTAGGCACGAACCCATGGCAGAAGGCATATCCCGGATCTATCTCCGTTGTCAACATCTTCTGTGGTCACGGCATTAACGTTCAGATCTTCCAGAGCCGTTTCTAACTCGGATGTGGTGGTCTCAAACACATAACCACCTGACTTGAATGTTCTGAAAAGCGGCGGGAATGTCATGGGCTTCCTTTGAAATTCGTTCCCAGTCAATCTGGCCATCTTCTCTCCCGGTTCTTTTGGATCTCCTTTCTTTTCATGATAACTGGGCTGAAAACCGAGCCCAAATTGGTCTAATTTTGAGATAGGAAGGGCAGGATTGATCATCCCTTGCAAATATTTCCCAACACCTTTCCCGGTTCTGGCGCCTCAGCCCAGGGTTTGCTTGATCTCCATCCTTGTGCATTTGGAGAGTCGGGGTCTTGGGATTCTCTTTCCTTCCGCCACGAATGTGGCATTCACAAACTCCAAGGAGCGGAACGAACATTCTACTGCTTCCTCGTCTACTTCGATGTATGGGGCCTCCGTGGTCACGCTTGCCACGATATCTTCCTCAGCGTTGATAATTACCAAGGCCCCGTCAATGACAAATTTAACTTTCTGGTGCAACGTGGAGGGTACTGCACCTGCTTGATGAATCTACGGCCTTCCCAAAAGACAGCTATAGGACGGCATGATATCCATCACAAGGAACTCAACATAATAGGTGGCTGGTCCGATGGTCAATGGTACCTCAATCTTTCCGATTACCTCTCTTTTGGTCCCATCAAATGCTCGGACGACATTCTGACAAGCTCTCATATGAGAGGTATCTATTGGTAGCCTCTTCAATGTAATCAAAGGCATCACGTTCAAGGCTGAACCATTATCGATTAAGACACTTGGTAAAGCGTGCCCTTACAGTAGTAATGTGTAACGCCTTCGTTCGGCCTCTTCCTCCTGATGGAATCTCGTCATCTGAAAACGAAATGAGATTATCAGCTTGAATATTGTTCACCAGTCGATCCATCTTGCTGACTGGTATGTCTTGTGGCACGAACGTTTGATTAAGGACATTCAACAACGCTTCTCGGTGTGCTTCCGAGCTTAAAAATAGTGCTAGCATTGAAGTACGTGTAGGTAAGTTGTGGAGCTGTTCTACAATGTTGTACTCGCTGTGCTTCAAGATCTTGAGGAACTCTTTAGCTTCTTCCTCCTTTATAGGTTCATTGACGACTAGCACATCTTCTTGAATGGCTCCAGTGGTCTTTGCCCCACTTTACTATTACCTCCTCCGGAAGTGCTCACCTGACACCCGTACTTCCATGGCACTTGCCGATTGTCCTTTATATTGAAAAGGCCGCGGTGCGGAGATTACCACCTTGGCTGGTGTTGTCACTGTCATGCTTGCCTTAGGGGTAATTATCAAAGGACTACCCCTACCAAATTTTCTATCTTGATTCTCCGGTGGCACAAACATCTGCTTCCCAAGAATCTTGAATTTCTTCGTAAAATTCCAACTCCTTTCGATCCATCATGAGTGGACTAACAATCTGAACTCTGGGCAATCTTGCACTTTATGCCCTTCTTTGTTGTGGTAACAACAATGGTTACCATCTTCATTTTCTATCGTATCTGAATATGGTGCAAGAAATCCTGCCTTTACCATTTGGCTCCATACCCAAGCCAAAGGAGATTTAATTTCTGAAACCCTTGATTTAATTCTCCTTCCCCTTCAGTAGTAATGGCATTAATTCATGTCTCCTGATGATTGGGCAAGGGATTCTGGCGACATTTGGTGCTCCGGAGTTGAAAGTGATCCAATTCTTGTTTCTCCGTTGCACAAGTCTTGAATGCGAGACAACTTTCAATCGAATGCCCCTGCACACCGCCATGATATTCGCAGTGAGCGCTCTCGTCATACCATTTTGGGTAAGGGGGATTTATTGGATTCATAGGATAAGGCGACACTGCATGAGTGTCGAAGAGCTGTTGGTATAGTTCTTTATACGTCATGGGGATGGGATCAAACTGCTCCATTTCCCTTTCTCTTCTTGGTTCCCTCTGGTTCTGTCTGGAAGTACCGGATGGTACAGCTGCTGTGGAATTTGAGCTTGAGATCGTAACCCCTTTGCTGACATTGTAGGTGTTCACATTGTTGATCTCTCGCTCCTTGTTTTCATGGGAGGCTTTTTACTGGAGTCTCCTCCCTCAATCTTCCTTGTTTAATGGCCAACTCGATCATTTCACCGGCCATGACTAAATCTGAAAAACTCCCTGACGTGATTGCTACCAAATGCCCGAAGTAAGGTGCCTTCAAGGTCTGTACAAACAGCTTTCTAGTTTCCTTTTCATCCAAGGGTGGATGAACTTGCACAGATAAATCCTCCACTCTGTGCGTACTGTCGGAAACTCTCATTGTGTTTCTTCTCTAGGCTTTGTAACATGACCCGGTCTGGTCTCATATCGTTGATATGCTTATACTGCTCCAAGAAAGACTTGGCTAAGTCTTTCCACGTCTTGATATGAGTTCGCCTAAGCTGGTTGTACCACCGAATAGCTGAACCGGACAGGCTCTCCTGAAAATAATGGATCAGGAGTTGGTCATTCCCGCCATATCCTGTCATCTTTCGACAGAACATAGTGATATGGGGGCAACTGTTCCCGTCAAACTTCTCAAACTCAGGAATTTTAAACTTTGGTGGAAGCACCAAGTCTGGAACTAAGCTCAGCTCCATTGCGTCCACTCCATAATAATCATGGTCTCCCTGGACCATCTTTATTTGATCTTCTAATATTTTTATCTTTTCTTCCATCTTTTTAGCTTTATCTTCCTCGTCAAAGTGGGGACATGATAATCATCCGGATGATCATCAGGGATGATTGTAGAAGTTTGTATTTTCACAGCAGGTGCAACTTTTGCTTTGGTAACGAATGAGTCCCCGGGTAGTGCTGCTTTCCCTTTAGTAGCAGATGCGTCCCCGAGTAATATTCCGGGTGAGATAACCACTTGCGGGGTTGGTGGTATGGCCACTCCCTCGGAAGAAATGCCCCCTGATGCACTAGCTTGCTGTAGACCCGACAACTTGGCTACGATTTGGTCGACCAAGGACTCCTGATTTTTCTTGATGGACTCAGAGTACTTTCACTGTTCTGAGCCATCTTATCTTCTAGTTCCTTTTGAAGTCTTGCCATGTGCTCTTCGATCTTCTCCATTCTGGCTTCCATTTGTCTCTTTTTGTTCGAGTATTGTGCGGGTGATGTGATGCTTGTGGTGGTAAGCTCGGTGTCTGAGACATGTTCTGTTAGTTAATACGAATGTAAAAACATGGAAAATATAAAATAACCAAACATGAAATATAAAATGCAAGGAATGCAATGTATGATGTATGCAATTGGAGGCATTGATCCAGAAAAGTGTTCATTATTATAAATAACCCTTGTTCAGACAAAAATGTCTTATCTTTTAAGAGACATAAAAACAGATTAAAGGTACATTCGGACTAAATCCTCTAGACCCCGAACAACTTCCAGTAGGTTGACAAGTCTTCTGCCTTCCTCTGTCACTGGTAGAATGCCTTGTCGAACCACACCAGCTTCCCTTGCTAGGCCGTGAAGATGACGGGCTGCTTTTTGCACTTGATCCAGGAAATCTCGGATGGTTGCGTCTCGGGCCCTCACCCTTCGCTGTGCTTGTTCCCAACGGAAACGCCATTGTAATCCTCCGTCGAAAGGCACTATCTGAAGCTCGTTTGCTTGCCTCTTGAACCCATCTATAATAGCTTCTAACTCAGCTATTGTCTTGTCATCTTTCTCATGTCTTTTTTCTAAGTCAGCTATCCGAACTCTCAAGCGCTGGTTCTGATATTGACTATCTGCCAAGCGTCTTTGGGCAGTCTTCATTTGTTCTTTCCAAGCTTTCTCATCAGGCCCCTCAAACTTCCTTTTCAGGCTATGAGCTTCGTCTTTCCAGTATTCAGAGGTTACCTTCAACTTGGAGTTATCCTTGACCTTATCTTGATACCCCTTTCTCAAGTCTTCGAGCTCAAAACGGACTCTTTTTTGTTCTTTTTCCAATTTTTCTGCCCGATCTTTCTGAGAGTCAGCATCAAGCTTCCACTGATAACGTTCAGCTTCAAGTTCCTTTATCCTTTGCTTCAGCTCATTATTCACCGCTTCAAACTCGGTCTTGGCTATCTCGAGTTCAGAAGGGACATGCCTGAGATGTTCTTCCATGGTCCGGGTGTCATCACAATCTGGCACAGGGATGTTGTCATTCTTTCTTAATCTTCGCCACTCCACATAATCCGGAGTGAGCATGCTTCTGGCAGCTACAACATCCATTCGGAATACTTTCCTCCACGAATCGGCTGCTTCTTTGACCATCTTCTTATAGCTATCGCCGTGATACTCAAACTCTGACCTAGCTAACCCGCATGTTGCTGGGACAAACTGACGTGCTCCATATTGTCTAAGTGCTAATAGCGGAGCATACCCGACTGCTCCCCAAAGTCCAAGTAAGGTCACAGTGTCGGAGTCACCACATCGAAAAAGAACATCACTGAGGAATAACCAAGGGGCTCTCCAGACGATATCTCGGTCTTGAAGATGCGTAAAGACCTTCATCCATTTTTCTTTCGAAGCGCCTTCATGCCATTTCAAGGTAATAAATTCACCTAGAGGTGAATAGGTGGTGCTGAAACGGCGGTAGGCAACCCCGTTAGTCTTCCAGAAGTGGTTGTGAATCCAGACCTGAAGGAGCTGAATACACCCGGTAAATCTTCCTCCGCCAGTTCTTCGGCAATGGTTGAGCGATCGAAAGGTCTCGGCCAAGATGGCTGGTGCTGGGTTAACTCGTTTAGAAAGTTGCTCAAATAGTTCCACCACGGCAGCGTCAATGCACCCCAAAGCTTTCGGAAAGATAATCAAACCGTACAGACCCAGTGCAAAAAGGTCTATAGTCTTCCACTCATCAGGGTGGTTTTTCATTAGTTGCTTTATGTGGATCTATTCAATTCCTTCTCCCCTGCCTCTACGCTGAGTCCGATCGATTACCCATTTCTCATCTACTCCTGCAACTTTGGCCAGTGCATTCTTGAAGGGCTGGCTTTTGATGTGTTTAATGTAGGCTCGCTCAAGCTTGATGCTTTCACAATGCAGCAGTGTAGTGTATTCTTCGATGGTAGGCACCATGTCCTCTTGGTTAAAAGTGAAGCAACTATATCCCGGGTTCCAGAATTGGACCATGGCTCTGATTAAGGGCTCATCAGTTTTAACATGAAGCAAGAGTGCAATGTCACCGTACCGTTGGCTGAACTTCTGTCTCTGATCATTCTTCCAACTATCCCAGATATCTCGAAGCTCTTGTACATTGTTTTGTTTTAGGCTGATAGGGGTGTAGCGAACCAACTCTGACACATAGCTTCCTTGAAGACTGTCTCCCTTTTCACTTTGAGTCTTCTCGGACCATAGTCGTGCCTCGGCGTTTTCAATCTCTTGTATTACGACACCTTTGTCCATAAATTCAGATTATTTGAGTTTTAATAAAACACCTTTTTAGGGATCAATGGCCTTTTGTTATGATGCAAATGCTAAAAACAAACACAAAGGCAAAAAGGTTAGTAAAATATAAATAGATAAAAATAAATAAAAATAAATGGTAAATGAAAAAACATAAAAAATAAAAAGGTTAGGAAAGAAATGTCCTAGGTTTTGGAATGTGGTTTTGGGGTAGGCTCTATTCATTCAAAGCTTCCCGGTTTGGGTTCTAAAAACGGTACTCGAGTTCTCCTTGTTGGCGCCCCCTTGGACCGACCAGACCCTTAGTCCGAAACCCATCACAGGCTTGTGTGGACTAAGTTAAACTCGAGAGGACACATTCCCTTATGCCCATACGGAGAATAAATTCACACGAAGGCATAAGGTATATGAATCCCGAAGGTTACTTGCTAGGCCCATACGGTGAATAAATTCACACGAAGGCGTCGCTTTCGCCCCCACTTAAAAAGGGTTCGGAGCTCGGGTATAGAGCCTGAGATAGAAACTTTTCAAAAATCTGAAATCATTGAAAAAATATTAGTACAACTATTTATTTGAAAAAGAATCAAAGGTAAATAATCGGAACTGAATAAATAAATTAAAATTTAAATTTACAATTTCCGCATAAAAAGACAACCAGAAATTAATTCTGGCCTGACTCACTTACCTGTCCCCAGCGGAGTCGCCAAACTGTCGTGACCGTCTTTCGGTTAAAAGTGAAATTGGGCTTCGACTTGAAGAATGCGGATTGGAGTCGCCACCGATCATTAAAAAAATAAATGGGTTGATCGGATACCCTATTTCTTACCTGATCTGCGTCTTATCAGAAACGTGTCGGGTTCGGGAGTCGGTTACGGTCAAGGAAGGATTAGCACCCTTGAACCATCCTGTCGGTACCAATTAATTTTCTGGTTGTCTTAATTGCGAAAATTAAAAATTAAAATTAAAATTTAAGTTACCCGATTCAAATTGCTTACCTTTGATTGATTGAAAATATGCCCTTAAATAGCCGAGAAACGTGTTAGATAAAAAAATGTAATAAAAACAAATGAAATCAAGAAAAATAAAAAGGGTAAGGAAGCAATAAAATAAAGATAAACAGTGTATAAAATAACAAAATGACAATGAAGCAAATGTAAAAAACAAATAATAAATAAATACATAAATGAAATGAAAGAAAAATAGACAGGAAAAACGAAATAAATAAAGTACAAGAAAAAATAATATATATATATATATATATATACAAATAATGATATAAAAGAGGTAATATACGTAAATAAATATAATACATAAAGATGATGAAGTACTAAGTATAATGTATATATATAAAATAACGGAGAAAAGTATATATAGATAATAGAACGAAATATTAAAAAAATGGTAGTAATAAATACATGAAAAAAAATCAGAAAAGAGGGAACATAAATAATAAATAGATAATATATATATATATATTAAAAAAAATGTATATACCGTAAAACATAAATATAAATATAAGAAAATTAAAAGAAATAAATAAAGGAATTAAACTACCGAGGATTAAATTGAACGAAACGAAAATTGGAGGCCAGATTTCGAAGTAAATTAATGTGAAAGAAAAAAAAAATCAGAAATAAGGGCAAAACAAATATAATGAAAATGAGGGGGACTAAAACACAGTTTACCCTTTTAATCTTAAAAATGCGCAGATCATTACGGGCTTACTAAATAAGCCAACATTTTTTTTAACTCATTTCCTTCTCTTCTCCAAAACCAGAAAGAAAGAGAGAGTTAAACTCTCAACCTTCCCTCACCGGGGAAGGGAACGCCGCCCGTCAACGGCGATAACCACGGCGTCCGGTGCGGTGGCGCACGGCGGTCGTAGGGACCAAAACGGTCCCAAAAATTTCCTTTTCTCACCCTTAACCCGATTCCCAACTTATTTCGGCTAAAAATCGACCCCTAACACCTAGATCTAATTTTTTACCTTTCGAAAGTTTGGAACTCTGATGACCGTCGGGCTTCCGAAATGGGAACAAGGTATAGCTTCCTCTCTTTTTCTCTTTCTTTTCTTTCCACCTTCAAATCTCTGTATATATATTGTATTTTTGTGTAAAGAAAAGGAAAAAAAAATCGTGTAAAGCAGTGTGTATGCGTGCAAAAAAAAAGCTTGTATTTCTCTTCACTATTCGTAAAAAAGAACCGTCCCCCAAATGGGTTCTGATTACATATATTTATAGGAATAAAAATCCTATTTTTAGATGTGGTTACAGAGTCCTATTCTAACTCTATTTGTTGGTTGTTGGTGTTGATGCCGAGATCCTTGCGTTGTACGTTCCGGGGTTGGAGTCTCACATATCCACGAAGGTGGTTTGTTGCCAGGAATTACGGGGGAGAGGAGTGACCAGTGAAGACTCGTGAGGCATGGGGTCTTTGCATGGCTGGAAACAAGGGATACGGCGCTAGGGTTCAACATGGAAGCTGATGATCACCAGCCGGGCCTTCTGTTGGATCCCTCTTGTATTTGTCGGGCCATATGTGGTATTGAATTTGGGCCCGACAGACTGCAAAACAAATATATATATGTAAATACGATATATGTAATAAAATAAAATATATTATATAATATAAGTATATTATATAATATCAAAAAGACAAAATTTGGTGTCTTCAAAATGTAAGGTTAAAATACGATACAAATTAGGCGTGATAAAAAATATTATCAAAAGAATAATATTTTAAGTTAAACGTAGTTTAAAATATTATATTATTTATAATCTTTTTGTAATTTAAAATGTACGAAGAATGATATTTTTAATTATATCTAATCTAAAATATTATATATTTTTTATAATATTTTTTATAATATTTTTTTATCTCGTTCAATTTATATAACTTTAAATTTTAGTTTGTACTGTAAAACTGTCTTCATTGAATACTATGAGTCTATGAATGTTTGGGAATTTATTTTTATTAATATTTTTCCTACTTGATTGGGGAATCTTTCATGTTAGGATAAAATTGTGAAGCAAAGGTATCTTTCTTTAGTCCAAAGAAACGCGAATGGGGACACAAGAAAGGAATCCAATCAAGACAAGGATCTATTTTATCTAATTTTAAAATTAATGGTAAGTTTGTTTTATTATAATTGATTTTTTTAATTTTTTAGTGTTTAGTTGGTAGAAAATCTATAATCAATATAACTCGTTTTTCTAGTCAATAAAATTTCTTTGTATTTTTTAAAAAATGATTTATGATATAAGTTAATTGTTAAATTTTTCACTCCAAACATATAAATATTCAAAATAATATTGTTTTATATGTTTAATATTAATATACTATTTTAGTTATATTTTTAAAAAATATGAATTATTAAAATATATTTATTAATAAGATTAATAATATGATATTTTATTTTCAATGTTAATATATTTAATTATATTATAATAATATACAATATTGTATTTTTAGTTTAATAATATATAATAAATTATATTACCTATTTTAATAATATTATGGACATGAATAATATTAAATAAAAATAAATTGGATATCAGTAATTATTTTTTTAAATAATAGTACTTATTGTATTTAATAATTAATTTTAAGATTTAATTATTAAAAATATTTAAGATTTTAAAAATCGTCTTGATAAAAATTAAATTTAAATAAAAATTTAACTTTTTGGTTAAAGTCAATGGTTAAAGTTCACGTGTTGACTCGGACAAGTTGACTCGAACGAATTAACTCAGTTCGGCTCAAACAAACCCGGTTTGAGGCGGCCCAATCCACCTGGACCATTTTAGAAGAAATCATGATTGGGGAGGAGCCCCACGCGCACCCGACGAGAGACCCTAGGTGATCGACTGATTACTCCTATAACTTTAATTATCCAATTGAAATTATTATTCAACCAAACATCAACTCAAAATCCATTGGAAATAAAAGAAAAGGGCCAAAACCCTTGCTCACGTCGACAATCGACGGAATTGGTGACGTTGACACGACCCACCAGTCAAGTTTTGAGCGGAACAGGTCGGGGATCATATTGGTGACGGCGGTGAGGCGAGACGGTCGACGAATCGACCAGAATCGATGAAAAAGGTGACGATGACACTATGGGTTTTCTCCCTTCTATTCATGACGCTCGACAATCGATTGGGGTCGTTGACAGTTGGAGACCGATCGTCGGAGGATGCCGATTCGACTGGTGGCAATGAAGTGCGACAATGGCGGTTGGACGACAACGTATTTGGCGAGGACGGCGGCTAGGGCTTAGGATTTGGGGAAAATCGGGAATTGGGGATTTTGGAAAAATTAGAGGTTAATCGGGTTTTAACCTACTAGGATAATTTGAGAAAATTTAAGGTTAGATCCTTAAACTTCAAACATATTCCAAAATTGAGCTACAACTTTTAAAAATTTTATAATTTCATCCTTAACTTTTCCTTTATTACGAGTTTAATTCGATAGTTTAAATTAATAAAATCTAACCACTAAATTTGTGCGTCACAATACGTACTGAAATTATAATCGCAAATTCGTGAAAATCGGAAACCTCTGTTCTTTATACTCTTTCCTCTTCCCGGTCGGAAAATTTTCCGGTGAGTTTTCCCCCACAGTAGGCCCGACCTAAGATTGTTCCATTTTTCTCATCAAAATCAAGAAACTTCTAAGAATTTCCCCGCGCTTTTTCTGAAGCCAAGAGTCTTCAGTTTTTTCTATCACTTCAGTTTCCCTCTTCACATCTGCTCAAGTTGTTTATAATCAGTCATTTCGAGCTGAAATTTTAATATATTTTAGCTGTTTGATTGGAATCCCCTGATTCGACTTAAATTAAGTTTCTAATTTTGGTACGTGGTTTATTTATTTTTGTTAATTTGTTTCTATCCGTTTTTCTTTAGTATCAGAAAATTGGAAATTCTATGCGTTTAGCATGAATTTGAGATGGCAAGTCAACGTGGTTCGTCGAGGCAAAGTTTTTCAACGGTAAGTATGTCACCAGCGAGAAAAAGAATGTCGGAGAGTGGCGGTTCAGAATCTATCCGAAAACACTTACCATCTTGTCATTCTATGTAAGTTTTTTTTATTTTCAAATCTTGTGTTTCATTTTTTACCACGATAATAGTTAATTTTGCTAAGGAAAATTTTAGATTATCATTTGTAAAAGGCACAGTTTAGTGTGTTAGTGTTTGATTAAGAAAAAGGATAACTGAATTTGAATGGAGTGAAGAAATACTATAAAACATATAACCAATATATATTCTTTAAGTTGCTTTGGAAAAAGATCTTTAGCTTTAGTGCTACTGCTTGCTTAATCTTAAATAGTTCAGGGAATAACTGATTGGATAAACTTGTGGGTCGCTTCTAGATGATTCCTTACAACTGTTTCCACTGTGGATCATGCAAAATTATTTTCTATTTTGATCATTGGTAAAAATTTGTGGAATTCATGTTTTAAATGTAAATTATGTCAAATTAGTGATGAAAAATGGTATAGATTCTAACTAATACCATAAAATTTCATCCTCGAAAAAGCAGTAATGGAACTTTTTGTTTAAACTTGCACGTGGAAGGGCGCTTTCTGGTGAGCGTACTGTGAAGAAGTTGCGTTTATCAAAGGCTTTGACAATACCTGATAGTACAAGCATTCATGAAGCTTGCTGTAGGATGGCTGCTCGTGAGGTTGATGCTTTATTGCTCACCGACTCTAATGCATTACTTTGTGGAATCCTCACGGACAAGGTGTGGCATATTATTGTGGACTGTAACAAATTACTTTGTGTAATCCTCACGGCATTTCAGATTTGACACTTGTATGAAAATCCTTTTTCATTTATTTATTCTTTCGCTCTAGGGGGGTGGGAGAGTGACTTTCATACTCACTACCTTCAGACGTTTATTGAACTTTAACTATCCCTACCTTCAGACGTTTATTGAACTTTGACTGTGATATTTCTTATTTATTGAGTGTCCAGTTTTTTTAATGCCTGAAGGACATAGCCATAAGAGTGATTGCTCGGGAGCTTAATCTGGATGAGACACCAGTTTCCAAAGTGATGACTAGGAATCCTGTATTTGTTCTTTCTCTCTTGCTGTGAAAGCCCTTCAGAAGATGGTGCAAGGTTGGCCTTTGTGATAGACAACCACCCTTCTGTGTGATATGCTTTCTAATAGCTTACCCTCTAATGTTGTTTTGATTTCATTATAAGCAGGAAAATTTAGACACTTGCCTGTTGTAGAGAAACGGGAAGTCGTTGCTTTACTCGATATAGCTAAGTAAGTGTTTGCATGATGATATTGCTCGAATGGAAAGGGTAGCTGAAAAGGGAAAAGCCATTGTTGCAGCTGTTGAGGGTGTAGAAAAAAATTGGGGAACATCTTTATCTGGTTGGTGGATAATGTTTTCTTTTGTCTTTGATGTAGTTGTTTTTGTGCATTGTTGTGGTATTCCTTTTCTGTTTTTAGCTTTGGTATCAACAAACCAGTTAAGTCTGTGCAATCTTATGCGGTGATTTGCAGGTCAGAGTACGTTCACTGAGACACTGCGGGAGCGTATGTTCAAGCCGTTAATGTCTACGATTATTACAGACAATCAAAAGTAGGTAATACTTTCTCTTTCTATCCTTCACTCTGGTCCTTTGCACAATCTCTGTTAATGGTATTCTGTTCACAAATGATGCTATGAGTAGCTTTGCTTAACGTGATGCCCATCTGTCAGGATTGTAACAGTTTCACCTGATGACACAGTTTTAGTGACTGCAAAAATGATGCTTGAATATCAATTTAACTCTGCTGTTGTGACAGTTGACAAAAAAAACACGAGGGATTATAACGTGAGTCTATTTTGAATCAAATTCCAATTCAACATTGTTTGTTATGCAGCTGAGGGAGGGAAGGAGTATTATAATCTGTTTTATTTATTTTAATTGTTGCAGTTGTCATTGGCCTATATTCTAAATTATGCCTTTGAATTTCTAACAGTTCGAAGGATATATCGATGCGGGTAATAGTGCAAAATCTACCCCCAGAGACTTCTACCGTAGAGACGGTAAATTTTGCCTTGATCTCCGTTTTATTTTCCCATGTCAGCAGTATTTTATTCTCATGACTTGGCCGTATAAACTTTATTAGTATCTTATCAATTTCAAACCTATATAATAAGTGAATTGTTGAGTTCTAGTCATTTTGCTTTGATTTCATGTATAGGTCATGACTCCTAACCCAGAATGTGCAACAGTTGACACACCAATTGTTGATGCTTTGCATACCATGCATGATGGGAAATTTTTACACCTTCCTGTGGTAGATAGAGGTGATATGAATTACTACCTTGCAAAGAATGTATTGTTATAAGTACATCAAACTAGTTCTTGATAAGTTTATATGGTTGGATGCAGATGGAGAGATTGTTGCTATTGTTGCTGTACTCCACATCACTCATGCTGTTGTTGGCACAATAAGTCAGTATTTTTCTAAGACTTTGGTGTTCTTGAAGTAATCTTATATGAATATTTATTCTAAAGCATTTAACAGACTTGTTTTAATACTTCCGTAGATGGGTTTGAGAATTCAAAGAAGAATATGATCCTTTTTTTCCTATTTGCTTTTCAATTCATGGTTTTTATGGTGATGCAAAGGTTTTGGGATTCTGCATTGGCCTTACCACCCAATGAAGTTGATGATGACACTCGAAGGTTTCCTATATTGATGTTTCTCTGATTATATAGTTGTGATTTTTGCCATTACTGTTTACTAACTTAGTGATAGTGACGTCTCAGTGATAATTCTTTGAAGGTGTCTTCTGATGTAGCTGAGATAGGGAGAGATCTTCCCTATCCTTCATCCAATTTGCCAAATACATTTAATTTCAAATTACAAGATAAAAGGGGACGAGGCATAGATTCTTTTGTGGTATGCAACTGTTTTTTAGCTCATGAACTGGGCAATTCAATGAAAATATGGCCCTTTATTTTGCATGCGGCACAGGTGCAAGTGTTGGTTGTCTTTCAACCTATAAAAAACTTATGCAGCCTAACCAAAACTTGCCAAGTTATAAATGATACTAGCTCCAAGAATTGATCCTTCACTTTTTCTGGTCCAAGTTCTAATCTTATGGTTAATATGTGTGATTAACCATCAGTTAGTGGTGCACTGGTGCTCTATTGAAAACAATATTCTAGCGGACATGAAGGCCTTTTCCCAACTTTCTTGAGCATCATGCACAGTAGATATTCTAGGAGGGATCTTATCCTTCATCAACAACCTGCATTTATACCTACTGTAATGTCCGGGAAAATCGTATATTAATGGGTATTTTGCTGATTGCTTCTCAATACAGATACATGAAGTATTACGGATCTTATTACTGCAATCCTTCATAGACTGGAGGATGACATAGACAGGAACATGGTTCCTCAAATTCTGGTAGGCATTTGGGAAAAAAATAGTTTATGATGAAGATGATGACGATGGGTAGCTAACATACATGTTATGATAATTGGTGGATAAATTATGCAGTATGGAGATGAAGACCATGACAAAGTTGTATTGACATCAGACAGTGGTCTTGCAGCGGCTGTGGAGCATGCAAAACTAGCTGGTTGGAAGGTATGACCGAACTGTCTGTCTTTTCATGGATAGAGAGCCGATAGAGCATTTTACAGTGGAATTCACCATTTACCATTACTCGGAAACGATAACATACTTGTGTATGATTAAAAGTTGACACTTGAAAGTAGACATGGCTAGGTCTGTACAACTCCTTAGCTATAAGGGAAACCTGTAAATTTTAAAATTTTCCTGATTCATTAAAATTTGGTTGGTGAATTGTGCAGGGTTTGAGATTGCATTTAGATTATTCAGGAAAACAAAATCATCGAAGGGGTTCGGTTTCAGGAAGCTTGGATTATGCTCAATCTGATGCGTTGGCTGCCGCGTACAGTGCGGTTGCAGCAGGGGCTGCTGTTGTTGCCGGGTTGGGTTTAATAAGCATACTTGAAGAAAGCCGGTAATTAGCTTTTTTTTTAGAAACTTCCAATTTATAGATTGCTCAAAGCATTTCTTGTGCTTGATTTCTCCCCTAATTTATTAGGTCAACATACAATAGCATACAAATGAAGAAATCTTTTTTCCCATTTCCTCTTTGTTTAGTTTTTTTATTAAATTCATAGATTATAAAAAAATACAAAACAGTCACTCAACTCTAAAAAATAACAACTTAGTCGTTTTCGTTAAAAAAATGTTAAAAAAAAAGAATCAGGGAGCTGTAAGAATGGTGGACCATAAGATGGGATTGCAAAGCTTGTTTTTCATAGAATAGATGATATGCAAAGCTGATCCCATGGTGTTTTCTAAATGCTTAAGGCCTTTTGTAAATAAAAGTTCACACAAGATTTCGAGTGTCTCCTTAACCACTCGAACATATCGACAAGGCTCTGAGAGTAAATAGATTAGTAAGCTATTAATCTCGTAAATACTCAATTAATTACCTCAAAGATTTCGAGGCTCTTTCTCTTTATTTCTTTTGATAACATGTTTCATCCCTTCAAAATCCAATAGCTCAAAACAAAGTGCAGATCAATGTGAATGAATTCTAGATAGAATTAATCCCGACATTCAATGAAATTAGAGAGTTGAAGACAGTATGCAGGCATATAGGTTCATATTCCTCTACTAATGCACCATTTCCTGCAACCAAAATGATCATACTAACCTTATACGGAACATGGACTCTGCCAAGTAGATATGTCCATAACGAGCTCACGTTGTTGATCTAATAGAAGCCTGATGTATTTGCCCTCGATTGCAAGCTCCTATAAACATAACAACCAGATTACATTCCTGTTTTACAGTCATTAAACACTACTGTTCAAAGTAAATATGAAATTGATAACCTAAAGACTATTAAATTATGAGCATTACACTGCAAAATACCTTTCTGAGATTCAAGGCTCCGTGTGTTCCAATTTCTCAATCTCTGCTCTTTTTTCAGGAATCTTCGCAGCTGAACCCGTTTCAATGCTTTGCCTACTAAGATGTTAAAAAAACGAACAGCAGAAACAATTCCTTGAGCTAATCGAAACACATCCTACGAATAAAAAACTACAGAACAAATTTGCATTTTCTTTAGTAATTTATAATCAAGGATCGCAGAGTTTGGCTGATTTAAACAATGAAATCAGGCTTTTAAGTACCTCTTGAAAATTGGTAATGCCAGTGAGCATAGCACGAAGAGAAGCATATACTTCAAGCAGCGAGAGCTCCTTTGCCGTTACCTCCAACTCCACCATTTCTAAATGATGGTGGCCATCAGATGCCGATCACTGTTGCCTAAAACAGAGCCGTTGTAGTTAAGAGAAGGACCGTTAGAAGCAGCAATGGTTAAGTAGTATTAGAAGAGAGTTTGTATTTGAAGCTAGAGATTGAAAAAAAAATCAAGCAAATCAAGAAAAACTAAACCGTCGACAGCAGGGTTAGAACCTGCGCGGATAGTGCCCAACAGATTTTAAGTCTATCTCCTTAACCACTCGGACATATCGACGCCTTGGTCTTGGTAGTTTTATGACAATTTTCAAAAGCGGAGAGCACGGCGCGAAGAGAAGCTACGCAGTTGTTTTACTTCAAACTAGCCTCAGGAGAGCACAACTGCCGCCACCTCCAGTTCCATTCATTTCTAAGTGACGACCGATGGCACCACCAGCTGCGGAATAATCGTTGCTTAAAACTGAGCTGTTGAGCAAAGAAGGTAAAATAAAAGCACAAAAACAAACATAAGAAGGAAGAATCGTCGTCAGCAGTGTTTGAGAATTGACAATATCGTTATCGGCTGCCAAATTATAGCTGCTTAAAAAGAATCGTCGACAGCAGGGTTCGAACCTGCGCGGGCAGTGCCCAACAGATTTCAAGTCTGTCTCCTTAACCACTCGGACATATCGACGCCTTGACGTCAGGGTTTGTAATATCTTAATCATTGATAATTTCATCCAGCACAGTGCGAAAAGAAGCAACGGTTTCTTCAGCTAAATGTTTTAGCCCTCTTTTTCTTTCCCCTGTTTGGTTGCCGAGAAACTTTCAATGGAGGATTTTACTGTCCCCAAGTAAAAGATGAACCAAAATCTTCAGATAAAACTTAAAAGAGATGAGAGTTGGCATTCACTTCAGTAGAAAGAAAGCGTAATTTTTAATTCAATCTGATTTTCTTGGTAAAAAATTAAATATACATTTTTTTCTTCATCTTATTAGAAGTGATATATCGTTAAAGGATTTAAGAGCGATGATTAAAAAAAATGTTTTTGCTAAAGATAGTGACTAAATCGATAACACTTTAAAAGTTAGACGACTCAATTGAAAAGTCATCATATTTTATGGACTGAGAGGAATGCAGTTCAGGTGTGAGAAATTTACTCTTTGAATAATTTGTACCGTGAAAATGGCTTCACACTTTCATGTTGCCTGTTGGGTTTGGTTTTTGAGAGCTTTCCTCATTTCAGCAACTACAAGAAGAAATTCTCAAAAACTCAGAAGAATGTGGTTGTTGAACATACCCCCAAACGGTAACTAGATTAATACAGCTTCATGGCCTCGTATTTTTGATTTCCTCGAACAAGTAGTCGTGTTTAAAACTCATATTCACACGTAATTACGAGTGTATAATCGTGTATCCGAATCCAAACTTATATGTAATGTTTTCATTTCGAATAAGATGAAAATTGTTAATTTTATTAAAAATAGAAAAATATCCAAACTCACGTTAGACGTTAGCACTTAGGCATATTGGTATTTTCTTAAATTCTCCAAGTTTGAACCCTATGTTTCTATATATGTTCCAATATGAATATGACTGTGATTATAACTAATGCTACACACATCTTTATATCCGAATAACATACATCAAAATTTTTTACTCAACTTATAAACACCTCTAGCGCACAGATTATAACTCGCATCCGTAAATTTACATAACTCGCACTGAATCTTTGAAAGATTTGGGGTCCCAAAAACAAAAAAATAGAGAAGTTTGAAAGGGATGAAGCAACAAACTGTACCAAACAAAAGCATAGAACATTAAAATACATCGATGAACCTATCAAACAAATTACCTACACTTGTCGACTTCATATATATATATATATATACACTTGAAGATTACACTATTCGAAAGATACAGTGAACCTAAAACACGAACTGTACAATTGGGACATGAAATATAAAATATAAAGTTTAATTACTTCATTGTTTTACACGGATTGTATATCTTTTTTTAGTTGCAGAAATACCAACGTTTGAACCGCAGCAATTAGATGACAGTTCTTGAAACAAAAGCAAAGACACCATTTCTTCTTCCTCACTCAACATGATTCTAAGATTGATACCATAACAATATTTCAATGGCGTCTTAACTGCCTTGACAGAAGTCCTCGTTATCAAAAACCCACCACCATCCTGTCCAAAATAATCTGCTAATATTGCCCTGTTAGGTGCTGGAAAAGGAAGAAAATGCCTCCACAACTCTCTAATGGCGTTGCCTCTCAGATCAGTCCTTCGGTTCAGTTCTGCAATGGAGCAGGCTTGCGTTCAAGCCCCAAACATGGCGGAATAGCTAGAAGGACGAAATTCCATGGAAAAAATCTACTTCCGGTCCTTGTTCTCGTCCTTTCTTGCCTTTCCATTCTCAGGCTTCTTAAAATAGCAATGATTACTTCACATTCTTCGTCTTCGTTTCAATCAAATGCACCATCGACGGTTGATTTAGAGTTCGACCGCCGTCTCAAAACCTCCACGGCCTCCGCCCTCACCCCGAAGGAATTCATGGTTCTTTCAAAGATCATTACACGTAAAGCACCTTGTAATCTCCTTGTTTTCGGTCATCAATCACAGTATGTCAATCTCTCGTCAATAAACGCCGGAGGAATCACTGTTTTTCTCGAGGATGATCCACACAAGACAAGCGAAATCAAAGCTGATTTCAACGGAACTCGAGTTTATAATGTTAAGTATCAAGCACCAGCTAAGAAGGCATACGATTTGCTCAAGCATGCAAGGGGAAATCCAGCTTGTTCTCCCGCCACGAACATGATGTATCAATCGACCTGCAAATTGGCATTGAGAAACTTACCTGAAGAAATTTATAAGCTTAAGTGGGATGTGGTGGTGGTGGACGGGCCGACCGAGGACTCGCTTGATGCACAGGGGAGGATGTCGACGATCTACACCGCGGGCATGTTGGCGAGAGGTGCTGAGACTGGGAAGACGACTGATGTTGTGGTTCATGATGTTCATCGGACGATTGAAAAATGGTTTTCTTGGGAATTCTTGTGCGAACAAAATTTGGTTTCTGCTAAAGGGAAACTCTGGGATTTTAGAATAACTGCAGATCAATCCAATTCTACAAGCTTTTGCTCTTCTGAAACGGTTCATCTAATGTCATAGCCTTCTTCTTCTTCTCTATGGCTTTCACTAGAATTTTGCTGGTTAATAAGAAATGCTTGGTATATAATTTGTTATCCGAATTTAATATTTTCTAATGTAATATCTATACTTTTTACAGTCTAGTATTTAAATTTGATCATTTTTCCATAATATGTTATTTAACATGATATAATATTTTTTGTCCCATGTTATAATTTCATTGATAGTTAAAACTTAAAATATTATATACCTAATAATGGTATATTAAAGTTGTTGAATTATATTAAAAATATAAATATCATATTAAAATTGATACATTTAAATAATAAATATTAAAATAAACAAACAAAAAAACCAGTTTTTGTATTATAAAGTATGTAGAACGCAAATAAAAGAGAATGTTGTTTTTCTTTAAAAAAAAAGTAATTTATTTATATTTTATTATGTTATAAAATGTACTCATTGAGTTACTTTAGTTATAAAAGAGAATATTGTTTTCCTTAAAATACTCAAATTCGAGCAGTTACGTCTGCAATGTATGTAGTATCATTGCTTTAAATAAATTTTGAACATATATTATCTTATAATTATTTCATGCTATTTTTAAAAAAATTAAGTAAAAAAATAAAACTAATAGCAAAAAACGTTAATAAGACTAAATAATTATCGATTTACTCATTATTATCCTATCAAACTCAAACTCAAAAATTTAAAAATTTAAAACTTAAATATTATGTCCAAATTTAAGTCTTTTCAATTTATTTAAATCTTATCTAATCAATTAAATCTTAGTTTGAAATATCTTTAATTCATACTTAATAAATATCATCATATATTTAAAACAAGTATTATCTTATAAGGGGTAATGGCGTCGCACGATTCTAGGGTTCTCCGAGCGTCTATTAGCGGGTCTAATGGGTTCTGAGATTTCTATTGTGTTCCGACGACTTGTTCAATTCTCTCTTTCTTCTTTTTTGTCTCCTCTTGTTCGGTTTTCTCCTTTTCATGGATTGGCGGAAATTGTTCCAGTGTTCAACAAACCAACAACTCAACTATTTTCCCCCAAATGAGAAAAACGGCGTTCGAACGGTTCATCCTCCACCAGAAGTGTTTGAAGGAGGAATCTCTGATTGGAAATACTCTCTTGTGGGTCAATTTCTGGGTGCAGCTCCGAATTTTGCAGCAATGAAAATGATCATCATCAGTTTATGGAAAAATTCACAGCAAGGTTCTAACGTTCAAGTCAGTTATGCTGGACCAAATCTCTATCTGTTTTCATTCGATTCTGATTCTGCTCGTGACTGGGTATTAGAAAATGGTCCTTGGCACATCTATAATAAGCCTCTGATCCTTAGGCAATGGGAACCCAACTTGAAAAAACTTCATTTTGACCTAACCAGAATTCTGATTTGGGTTCATTTATACAATGTGCCACTTGAATTATTCACTAATGTTGGTTTGAGTTACATTGCTAGCGCCATAGAGTTTCCTTTGTCAATGGACTCTGTCACAACCACTAAAACTAGATTGGAATTTGCCAAAGTCTGTGTTGAAATAGGGGCGTCTGATGTGATTCCTAAATTTATTAATGTTGTGCTTAACAATGGCCAATAAACTTTTATTTTAGTAGAAATTCCTTGGCTTCCCCCATGTTGCAAGCCTTGTAATTCTTTTGGTCACAGTTCTAAAAACTGTAAAAACAATCCAAACTCCTCCCATACAACTCAAATATGGAGGAAAAAGGATCCTTCAACCTCTGATTCTTCAGGAAACAATAACTTACCTTCTTCAAATGAGGTAGATTCTGTCTCTGTTAAGGAAAATGTTGCTGGCAATTCTATTCCACCTCCTCTTCCTATTACTACCTCTTATTCTATTGTTCCAGTAGAAGACTCTCATCCATCTTCCTTACCATCTAGTATGGAAATTGAAAATGATCTTGCTTGTGTCTCTACTGCTGAAGCTGATTCAAATAAAGGTTCTAAATCTCCTGTTAAAAAGAGTAGATGAAGGCCACCTAAAGGCAAATTGGCCAAATCTTTAGCCGGTTCAAGTAACCGTTTTGAGATCCTTTCGGTTGAAGAGACTACCCAAGCCTCAGAAACCGTGGGGAAACAACCAAAAGTGGCAGCATCAGGTGTAGCAGAACTGTTAAAAGACCTTAAATCTAAAAAGAAATATCATCTTGATAAGATGAAAAGTCTGTCAGTGGTTAGTAAAAAGGGGGATACATCATTCTCAACACTAGAGAAATGAATGTAGCTTTTTGGAATGTTAGATGATTGAACAATCCCCTAAAACAGAGTAGTGTCCTTAGAAGGGCAACCCAAAATAATGTAGATATCTTTTGCTTACTGGAAACCAGAGTTAAGGCTAAAAAATCTGTTGATATTTTTGCTTCCAAATTCAAGAATTGGAATGTCTTTTGTAATTATGACTTTGCTGTAAATGGTAGAATTTGGGTTATGTGGAAGAAAGGTTTAGACATCACACTTTGTTATGCTTCAGCTCAAACCATTACTATTGAATGTTCTTTCAACAATACCAAGTTTCTGCTCACTGGAATTTATGGTCATAATGATGGAGTAGCTAGAAGAAGTATTTGACAGGACCTTCGACTCATTGAATCAAGGTATTCTAATCATCCTTGGATCTTGGGAGGGGATTTTAATATCACAATGTACCCTCAAGAAAGTTCTAATCATGAACAATTGGGTTTGTTTTTTCCTCTGAAATGATTGATTTTCAAGAAGTTTCTCATGAACTCCATCTTCAAGACCATCCTTACTTTGGTCCAACTTTCTCTTGGAGCAATAAGCAAATTGAAAACTTCCTTTCTATGAAACTTGATCGTGTGCTCATAAACCCTTTATGGTTTGAATTTTTTAACCATTCATTTGCTGAATTCCTAGCTTCTGGATCTTCTGACCATTGCTTGGCTTTGGTGAATCTGAATAAAGAGATATATCTTAACAAACCTAAGCCTTTTAAAATTTTCAATTGTTGGACTCTTCATCATAACTTCTTGAATATTGTCAGTCAATCTTGGTACCCTCCTTGTCAAGGAAACCCTATGAAGAAGCTCTTCCTTAAGCTTAAAAGACTTAAATCCAATCTTAAGCAACTCAACAAGGAATCTTTCAGTGATATTTCTGCTAGGGTTAGGGAAAAACATGAAGAGATTGAAAAGCATCAACTACTTTCTTTAAGAGGTTTAGAGCCCATTGAAAAAGAACTCAGGTTGCAAGGGGATTTAAATGCTTTAGAAGAAGCTGAGGCGATGTTCTTAAAGCAAAAAGCTAAAACTCATTGGCTCAAAGAGGGGGACAAAAACTCTAAGTTCTTATATTCTGTTATTGCTACAAAGAATAAAAAAGACACCATTAGAGCTATTATTGATGATCAAGGAAGGAGATTAGACACATTCGAAGACATGTCCGCTGAGTTTATTAATTTTTTCAAAAACCTCATTGGCTCAACCGATTCGAATGTCACTAATTATTCTGTTAGCTTACTCAAAGACCTGCTTAATCATATTCCTAAAAGTGATAACTATCAAGGAATTACTAATGAAGTCACTTCCCAAGATATTTATGAAGCTATTTATAGCCAAAGTAACGATAAGGCCATAGGTCCCGATGGTTACACGTCTCTTTTCTTCAAGAAAGCTTGGCCTGTGATTGGTGAAGAAGTGATTGAAGCCATTAAGTTCTTCTTCAAAGAGTCTTTTATTTATCCTGCTTTCAATGCAACTTCCATTGCCTTAGTTCCCAAAATTCCTAACCCTAGCAAAGTTTCGGATTATCGCCCAATCTCTTGTTGCTCTGTCATATACAAGGCTATCACTAAGATTATTGTCAAGAGAATCAATTTTTTTGCTCCCACAGATTATCTCCCCTAATCAATCTGTCTTTGTTAAAGGGAGAAGTATTGTTGATAATAATCTCCTTGCTCAAGATATTGTGAAAGGGTATGGGAGGAAAAACATCTCTCCTAGGTGTGTAATCAAGATAGATCTTCAAAAAGCCTTTGATTCAGTTCACTGGGGTATTATTCCTATTATCCTTAAGGCTCTTGATCTCCCTACTTCTCTTATAGACTGGATTGTTTCTTGCTACTCTAATGCTTCTTATTCCATTGCTTTTAATGGAAGTCTGATTGGATTTTTCAAGGGTGCTAAAGGTCTTAGACAAGGTGAGCCTTTATCCCCTCTATTATTTGTGTTGGTTATGAATGTCCTATCTAAAATGCTCAATACTATAGCTGCCAAAGGGATTTTCAACTTTCACCCAAAGTGTAAGAAAATTGGCCTTACACCCAAAGTGTAAGAAAATTGGCCTTACACACTTAACTTTTGCAGATAACTTTCTTATTTTATGCAAAGGTAATCTTGAGTCTGTCTTGGGTATCATTACTGTCCTTAACTCTTTCTATGAACTTTCTGGTCTTAAACTCAATGCCCTCAAAAGTGAAATCTTTACTGCTGGAATTTCTGCCCAAGTTATTGATAAAATTATTTCTTATTCGGGATTCAAGCATGGTCTTCTGCCTGTCAGACATTTGGGAATCCCTCTGGTAACATGGAAGCTTTCTCCCAAAGACTGTCAGCCTCTCCTTGACAAAATTTATTCCAGACTTAACCAATGGTCAAGGATGAAACTTAGTTATGCAGGTCGTATTGAACTAGTTAAGACTGTTCTTTTCTCTGTTGCAAATTTCTAGTTCATACAACTGATTTTTCCCCAATCTGTCATTCATAAGATTGAACAAATTTGCTCCATATATTTTTGGAAAGGATCTGATATCCCAGCCTCTGGAGCTAGAGTGAGTTGGGATCGAATCTGCATGCCAAAGTCTGAAGGAGGATTAGGGGTTAAAGACATTAAGTCATGGAACAAAGTATGCACAATTATCCATATTAAAAATATGTTGGCTGGTGAAGGTTCTTTATGGATCGCTTGGACTCATAAATACATTATCAAGCAACAAAATTTCTGGTCCATGGATATTCCTACCTATTCTAGCTGAACTCTTAAGAGAATAATAAAGATTAGATAGCTTGCTTATCATATTCTGTCTGCAGGATTAAAATGTTCCAAAAGTTTATGGGAAGAGGTTAGATCGAAGAGCAGCAAAGTGTCTTGGCATAAACTGATCTGGTATCCTTTGCATATTCCCAAACACAACATCATCACTTGGATGATAATTTTGGATCGTTTGCCAACAAAGGACAGGCTGCAGAGATTTGGAATTCTTACTAACACTCAGTGCATCTTATGTTCTGAAGCTACGAAAACAAGGAATCATCTTTTTGCTGAGTGCAAAACGTCAACCTCTATTTGGAACTTTATTCTTCTTCTTTCAGGTATTCAAAAACCCCAACTATCCTGGTCTAACTTCCTTATTTGGGCGTCTGCAACTTGGAAAGGTAAATCACTTATCACTTGCATCCTCAAGCTCTCTTGGTGTGCTTTCAACTACACAATTTGGGAGGAAATAAATCATAGGATATTCAGAGGTGCCTACAAAACCGAGGGGGAAGTACTCCAAGCTATCAAGCAAAATGTTAGTTCTCACTTAAGTAACAGAAACATTAATAGATTTGATAGCTCTAATATTGATATATGTAACAATTGGGGTATATTATGATTTTGTTTGTAAATAAGTTACCCTTGTTTTTGTTCCATTGATTGGATTGGTTCTTTTGTAGCAACTTTGCTTCCTTTGGATAATAAAACCTTATTTATCCAAAAAAAAGTATTATCTTATAATTATTTTAAACTAATAAAAAATAAAATCATCAAACATAAATTAACATTTATAACATCACAACCAAATGTTTTATATATTTGGATTTTTTTATCAAAAAAATTATTTTTTGATATTAATTTTTTTAAATGTGTATAAAACATTATTAAATATCATATTTATATGGGTTAAAAATAACATTTTTTAAAATTTGATGTCATGGGTCAATTCAACAATTCACATTATATTTATACATATACATTAATAAAAATTATTAAATTTGAATATTTTTTGAATAAAACTTAAATTTAAATATTTAACACGTGTGGATAAAGCGTAGAAGTAGTTACGGTGATTGAAAGAGTGATGACATCAATTATTTGGGGATGTCTAAGTGATGCAGTTTGAATACACATTTAAGTAAATGTGTTATCATAAATATTAATTTTTTTAATATTTTTGGTAAATCGTTACCTAAAATATTATTTTTTTACCGAAAATATTACTATTGGGCGCTACAGAAAATGTTTAACATTTCCGATAAAGCGTTACCTAAAATATTATTTTTTTCTATAAAAAATATTAATATTGGATTCTACTGAAAATTAGTCAATGAGATTAATATTTCCAGTTAAAAATAATGTCTTATATAACTCTTTACCTAAAATATTAAAAATATTAATATTTCCGGTAAAACATTTTATTAACTATATATTGAGGCTGTTATATAGTATAAATACACTATTTATTTAGACGGACATTGTATTAATGTCAAAATCCCCCACTGTTTGGAAATCATAAAGACCACGTGTATTTTAATTTGCACGTGATTTTATAATTTCCGGCTGAAAAATTAGCACGTGAAGACTAATGCTACATTGCATTACAAATATTTGGCAACAACAAAATATTTCTCTTTTAATATAATAATTAAATAAATGTATATTTTTCAACTCATCAAATGATCTCAGTGATTAAAACGAGTATTATTCTTCCTAAAATTTTCGAGTTTAAGTATGGAGACTTAAGATCAGAGTAGCCGAGTAGTGTGGGTCAACAACCATAGGGTGTAGCATCTCTGTCTTCTTTTTAATTGTCTTTGTTGTAATTTTCATTGCCTTAGTTTAGGTTTTAATCTATTTTGACTTTAATCATTCTCGTAGCTTGCTAGCGCTGACATGCGTGTATCTTTCTCATCATGTTTCCTCCTTTTAAATTAATCCAGGACTTACGTTTTCTGTCTATATACAGAGCTTTTTAGGCAGAGTTTATTTGCAGGGATTACTTCCCATTACAGACGCGCATATGAATGACAGCATATAAAGATTGTTCAACTATTTATTTATTTATTTATTTATTTATTTATTTATTTATTTATTTATTTATTTATACATGCATTGTATTTAATTTGTATTTTTTAATTTTCTGAATTGCCGGAGGTCTTCCACGGAAGCTGCTCTCAACCTGGTGTTGGGGGCAGCCTACTAACCTACCTCCCCCTTACCCCATTGCATATGAGAATAGAGTTTTATTGTTGTTGTTGTATGTGTGTAATCAATGATTAAGAAATATTCTAAACGTATTATATTATAATCACTATAGATTACTAAAAAAATTTAAATATTTTTAATATCATTCAACAATTATCACTTTGATTGTGTCTTTCTTGAGTTTGAGTGACATTTGTATAAAAAACATATTTTAGTAATTATAGTTTTGGAGAAATCATTTGATTAATTAATTTAAGTATTGTAAAGGTTTATTATGAAAGTGATCAATTTAACTCAATTTACTTCATTTATAATATTAAGATTCAGACTATTGATCTCACTTAAATAATCTAATACAACAACAACAACAACAACAAAACCCAATTCCCATATGTATGGGGTAAGGGGGAGGTAGGGTAGTAGGCTACCCCCAACGCCAGGTTGAGAGTAGCTTCCGTGGAAGACCTCCGGCAGTCAGAAAATTAAAAATTTAGATAAAATGCAATGCATGTATAAATAAATACATAAATACATAGCTAAAACAGTATTCATATGCAGTCATTAAAATCATATGTGCGTCTGTAACGGGAAATTAATCCCTGCATAAATATCCCTGCGAAAGAATCTCTGCATATAGACAGAAACATAAGATCCGGCTAAATTTAAAAGAAGAAACCAACCGGTTATTAACATTTCTAACTTTTATTTGTAACTTTATTGAATGTATTGAATTTTGAAGACAATTCTTAATTTTGTAAGTGAACTATCAGTATTCTAAACATAAATAGATTCGGAAATTTATTTTTAACAATTTAAAGTCGGAAAATTTCCAGGTAGTATTAATTGAATTATAATGTTTTAAGTATTCAAAATGCATTTTTTTGTTATATTTATAACAAAACATCGTAATATATATATATATATATATATATATATATATATATATATATTATTTTTTATAATTTATAAGGATTAAATATGATTTTACTATTTTATAGATTTAAATTAGTTTTTTCATTACATTAAATTATAATCTGAACACTTCTAACAGGGCCAGACTATAATTTTTCGGGGGTGTTGGGGGAGAGAAATTAGGTCCCATTCCAGCATCTTCACCATTATTCTTTTTTGAAACGCGTTTTAAAAATTATTATAAAATTTTAGAAAGGAAGTTGATGTTTGAGTTAATTCGATACACTAATTCAATTAAGAGTTTAAAATATAATACAAATAAACTTTTTAATTATTTTTTGGTTATAAATTTAATTTATTTTATCACTTTAAAGGAATATTACGACATCATTACCTTTAATCAGTTGTTTAAATAAAATGCCTTTAAAAATATGGAGTTGTTTCTTCAAATCTTCCTGCATTATTTTTCTTTTAACAATAATAAATTAAAAACATTTAATAATTTTTTTCAATACTCGAATAATTTTTATGATGAAAACGCTCCAAGAAGAAGTCGACCATCGGCTGGTTCCGTTGCTTGAATCAGTAATGGAAACCGAGGAAGTTATTGATTTGCAGGATGTGTTTAGAAGATTTGCGTTCGACAGTGTGTGTAAAATGTCATTGAGTTAGTTTCTTGGATCTTTCGAAACCGGTGCCGTCACTCGTTAAGGCGTTTGATACGGCGTCTTAGATATCCGCCATACGAGGAATGGCGTCAATGTTCGTGGTGTGGAAATTAAAGAGAGCACTTAACGTCGGATCAGAGAAGAAACTCAAGGAAGCAATCGAACTCGTTCATGGCTGTGTTTTGGAGATCATTCGGAGCAAAAAGAAGGCTATCGAAGAAACGAGAGCCAAAAGCGGCGCAGCTGTTGGGTGCGGTGAAGACCTCCTGTCCAGACTGTTAATAGCTGGCCACGAAGAGGAAGTCGTGAGGGATATGGTGATCAGCTTCATAATGGCCGGAAGGGACACCACTTCCTCGGCCATGACGTGGCTGTTTTGGCTGCTTTGGAAGCATCAAAACGCCGAGAAAATGATGGTGAAAGAAGTGGAATCGATGCTTAGCAATGGCAGAGACGGATTCGATTTCAAAACGTTGAAGGAAATTAATTGCGTCAAAGCCTGCATTTATGAGTCGATGAGTCTTTACCCTCCGGTTGCATGGGACTCCAAGCACGCCTCAAACGACGACGTTCTGCCCTACGGTACTTTCATCGTTTCGTCGGGAAAGGATATAGGGTAACGTATTTCCCCTACAGAATGGGGAGAATGGAGGAGGACTGGTTCGAGTTTTAACCGGACAGGTGGTTCCAGGACCGGGGTGCTGAATACAGGTTGTTAAAGCCAGTCAGCCCTTTCAAATTCCCGGTATTTCAGGCCTTGGGAAAGAAATGGCCTTCATTCAGATGAAGTGTGTTGTGGCCGGTTTTTGTTCCTCTCTTGACCGGTCATACGGCCGGGGGTCTCAATGTCATGGTAATAAAGAGAAGAGAACTGAAATATTGGGAGAAAGCGTCAAACTAGGACGTAATATTCATATTTCTACTATGGTCAAGCAATCATGTGGTTAATTCATCTGTTGGAATTAAGTCATTGTCGGTACCGAAGTCTATTGATACGAAATGTGTTTAATATTAGGGTAAAGTAACCAAATGGTTGATCGACTATAGAATATTGTTTTATTGAGATATTAACTATTAAAAATTATGAAATGATTATGTGGTTATAGAACATTATTTTGTTGAGTCATTCGACTATTAAAAGTTATAAAATGATCAATTGATTATACATATCTTCCAAACTCGTATTTTTCTATTAAAAACAATTGATGGTAAGTTGAGTTGGACATTAGATATAATAAAATTATATTTTAATGATGTCTACTAGCACCATCATTACTTTTAAGCACTTGCTCGACGACATAATGTTTCAAGCACCGGCTCGATGACATAATATAAACAGAGACTCGTTCCACAAAATACACCTCAAATGATTATGGGATCATATTTTTTATATCATAGTCAACAATTTAATGTATAGCTCAAAAGACCATCAAATTTTTAATGGAAAATTACAAGTTCGGAAAATATGAATAATCAAGTGATCCTTTTGTAACTTTTAATAATCACGAGACTCAATAAATTAACACCGTATAATTAAAAAATTATTTTGTAACTTTTAATAGTAAGAAGATTCAACAAAGCAACATTCTATTGTCGGAGAATTATTTGTGTATTAAATTTACTCTTAATATTATTTAGTTAATCTACTTGTTAGAGGTTGGAATGGTTTTCGATTACGATGGTGCTCAAGTATATTTGAATTAAAACATGTATACACAAATTATTTAAATTAGGATGCTTGTATGATACTATATATAAAGACATGAACACCTAATACGATAATATAATCTATATGTATTAAAAAAATTAAAATATTCATATGTATTTAATTATTTATATATTAAGAACATTTTTTTAGAAAAAGAAAAGATAGACTTTGGAAGCTTCTGCAAAGCTGCGGGATGTTTTCCTTTTAAGATTTTGACCTACTTGCCCATGTTAACTTGTGCCATACTTTCAATTTGGAACTATATACGCGTAGACTTTAGCTTCTAGTACATAAAGCTCCATTTATATAGGTAAACAAACAAATGAAATGTAATATAATATAATATTTCTTATATAGGTTTGAGGACATGGTATCCGTACCTAACTAGTTTAGATTTATTTTTATAAGATCAAATTTGTTTGGATGAAAATGTGAATTCAGATTAAGTTTTATAAAGACGAGATTGAATTTAGTTTGAGTTTGGGATGAAAAATTTTAGACTCAAATATTATAATACAATTATCTTTTATATATTTGGGGACAATTGTAATAACATTTATATCTTTATATTTTCAGTTAAATCCCTATTTAACCTAATATATATATATATATATATATATATATATATAATTGGATTTGGATTTTTATTCCAAAATTTGCATTTAATTAAGTTTTTCTAAACTCAAACCAAATTAAGCGACGAGTTATAATACTCGGGTCAAATTTGAGTTGACCAAAAATTTAATCAGATTTGACCTAATCCGACTCATATCTATTATTATTTCTTGATGGTTTTCTTATATCCGTTATTTATGTTTTGATAAAGTGAAAAATGATTACTAATATAAATAAAAGTCAAGAGTAATATTAGAGTTGAAGCCATCAAGTGATATAGTCGTAAAATAGAATATTGTTCTTCTTAGAGGTCTTGAGTTCAATCAGTTACGTCTGCATAATATGTCTACGTTGTCAATTATTTAAGAAAATTCTAAACATATATTATTATGTATTCACCCTAGACTATTAAAAAAAGTCAAAAGTAATATTAAAGTTTTTGTTTTAAAGCTTGATTTTAAGTGAAATACGGTATACATAGTTTAATAGAGTAGATGATAATCTATATGAAAAAATAGAATTATAATGTTGCCGTCGTATGATTACATCATCTTATTCGCCTATAATAGAAGAATCTACATATAGCTATGAGATATGTATGGTTGAACTTGAAAAAGGGAACGTGGGAGACCGGACTTTGTGACTCAACCCCGCGTAATTCCCGCTCCTGAAGAGGAAAATTATTCAAAGTTAGCCGCCTCATATTCATTACCCATGCCGTACAATTTGGATTAGGAAGTAAATATTATAGATTAATAAATATTCGATATTAGCATATTTAATTTAAAAAATTGTATTTTATATTCATATACAAATACATGTTCAACACGAACAAATTAAGGAAAAATATAATAACATGCAATTAATTCGAAAATAGTTGCAAGATCGTATAATCCAACGATGAACATTCAAGAACAAATCAAATCATATAGATACAAGAATCAATGAAGATGTAAAAAAGGAACAAAGGAGCCATGGAATCATTGCATCATCAACTGGAATTCCTCGAAGCTGATAGCACCATCGCCATTAAGATCGAATTGCTTGATCATCGCCTTGCATTCTTCAATGGACTTGAACTCACCCAGTCTGCTCAACATTTTCTTCAGTTCCATCGGTGTAATGAACCCGTTTCCATCGGCATCGTACATCTCAAAAGCTTCCTTCAAATCCTTCATCTTCTCTTCTTCACCTCCTCCTTCCATCAACCCTATGAAATCCTCCAAGTCCAATAACCCGTCACCGTTGGAGTCCAACGTTTCGATCGCGACTTCCGCTTCGTATACCTTCAGTTCTCCGCCCATTAAGGCTAATCTATGGCTCAACTCCGATGCCGAGATTTTCCCATCTCCGTCTCTGTCGAAGTAACGAAGAATACGTTCGTATTGTTCGCTTCTCAACATATTTTTTTTCTATACAGAAACTATGGGAATTATTGGAAAATATGCAGAAAGATGAAATAAAGTAGGGTTTGCAGAAATGGGTGTTTGAAAGCCAAGTTTTTATATAGAAGAAATGATCTGGGACTTTGCCTACGATATTACCGAGAAAGTGCTGGGAATTTTCGATACTTTCCGGGAAAGTTTTCAAACCGAGGAAGACGAAGAGGATGAAATCATGAAAAGGAATCGGAACTTGGTTGAATGATTGAATTTCAGGGTGTTCTTTTCTGATATAAATAGAATCTTGAAAGGAAACAAGGACGAACTTTACATTTAATGGTCAAAACCAAATTCTCCTTTGTTTTTAACTAAAAAAGGAAATAGTTTGTTCAAATGTTAATTTTTAAATAAATTTGTTTAAAAATAAAATTTTAGCGATAAACTAATAGAATACGAAAATGTGCATCTATTTTACATGTGGTCAAATAATAAATTAATGGTGTTTAATATAAGAGGAAAATGAAGTTAAAACTGTGATTATTATAATAATATTGATAAATGATGTAAGATATGAGGTATTTTACTTGTTATGCCTTGAAAACGTAAGTATAACAGCGTTATGTATTTTTAACGATTGGATGCCATACCATAATTTTTTTTAATATAAATGAGTACATATTTTGTGAACGGTGAATAAGAGACTACGATAAAATTTAAACCTATTACAGGTGATTGAGTAGACGCGCACCCATCCCATCTAATTTACATCCTTAGTCAAACCTTAAAATTGAATGCAAGACCTACCTGTATGTTATTTGGAGCTTACGCTTTTAAATGATGCGTATATTTATATATTTAGAGATTTAAGCCAACTATTCAAAGGGAAAAAGAGATAGTGAAACAACAAGGACTCCATTGAACAATGAAAAACCAACAAGGACAAATTCCAAGTTTAGGAAAAGATTTGCAGCGGTATAAAATCTTCAAATCCTTGAACCCTAGTCGCCGTAGTCCCTCATATCCCGCCCCAATCCAAAGACACCCTTTTCAGTTAACTTGATTGTTCCTGAAGCTTACAAAGCTCTCTTCTTTCACTGTGGGGTGGGTTTTTTTTTTTGGAGCCTTTTTCAATGGTTCTTTACTTGTTGTTCGAGTCATCTTCTGGCTACGCGCTGTTCCAGGCTCATGGGCCCGATGAAATCGGCCAGAATACAGAGGCCGTCAGGAACTTGGTTTCAGATTTTAACCGGTTCGGTAAAGTGGTCCAACTCGCAGCGTTTCTGCCTTTTGAGTCCGCTCTTGATGGTCTCAATCAATGCAATTCAGTTTCCGAGGGTATCATAACAGTTTACCTCTTGTCATTAATTGTATTATTTTGATCGTTTTTCTCTGGATATATATTTCTTCTGCAAATGCATCTGTTAGTACAATTTTGTAAAGTTTTAGGTGTTCGTTTATGTAAGTTATTGTGTTTACTGGGTTTTTTTTTTTGGGGGGGGGGTACTGTAATCCTAGAAATAAAGGATTTTGCCACTATCATTTGCTGTTTTGGTGATATCTGATGAACATATGGTTTTGCCACTTCAATGAAACTGTGCATAACTCATGTTTGAACATTACTTTTTGTTCAGGTTGGGTTAACTATTGGCTTATGTTTGGTTACATTTCGCAGGGCTTATGACCGATGAGTTGAGGAGTTTTTGGAGCTGAATCTTCAGAAAGTTAAGGAAGGCAAGAAGTCGAAGTTCAGCTGGGGAGTTTCAGAGCCTAAGCTTGGTTCCCACATCTCCGAGACAACTAAAATCCCATACCAGAGTGGAGAATTTGTTCTCTAGCTTCTTCGTGGTGTGCGTTTGCATTTCGATATGTTTATCAAGGACCTAAAGGTTTGCATATTTTGTTATTTTTTTTACAAGACGGCTATGAGACATGAGTATGTGTTTTCCTCATTTGCTTCGCGTTGCTCTTTGTGTCTCTTCTTAAACATGGTAGCCTGGAGATTTAGAGAAGCTCAGCTCGGTCTGGCTCACAGTTACAGCAGAGCAAAGGTTAAGTTCAATGTCAATCGAGTCGATAATATGGTTATTCAAACAATTTTCTTTCTTGATACTCTTGACAAGGATATCAATTCCTTTCCATTAGAGTGAGGTCTGAACTTTACTTTGCCCCAAACTTATAATCCTTTTAGTTTAATACATGACCTTAACTAGTAAAGTTCTTTCACGGGTGTGGATTTTATATTATAGTTATCGCCTGGTTGATTACTTCCTGCAGGGAATGGTACTCTTGGCATTTCCCCGAGTTGGTAAAGATTGTCGATGATAATTATCTCTATGCGTGAGTTGCAAAGCTTATAGAGGACAAGTCAAAGTTGTCTGAAGAACATGTCCCTGCCTTAACTGAGATACTCGGGGATGAGAACAAAGCAAAAGAAATTGTCGAAGCCGAAAAGGCATCAATGGGTGCACCTCTTGTATTTATGTCAGAATTCAACCTTTTTTCATGCATACCCCTATTCACCCTTTTGTTCTCTCCCAATTGTTTTGCAGGACAGGATTTTACCCCCGTTGATTTGATTAATGTTCAGCTATTTGCTCAGAGGGTAATGGATCTTGTTTAGTACAGAAAGTATCTTTATGATTATCTAGTGACTAAGATGAATGAAATTGCACCAAATTTGGCATCATTGATCGGGGAAGTCGTTTGGGCACGATTGATCTCTCATGCTGGTAGTCTCACGAATTCCCTCTTCCACCCTTCAGATTCTTGGTGCAGAGAAGGCCCTCTTCATGTATGTTTTGTTCTTTTCACCTCATGTTCTTATCATGTGGTGCAGTTTTGAAATGTTTGGAGAGCCGGACCACCTGCTAAATTCTAGGCCTTTGTCGAATGGAAGTTTGATTCGTGTCTTTCTCAAGATCTTGATTACCAGACTAGTGCATTTTTGTGGACATTTTTCTTAGTCGTAGTTTCAAGGCATTGGTTTCACTCATTCCTTGATGGTTTCAGGGCACTGAAAACCCGTGGAAATACACCCAAATATGGTCTAATTTTCCATTCGTATTTCATTGGTCGAGCATCTGCAAAAAACAAGGGCCCGATGGCATGCTACCTTGCAAACAAGTGTTCCATTGCATCTCGTATAGATTGTTTCGCAGGTAATCCTTATTCTTCTTTCCTCATATACTGCATGTTTCCCCTATAATCTGTTAATTCTCTTGTTTTCAGAGAGGGGCAGCACTGTTTTTGGGGAGAAACTGCGGGAACAAGTGGAGGAACGACTTGAGTTCTATGACAAGGGCAGTGCACCACGGAAAAACATCGATGTGATGAAGTCTGCAATTGAAAGTAGTCAGAGTAAAGGTACACAGATTTGTCTCTGTTTGCTTTCGTACGATTCACTTACTTGGTTCCACATTTATTTTCTGCATATTGTATTTCTATCAATTAATTTACGGCGGTACCTCCGTTGGCTTTGGCAACATAAGATTATGGTTTTATGAAGTTTTATCAATCTTAATGTCTTATACAGATGCGGAGATGGAAGAAGCACAACCTGATGAAGCTTCTGCAAAGAAAAGCGAGAGAAAGAAATCAAAAGCTGAAGATGCTCCAGCTGCTGCAACAAATGGAGATGATTGAGAGGATGCTAAATTGGAGAAGAAAAAGAAGAAAAAAGAGAAGCGGAAGATGGAGCAGGAAGAGGGGAAAACAAATGGAGTAGACAAGGACGTTGCCGAGCAGGATGAAATTGCCAGGAAGGAGAGTAAAGATGAAGTAGCTACAGATGAAACTAAGAAGAAGAGCCAGGAGTGAATTGAATCACTAATTGCTAAAATTCATGTAATGAAAAGCTAATGGTTGTAGAAATTGTTATTATTTTCCTTATTGAAACTTTTTTAATTTTAGGTTGTCTGATAAATTTTCAAAACTCTATGAACCTACCTATATTCTCCAAAATCTTTTTTGTTGTAAAATGATAATTTCTCGGCTTTATTCAACGTTTTAAATATTCGGAGTACTTGGGTTGATTGCATAAAGTAAGGCTAATAACATTCGATTTAACTAAAAAAATAATTTATTTTGAATTTTAAATTATTTGAGTTGAATTGTTTAAATATATTTTAATTTTAATTTTAATTTTTGATTTTTGAGGTCAATTTAAAAAATCACACATTCTTAATTCATTCTTAAACCATAACAAGCCTTGGAGTTTAGAATCTTAAGGCTCATCAAGCAAGGGTATGTAATTTGATTAATAAAACATATTTCAGACGAGAAACAATCCTATTAAAATTATTATGAATAAAGTAAGTAGTTCTAATGTCTTTGTCATTGGTATGTATGTGTCGTGCATCTTCTTCAATGATTTCCTACTAATAATCATGTAAATGATACTAAGAACAACTTCACACGATAATTTTAGTGTCGGTCGAATCCTTTCCGGGAACAAGTTCATGCAGCTCTACCATTTCCTATAGTGTATAAGAGATTATGGAGTTACTGTAATGTTATTTTTATTTGTCACTTTGCATGCACTGCACGAGATTGTGACTAGGAATCCAAACTTTTCACCAAATGCATGCTGGCCCAACTTGTCGGTCGAATCCCTTCCCAAATAAGCTCATTTACTCAACCATTTCCAATAGTGTATAAGAACTCTACTGTCATTTATCACTTTGTATACATTATGACAAATGGTAGAAATACATGAGATTGTTCCTGGGAAACAGTTTGACCGGTATAATGAGGTGGTGATATAACGAATTATGTAATATTCAGGCAGCAAAGCATAATAAAATTTTAATATTATACACCTAACCTATTATCATATAATTCAGAGAAAAATATACGATTTTAACTAATTTTTTTTGGATTTGCCAAAATGACCAACAAATTCGCAACACGATCTCAAATTTCGCAACCCAGGTTCCAAATTCGCAACGCGATAGTCCAAAATCGCAACGCAATGCATTTGTTTCTTAAGAATTTTCTCTAAAAAGATAGTATTCGCGCGGACGTGTCGAAGACACGTATTACCACGACCACGACGAAACGGCGGCGGCGATGCGCGAGAGTCCCCCTTGTTCTCTTTCACTCTACAAGGAAGTGGGAAATCCAAGCCTTAAATACCCATTCCCAATAGTGTTTCCAATACTATGTGGGATTGAGTATTACCAATACTTGTTTCCAATGCTAAGTTGAAACATTTAACATTTAACATTTGGAAGTTGGAACACATTTAACCAAGTGAACATCCTTTCGGTGGCCAAGATAATTAAGTGATATTTGTAATCGAGTTGGGAAAACTTGGTTTGTTTTGCAATATTTAAGTGATATTTGTTTTTAACATAAGATCCTATTCCATTATTACGTGCCAGGATGTACACAACACACACTACAGCAAAACAGAGTTTTATCGACGTTTTTTAGTCCTATAGCGGCGTTTTAAGCGCCGCTAAAAGAACTTGCGGCGATAGGAAAAACGCCGCAAGAAACGCCGGCCATACCAGCGCCGCTAAAGTTAGCGGCGTTTGAGAACAAAAAACGCCGTAATAGGTCAATATCTATTGCGGCGTTATTGAACAAACGCCGTAACAGGTCGAGATCTATAGCGGCGTCTGTTCAAAAAACGCCACAAAAAGTCAAGATCTATAGCGGCGTTTTTGTATACAAACGTCGTAAAAGGTCAGATCTATAGCGGCGTTTTTGGATACAAACGCCACTAAAGGTCATATCTATAGCGACATTTTGATAAAAACGCCGCTAATTTCAATTCTTTAGCTAAGATTAATTGATATTTTGCATATTTCATTTCTTTTCTACATCACCTGAATTTAATATCATGTAACTTTATATAAATAACAATAACCATAAATTTTAGTAACAAAATAAATTAAAATTTATAAATATTAAAATTAAATGTAATGTAGTTTGACATTGTTCTCTAAAATAATAACATCACTTGTAAACCTTTAGATACTTCATAAACATTCTACATTTTCTTTACAGACTTGAGAGAAACAATTTTATTGAAGCTACTCAGACTTACACTCCTCCAATACGGGTCTGGAATAAGATCTCTCCAGTTTGAAAGCGTTCATTTGACAGTGTAAACCGGCCCACAGCTGGAACCTCCAGTGATGCTCGAGTATCTTTCGACAGTTTGGTTTTATAATCAATGGCAACGTAGCATAAATTCTGTATTTATCAGCGTGAAGGTCTGGAGGCTCCAAAGGTCAACGAGGCATTGATTCAAAAAGGGAGCAAAAACACCAAAGTAAATTTATCAATTTTAAACACCTTTGACACTATTCAAACCATATAAAGGAAATAACATTAACCCCAAGTTATAGAGGATTACAACATACCTCTTTCAGTGTCTGCACAGTGTACAACGATTCAAAGGTAATGTTGTTCTGCTGCAAGAATTCCCTGAGGTATCCTGTTAGTTTCAATGCTCCCAGTCCAATAATTTCAACACCCACCTTATTCATAACTTTCTCATTTAAAACTATAAAACACGTAGAGTAACCAATACAAATCATAAATCGTATCCTTTCATCTAAGGATACACAAATCATAAGCTTGTATCAAATTGAATAATCAACCCATTTGACTCATTAAGAAGTATCCCGAAAAATGAAATTGGAAATAAACTCCTCAAGAAGTATATTATTAGTAAATACAATTAAAAAACTACTACAAGTAAGAGAAAATAGCAGAGAAAGACGGGGAAGAAGTTAAAAACCATTATCTTATGAACCTCAGTTTCAACCTAAGAACAAGAATAGTTAAGCAGCAAGTGAGGTACTATTAATTACAAAAGACATAAATCAATCCTCACCGGAATGAAAAAAATATAGATGGAGACAGATCATGCAATTAGATATGAAAAAAATAAAGGGTGGATTAGAGAGTTCATAGGGAAAACCCTAATAGTTTGAATCCTTTCAAGATTGCTTCATGTGCCTTTTGATCATATTCATGATCAGTAAAATAAACAAATGAATCAGGGAACATATATTTCCAGTTATAACTTTGTACTAAGAATTTTAGACGATAAAAAGAACTCAAAAAGTGAACTACTTACTCTTAGTAGTAAAGGAGTGTGCCAAATATTTGGAACGTCATAGAGAGTGACAATATTTTTGGCCTAGAAAGAAGTCATATTTCTTAATAACAGTAGTTACTGATTTAGGAGATGGAAGAGAAGCAGACAAATAGAATTCATGTTTCATTACCGGAACATGGCAAAACTGAGAGAACTTTAACTTGACATTATCATCAAGTGCCTATTGCAAAAAAGGGACAAGTGAATGAATAAGAAATGTCACATTAGCACTGGTAAATACAGTTGAAAAAGATAAATAAGGGTAGAACCATTGTACTGCAACAAGTAAGAATATTTGGTCTCAAGCCAAGTCCTCTAAGTCCCCAAACACTGTGGTAACAAACATGTTCCCTCATTGCTTGATTCTTCTGAATTCCTTAAAACAAAGAATTATACCATTACTTGAAACATATAAGGACTGTACATATACAGAAAACAAAGAGATAACAAACAAAATATATTATATCTAAGTTTGAGCTCCGCAGCTCCTAGAAAAGTATCAAATTATTACAGTGAAGCTTTCAAAGAAAAATATGGACCAGAAAACTTTCGAGAGTTTGGTTATATTTTCTTCTTTTATTGCCAATGAAAGCTTGACCTCATTCCGTTGAAAACATTTTGATATTTCGATATAACAAATTAAGTTAAATGAATTTTAAGATTTTCCAAAATGATTTTCTAAGTATATTCGATATAATTATTCGAATATCAAAACATTACTCAAAATATTTCAAAAATCATTTTTAATCCTTACTTAAGTGTAAAATTAAGTTTTAATCTTAAAACAATTTCAAAATAATCTTTCAAAGTATTTCAAACCACTTCAAAGCCAAAAATTCCAGATTGCTCAGAGGGAACCGATTCCCCCCCAAGGGGGTACCGATTCCCCCCTGAATGGTTTGGCTCCGAGATTTCCAGAATGCTCGGAGGGAACCGATTTCCCCATAGGGGTACCGATTCCCCCTGTTCAACGGTCGAAATATTTGAATTTTACACTTAGGGAACCGATTCCCCATAGGGGGTACCGATTCCCCCTACGCTCCAAACTGTTTTATTAATTGTTTTCACACTAAAACGGTTATATGATCTTCACTAATCATCCTCAACGTTCAGAAGAGATTCAAGGTGTATTTAAACAAGTTTTGAAGCCCTTGATCAACAAGAAATCATAGAGAAACAAGAGAGAAAGCATCAAACACCAAGTTTGTGCAAATCAAGCCAATTTTCCTTTCAATATTCATTTTGCTTTCAAGAACACCATTTGTGCTCATTTGTAATTATCTTTGAGTGTTCTTTTCTTGTTCTAGAATTGTGCAAACATCTTACCTTGTGAGGTTTTCTTGTAAGTTTGCAAATTTGTAATCTTCTCTTTGGGAAAAAGAGTGTTCTCAAGAGTTGGGGTATACTCTTGAGGAATTTTGTAAGGTTATCTCTTTGGCCTCAAAAGAAAGAACAAATTAGTGAATTTGTTGGAAAATCCTTAGTGTGGATAGCTAAGGTAGTGGACGTAGACTTTGTTTGAGAAAGTCGAACCACTGTAAATCGTTGTGCAATTACTTTCAATTTTTCTGCAAAAGCTTCCACGAAATTTTTAATTGCCAATTCACCCCCCTCTTGGTCGATTCCGTCGATCGATTAACTCAACAATTGGTACCAGAGCCTAACTCATTTGAAGGTTTAATCGCCTCTTGAGTCGATTCGGGAAGAGTTATATCGATTATTAAACTCATCAATGGCCTCCGCTTCAAACTTCGACTCCGGTCTCGATTCGATGCCCGTCAACAAGCCTCCTTTCTTCAATGGAGCTAACTATGCCTATTGGAAGAATAGAATGATGTACTTCATTCAAGCAAGTGACATGGGAGCATGGAATGCTATAGAAGAAGGATACATCAAACCTCTCACTCATCCAAGGTTGTGGAGTAAAGGAGAGACAAGAATGTTCCAGCTCAACTCCAAAGCCATCCATATTATTTTTTGTGCTCTTGGACCAGATGAATACGGAAGAGTTTCATCGTGTACAACCGCCAAAGAAATATGGGACAAGCTTCAAGTCATACATGAAGGTACAGATGAGGTAAAGAAATCAAAAATTAGTATTCTAACACATAGCTATGAAAATTTCAGGATGAAACCAAATGAAGACATCAAAGCTATGACGGATAGATTTTCAACGATTGTCAATGGTCTCAAATCATAGGGAGAGATCATCTCAAATGAAAAGCTTGTGAGGAAGTTAGTCTACTCCCTCCCAAAATCATGGCAATCAAAGAATACGGCAATCATCGAGTCTAAGGACCTATCGTCCTTAACTCTTGAAGAACTTATCGGTTCACTCCTCACTCATGAGATGATGCTTGAAGATGAGGTGGACCTTGATAAAGTTGAAGAGACACCAAAGGAAAAGGAGAAGAAGAAAAATATTGGAGTTGCTCTCAAATCCACAAAAGATGAGAGTGATTCTAATAATGATGATGATGACGAGGAAATGGCATTGTTTGCCAAACGGTTCAGAAAAATGATGAGACCTTACCAAGGAAGAAAATTCAAATGAAACGAAGGCCTCAAAAATGAACCAAAAGAGAAGGACCCAATCATTTGCTATGAATGCAAAAAGCCGGGGCATGTCAAATATTATTGCCACAATTAAAGAAAAAGGGTCAATCAAAGAATAAGCACAAGGCTCATGTGGCTACATGGAGTGATGAAGAAAGTTCCGATGAAGAGGAACAAGAAGTAGCAAACTTGTGCTTGATGGCATTCGAGGAAGATTCAAAGGTAACCTCTAACTCATCCGATTTTGATGATTTATCTTATGATGAGTTATTTGAGGAGTACAATGGGTTGGCTTCGGATTATGAGAAATTGTTTTTAAAATATAAAAATGATGTTTCAAAATTGAAAAATGAAAACAAACTCATATCCAAAACCAACAACGATCTTGAAAGTAAAATCAAAGATTTGCAAATCAAACTAGAAGAGTTTGAAAAGAAAAATTTAGATTTGCAAAATTTACTTTCAAAGATCAATGATGATCATCAAAAGAAAATTGATGATCTTAAAACTTCTTTTGATAAAGTTGGAACAAAACATTTTGAAAAAGGTGGAAATTCAAAATCCAACTTTGTTAGAAAAAGTTTTAGAAACTACAATCATAGAGGTCCCCAAAGAACCTCTAATAGAAAAATCATTAGAAGTATGTGGGTTCCTAAAGAACTCATTACTACTAAAGATAAAAATATCCTACACAAATGGATACCTAAGGGGACTAGGATTTTGGAAACTAATGAATATGGACCCAAAAGAATTTGGGTACCAAAAATAAAAAATTAATCTATGTTTGTAGGGAAAGGAGCATTGCTACAAGGCACGGGAAACAAATTCAAATTCATGGTACCTTGATAGTGGATGCTCAAGACATATGACCGGATACAAAAGCCGGTTCATTGAGCTTAACGCCAAAAATGGAGGAGAAGTGACTTTTGGAGACAATTCAAAAGGTCACATTGAAGGTATTGGTACAATAGGTAATACCTCTTCCATACAAATTAAGAATGTTTTATATGTGAATGGATTAAAGCATAATCTATTGAGTATTAGTCAATTATGCGATAAAGGATTCAATGTCTTATTTGAAATTAATGGTTGTAAAGTCATTGACATTGCATCTAATCGGATTATGCTTGTTGGTCATAGAATAGGAAACATTTACATGGTGCATTTAGATTCTATTGATATGACTAATTTATGCCTAGTTGCTAAGGATGAGCATGATAGTTGGTTATGGCATATGAGACTAGGTCATGCTAGTATGAGTGTTTTGCAACGGTTAATTCAAGGAGACTTAGTAAGAGGGTTGCCTAAGCTTAAATTTGATAATGATAAAATCTGTGATGCTTGTGCTAAAGGAAAACAAAAATGAGTTTCTTTTAAATCTATTAATGATGTATCAACTAGTAGAGTATTACAATTGATCCATTTAGATCTTTTTGGGCCAACTAGAACTACTAGCTTGGGAGGAAAACAATATGCATTTGTCTTGGTAGATGATTATTCTAGATACACTTGGGTTCTATTCTTAAGTACCAAAGATGAAGCATTAGAAAATTTCATCACATTTTCAAAAATAATCCAAAATGAAAAAGGTTACTCTATCACTAGTGTTAGAAGTGATCATGGAACTGAATTTGAAAATCTTGGATTTATTGAGTTTTGTAATTCTAATGGTATTAGTCATAATTTTTCAGCACCTAAAACCCCTCAACAAAATGGAGTTGTTGAGAGGAAAAATCGAACTTTAGAAGAAATGGCTAGAACCATGCTTTGTGAAAATAATTTGCCAAAATATTTTTGGGCGAAAGCCACAAATACCGCTTGTTATGTTGTAAATCGAGTAATGATTAGGCCAATTTTAAAGAAAACTCCATATGAAATTCTCAAAAATAAAAAGCCTAACATTAGCTATTTTCATCCTTTTGGATGTAAATGTTTTGTTTTAAACAACGGTAAAGAAAACCTTGGCAAATTTGATGCTAAAAGTGATGAAGGAATTTTTCTGGGTTATTCCTTAAATTCTAAAGCTTATCGTGTATTTAATAAAAGAACTTTAGTTGTAGAAGAGTCTATACATGTTGTTTTCGATGATAATCCCCTTCCGAGGAAGGATTCTTCTGTTAATGATGATGTAGGTATTGTACAAGCAAATGACGTTAGACATGACGTTGGAGAATCATCATCAAAGGAAGAAACAAAAGATGAGGAAACTCATGATCCCCTCGAGAATCCAACCAGTGAAGAAAGGGAAATATCTTTTCCAAGAGAGTACAACTATGTCAAGGATGGTGAAATTATAGGTGATCCATCAAAAGGGGTAACTACTCGATCTTCTCTTAGAAATATCTGTAATTATGTTGCATTTATTTCATGCATAGAGCCTAAGAACATCAAAGAAGCATTAAAAGATGAACATTGGATTATGGCTATGCAAGAAGAATTAAATCAATTTGAGAGAAGTAAAGTATGGACATTAGTTGAAAGGACTAGTAATAAATCTACTGTAGGTACTAGATGGGTTTTTAGAAATAAACTTGATGAAAGTGGTAATATAGTGAGGAACAAGGCTAGACTTGTTGCTCAAGGCTATACTCAAGAAGAAGGCATAGACTATGATGAAACATACGCTCTCGTAGCTAGGATGGAAGCAATTAGAATGTTATTAGCATTTGCATGTTTCAATGAATTTAAATTATATCAAATGGATGTTAAAAGTGCATTTTTAAATGGTTTTATAAAAGAATAAGTGTACGTGGAACAACCTCCAGGTTTTGAAGATTCAAATTTTTCGGATCATGTTTTAAAATTGACAAAAGCTCTTTATGGTTTAAAACAAGCTCCTAGAGCTTGGTATGAAAGATTGTCAAATTTTTTAATTGAAAAAGGTTTTTTAAAAGGAAAGGTTGACACTACATTGTTTTTAAAGAGAAAAGGTAAAGATTTATTAGTAGTTCAAATTTATGTTGATGATATAATATTTGGTTCTACTAATGATGTTTTTTGCCAAGAATTTTCTAAGCTAATGCAAAGTGAGTTTGAGATGAGCATGATGGGGGAGTTCTCATTTTTCTTGGGACTCCAAATCAAGCAAAGAAAAGATGGCATCTTCATTAATCAAGCTAAGTACGTCAAAGATATGCTCAAGAAGTTTGGACTGGAAAATGAGAAACCTCATAACACTCCAATGAGCTCTTCAACAAAGCTTGACTTAGATGAAGGAGGTAAATGTGTAGATGTTATAGGTTAATGATTGGCTCTTTGCTTTATCTAACCGCAAGTAGACCGGATATTATGTTTAGTGTTTTCTTGTGTGCTAGGTTTCAATCATGTCCTGAAGAATCACATTTACTAGCTGTTAAGAGAATATTTAGATACCTTAAGGACACTCCTAGTTTAGGACTTTGGTATCCTAGAGACTCTAGCTTTAGCTTGCATGCCTTTTCTGATGCGGATTATGGAGGATGCAAATTAGATAGGAAAAGCACCTCCGGTACTTGCCAATTCCTTGGAAATATGCTGATTTCTTGGTTTTCAAAGAAACAAAATTGTGTTGCATTATCTACCACTGAAGCGGAATACATTTCAGCCGGTAGTTGTTGTGCACAAGTTTTATGGATGAAACAACAACTTTTTGATTATGGAATTGAAGTAGGTACCATTCCTATCAAGTGTGACAATACTAGTGCTATTTGTCTCACTAAAAATCCCATCCAACACTCTAGAACTAAGCACATTGAAATAAGACATCACTTCATTAGAGACCATGTCACTAAGGAAGATGTAGTTCTAGAATATGTTGATACTTTGCATCAATTAGCGGATATCTTTACAAAACCCTTAGACAAGGAAAGGTTTTGGACACTTAGAAGAGAATTAGGTTTAACTAACCTATCTTCACTTAGTGTTTAAAATAATTTAGCACTTTTAATAAATACTGAAAAATGCTTATAATAATAATTTTTGATTGCATTCTTGCTATTAGTTAGGGGGAGTTTATGATTCTTAGTGAAAATTAATTTTATGTTCAAATAATGTTTAAAGATTAATTTAATTGTTTGAACATAATTATTTTTCAATATATGAGTTGCCTATACCACTAGAGAAGATTAATTTAGCATTTTATGTGCTTAAAAGTCAGATTTTAGCATTTTGGTGCAGAGGGAATCGATCCCCCCATGAGGGAACCGATTCCCCCTTTGAAGGGGAACCGATTCCCCCCACAGGAGAATCGATACCCCCCTGGGGTTCTGTTAAAATCGGGCAAGAACACCCAAAACCCAAAACCTATTCCGCCGTTTCTCTCCCTCAAACACTCAAATCTCCATTCTTGCCTCAAATCATTGATTTTAATCGAAAATCACTTCAAATATCATCTCCTAAACTTGCAATCATCATTAAAATCGTGCAAACAACATCTAAATCCCCTCAATATTCATCTTTCAAGGTAAATTTTTCTAAACTCTCTATTTCATTGATTTTGAACATAGGATTAGTTTTAATTAGTTCTAGGTTGAAATAGTGATCGGGCATTGATTGTTTGTTTTTCAAATCATTGTGTTTTGATTAAATTATGTTATTGTTATGAAAACTATACATATATTGTTTCTCAAAACCATATTTTTTTAAAAGTTTTTCAAAAACTTTGCCCATTAGGATTGATTTAGAGAACCTTGAAATATTGATGACTCAATTGAGTTTTGGGATTAATTGAATTGCATACATTTGTTTTTTAAAATTGCAGGTTATCCAATCTATTCTGATTTCCTTCACCATGTCTAATCCTAAACGTGCTAGGTCTTCATCTAGTCGTTCACACCGACAACCAAATCCACCTCCAAATCCTCCACCTATTCCAATTTCTAATCCTAATCCTATTGATCCTAATTTGACTATCCAAAATTCGTGTTTCAATCATCCTGGTCCTAGAAATCATCGTTTTTGGTATTATCAATATTTCGACTCTTACAAAATCCGGGAAGAACATATTCCTTCTCGTCAATCTATGTTAGCTATCAATTTTAAATATCTTCCTCTTTTACAAGAGTGGAAATTTGATAAACTCTTTGACCTTGAACCCATCGTTTACCATCAACTTGTTCGTATTTTCTATTCTAATGCCGTTTGTGTTAAAGACCAAACTGAAACCGAAACCATAGGAATTCGTTCCTACCTTCTAGGACAATTCTTATATATTGACTCGGCTTACATAGCCAATACATTCGGATTAGATAATGAAGGGATTTCAAATGAAAAACAGGTTTTAGGATCTCGTTATAAAAGAAGGGATAGTGCAAGTGTCCTAGACCTTCATGAACGTTTTCTTCATCTAATGATTTCTTGGTGGTTTCGACCATCTGGAGGTCGTTATTCTACTCTTAGAGCCTTAGATCTTTGGTGGTTACATTGTTTCGAAAACAATATTAAAATCAACCTACCTCATTTGCTGAAATTGTTGAAACCGTAAATCTTGTTCCTAATAAAAAACTTTGTTCATCTCTTGTTTACAATTGTATTTTGAGTAATCTGTTTTCCAAAGCTGGGCTTAGAGTCGGTCTAGATGCCGTTTTTCCTCTTAAGAAACAAATTAACATTCTTTCCTTAACGAGAGCGGGATGGATTAAGGATAAGGAAACCGGGGAATGGGTTCGAACTTCTGCAACTACTCCGGGAGCTAGTTCTTCACAAGCTCCACCCGAAGCTGACGAAGATCTCGAGCTTGAGCAACTAATGCGAGACATCGATGAAGCTGAAGATGAACCTGAGCAGGCCGAGGAGCAGCTCGAAGAGCAAGCACAACAATCAACTCAAATGCCTCCATATTTTCAATCTTTTATGGAGACATTTGATTACCGATATGCGACCATGGATTCGCGCTTTATTTCTATAGAGTCCCATTTATCTACAATGGGAGCTCAACAATTAGAAATTCTTCGGGAAATGCGTGCAAATAATGAAGCAACCAACACACGTATTAATGACCTCATTAACGAAATGGCCGCTATGCGAGCTCGTTTTCCTCCTCCTAATCCGAATATATGATTAAATGTTTTACTTTGTTTTCCAAACTTATTGTTTTAACATTTTGAATATTTTGGGATGTTTGAATTTGAGGATTGTGAATTTGTTTGGATTTATGGATGGTTTGAACTTATATGTTTGGTGTGATTTATTTATTATTGCATCATTTACATCATTATTAGCAATATGACCAATTTTGCCATATCACATTATTTATGAATATTGATTACGGAACTAATGGCTAACGTTTCTCTTAATTGTGATCTTAGCAGCTTATGCATACATATACCTAATCAATTGGCTTAATATTTTTCACGTTTATTTGAATCTTTTTGATTTAACAAAAAGGGGGAGAAGTGTGTTTTAAAAGTGTGTTTTAAGTGTGTTTTTAAAATGATAAATGGGAGAAGTGTTAAAGTAAGGGGGAGTAATTTCAAAACTTGATTTCAAAATCTTAAAATTACTAAAATATTTTGTTATATCAAAAAGGGGGAGATTGTTGAAAACATTTTGATATTTCGATATAACAAATTAAGTTAAATGAATTTTAAGATTTTCCAAAATGATTTTCTTAGTATATTCTATATAATTATTCGAATATCAAAACATTACTCAAAATATTTCAAAAATCATTTTTAATCCTTACTTAAGTGTAAAATTAAGTTTTAATCTTAAAACAATTTCAAAATAATCTTTCAAAGTATTTCGAACCACTTCAAAGCCAAAAATTCCAGATTGCTTAGAGGGAACCGATTCCCCCCCAAGGGGGTACCGATTCCCCCCTGAATGGTTTGGCTCCGAGATTTCCAGAATGCTCGGAGGAAACCGATTCCCCCATAGGGGGTACCGATTTCCCCGTGTTCAATGGTTAAAATATTTGAATTTTACACTTAGGGAACCGATTCCCCATAGGGGGTACCGATTCCCCCCACGCTCCAAACTGTTTTATTAATTGTTTTCACACTAAAACGGCTATATGATCTTCACTAATCATCCCCAACATTCAGAAGAGATTCAAGGTGTATTTAAACAAGTTCTGAAGCCCTTGATCAACAAGAAATCATAGAGAAACAAGAGAGAAAGCATCAAACACCAAGTTTGTGCAAATCAAGCCAATTTTCCTTTCAATATTCATTTTGCTTTCAAGAACACCATTTGTGCTCATTTGTAATTATCTTTGAGTGTTCTTTTCTTGTTCTAGAATTGTGCAAACATCTTACCTTGTGAGGTTTTCTTGTAAGTTTGCAAATTTGTAATCTTCTCTTTGGGAAAAAGAGTGTTCTCAAGAGTTGGGGTATACTCTTGAGGGATTTTGTAAGGTTATCTCTTTGGCCTCAAAAGAAAGAACAAATTAGTGAATTTGTTGGAAAATCCTTAGTGTGGATAGCTAAGGTAGTGGACGTAGACTTTGTTTGAGAAAGTCGAACCACTGTAAATCGCTGTGCAATTACTTTCAATTTTTCTGCAAAAGCTTCCACGAAATTTTTAATTGCCAATTCACCCCCGTCTTGGTCGATTCCATCGATCGATTAACTCAACACATTCTGTATAATACAAACAAAAATAAAAAATAAAAAGAATAATATATTCAAGGACTTACCTGCATTTGTTACTAGCATGTTTATTGGCCACGGGTTTAAAGTTTGAATTGATCATCTTATTAGAACACTTCACCATGAAGTTGTTTTGCTATAAACAAAAAAAAAATCTCTTTTTAGTATTTGCTTACCATGAACTCTTAAATTGGTAGTTTGAAATAAAAAATTTATAAATAGAATGGGAGATTTATATTCTAGTCCAAATGAAGGTACATATACCCTAGTAAGGACTGTCAAAATGAACCAGAAAAACATTATATAAGCATGCCAGAGCTTGTCCCTACAAAAGAAAAGTAGCTTCATGGTTTCAAAACTTTATAAAACTCCGAGCTCAGAGAATTATGATGTACCACTCCAGTCACAATTGAATGATGAGTAAGCAAGAGAGAGTTCAACATGAATACACTTTATAAAATGATATTAAGGAACAATTCCATATTAATTAGTTCTACATGAAGATTAAGACCCTTTAGTTAGATGGATCACTTGACAATTATGCGTCCAAACTTGAACCTAAATTGTAGGCACTTTACCTGTGATAAATCTAATTTTGAATAGAATTTCAGGAACTGAGCCTGCAAATGCACTACTTGTAAAGAATTAAAGAAATTGAAATATCAATTGCTTTAATGTTAAATTTGTGGACCTTGGATTTCAAAGTAATCATTACTTCAATAAACCCCAATTCTATAGACATCATAAAATTTTCAACGACAATTTTATTCACTCGGCTAAAATGTAAGAAAGCATCTCAATTTCACAGTTCACGACACCATCACCCAGTAACATATAAGTGATTTCTTAACTTTCCAATCATAGGCAAACGACAACAAATTTAGCAAAAATTAGTTACGATAAGCATAATCCTGAGTAAACAAGTGTAGTAAACAGAGTCAGCGGATTAAACCTGAGTAAACTCATGTAGTATGTCTCTATGTCTTGCAAGTTTCTGGGTTACCGAAGTAGTCGGTGCAGAAGATGCAACACATCTACTCATACCATCAGTCCACCAGTTTCTCAAGCAATGATTGAATTTCAATTTCCATAGACTTCCATGATCTACTTGACCCGGCCGGTGGCGACCCAGTATCTACATAATCTAAATGTAAGCAAATATTATCACAAAGAAGAAGAAGAAAACGAAAGAGCACTAGATTCCTAAGGCTTTGGATTCCTAAAACAGGAAAAAAAATTCCCATTAAACAAATCTTATTTATTCAACTTTTAGAATATGTTCAGTTCTTCAACAAATTTGTTCCTAATTTCAATAATCTACCGGGAAAAGCAACATACATTCCAGAAAATAACAATAAAAAGGAGGAAAATGAGCAACCCTCCTGGGTTGAACCTAGCACCGAGTTTAGCATAAGAAGATAGTTTGACATCAAGATCGCCTTCGATCTTTCGAGCTTCTTTCCTCAATTCCTCCCAACCCGATTCTTGTTGATTCAGGTTCAGATCCATCATTTGGATCTCGGTAGTTCAACCTCTGATTATTTGCTCTTCAATTCCAGCGATGAGTTCTTCTAAAAATGTGGATAAGGGAATCAAAATCAGAGATAACATAAAAATGATAGTGAAATAGATGGGTTTGGGGTTTGGTAGTGAAGAAGATGGGTTTGGGTAAACGGCGAGATTGAAAAATACGTGAAAGGGAAAAATGAAAAAAATGTTAAAACGACACTTAAAATTTGTACGAGTGTATAGCGACGTTTGAATAAAAACGCCACTAAAGTACGAGTGTATAGCGGCGTTTGTACTAAAATGCCACTAAAGTACGAGTCTTTAGCGGCGTTTATATAAAAACGCCACTATAGTACAAGTGTATAACGACATTGTGTATAAAAACGCCACTAAAGTACAAGTCTATAGCGGTATTTGTATAAAAACGCCACTATCGATGAACCTATTACGGCGTTTTTATAAAAACGCTGCTAAAGTTACCATTTTGTGGCGTTTTCTATGTAAACGCCGCTATGTGTTTAAAATTAGTGACGTTTACTACCAAAATGCTGCTAAAAACGCCGCTGTAGAACAATTTTGTTGTAGTGACATTGGGCTTAATCAAATGTCTTTTGTGTTGGTTACATGGTGTGATGGCGACATCGTCGGGGGAACACGACGAAGTGCTTACTCTTGCTTCACATCATCTCTTTTATCTTCTCTTAACCCAACTTTCTCCAAGTACATTACCTTCTCAAGCATTGATTAAATGTGTTCCAACTTAATTATCTTGGCCACTGAAAGGATGTTCACTTGGTTAAATGTGTTCCAATTTCCAAATGTTAAATGTTAAATGTTTCAACTTAGCATTGGAAACAAGTGTTGTAATACTCAATCCCACATAGTATTGGAAACAAATGTTGGTAATACTCAATCCCACATAGTATTGGAAACACTATTGGGAATGGGTATTTAAGGCTTGGATTTCCCACTTCCTTGTTGAGTGAAAGAGAACAAGGGGGACTCTTGCGCACCGCCGCCGTCGTCCCGTCCCGTCGTGGTCGTGGTTGCGATTTTGGAGTATCGCGTTGCGAATCTTAAAATTGCGTTGCGAATTTGTCGGTCATTTTGACAAATCCAAAAAAAGTTGGTTAAAATCGTATATTATAAGGCATTTTCGGTCACTGAGGTTATTTTCTCTATAATTCACCCCTGCACACTTTTTTCACACACATAATGAAAACTCTCACCCTTATTTATAGAATTGAATGACTGTTAGATTGTTGACACATATTCATATCTTAGTTATATTAATTTTATAAGTATCTAGATTATTTTGTAAAAAATTCTAGATATAATATTAAGCATTATAAATAGATTTAATATAAAAATAAGTATTCAAACCCACATTTCAACACCTTTCCCACCGCCGACCGCTAATAACCAACCAAAATTTCAATGGCATGTAACCGATCGAACATCCAACGACCAAAACCCCCTACTCTAATATCTAATTGCAGCAAAAATTGGCAATTGTGGTAAAAATAATCAATCGCAAAGTCTTAATTTTCACCGCCGTTGGGTGTTCGGTCGATTAACGGTGTTAGTGGCGGTCGATGGAGGTAAATGGATTGAAGTTTGGGTTTTAAAAGATTTTGGGTTTTTTCTTTGCAGTTTTATAAATTTGTTTTTTTTTCATAAAAAAATTATAATTTTAACATTTTTAACTTATATAAATTTTTTAAAATTTTATAAAAGCAACACCCATCATTTAACGGTGAAATTTAATCGTCGTGATTGTCTAAGCGCCTAAAAGTGTAACATTAGAAACGTTAGGTCCTTGGATTGATTGAAAAACAATTTAGACACCAAAATGGGAAAAAAAGCATAGTTTGGTCACTTGTTTTTTATATTAAGCCTTATAAATATTTAAATCTTTTATGAATATTTTTAAACATAATTATTAATTTTATTCTAATTATAAATATTTAGGTAATTGTTAGATATTATTTAAAAGAATGAAAGAAAAGTTTATGAATATTTAACATCACATATTTTGTTCCATCTATATTCATTCATCCGTTAGCTTTTCTTAGTTGAATTTGTTGGCGTAACCATCTACTCACACGATTATTTGGGGAGCCGACAATGTGTTTAAATTTATATGAAAACAATTTAAAGAGAAACAAATGGAGGGTATGAACTAAACATTGGCACAAAGCACTTAAAATCAAACAATTAAAAAAACCTATATATGATATATATTGCCAAATTTTCTGTCCACAACTAATCTTTTAAAAAAATTACAAGTTTAGAAAATAAAATCTTATTAAAAAATCTAAACAAAGCTGCCTAACATGATAAAATTATAATCAGGAGAAAAATTTAAATGTGCTGGCTGAGTGAATAAGAGAGACCAGTCCTCCTATTGGTCCAAAGATTGTCAAAAGCACCCCCACCGTAATGCATATCTGCAGAAAGGGATGAAAGTGTTGATTAATTTGATTCGAAAATAAATGTTAAATTCAACAAATGATAAAGTACATACGTAGTTTATGAACCATGACAAGCTGAATCTGTTTGGTTTACGAAGTATAAGCCATATGATGCAAGGAATCTGCAATTTGATTAACAAAAACAAATAATTTAGATGAAAATAGTATAACAGTAAAAACAAGACACCCAAACGTGAAGAATACTTACATAATATGATGTGGGGGCAAAACAATATCCTCCGAAGAAACTCATCAACCCACCAAAGAAAGGGAATGTTATTCCCACAAACATTGTGAATGCTGGTATAAAAAGGAACAGAGTTAGAATGCTAAAATTATATCTAAGAAATGATATTTTGAATTGAGATATATATATATACTCACCCACATATACATTTCGTGAAATGAATCGAAGCATTAGACTTGGCTTGAATTTCATTTTCTTAACTAAAAATGATTCAATCATGTCAAAAACAGGCATTGAAAAAACCTGCAATTCAATTTAAGTATTAGAATATGAATGAATTAACACAGTTGAATGCTATCCAAGAGGCTAAAGAAAATTACTTGATAACTTCCAATGACATGAACAACAACGAAAGCATTGGCAGCAACAATGAGACCAGCCGGTTTTTCTAATGAAAGGAGGACGTTGTCCTCGACCAGGTTTCCGAACACCATGTAACCGCAGAAGGCAACCGGAAAATAACACAATGCAACTATAATATAAGCCACAACCACCCCTTTCCACATCGGTTTTTTCGATGGTTTTCCCGGAGTCGATGGGATAGTTGCTTGTATCTCCAACACCACATTGTGACCGGCAAAGGCAAAGGCTACATCTCCCAATCCACCAAAGAAATCAAATGTTATGTCCTTAGTTGAAGTGGACCTTGGAGCATAACTCACAGTCGGCTGAACTCCTTTATGAAGTGAAGCTCCCCATGCAATTGTCGAGTAACTGGTTAAGCCAACAAAATCAGGAAAAAAATTTAAATGATGAATGTAAATGGAACAAAATACCCTATATGTGTTGCAAAATCTTACCCGAGTGACATCAAAGCGGCCAAAAAGGAGACAAGAGTGATCGAATTAAAGCTGGGAAGATGCGAGATAATAAAGTGAATAACTGCGAACATCATAATAAAATACGTTGTTCTAATGTCTATGCAATCATGACAACATGTGTCATAAATCTTCTTTAATGACTTCCCTCCGGTAACCATGTAAATGATGCCGAGACCAACTTCACACGACAGCTGCAAAGGCACTACGATCCACAGCCCAAGCTTTTCGCCAAAAGCGTGCTGACCCAACTCATGATATCGGTCAAATCTCTTCCCTGGCACTGTTTCGTGTAATTCCACCATCTGCCATAATGTGTATAGTGTAATAATCCACGACAATACCATTATGGTAACTCCAGGACCCCTATATATTAAATATTTTCAAGTAAATCAAAGCTAATATTAATAGACAAATATATATATATATATAAACATTTAACTGAATCAAACATTACCCTTCTTTTATACATATATATATATGTTATTACATCTCTGAAATCATGTTCTCATAATATAATCATATAATACATACATACATACATAAATTTTTCATGATCTTTTAAAGAAAAACTCTATGGTGTTCATGCATACATATTCTCATGATAGACAAAAACTAGAAAGAAACAATTGATTTATTCCTACAATACTAACACACTATATAACTTACCCGGGCATACCCAGATTTCAGCCCGGCATAGGCATAATACTCTGTATCAACATATGCCAAATATAGTTATAGAAAAATAAAATACTTCAATATAAATTAAAGAAAAATTCAGCTAAACATAAATCCTAGATATTTAACCCCTTTTCTCACTTTCGAATGATATAGCATAAAACAAATTGTTTATAGTTATATGATCATACTTTTATTCGAACACGTATCAAACACAAATACTTCATATATTTTTTTTTTTCATTTTTGATCGATTTCTTTACTGAGAATTAAAAAAGTTACGCAAAGAGAAGATGAAAAAAAGATTGGAAACGAACCATCCAAGTTCAGATAAAGCATAAGGGAGACCCAGAATTCCGGCTCCGACCATGGCGGTGACATTGTGGAAGGCTGAGTACCACCATTTAGCGTGCCTGGATTTGGTAATGGGGAGCCAATCGTTCAAAACATCAGCATTTGCTGATGATGATGAATCGTGCTGCTGCTTATCGGTTGCAACCTCCATTGTTGATTCTTTGATTGATGTTTGTTTTGCTAATGAGAGATTTCGGTAGCTTTGAGTTGAAGAGTCTTTAGAATACCAAAATAAATCAAATAAAGATGCAGAGGATTCAGTGAGAAAGATAATATATTTATAGTGGCGATGGTTGAAATCTTATGAAATACAAAGTGAGTGGATTTTCATAAATCGCAAATCTTTGAGCGTTTGTTTTCTTTTGAAATTGAAATTCTTTAATAAATATTCTTATTTTAATTAAAATTTTCAAATGTGACTAGGATTGTTATTTTTTTTTAGATAAAATAATTATATTTTTATGATCTCGATCAATGATAGAATTAAATATTTTTATTTTTGTCAAAGATACTTTTAACAATAATTTTAAATTTTAATTATTAAAAATATAATTAATATTATTTTAAATAGTGATATTGACCTCTAGAGTTTGAGTGATGAGTAGTGAAAATAATTTAATTTGAAATATTAAACACTGTTTTTAATTAAATCTGTATAACTTTAAATTCAATTATGAATTTTAATTTAACATGAGGTAAATCTGAAAAATAATATAAGGATATACTATAAATGTATAAGAATATATTTTTTGAACTAAAAAGAGAAGTTGTCATTTTTTATAATTAAATTTATTTTAAGAATATATATTTATGTTTATTATTAATAATTTCACGTATTAATTGTAGTTGTAAGTTTGACTAAGTCACCATCCAATGAGTATAATAAGGAAGAAATAAATATTTGTGGAAGTTCTAAAAGTTTATTATTTATTTTTGTCAATAAAGATTATATTTTTGGGGTATTTTATAATAGTATTAAGTGACACATTTGTGAGAATTTAAATTTGTTTATAAAGAAATATGTGATTCATTGAATTTTTAAAAGAAATAATAATTTTACCTTTTGACTAGATAATATTTATATAAAAAATTTTGCTTTATTTGTGAAAATATGTTTATTATAAATAATTATTTTATTGGAAAGTATACGTTTTAAATATGTATATATAAAATTTATTTTTTATAATCGAATAATTTCTTATCTCTAGAATGGAGAATATTTTTCAAAACTTACATGAATTTTGTAATTTCTTTATTATAGATAATTATTTTTATTAAAAATTATACAATTAAAATGTGTATAAATTATTTTAAAAAAAGATAATAGGAAGAGATAAATCAAGTTCATTGATTCTTATTTCAGTTGACGTGGTTAATATTATAATATATATGAAAATTTCAGTTCAATAACACTTAAATATATATTATTAATCAATTTAAAGATCTGAATAATAATATACATTGTATGAAAAATAAAAATAAAACCAATTCGATACAATAAAAACAAATTCAATATAAGACTGTAAAGATAAAAATAAGAATAAAACTATTTTAGAAACTAATAATTTCTATAATCTCTAATTTTATAAAAAAAATTAAGATACAAATTAGACTACTTTTAGAAATAAATAATAAAATTAGATATCCTACCCAAAGCTGATTTTTTTTCTCAAAAAGAGAGATACTCGCATGATCACTTCATTCACATTCAATGCATACTTGACCTTTAATCTCTCACATGTAATAGTTACCTTTTTATTATATTAATAATTTAATGTTTAAATAATTTTAAAAAAAATGATATAATTAAAATAAATTATTATTATTATTATAGATAACTTGTATCGATATTAAACTTGAAATGAATATACATTTCTTTTTGCGAAAAAGATAACCTTTGTTTCAGCAAAATGAACTCAATGTTGTGTACAGCAATTATATGTGGTTGAATGAATATACAATTTTTTTTAATCTTAAATTAAAATAAACTTTAGGGTATACTACACTAGATACCACTCAATTTTAGATGGAATAGCTTTTATACCATTGAACTTTCAATATCTTCAATTATAATATTAAACTTTTGTTTTGACTTCAATTACGTCACTGAGCCATTAAATTTTGATGTCGCGATGACATAGACAGATTTTTCTGTTGCTATGATGACATGGATAAAATGACATCGTTTTAGCAACAACTATTGATGCCTAAAATAACATTGTTTTAGACACTAAACTTTTTTAAATACTTCGTTTTTTGCCACTACATTTTTCCGGTTGTTGTCGACAACCAATCACCACCCATCACTAGTCATCTTTTGTGGTAAGATAAGTACCAAAACATTCACATTTCACTCCTATTTCTTCTCCTATGATTGATTTTTCATGAAACTCATCCAAAATCAAAGAAAACCCATTTAAAAGTTCGACGTGCTAATATTCTTCTCTCTTCTGATGACTATCCAATGAGACTAATTTTAAGGTATGTTGTTCGACTTCTCGAAATAATGTTTCTCATCATTCAAATTTTCAAACAAACACCTAAAAACCCTCAAATCTAAGAAAGCCCTCAAACCCCTAAAATAGTATGTTTTTGTTTAATTTTATCGATTTTGCATGAGTTTCATGGAAAACCAATCATATAAGAAGAAATGAGTGAAATACGAACAATTTGGTATCAATCTTTTCGTGAAAGACGATCGGTGACAAGTAGTGATTGACTGTCAATGGTGGCCGAAAGAGCACAATGACAAAAAGTGAATTGCTTAAAAGTTTAGTGACAAAGTCAATACACCTTTAAAGTTTAATGCCTAAAATGATGTTGTTTTAGGCTTCAATAGTCGCAAAATGATGACGAGTTGACGATTTGTCCACATCATCGCGTCGCTAAAATTTATTGACCCAATAATATAATTGAAGTCAAAATCAAAATTAAGTGTTATAATTAATGAAAATTAAAAGTTCGGTATAATCGATACATCACCTAAATTCAGTGGTATATGCTGTAGTTCACCCTTATTATATTTAGAATTTGTAAGTTTATTAAGTTGATCACATTTAAAAGTTGTGGGAATTATAAAAAAAAAATTAATTCTTTGAAATTTTAAAAGAAATAAATAATCATCCATCAGATTAAAGTTCAAAACCGAATTAATGATGCATCATATAATAGGAATATTGTCTTATTAAGATAAAATTCTAAAGATAAAATTAGGGATAAAACTATGTTTAGAAACAAATAATTTTTAATCTCTAATTTATAATAAAAATAAAAATAAAAATAAAGATACAGCTAGTACTATTTTTAGGAATAAATAATAAAAATTGGGAAATAATCCGATCGACTCGTTTTATAATCAAAGGGATCCTACTCAAAGTAGCTTATCTTTTTATGTTTCAAAAGGAGAGAGAAATTCAAGAAATTTTACAGTGCGGCACTTTAATAGAAGGTTAAAATAAAGTGTTATCGGTTTTGTTATTGTTTAAATAATAAAATCGGTAAAAAATTACCGGTAATATTATTATTTTTACTTAAAACATCATTTTTTAACATTTTTTAACATTTTCGGTCATTGTTTAGCGTCTAGTAATATTTTCGGTCATTTTTTCGAAAATCTGGTTAAAACGCCCAATAATAATAAAATCAGTTATTTTTCAGCGCCTAATAATATTTCCGATAACGTATTTTTTAACCGTATATTAAGACTATCGCACATGAATTCCTCGATAAATTCACATGATCGCTTCACATATATTCAATGCTTACTTTTTTTCTTTTTTCTTTTTTTGTTGGTAAAATCAATGCTTACCTTTTAGTCTTTCGCATGTATTACAGTTGATTTGTAAGGCATCAACCACGTCAATTAGTATGTAGCAGTTCACAGCTTTATCTATACTCTATATTTGTAAATGTATGCAATATGGATTTATAAGTAATAAAACAAATCAACGGAAATATCATCTATTTTTTTATTATATTCTAATTTGTCATTTAAACAATATTTTTATTAATAATTTATAATCATAATTATTATAGATAGTCAATATTGATTAAACTTGAAATGACTATGCTTCTCCTTTTGAAAAAGGTAACCTTTATTTCAGCACAATGAACTCAAGATTGTTGTAGAACAATTAGGCGTGGCTGAAGGAATATACAATTTTTATGGCAAACTAGAAATAGATTTTAATATAAGAATGAGATGTAATTTCCTACGAACAAATTTTTATAATGAATACTTATTAGTAATTATTATGATATAGATAAGTGTTATAATTTTTTTTTTGATAGATAGATAAGTGTTATAGTTATAGACAAATTAAAGTTAATATTTAATATTATAAGTAACATTCATTAATTGTGTACCCAAAAAAAGTAACATTCATTAATTTGTTATGTTCAATGAAATATAGCACGTAATATGAAGTTCAGATGCAAATTGGCATAGAAAATAAATCTAAAAACGGACTGTGGTTAGGTCAGAATCGGATATAGATATAACAAATCGGGTCAGGTTTACAAATAAACCCGAGCTAAACCCAACAATCCATATGTAAGAAATAAACCGGACCAAGGGGATTCAAGGGAAGTACAACACATCCCAAATCTTACTTGTATTAGTTCCTAAAATGACTTGAAACTGAGACATTTTACATATCCTGGTTTAATTTGAGCTTTGTAGCACTACCAACACAAACCATCATATATAATGCCATCCCCTAAAAAGGCTTGTGGCGATGGAATAAGTGAAGAAAAGTTAAGCAGTCTTCCGAGTTAAAAAAAAAATGAACGGAAAATTTAGAATCCTTCTGATGTGAGATCTAAGAGCTAGGAAGCCGTTTTCCTGAAAAATTAATTTTGGGTACCATTACTTTCCGCAATTGAGGTTTGCTCTAATGGTGCAGAATGGCCAAACGGTGGAGCCTTATCTAGTTCAGATTCTGTTGTTGAAGGAGCTGCCTGCATTGAATGGTCAAATTTACAGGCTGGTCCGAACTTGCAAATGCCGTACCGACTGTAGTTTGAGCAGATGCTTTGATCCTGGATTCCGAAATAAAATGTCTATCTCAATGGTGATAAAACTACTAGAAAGCATTAATCAAGTGTTGAATGTGATTAGAAATTAGAATTTAATAGTTATCACCGAAAACACAAACCATTAAAGTAAATGCTAAAAGAATGAACTATAGTGTCACAAGGAGAAGATGCGTTACAGAATCTAAACCAGATGATACGTTTCTGTAGAAATCCACGTGCCTAACAGAACCTGGGGCTTTAATCACTGCCTATATGAACAATCAAGTACCAACTTGTAACAGATGCAATTTTTTTTATTGATTTTCTATAAAGAACATGTTTCAAGATACACGAGAAGATAAGAAGTGCATTTCAATATCCAAGGTGAATTGCTTTTGTTTTCATTTTCTGGGTGCATAAAAAAGTTTTTTTCCCAAAAAAAAAATATAACCTACCAAGTTTCTGTTCATATATATGTATATATATGGTAGAAAAGAATAACCTAAAGGAGCACAATCTTACAGGTCTCAGTGGCAAGCCCTTGTCGCTGAGAGTACACGGGGCCTGCTTTGTAGATCGACTTTTTGGATGATGATATTTGCAATTAGATTTAAACTTACAGTCCCCAGTTTTCAGGAAGTAACTGCACTCAGGTTGGCCAGGCCGTATTGGGAATTCATCAACCACCATCTGTGGCTGATGTTGATTATAGACGGCGGTTTCAGCTGAGGGGTTATTCATGACATATGCTGGGGTTAGATGCAAACTCCTTTCTGGTGGGGGATAAACAGGGGCCTTGACAAGGCAAACAAGATCAAGTCATTGTTCAGAACCATATTGGTTATAAGTTTTGAAAAAAAAAAATCTGATTTCTTGGAGAAAATTATATGCAGAATCAGTTTTAATACCTATCAGGCATTTTTAAACATGAGCTTCTTGAACTAATGCAGCGAAATAAACAAGAACTAAAAACGTAACCTAAGCAATAAATGCATGTTATAAGGAGCACAAGAAAACAAAGTATTATGGGGAAACATTTGATTCGCCATTTTCATGCATATATTAACACTATAATTGTCAAAGCAATTAGTATATCTTATCTGCCAACAAAAACCATTTTTCCATGCAAGAGCAACATTAGACAACCCCACAACGCAATCCATCATGCATCGAACTGAACCAACGCCAAGGTTCTACTTGGCTCTCTTTGGTGCAAGTCAGCTTTTTTTACTCTGCCAAAGAATGTATGTTACAGTGTATTTGTAGTCTCCTATACATAGGCTGTATGACTACGCCTACATGTACATGTGTTTCAGACCTTGATGCACAAAGTTACCTTAGCTTCATCGAGAAAGGTTGAAAGGCAACATAATTTTCAAAAAAAAAAATATATGAAGCTGGCAAAAAATAATGGGTGCTAGCCACTTCTTCAAGTTAGTTAAAATACTATTTTATTAAATGCAGTAACCGAAAGTTAATGTCAGGAACTCCAATGCACTAACATATAAATTATTTCAAATGATAACCTTAATGAGGCCCTTAATAAGGCACTTGTTCGTAAAACCCAAACTACACAAACGCATCTAGAAACTAGTTTTAACTGTCAAGTTGAAAATATTCCATTAATGATCTGAATAGATTCTAAGATGTAGGTGAGGACCAAGTAATGCTAAGATAAACCCAATAGATGCCATGCACTATAGTATGGTAAGATGGATTTAATAGATGCCGTAGACTATAATACATAAACTAAAACAGCATTGGAGCGATGATAGTACCTGATAACCATTCCATTCTGGATTTAGGGGTGGAATAGCTGGAGTTGGTGAAAACATAACTGGCATATAGGGAGCAGGAGTCTCATTCAATGCCCTCGGTGAGGACCAGGATGCCATATTCACTTGTGAACCAGCTTGTGATGAAACAGATCCACCATTACCATATGCTGCAGGTGGGTCACAACCTCCAGCAGTGGTAGGATCAGGATGATTAAACCTGCAGTTGGCTCCATACTTGCACAACCCATTACGCATGTAATAGGGGCACTCTCTCTCTCCCTGTAATGAATTAAAACTTTCAAATTTCCAAAACGATTACTCCTAATAACCACTAAAAAATAACATACAGTTCGGTTGATTGCAGAACAAACGCAAAAGTGCACCAGGACTTGAATTATGGAGTCTGGAAAAAATTTCAATTAATAAATACAGTAAAAACAGAAGTGGTACCTGTCGGATGGGGAGTCCCAGAAAGTTAAGTTCTAAAACCGGAGCAGCTGAAGATTTTGCCCTTGAGTGGTTGTATCTGCACGCCTTACCAAACTTACATCCACCAATTCTTAGGTAGTACTGCAAAAATCTCGAGCAACATTGTAACACAAAGAATGTCACTATCAACCTACGCACACTTCTTATAGACATGAATGAAAATACACAGATGTTTTTCACGCGTAACTAAACAAACACTAATTCTAAAAAGCTAGGAGAATACTATGCTTTAGTTGAAAAATTATAAAATTACAAAAAATTCAGTCATTGAAAGAATACAGACCTTGCATTCCGTCTGGCTTGGTTTCTCTGTTGATTGACTTGATTCATCATTTTCCTTGAATTTTTCCTGAACAGCCTTCAAACATCATAAATCCAAAATACCCAGAATTAAAATAAATAAAAAGTCAGCACGAAATCAATAAGTACACGTATGTAGCAAACAACCCAATCTTAAAATGAGAAGAATTTTTTTGAAAAAAAAAATCTTTAACAAATGCCATAGTAATATAGAAACAAATATTAAAATTGAATTAACAGAAAGCTAACAAAGCTCCCCTTCAGCTAAAGCAAGAACATTTCTAGAACATAAAAAGATGATAAAATAAAATGAAAGTTACAATAAGGTGAGAAAAAAGACCTGGTTCTTCCTTCGAACAGGATGATTAAACTTGCAATTAGATCCAAATTTGCAAAGTCCAGTTTTCATATAATAAGCGCAATCATCTGCGTCCGGTCTCACCGGATAATGCGACATCACTCTCTCATAACTCTTCATGTTTTCACCATCATTCTCATTCTCGTTTTTATCCTCCTCGTCTTCTTCGTCTCCGTCAGCGCCGGCATCAGCATCGTCGTAACCATTTTCGCTTTTTCTCTCCCCATAGCTTTTTGTCTCAGCAGCCTCCTCCTTCTCCTCTTCCTCTTCCTTCTTCAAATCGAGTTCCCGCAACTGCTCTTCTAGATTGTTTTCTTCATGCCCGGTTTCCTCAGCCACGTGATTAAGATTTGACGATGTCGGCGACTCGTCAGGATTTGGAGTCGGATCGGGATCAGGGGAATTATGCCCTAAAACGTTAAGGGGGGAATCGGCCGGAGCAGTCGTGTCGGAGATAGAAGCTTCTTCTTTAGTTTGTGACATTGTAAATCCACATTCCAAAACCCTAATTTCAGCAGAAGAAAATGAGAGAGAGAGAGAGAGAGAGAGAGAGAGAGAGAGAAGATACTAAAAAGATCAAAGTTTTGTTATGGGAAATGGTAGCAAAAGATAGTGTGAACAAAAACGCAAGGAAGAGAAGGTGGAGTATAAAATAAATTTAAAAAAATATGGGTAAATTACACTAATTTCAGTGAACTTTACTTTCTCCTATTTTATTCCATATATTTCAAAAAAACTTTATTTACCTACTAAATTTTATCGTTATTCTTGTTTTGATCACTTCGTAGTTAATTATTTAACGATGTTATGACATGAAAAATAATATTAAAACAGCGTAGCTTTGAATCTATAAAAAAAATTAGATCAAAACGAAGTAGTTTTGATCTAAATAAAAAAAGTTGTTTTTTCTCTATTTTTTTATGTTCTCCTCCTCCCTTCTTCTTTCTTCTTCTCCTCCCATCTTCTACCCGTCTCTCTCCACAACTTCAACAAATCCAAATTATAGCCACCACACATCGATCACCCACGGTCACCATGATCGGAGGTCATTGACTCAAATTTTTCATCGAACACGTCTCACCTTTTTTTGAATACAAATTCAATGTCAATTTAACCGAAAAACACCCTGAACTCCGTAGATATAGAATTGATTTCGTTAACGAAACAATTTCATTTTCAATCTTCATCTTGAAATTTTTTCCTGAGAAAATCGAAGGGGAAAGAGAGTAAAGGGGGTGGCTAGGGAGGAACCATTAGGCATAAGAAGGTATTAAGGGACAACATCCAGGGAATAACTAAGCCAATGATTCGTCGTTTGGCTCGCAGGGTATTAAGGTATTAAGGATCAATGACTTGATCTATAAAGAAACGAGATTTCTCACATCCTCTAGTTTTGGCCTCGTCGATTTCAAAACACCAATTGCTGACGGCAATCCCGACAACAAGTTTTGACCCAAAGAGTTGGGTAATTAAAGGTTGCTGTTGTTGCCAATAACAAGCGATGAATTCTTGGTCACCAAATAATCATCATTAGCCGAACAAACGACAGTGCTGCTTTCGGAAATGTCGTTATACCAAACGGAGAAATGTATAGATTTGCCGAAGAACTGATTGGCTTAAACCGAACAACGAAGACTCCGTTTCTTAAGATAAAAACATGTTTTGTGAATCCATGGGAAATCCGAGAAACTAAAAGATGGGCTTTGCTAGGACAACAATGGCGGGAGGTATGAAAGGAAAAGGAATGAGAATAAGAAGAGCAAAGACATGGTGTTTCAATGGCTGCTCTGTTAATGGAGAATTTGGAGATAGCGAGAAGGATTATTGTTGGTTTTTGGTTGTGTTAATGGCGGCTTAGATGCTTCGTAAATGACCCAATTTATTTTTTATTTTATTAACTACATATCCAATGTCGCCGGTTTAATATTAAAATATTTCAAGTCATCCAGTTATTAGAGAGAAGACAGTTTAGTGATTAAAAAATTTCAATCTATCAAGTTTAATGACTAAATTGGAAAAATTAAAAGTCCAGTGAATGAAATGAGAGAGAATAAAGTTAAATGATGATTAGTGTAATTTACGAAAAAAATAAAACAATAGGATAAACACTTTTGGTTACTTTTATTTCCTTTTTCTTATTTTGAACACACATTTCTAAAATTTATGTTTTGATTACATTTTTTATTTATCATAAAACCATCATAAGAACGTTAATTTTTATCAGATTAATGATATATCATGTTAATAAAAAAAAATTAATTTCAACTTTACATTTTAATTAAAATATCAACTTAATCATCTTTAATTACAATATTAATTTAATCAATTTAAAAAAATCACATTTTTATATCAACTTTTTTCCCCTAAAAATATGTAATCTATTCTAATTCAACTTTTTTTTCTTCTAAAATATGTAATATATTCTAATCAAATTCTTAACATGAAATAAAAACCTAAAATGATACCAACAATCAGTTGGTCTAGTGGGATGAGGCATTAGATCCCTTAAGTAGGGTCAGGGGGTTCGAATCTTGACATTTGCAAATGGAGCAAACTGGGCTGGAAGGGTTGCTCTCGCCTCTGTAATACATTATCTGGATTAGTCAATTAATAGATCGGATATCAGTGATTAATTCAAAAAAACCTAAAATGATGTTATTCTTTTGAATAATTTTCCGCCCGACAAAATTATAAAAGTCTGAAATGAGACTATTTTTCTTATTTTATTTTTTATTTAAATAAATAAATAGACGAATAAAAAGTTCATTTGACTTTTGAAGTATGATATTGTTAACATTCAATTGGAATGGTAGAAAGACGCGAAAGATTATGATAAACAATATGTTTTAATTTCATGTTTACCTAATGATAAATGACGGATCTAATCAAGAAAATTCAAAGCTTTGACTTGAATTTCATCCATATAAAGTATTTGAATTTCATTCGAGTTCAAGTTCTTGTGTATGTAAAAGATTTCTGTTGGGAGACTCATTTACCAAGGTCAAGTGTGCGAGACAGGTCGATTCGAATTTGTTAGAGTAAAACTTTAGAACCGAAAGGATAAAAAAATAAAGAAGTTACTAAAAAAATAACATTTTGATATTGATTTTTCATAAATGGTAGTCAAATAATTGTAATTACGGAAATAATCACAATGGTGTTAAGAAAGAATAAAAACAAAAAGATCCAAATGTCTTTATAAGACAAAAAAAAAACTCATTGAAGGAAAGAGAAAATCGTTTTGACACCTTAATTGATTGAAGATATCAACGAAATCGAATAGCGATAATAGTTTGAAGTAATAGAATGTATGCCGAAAAAAAGTTTAAAAATTCATATATTTAATAATTACAGCTAAAAAGGTACAAATTTAATATTTTGAATAAAATCTTAAAGATAAATTAAAAATTAACTATTTTTGTTAACACGTGATATCATTAATACAACGAGAATTAATTTTATAATAAATTGACAATATAAATAATTAAAATATAATTTTTAAAATTGAATGATCAAAATCAGAAATAAAGAAAACCAAAGCTACCACCATTATAGTTTACCCAAATATATATATATATATATATATATATATTCCTTATATTGTTTCAGTTGCATGATTTGCATGTACCGTATACTTATTTATTTTGCTTCTTTTTTTCTTTCTGAAAAGTACTATTAAATGTTATCCTGTCCGAAATTAGACACACATCTTATATTCTAGAGACTCCGTTTAAGACGACATCGAGACATGAAGTAGATTTTCAAGAGACGGCCGCGCTCGGCACACAACACTTTCCCGCTGATCCTTATCAGGATAAGCCGAGTGCAGTTATAATCCTCAGCGACCCCTTCCAAGTGTCCGTGGATCGCCGAGACCAAACCGAGTTCTCCAGTCATGTCTCCTTCCATTGCTCGAAACTTGGAATGGCGTCTAGAGTTTTGTCTGCTTTGCCTCTCACCATTTCGGTTCCGGAGAAAAATACTGCCCACCCCTGGCTCTGTTCACTTCCTGGTTCGGTATATTTTATTTTTAAGGGCTAATTTTGATTGTATAGATTGCTGATGTTAGTCGAGGAACAAGAAGAGGAGCATTTGGACGTAGTCTCAAAGTTTCTTTGAATACACATTTTAAGTACTTCATTTCCACTGATTTTCGTAGGGTGAAAAAGCAAGATCTTTACCGTAGGATGAAAAAGCAAGATCTTTGCTTTCATAAAACAAGATATCCGCCGCTGTTGCATTTGCTCTGTCGGAGAAGACAGCATCGTGGTTTTTTACTATTTCTTTCACCATGTCGATCGCTGAAACCAGTAGTGTCGGGTTTTGCCCCAACTGTAGAAGCAAGAGAAAGCCACAGTTCATGGAGAGGTCTCGAAGAGTGCGGTGGGGAAATTTGCCTAGTTGATGAACGTTGCATACGAGTGGAAGCTTTGGGGGGCGACGGAGGCAGCTTAAGGTCGTTCCTTTCCGCTAGTTTGAGTCAAATTAAAATGGACGAAATGAATACAAGTGATGCAAACAACAATGCATATAGCTCGTCCATCTGCAAATGGTAATCATCTAACTCATCGGTTCTTGGTGTTTTTGTACCCTGTCGATGGCTTGTTAACTCCTCTGTTCATGGCTCCAGTAACCCCAGCTCTTTCGAGGACGATTGGAACACCAAATTTCTTAGCTCGGTTTGGGCATTCCCGCTACCTTCCAAGATCAAAATTCATTTTTGGGGACTCATCAACAATTACATTCCAACCTTTTCGAATTTGTTGCTTCGAAGAATAGCTGTTCATCCTCTTTGTCTCCTTTGCCAATTGAATATTGAATCTGTTCAACATCTGGTTCATGATTGTTCCTTTTCGCAACAAGTTTTCTCGAAATTGGGCGTCTCCATGGGATCTGGTCTAGCTGAGCAGAATTTTATCCTCTGGTTTAAATCTTTTTGAGTCCCTCAGTGTTAATGACCGCCGAATTATGGTAATAGCCATCTGGGCTATATGGGGCTCTAGAAATAAAATTTTGCATGATGGTCTTATACAGACAACACAGGAGGTCGCTAATTTTTGTCGAGCTTATGCCCAGGAGATAGATGCTTCCTTCATCAGCCTATAACTACAAGAAATACCTCAAACCAATGGATCCCTCCATCAGACGGTAAAATTAAAGTCAATTTCGATGCTAGCTTTAATCGGTCTACTCTTCAATCAGTCTCTGGAATTGTTTTAAGGGATTCAAATGGATTACTTACCCAAATTCTTTCATTTTGAACCCTGAGATGGCTGAGGCGTTTGCTTGTGAACAAGCCTTGATTTTATCAAAGGACTTGGGTTTTCGACGCATCGAGGTTGAAGGAGATGCCCTCCCTGTTATTTCTAAGGTGGTGTCTCCTACAATGGATAGATCTTTGGTGAGTGTAGTGTATTATAATATTTCAGAAGAAAAAAAAGGACTTTGAGTTCTTACTTTTCTTGCATGTCAATCGAAAGAGGAATAATGCTGCACATCTTCTTGCTGGTTTGGGCAGACAGAACTTTTATTTTATCTTCTCGATTACAATTGTTGCCTTTCTTTTATACTGTAATGTGTTGTTTTCAGTTCATTAAAGATCAGCTTTACATGTTCAAAATAAAAAATAAAACCCTTGCACTTGCTTCTTTTCTCTACCCACCGTAGTTCCCTTTTGAGAAAATAACATCACCCACCGTAGTTCCCTTTTGAGAAAATAACATCGGTGATCAAAAATGCCTTATAATATATGATTTTAACCAATTTTTTTTGGATTTGTCAAAATGACCAACTAAATCGCAATGCGATCGATAATTCGTAACGCGATCTCCGATATCGCAAATCAGTTTCCAGATTCGTAACGCGAACTTCGACTATCGCATTGCGATAGTCCAAGTTCGTGTTGCGATTTATTCCAAGTTCATTACGATAGTCGATTCCAAATTCATTGCGATAGTCGAAGTTCGCGTTGCGATTTATTCCAAATTCGTTGCGATTTATTATAAATTCGTTGCGATTTATTCCAAATTCGTTGCGATATTCAAAGTTCTTGTTGCGATTTATTCCAAGTTCGTTGCGATAGTCGAAGTTCGCGTTGCGATTTATTCCAAATTCGTTGTGATAGTCGAAGTTCGCGTTGCGATTTATTCCAAAATCGCAACGACGGTATTGCATTTGTTTCATAAGAATTTTCTCTAAAAAGATAGTATTCGTGCGGACATGTCGAAGACACGTATTACCACGACCACGACCCGAGACGGACGGCGGCGGCGGCGGCGCGCGAGAGTCCCCCTTGTTCTCTATCACTCAACAAGGAAGTGGGAAAGCCAAGCCTTAAATACCATTCCCAATAGTGTTTCCAATACTATGTGGGATTGAGCATTACCAACACTTGTTCCCAATACTATGTGGGATTGAGCCTTAAATAGTGATATTATTTTTGAATGTTTTGCTTAAAATTGCAATAATCGCGATTGATTGTAAATTGATTTTTAATTATGACATATTTAATCGTATAATACTAATGCAATTGGTTGCTGATTCAGTTGTTTTAAGGTGCATGATTGTTAATTGTTTCCTGAATAATCACATTGTATTGGAAACAAGTGTTGGTAATGCTCAATCTCACATAGTATTGGAAACACTATTGGGAATGGTATTTAAGGCTTGGCTTTCTCACTTCCTTGTTGAGTGATAGAGAACAAGGGGGACTCTCGCGCGCCGCCGCCGTCCGTCTCGGGTCGGGTCGGGGTCGTGGTCGTCCAAGTTCGCATTGCGATAGTCCTAGTTCGCATTGCGATAGTCCTAGTTCGCATTGCGATAGTCTAAGTTCGCGTTGCGAATCTGGAAACTGATTTGCGATACTAGAGATCGCGTTGCGAATTAGTTGGTCATTTTGGCAAATCCAAAAAAAAGTTGGTTAAAATCGTATATTATTAGGCATTTTTGGTTAATGAGGTTATTTTCTATTCCTTTTTTCTTATTTTTCATTACGACACTAATTTTAGCACCTTTTTGTTTGTTTGTTTATTTTTTAATATTAGATTTAACATCATCACTACTGATCAATATGACACTAATTTATTATTCTATTAATCTTTCCTACCTTAGATCATCGAATTAAATTTGGATACGTAACATGCGATCGTAACTAGTTCTTTCACGATGCTTGACTATGATTTGCATTTTATCGACGGTGTTTCAGTAGTTTTATCCCATATTGTGATTCGTTTGTCGTAACATTCATATATGTTTGTATCTACCTTTCGTTTAAATTTTTTTGCACTTGGTTTTCACATTTTCTTTGTATATTTCATATATGATCTTAAGTGGTTAGTTTCTTAATAATTATATGAGAATATTTCAATTATATATTTAGTTTATGATTTTAACTATAAATTTTTATTATAATTTTGGATATTTTCTATCTCTTAATAAAATTAGTTGTTTTTTTAAATAACACTAAGTTCAGTTAGGGATGTTTATTTTCGAATATCAGATATCACTCAATTTGAAATCTTGAATATCCAAAAATTCGGATCACTAAAATTGTAATCCGTATCTAATCTGAAAAAATCGAATATTCAAATTTTTGAATATCTAAATTTTAAGATCATATAAATGGATATTCGTATCCGAATAAAAATTCTAATTTTGATAAAAATTTCATATTTAAATTTAATATTTTATGTTGTATCATTTTTTTTTTTTTTTTGTGATTTTATACAACAATATAAAATATTCATAGATGTCGGTTACATAATCCTTTTATCCATTATTAACGAAATAGTCCATAGACTAATATTACTATAACAGAGCAGTTTCTATTAAAGAGAGAATTTAAAACAATTGCATTAAGGTAATGTCATTATAAATATAATCACATGAAAAATTATGAATATAGTTGATTGAAGTTTGGAAGTATATATATATATATATATATATATATATATATATATATATATATATATATATATATATATATATATATATTTTTCGGTATTTAGATGGTGAAATTTTGAGTTTTGAATAGTAAATTTTAACGGACAAAGATATTATTCATCGTTCATTCATGCGTGTTGTTTAGTTTATTTAAATTTTTGTTTTTAATTTTATATTTTTTTCAATTTAATACTTTAAATTATATTTTTATCAAAATTAGCCCATAATTATTTATATTTTTTATAATTTATTTTAAATCATATACAATTACAAATTACAATTAAATGTTCTCACATTTATGAAACATTGAAAGACGAAAAATAATTAATCCACAAATGATTCAACTTTAATCCGTATTCAACCTGAATTTTATCTGTTAATGATGTGACTTGATTTGAACAAGATCTTACTGAAGTCCATCCGAATCTAAACTAACTTGATATTTAATTGTTTCGGACTCGAATCGTTTTGACATAAACTGACATCGATCCAAACTAAAATTAACCCGACTTGAACTGAATTCGATGTCAAATCAACATGAAAATAACTCGAACTGATTTAACTTAAACCTGAATTGATCTAAGTCGAACCATTAAATTAACATAATTCATCTTGTATAAGATTTAAACTGATCTGATTCAACTGAACACCCTCAGGCGTTGGATATTTCATGTTTGGGTCAGTTGGTTGATTGAGATTATTGGTTCTGGATAAATATTCTAAAGGCTCATTTTTAATCAGATTTTTGAATAATTGAATTCTGATAGATTTGTATTTAATTTGATTATATATTTTTTAGAACATTTAACTTAAATTATTTACAATTTTAAAAATAAATTAAATATTTAAATTTTTAGATCGAATCATCGGATTAATTGATTGGTTGGATAGAATTTTTTTTCACACCCCTAGGTTGAGGGACATGTGCAAGAGTTGGTAGCGATAACGCAAGCAATTTTAACATTATTATTTCAACAACCAATAACCCAGAATTTTCAACGCCTTTGATCTCAGTTCGAGTAGTGAAAAATGGCGATATATCCATGGGATTTTCTAAGCCGATCTTCATGGTTTTCCATTAATAAAGGCCTACTCTACAGTCCCCTCGTTCTATCGCTTCTTATCCTACTCTTCATCAACGGCTTCCTCAAGTTCAAACATCGTAGTCATCGAAATCCGCCTCCGTCACCGCCAAAACTACCAATCATCGGCAACCTCCATCAGCTCGGCAGACTCCCTCACCGCTCCTTACGCTCTCTTTCCGACAAGTATGGCCCTCTAATGCTTCTAAAGCTCGGCCAGATCCCAGCACTTGTGATTTCATCAGCTAAAATCGTGGAAGAAATGGTGAAGAATCACGATGTCGTTTTCTCGGATCGACCAAGTATGACAGCAGCAAAAATCATGCTTTACGGACGCTCGGACTTCTTTTTGGCACCATATGGCGAGTACTGGAGAACAGCTAGAAAGATTTGTGTTTTAGAACTTTTAAGCCAAAAAAGGGTTCAATCATTTCGGTTCGTTCGAGAAGAAGAAGTTGCTTCGCTGATCAACAGAATACGCCATGAATGTTGCAATGGAAGGTCAGTAAATCTAAGTCAAATGTTGCTTGAAACTTCACATACTATATCTTCTAGATGCATTATTGGGAAAAAAGCCAAAGATGATGGGAATTTCGGAGTGTTTGCCAAAAGATTCGTGAGAACATTTTCGGATTTTAGCTTCGGAGATTTGTTCCCTGGTCTGGGATGGCTTGATGTTCTTACTGGACTTATTGGACGCTTCAAAACAACCTTCAATGAAATGGATGCTTTCCTTGATTCAGTGATTCAAGAGCAAATTAAGAGTTCTGAAAGTAACATACTAGACGAAGACCATAGCAAGAAAGACCTTGTGCAAATCCTCCTCCATTTACTTCAGAATGACCAAGATACAAAGCTCACGATGAACAACGTCAAAGCAATTTTACTGGATATGTTCCTGGCGGGAACTGAAAGTACTGCAACAACAACAGAATGGGCAATGGCGGAGCTTTTGAAGAATCCAAGAGTGTTGAAAAGGGTCCAAGAAGAGGTTCGAAGAGTGGTGAATGTAAAAGGAAAAGTTGAAGAAGATGATATCAACAAAATGGAGTATTTGAAATGCATCATCAAAGAAACTCTAAGAATACACCCTGCTGCTCCTCTGTTGGTGCCCCGTGAAACATCGGCCAGAATCAAACTGAATGGCTATGACATCTTGCCTAAGACAAGAGTTCTCATCAATGCATGGATGATCCAAAGGGATCCACAGGTTTGGGAAAACCCAGAAGAGTTTATCCCAGAGAGATTTGAAAACAACACCATTGATTTCAGAGGTTCCAACTTTGAGTTCATTCCATTTGGTGTGGGAAGAAGGGGTTGCCCTGGGATATCATTTGGGGTCTCTGTTCTTGAATTTTTTATTGCCAATCTTTTGTATTGGTTTGACTGGAAATTGGCAGATGACGCTGATTGTGTGAGCTTAGACATGACCGAAACCTTCTTTATTGCAGCCTCTAAAAAGTTACCTCTCCATCTTGTACCAAGTGCTTATTGTAGTTGATGTATCTAGTTGTTTAGACCGGTATATGCAATGATATCAATGTTGTTTTCATTTACATGTAATAAAATCTAATAAAGTGGTTTTATTCCCGTCGAATATATCCGAGTTTAAAGTTTAAAGTTTAGAGGTATTTTTAAACTATGTTCAGAGTACATATTAATCCCCAAATATTGAAATATTCTAAATTAATCTCAAACTATTAACACAATTTCAAACATATCATCGTATTAATTTAACTAACTATTTGAATATTAAATGTCAAGTCTATTGATTCTTTGCTTCCAACAGTCTCACTTTGGCAAAAGTTTACTCTTCAAGAAGTACCGCTACAAGCGCAAATTCCATACCAAATGCTGTTGAAATTCAATAGGAGCCCCCTCTTTTCGGTTTTTTCTGCTTAAACACAGATGGGTATGTGGGTATTGACAACAGAGGTTCAACTGGTGGTGTTTTACGTGATCATTATGGCAACTCCGTTATGGGTTTTTATCGGACTTTTGGGTACCTCCGCAGCGGTTCAGTCCTAGCTTTGGCGGTGTTAGATGGTTTAAAGTTAGCGTGGGAAAGAGGTTTTCATCACTTAATTTTCCAGATTGTTAGCGCTGATGCTTTTCAGATGATGACGTTGGCCTCCTCCAATAGTCTAATCGCTCAGGTTAGAAGTATTTTTTTTATTTGATTAATAGAGATTGGTGAGTTAAATACAAACTAATCCCAAGGGAAACAAACATGGTTGTTAATTTTCTGGCAAAGCTCATGACAGTATTGATGGTGAACTCAGGATATTTGACGCGTGTACTTCAAACATTCATTAGATCTTAGATCGGGATGCAGTAGGGTCTCCTATGTTCCCTATGTTTTTTAGGCTCATTTTTATTCCAAAAACATGTCAACTTTGATCCAAAGTCAAATGTATTCGGATCAATTTTTAAACACGTGTGCATATGTTATATGCTTTGTCGTATAAAAAATTTGATTGACATTAAAATTTAATGGGTTATCTTTTGAATACATAATATTCAAGTTGTTCATACAGTGATATAAAATGTTTAGAATTTAATACATATGTTTCAAATACGTTTCTCAATACATCTAAGTTGATATTTTAAATGTGTTTCTCAACATAGTAATTTAACAAATTATTTGAACATTAAATATCGATTCTAGTCTGACCTGAAATAATATTTAAATTTTGACAATGATACTCCAATAATTAGTAAAGATGATAATTCAATTAATAAAATTGTGATCGTTTCTTATCCGTTTTTAGTGAAGATGTTACTACAATTAAATTTACAACAATTAACCAATGCGTGAAATCTTCACAATTCAATTTCATTGACCTCACCCCAGTGCAACAAGTGCAATATTTTCTGGGATGGCAGAACAAGGGCTTGCTTTGTTGTATGTAATATCACGCATGCCTCGGACCCGACACATAAAAAACTCGACTGCCACTCGAACAATCGATACAAAACCCTATACAGATATAGAAAACTAGACCTTCAGAGATAGCTGAAAAATGGAGAAAAGTAGGGATCAAGTAGGTTATAATCTACATAAACCAGCAACCCCATTTCAGTGGAATATATATAATGATGTACAATTAACAAAGCAAAGTGGCCCAACTATTGAAGAATGATGGATGAGTCGATGATAAAAAATAAAAACAAAGCACGAACATCGATTTCTGTGTTGGCCGCTGCATACCACTGAAAGAATTCCAACTCTTTCTTTTATGGGAGAGGCTATGAAAGCCATGAAACTAGGAAAGGTGGCCATGCTACAGTTGGACAACTTAAAACCACCACATATATACACACACGTGTATATATATATACGTATATATATTAAAGAATTAAAGATAAGCATGAACAAAACGATCTTAGTAATTAAGAAATTTATTGTTATTCTTTGAGATCTTGAGTTTAAGTATTACGTATGTTGAAGTATGAATATTTATTGTCGAAAGATTTAACATCTTTGAACTGATACAATATGTATTCAAGATAAATATATAACCTAATTTCATGAAAAAAGATAGAGCGCGTGAAATTTGAATTTTCCAAGTAGAAAGAAGCAGAAAATCAAAAGTTATAAGCAGTCGACATATAGTGGAAAAGATCATTCTTGGGTCAGGAATTGGGAATTTTTTTATTATAAAATATTTTTGCTTTTTGATGACTTCTATGATTAGTTTTTTTTTCTTTTGATACATTATATGATTAGTTTTTTTCCTTTTGATACATTCTATGATTAGGGTTTAAATGAATTTGTAGGGCACCAATCCCCACAATATGGGTGCACCCAAAAGCAATGATTGGGAGAACTCGGGCTAAATGTAATCATTTTATAGAAAATTAATGCAACTGTTAATGTATCCTTATTAAACATATGGAAAGGAATGAAACTGAACTTATCGTAGGTCAAAATTTTCACGAGAGAAGAAACATAAGAATAAATAAAATAATAATAAGAACTTATATTCTTAATGTCTAATAATCCAAAAATTATTATATGGATCAGACTCATCACATTATTTGTTATCACAGTTAATAAAATATATTTATCCTAAAATAATTTTTAAATAATTATCCACTCTTTGTTTATATGTAGGAAAGAGGAGAAGATTCACCTTAAAAAAATGAGATGAATGGATTTATTGATTGATACTATGAATAATGTGATGCGACGAATTTATCTAATAAATTTTCTTAAAAATTATATAGATTCGAATACATTTGAAATCAAATCAATTTCTCAAAAGAGATTAAAAATTTCCTAACACTTTTATTAAATGAGAGTAATATTGCATCGGGAGAAAAATAGTGAACTGTTATTCGTTTGGGCTTATTAATAAAAGAAGGATGACTTCCCCTATTTTTTTTAAATTCAAAGGTAAAATGAAAGAAGGGCCAAAATAAAAGAAATGATAAGAAGAGTCGATTATAAAAAAAACTCATTTATAAGTTTATTTATATGGTTCTTTTTTTTAATTTTTTTTATATTTTAAATATTGGTGAAAGTATGTAATATGTTAAGTACAAGGTAAAATTTGGAGTTCAAACGATAAAGCCTAATAAATTTAAGGACTAGTGATATAATTTTATCATTTTATGTTTGTTTGTAAACGTTAAATGAGCATGTTTGTGAATGTTACATAAATCGAAAATGAACACGAACATAATAATAAAAAATTAAACGAACACGGATTGAACATGAACATCTTTAAGAAAAACAAACAAAAAGACAACCTTGTTCATTCAAATTTGATTCAATTACACCCTTAAATGTAACTATCAAGTTGAATATAATATAAAATAAACATATAAAATAAATAAATAAATAAATAAATAAACCCTTTTGGCAAGTTGAGTCTGATTTTTTTTCTTCAAGAAATTGATAGTTCATGTAGGGACTTCGTTTTCTAAAGCGAGGGACTGTCTTTAAAGTAAAATAAGTTTTGCTAAGTAGAAAGTTAGGGAGAATCCAAATTATTAGTGCACATATTAATATATACATAAATATTTAATTTAGATTATAATCTAAAAAAAACAATACATAAGTTAAATCCACTCCCTTAATTGGCCGTGTGGGGCAGTTTGATGTTCGTCAGGATTCTCTTTCACTAAACCAAAGAACTAGAAACAAAGAATTAAATACCAACAAGCCCCACAAATCAATGTAATCCAAAAGCATTGAAAAAATAAAACCTTGACTCTCTCTCTCTCTCTCTCTCTCTCTCTCTGTTCTTCACACTCATTAAGCCTATTTTGTTCTCCTTTTTCATATCTTAAACCCTGCTATGGCAACCATAACCTCTTCAAACTCTGATGAAGAAGACACCAATGGAAAAAGAATAACTCTTAAACCCCATGCAGTTTCTTTGCTCACACCCAGGAAGAAAAAGCTTCCGGCAGCCGCGTCGGTTCCCATCGCCAGGCTTCGATCCGTCGTATCAGCTTTAAGGAAGAACCGTTCGGGGCTCGGGTCACGAGTGATTGGCACTCTTTTCGGTTACAGGCACGGACACGTTCATTTCTCTTTGCAGAAAGATCCCAATTCCCCGCCAGCTTTCCTCGTTGAGCTCGCCACGCCGATAAGCGGTTTGGATCGGGAAATGGCGTCCGGACCGGTCAGGATCGCTCTGGAGTGCGATAAACGCAAAGAAGAAGACCGTAATAACAATGGTTCGAGTTCGACCGTGAGATTGCTGGAAGAGACCGTTTGGAGAACTTACTGTGACGGAAAGAAATGTGGGTTCGCAACGAGGAGAGACTACGGAGCTAACGAACGGAACATCCTTAAAGCCTTGGAACCAATCTCCATGGGAGGTGGAGTTTTACCAGCGACCGAAACCGAAGCTGGCGAAGTTATGTACATGAGAGCTACATTCGAGAGAATCGTTGGGTCGAGGGATTCGGAAGCTTTCTATATGATGAATCCTGATAGCAACGGTGCTCCTGAACTTAGTGTTTATCTGCTTAGAGTTTGAAAGTCTGCCATGGAAGATGAGTGAAGAAGTGGGAGCTTAGTTCTAGAGTTTCTGTTCAAGGATTGCTTCCTTGCGGAGGAATTGGGTTTTAATTTTACTAGTGTTTTGGGTTAGTTTTGGTGGGAGGGGTGAACATACATTTTAGCATGATATGGTAGGTGGGGTCTTAAAGTTAAAGGTGTGTATATCTACAACTTATTTTACTTCAATCTTTGATCAAGTAATGAGGCAATAAGCCTGGTTCATGCAATCATTGATTATATTTGTGAACAAATATGTTAAATAATCATTTAGGACATTAAGAGATTTAAACTTTAATTTTATGAATGGAGAAGATTAATTTTTTTAATAAACTTTTACAATATTCAAATCATTCATGATTAGGTATATGTTTTTTTCCAAGTATTTAAATACAAAATTTTTAAACATACACTCTATATATGAGTGATCGAAGACAAAATTAGTATACGCATGTTGTTATTGTTATGGGAAGTTATGTTGTGCGGCGTTTAAAAAATGGCGTGACCGGTTAAATAAGTGATCGGTTAAAATTTAGATCAATTATTTTATATCATTTAACCGAAAATATTACCAAGTACAATAACATATTAGGTACCGCTTATATAATGTAATAGGTAACGTTTATATAATAAAATAGGTTAATTATCAGAAACATTATCAAGCACAATAATATATTAGGTACCGCTTATATAATGTAATAGGTATCACTTATATAATAAAAAAAGTTAATTACTGGAAACATTATCAAACACAATAACATATTAGATAGCGCTTATATAATGTAATAGGTAGCGCTTATATAATAAAATAGGTATCGCTTATATAATAAAGTATGTTAATTACTGAAAACATTATCAAGAACAATAACATATTAGGTACCACTTATATAATGTAATAGGTAACACTTATATAATAAAATAGGTTAATTACTGGAAACATTATCAAGCACAATAACATATTAGGTAGCGCTTATATAACGTAATAGGTTAATTACTTAATTTGTTATTACAACATATTAGGTAAACACTTAAAATATTACCAAGGATAACATAACTGGTTAATTATTATTTTGTTATTTTAAAATAACTTGTACGTTTATTATAATGTAATAACATTTTTTTGTTATTACTTAACTTGTACGTTATAAAAAAAGCTACGTTAATTGATTATAATATTTTTTATATTCATTTATTAACGAAAAAAATAATTGCATATTGTAATTAAGTTTACAATGTAATATAATAAGAATATTATTTGAAAATAAATTATTTATGAATTGTAAAAAAATACTTATTATCTAATTATTACATACATATTAACGTAATTTGTAAAGGACTTGAAAAGATTATTTATTTATTGTAAGGATTCTTTTGTTTTTAATGATGTAAAAACTCATTAATTTTTTTTATAACGTACAGTTAAGTAATAACCGCTTATATAACATTATTTTATTGATTACTTAATTTGTTATTACAACATATTAGGTAAACACTTAAAATGTTATAAAGGATAACAATAAAATAATATTATTTATTTACAAAATAATAATATTATTTTTAAAATAAACATTGCAAATTTATCCATTACATTATAATTATCAGTTTCAATGTTTTTGGGATCGATACAATTTTAAATGTATTGATACTTTATGCGTGCACCTCGTTGCATTCATTCTGGAAAAAAGTATCGACACAAACTTAAAATGTGTCGATACATTATGTAGACATATTTTCTCATAAAACCGGTATATTTATACAAAGTACATTGTAAATTTACCTATTACATTGTAATTATCGGTTTCGATGTTTTTGGGATCGATACTTTTAATAAATGTATCGACACTTTATGTGCACCTTGTTTGGCATTCATTCTGGATAAAATGTATCAACACTTTTTAAATTTGTGTTGATACGTTATGTTGACCTATTCTCTCATAAAATCGGTATATTTATATCGGCTATATTATAAATTTACCTATTATATTATAATTATCGGTTTCGATGTAACATATGTGTCGATACTTTTTGAAAATGTATCGACACATATATTTCACTATTCTCTCGTTATAATATAATTAATGATATATTATTCTTATTATAATAAATATAATTTATAATAATTTTATTTTAATAAAATATAATAATCATAATTTTTTATTTATAAAATTATAGATATAATATTTTAATAGTAATATTGATATAAATAATATTAAATAAATTATTCTAATATTTTAAAAATAATATTATTATTTTGTTAATAAATAATATTATTTTATTGTATTTGATTTTTATAATAAAGATTTTTTTTAAAAAATTGTATAATTTGTGTTTACTAATTTTATCATTAAAAAAGTTTATTTTTACCGGTTTTGTTATTGTTGGGTTAATAAAATCGATAAAAATTACTTAAAATATTATTATTTCTACCTAAAATATCAATATTTTTTAACATTTCCGGTAAAATGTTCAACAATAACAAAACTGGTAAAAAAATAAAAAAACTAGTAGCGTTTTACATGTTTTGTTAAAATAATGGTATTTTCGGTAATTTTTACCGATTTTGTTATGCACAACAATAATAAAATCGATATATTTTTACCCGATAAAATACCAAATAATAACAAAACCGATAAAAATAATGATATTTTCGATAATTTTTACTAATTTTATTATACACAATAATAATAAAATCAGTACCACTTTTTTTTAAACTAATAATAAAACTGATATCATTTTTTTAGCTATATATTAAGCACCTCACGTGAGCTTTCCCCTGTTGTTGTTTGACCTGACCCAACTCGTGTTCATGGTCATGCCTTCGCTTCGCCATGCATCGTATCTTTATTCTTTTCTGGACAAAATTCATATATTTCTTACTCTTTTTTTCTTTCTTTCCTTATGGTCAAACTTTTAAAAGTTCTGATAGTCTTCTATCCATCATCCGTAATAAGCGACATTTGAAAAGCACTTACGATTTGACGTATCTTTATTAAAAAGATGCTATTTGGGAGTTAATCTAAAAAAGATATTAATTAAAAATCTGTTTTTTAAATGATATTTGAATAAAAAATCTATATTTGTATTGTTATCTATTTAACATTAAAGATAATTTTAAATATTTAAAATCAATCAAATATAATCCTTTAAATGGATAACTAAAAGTCAAATCGGTTTGACTTTGGATACCTTTTGGGTTTTGCATGAGTGGGCTGGCATCGTCTCCATTAGCCATAGAACGCAGAGTCGAAAACATAAGAATTGGGGCTCACATAATATCCACTCCTTTTGTGATCATATCAGGAATCATGTATATTTAATCATGAAGCTTGGGTCGTGATTGCTCACATAATTCTTTCATTAATTATAATGAAAATAAAATGAATTTTATGATTATCTGTTTATTTTTCAATAAATATTTATAATAAAAATAATTATTATTTTGGATGGTGAATTTTTTTTATATTTTAAAAAATCAATAAAATTTATATTCAAGTAGCATTACACAGCTAGCTATATATAATATTATTCATAATCTTTAGCTGTTTATTTTGGTCGGCAATATTAATAAAAAAGACAGTATTTCAATGGTTGAAAATACTGTCAACACTCTCAAAATGTAATTATTTTAAGGCTTTAGCTTTCAAACAAGTTTTTACTTGGACCTTGGTATTAATTCTAGGAGGACAAAATTTAGATTGTATAATGGATTTGTAAGTATAAGATGAATATAAATATATTAGATTTATATTTTGCAAAATATATTAAAATTGAGATGTGATTATATTATCATCGAATACATCAAATTATTATGGAACATAATTATACGAAAAACTAAAAACCAAGCAGATACTTTAGGCATTTCATGGGATCCCAAATCTCATTTTCCTGTTCTAATGAATCTTATTATTTGATAAAAAGAAAAAGAAAGAAATTATTCACACAACACCCGTAGTTACAAGATGATGTTTAATTACACAGAGAATAAAGGGACAAATAACCTAACACAAATATTCTCGGTTACTATGTCGCTAAAGAAACGCCTAGAAAATCCAAGGCCGACTTCGCCATTACAGAAGAAAATTCACTGAAACTAATAACACCATCCCCGTCGGAATCCGCTTCTCTCATCATCTCGATCAGCTCCTTATACTTCAACGGATGACCCATTTTGGCCATGCAACCCGCAAGCTCTGCCGCCGTGATGATCCCATTACCGTCGCGGTCGAACAACCGGAAAACCTCCATGAGCTCTTCTTAGTTCACCAGTATCTCTTCTTTCAACGTGGGCAATATAGCGTTCACTAGCTCGTCGAATTCCACCGCACCGTTGCCGTTGGAATCCATGTTGGATAACAGGACATGGATCTGATCACCCGACAGTTTCAGCCCCAAAGACCGGAGAAGTGCCGCAAGCTCGAGGACGGTGAGGCTGCCGTCGGAATCCATGTCGAACCTCGCGAAAATGTCCTTCAACTGCTTCAGTTGATCAGCTCGTAACTCCACCATTTTTTTTTTTTAATTTGAAGAAGGAAAAAAAAAGACGAGATATGAATTGATGTCTTAAACGATGGAATATGAAGACTCCGACGATGGCTCCGGCAGGAGGAAACGGAGGAAGAACAATGAGATAGAGAGACAAATTAGAAGGAAACTTGATAGAAATATTATGGATTATTTTCGGGAGAGGAGTGACGAATTTGTTTCAAGTGTGAGGTTTAAATTTGATATTTTGGGTAAAATTAAAAATAGAAAGCGTGTCAACGTCGGTGGATACATGCATGCATGTGTATTGGAGTTTCAAGGAAACCTAGTATTTTGTTTTTTATTTTTTTTAACATTTAATACTTTATTTTAAAAAAATAAACGCAGATTAAATACATAAGTTACAAAATTCTGCATAAAATAATCACTTAAAAGTAATATATATATATATATATATATAAAATGAAATAACTTGAACAAATAATATAAATAAACAAATATCAATCTTGGAAGCAAAAAAATTAAACAAAGAAATGCTATAAGATTAGATAAAAACATCTATTATTTTTTTAAATAGTCTGAGACGATTAAAAAGTAATATTTATTCAAAAATTTCTTAATTTATTAACAACACATATTTTACAGACACAATTATTCATACTCATATCCTTTAAAAAGAATTACATTCCCCTTTGACTTTTACTACTAAGATCACTCAATGAATTCAAACACCCATCATTTTCATACAAAAAGAAACATCAGTTTACAAAAATTAACATAACTTGTATTATCAAGGAGAAAAAGAATAAAAATAACAATATCAAAATTAATATCATCATGGGTAATAAAAAATTAAGAGCAGTAGTACAAGAGAGAATATTATATATATATATATGGCCTGATTGTTTTATAATTGTAATTATTTTTGCTGCACTGTCATTGTCGGTGAAGCAGGCTCCTTTTAATATATTGCCATACAACTAAAAAAGGTTGGTTTTGTTTCCGATCATTGACTAAAGAATGTAGGGTCCATTAAAAAAATCGGAACCTAAATACAGTACTATGTAATCAATATTTTTTATTTAATGAAATAATATGTAAAAAATCAATTAACTGCATTAACATGTCACATTTTCAGCCTTAGGGTTAATTTGACCGGAAAATATTCATGGACTGACTTATAAAAGTTACCAAATTCAAGGGTCAATTGGTAGAATAAGTCTTTTTTTTCCAAAGGAATCGCATCATCATGGGTAGTTCTGCGGTGCGGCGCCTAAAAAACGGCTAATATACGGCGTGACCGGTTAAACAAGTGACCGGTTAAAATTTAGACCGGTTATGTTATATTATTTAACCGGAAATATTATAAAGTACAATAACATACTAGGTAGCGCTTATATAATGTAATAGGTAGCGCTTATATTTACATATTTTATAAGTAAACCGGTATATTTATACCGATAGCATTGCAAATTTACCTATTACATTATATTATATTGAAAGTGTCCATACTTTTTATAAAAATGATCGATACTTTAACAGTGTTTCATGTTTTCCACCTACAATATTAATTTAATAATTTCATTTGCACAAAAAATTATTTGATTGTTTTGATATTTTATAAAATAATATTTAGAATTTTTAATTTAATAATAATATATATCGTAACGTAAAAAATAAATCATTAGACGCCTATAATTACTAAATTAATATCTTAAAACTCACTCAAAAGATAACCTTAAATTAATGTTTTCCACAGTGAAAAAAGTATGGACACTTTTATAAAAAGGATAGACACTTTACAATATAACCACTACCTATTACATTATATAAACGATACCTATTACATTATATAAGGGCTACCTATTACATCATATGTTTACCTATTATATTGAAAGTGTCCATACTTTTTATAAAAATGATCGATACTTTTTTTAAAAGTTATGTAATTTATGTTTCAATTTTTTAACAGTGTTTCATGTTTTCCACCTACAATATTAATTTAATAATTTCATTTGCACAAAAAATTATTTGATTGTTTTTATATTTTATAAAATAATATTTAGAATTTTTAATTTAATAATAATATATATCGTAACGTAAGAAATAAATCATTAGACGCCTATAATTACTAAATTAATATCTTAAAACTCACTCAAAGGATAACCTTAAGAACACTTGAAGAAGCAAGAGAACAACTATCCAAGCAATCAAAAACGAGAAAATCCCAACATGATAACAACTGAACATATCATATCAATGTTCAAACTCAAGTTGTAGATTTTGATTTCCTTTTGCTTGGCATCATATGAGATTTGGATTTTGATTTCCTTTTGCTTGGCACCATATGAGCTTTGGATTTTGATGAGCATCGGAAGTATTTCAGACTTATGATTTGGGTGGTACTCAACTTATGATTTTAGTTGCTATTTGTTACATTTCTTGTATACCACCCAGATCATACGCCCGAAACGTTTCTGACGCTTTAAAGTTGACCAAAAAATAAAATGGTCGGGATTTCCCTCGCGTTTATACGTTGGAAAAAAAACAATGGAAATTAGGAATAATCAATGATAACATGCATATTGGCTTGGGCTAATATTTATAGTGGAGCCGAAATATATATTGAAATTCAAACTCAAATTGAAATTTAAATTCAAACTCCAATTACATATGAAATGAATTTGAAATGCAGTGTTAAATTGAACATGAAAATTGCATAATTGATTCATACTGTTCAAGTAACATGCTTTATGAACCATCAAGCTAAAAGACAATATTGATTGAGTTCAAAGCTGAGTTGTGAGTTGATGGAGTTGTCACACTTGTCACATGGTTGGAATAAAGTACTCACATGCGAGATAGATTGTTTTGTTATACATAACCCATCTCAACGAAATTAATCCAATGAAAAAGAGTTATTTCTAACAAAGTCCGGAACATTATTTTTCCAAATAATGTACCCATAACAATGTTCAATTAATGTACCCACAACAATGTTTAATTGATTTGTTGTTTAATTTTCAATTTGAATTATTTGATTTAATAATTTCATTTGCACAAAAAATTATTTGACTGTTTTGATATTTTATAAAATAATATTTAGAATTTTTAATTTAATAATAATATATATCGTAACGTAAAAAATAAATCATTATACGCCTATAATTACTAAATTAATATCTTAAAACTCACTCAAAAGATAACCTTAAATTAATGTTTTCCACAGTGAAAAAAGTATGGACACTTTTATAAAAAGGATAGACACTTTACAATATAACCACTACCTATTACATTATATAAACGATACCTATTACATTATATAAGGGCTACCTATTACATCATATGTTTACCTATTATATTGAAAGTGTCCATACTTTTTATAAAAAGGATCGATACTTTTTTAAAAGTTATGTAATTTATGTTTCAATTTTTTAACAGTGTTTCATGTTTTCCACCTACAATATTGATTTAATAATTTCATTTGCACAAAAAATTAGTTGATTGTTTTGATATTTTATAAAATATTATTTAGAATTTTTAATTTAATAATAATATATACCGTAACGTAAAAAATAAATCATTAGACGCCTATAATTACTAAATTAATATCTTAAAACTCACTCAAAAGATGTATATACCTAAATATGTAGTTAACAAACATACCTAAATATGTAGTTATTGTACATACCTAAATTTAATGATAATATACTTGTAGTTATTGTACATACCTAAATATGTACTGCGAATTTAATGTTGTACACACCCTTTAACTACTACTACCAATGCCACATCCTATTGAAAGCAGCACGACATAAACATGTTCAAAATGAACCTTTGTTTACATATCCATCAACTCCTGGAGCACTGAACTTGCACAACAAAATTTTTGCCATGGATAATACTGATGTAGACAATGTTAAGCCAACCGAGGAATGCCATGAAGTACATAATGTTGATGAATCTGACAGATTGGTTGGTCAGCTCTTCTGTTCACGTGATCAAGCTTGGCACTTTTACAAGGGATTCGCACGGGAACATGGGTTTAGTGCACGTAAGGGAACAACACGGCTTGACGTGGAAGGGAATGTGAAGACACAAGAATTTTGTTGTTCCAAAGAAGGGTTTCGAGTATCAAAAGTCAATACTGTTGATCGTCAACGTGCTCATACGCCAGTCACAAGAACAGGATGTAAGGCTAGAGTCGTAGTTACAGCAACAAATACAAACGATCAGTGGGTTATAAGTAAGTCTGATCAGAAACATAATCATGTATTGTGCACATCTGCTATGACACCATTTATGCGTTCTAATAGAGCTGTAAGTAAGGCTGATATCGATGAGGCAACAACATTGAAAGAGGTCGGTGTTGGCACGTCACAAGTAATGAACTATTTAACGCAGCAGGCAGGGGGCTATCATAATGTTGGATTTACACATAAAGACCTCTACAATGCACTTCAAAGAGGTAAAGCAAAGGAAATCGTCGATGGGGATGTGAATGCGCTTATTGCCTACTTTGATTATAAGAAACATGATGATCCCGGGTTTTTTATGACATACTCGGTAGACGAATCGGGGGCATTGTATAATCTTATTTGGTCGGATTCTACATCGAGATCGGATTACACATGCTTCGGTGATGTAATTGCGTTCGACACAACGTACAAAGATAATTTGTATGGTCGACCAATTATGCCTATTGTTGGTGTCAATCATCACCATAACACAATTGTGTTTGCCACTGCCATAATCGTTGACGAAACGTCTCAATCTTTCGAGTGGGTGCTACAGAATTTTTTAGAAGCCATGATGAATAAATCACCTATTTATGTTGTAACCGATGGGGATAGGGCAATGCAGAGGGCTATCAAATATGTTATCCCTTATGCTAAGCACAGATTATGTTCTTGGCATCTTTCTCGCAATGCACAAGCTAACATTGGTGACCCAAAGTTTACAACAGCATTCTCAAAATGCATGGCTTCCTGGTGGACAACCAAGGAATTTGATATTCAATGGCGTTCGATTGTTTCAGAATTCAACGTCCAAAAGCATCCATGGGTGATTGAGAATGGAAATACACGACACTTATGGGCACAAGCATATCTAACCGGTCATTTCTTTGCCAATATTCGCTCAACACAAAGGTGCGAGTCTATGAATGCTTCACTAGCTATTGCACTGAAACACAAGAAGACATATTTAGATGTTGTTCGTGCAATTGAAGATGGAATTAGTAGAATGCGTATGAACGAGTTGAAAGCGGATTACTTAAGTTCCCATACGAAGCCCTTACAGATCACAAAACTGGTCGACCTTGAAAGCCATACCGCTGCGATTTTTACCCGCGAATCTTTTCGTGTGTTCCAAGATGAACTTATACGGGAGACATTGTACTGGATTGAGGCAGAGATTAAGTCCTTATCAGATGAATGTCAACATTATATTTTGTCAAAGTACGCAGAAAAAAATAGGAAATTTGAAATTAGTTTTGATTCTCGTACGAAAACTCTAATTTGCTCCTGCAAAAAATTCGAGACCGTTGGACTTCCGTGTCGCCATCAACTTCACATTTTGAAGCAATTGGACTACACATATTTGCCCGAGACTTTGATTCAAAGTAGGTGGACTAATGATGCGAAGGCTTCTGCACCCAGCTATGTTGATTTGAATGTGTCTCCAGAAGTGATGCAAATGGCAAGGTTCGCTGCTCTACGTTCAACATCAAGTAGGTTATGCTACATTGCATCAAAGACAGACGAGTCTTTCAAAACCGCAAGAGATGAGATGAAAAAACTAATAGAAGAATTAGAAAACTCGTTTGGTTTGAATCATTCAGTCAACCAGAGCATTGTAGTAAACAATGTTCGTGACCCTCAACGAAAACAACGCAAGCGAAAAGAAGTGCCGAAGAACAAGGTCGAGAAGAAAATTAGGCGATGTGGGTACTGCAACGGTGAGGGGCATAACAAACTAACATGTCCTCAAGTCAAGCTTAGTTTGAGTACAAGCACACAGCCTACATCAACTGATTTTTTCGAAGACGGAATGGAATGACAACGATCTCCATATATATATCGTAAGTATCAACATGACTCCTATTGTATGTACATATAAATATTTTGAATGAAGGAAGAAAAACCGCGTTACTTCAAATTACCGACACTTTTTTAAATGGTATCGACACATTTTTATTCCAATCTGGACATAAAGTACCGACACAATATTATAAAGTGTCGATATAGGTTGTAGACCTATTCGCTCATAAAACCGGTATATTTATACCGGTTATATTACAAAATTATCTATTACATTATAATTATGGGTTCCGATGTGTAAAATGTCGACACTTTTTTAAATCGTATCGACACATTTTTCTTCCAATATGGACATAAAGTACCGACACAATATTAAAAAGTGTCGATATAGGTTGTAGACCTATTCGCGCATAAGACCGGTATATTTATACCGGTTATATTGCAAATTTACCTATTTTATTATAATATGTTGAAAGTGTCCATACTTTTTATAAAAATGATCGATACTTTTTTAAAGATATGTAATTTATGTTTCAATATTTTTTAAGTATGTTTCATGTTTTCCACCTACAATATTAATTTAATAATTTCATTTGCACAAAAAATTAGTTGATTGTTTTGATATTTTATAAAATAATATTAAGAATTTTTAATTAATAATAATATATACCGTAACGTAAAAAATTAATCATTAGACGCCTATAATTACTAAATTAATATCTTAAAACTCACTCAAAAGATAACCTTAAATTAATGTTTTCCACAGTGAAAAAAGTATAGACACTTTTATAAAAAGGATAGATACTTTACAATATATTAAAAAAGTATAGACACTCAAATGTATATGTACACATAGAAGCAAATATGGAATAATTAATGAAAATATACACACAATATAATCACACCAAAATATAAATACACAAGAATGTTCAAATAATGTACCGACAAACAAAATTAATCCGATGAAAAAGGGTTGTTTCTAACGAAGTCTGGAACATTAGAGGCCTTCAACAATTTTTCCAAATACTCTCGTATGTTTCCGCCTTTTTCTGAGGACATACATAAATAATTTCAATTATCAAACTAATGAGGTGCAATTTTACTAACAATAAATTAAATTCGCATAAGCATGAATAAATTTGTGTCATACCTAGAGCTTTGTCGTTCGAATGGGAAGCAGCGTCAAAGGTATGTGGACATATGTAATTGTATTTCTATATAAACACATAAGTTGTTAAAATAATCAATGTCTGAACACCTGTTCAACTGGAAAAACATATTGCATAAATGCAACTTACCGGATTATAAATCATTTTTTCCGCTGAATCATCGACCAAAAGTGTATTTAGCTCGTTAAAATCTGGACACGCGTTCCAAACATCATTGAGATCTTTACAGTAGGTAACAGAATCGTATGTTTTGCATTTTTTTGATCCTGTTCACAAACAGTCGAACATAAATATGTAGGAATCATAGACAACGAAAAGTCAGCAAACTGTAATGACATTCATCTTACCCACACGAATAGAAAATGCTCGGAAAATACAGGTAGTTTCTCAAGTACACGGTCGACGTTATGCCTGAGATTGTAATCAAGTTTGAATGTTAACATTCAAATGTATATTAACGATTTTGACTACAGTAATTCAATTGCCTCAAACATGTTCTAACCTCATCTTTGAAGACCAAAGGGCAACAACAAAATTGTCGACACAAAATTGCATAAATTCAAATAATCCTCTTCTGAGGACAACATCTACAACATGAAGAAAATGAGATTAAAGTTCTACGCTTATATGTTAAAATAATGGATACAAAAGAATAGAATTAAAACCTGTCGGCAGTCTTGGGATGTAGGCAAGGACACCATTGAGATCAAAAATTAAAAGTTTTCTTGAAGGCGGCGTTGCAGACACGATATACTTGTTTGGATCATCATCTTCATCATCATCGTCATCATCTTCATCGCCAGCTTCATCGTCATCATCATCATCATCGTCATCTTCATCGTCAACTTCATCTTCTGCGACCGCTTGGTTGTCCACATCTGTTAAAAGAAAATAAAATAAAGTTCAGAACGTGTAAATGTTAAGAAACATAGATAATGAATTACCTAACTCGTTTGATGTCGTTGACGTAATTCGTTACGCAACATGGAGACTTCACGTTGCAATGATGAAATATCGAATCGCATTCCACTCACAAGGGAATCAATATGCTCCCGAAAATTGACCATGTATTCCATCACGGTCTTAATTGTGACATCCTCTGCAACTGGAGCTTCTTCCATCATTGCGTCTCCACTTGGTTGCTCTTCTTCATAGCCAACGGGGTCCATTTTCTCCCTCTCTTGATCTAATCCGACCTCCTTGACACGCTTCCAACCGAGTTTTTCAACAAAATCATATCCCGCTTTTTTAATAAATACCATGTCAATCTTGCGGGTTAATCGAACAGGGGCGTCATGCGAAAAATCAACTTCCTTCTTCTTCAACAGATGGGTGATGACACATCCATATGGTAGTGTAGTTGAAATTGTTGCTCCCTTTGTGACCATATATACAATTGTATTAAATATGAGTTTTGCAATGTTTGGAGCCGTTTTGGATTTATACTTTGCTATCCACCAATAATCGCTGTCTCGAAGCGTTGAATGTTTTCCCCCACTAGGCCGGATATACCATGTGAGCATTTTGTGAAACACTCTCGACTCTACATCGAGGTGAATTGGGCTATTTCTAGTAACCCGTTTAATTGTAGACCAATCTACACCATTTTCATCTGAATCCCCTGTATTCGCTACACCTAAACCCTCCGCAATAGTTTCTGGAGATATATATATATCCTTCCCCATGACATGTGTATTAATTCCTATTATATTAGTCTTATTAGGCTCGTGCTGTAAGGAAGCATTGTTGTAGAAGACTCTAACTAGGTTGGGATAATATCTTGGTTCTACACCAAGGAATTCAAGCCAACCCCAAGATGTAAATGTGGATTTAAAACTAAATGCATATTTATCATCAAACAAGAAACCCAGGTCAATGACACGTTCGGGACGAATCTTCCTTACTTTAAAACTCGTCTGCCATCTTTGTTTCTCCATGTCGGATCTAAAAATCAGAGTTTCGAAGGACCTGATTTCCTCAGAAGAATCGTTTGTTACAGAAGGAGGTGGTTGAGAAGAACTGGGTTGAGAAGAGCTTTGAGAAAGACCTCGCTTCTGACGCTGACGTTTTGGAGCCATTTTGGTTGGATGCTACCCCTATTACAATGGAACACAAACACATTCAGGATAAAAACTCCTATATAGAAATCAATCAAACCCATAAAATATCGATAAATTTACCTGAATATCTGATCGTCACTTATGATAACGGTAGAAGAAAGAGGAAGATCTGCCTGCTTGCATTTATGTTTAGGGTTTCTCGATTAAGAGTACTATATATCGTAAACGGTTTCTTGATATTTAAATTAGTATCGACACAAACTATATTAGTGTCGACACATTATTTAGACATATTCTCTCATAAAACCGGTATAATTGTACCGGTTAGATTGAAAAATTACATATTACATTATACTTTTGGGTTCGATGATTTTGGGATCGACACTTTTTATATATGGATCGACACTTTATGGGTGCACCTTGTTTTCCATTCATTCTGGAAAAAAAATATCGACACAAACTATATTAGTGTCGACACATTATTTAGACATATTCTCTCATAAAACCGGTATAATTGTACCGGTTAGATTGAAAAATTACATATTACATTATACTTTTGGGTTCGATGATTTTGGGATCGACACTTTTATATATGGATCGACACTTTATGGGTGCACCTTGTTTTTAATTCATTCTGGAAAAAAAATATCGACACAAACTATATTAGTGTCGACACATTATTTAGACATATTCTCTCATAAAACCGGTATAATTGTACCGGTTAGATTGAAAAATTACATATTACATTATACTTTTGGGTTCGATGATTTTGGGATCGACACTTTTTATATATGGATCGACACTTTATGGGTGCACCTTGTTTTTAATTCATTCTGGAAAAAAAATATCGACACAAACTATATTAGTGTCGACACATTATTTAGACATATTCTCTCATAAAACCGGTATAATTGTACCGGTTAGATTGAAAAATTACATATTACATTATACTTTTGGGTTCGATGATTTTGGGATCGACACTTTTTATATATGGATCGACACTTTATGGGTGCACCTTGTTTTTAATTCATTCTGGAAAAAAAATATCGACACAAACTATATTAGTGTCGACACATTATTTAGACATATTCTCTCATAAAACCGGTATAATTGTACCGGTTAGATTGAAAAATTACTTATTACATTATACTTTTGGGTTCGATGATTTTGGGATCGACACTTTTTATATATGGATCGACACTTTATGGGTGCACCTTGTTTTTAATTCATTCTGGAAAAAAAATATCGACACAAACTATATTAGTGTCGACACATTATTTAGACATATTCTCTCATAAAACCGGTATAATTGTACCGGTTAGATTGAAAAATTACTTATTACATTATACTTTGGATTCGATGATTTTGGGATCGACACTTTTTATATATGGATCGACACTTTATGGGTGCACCTTGTTTTTAATTCATTCTGGAAAAAAAATATCGACACAAACTATATTAGTGTCGACACATTATTTAGACATATTCTCTCATAAAACCGGTATAATTGTACCGGTTAGATTGAAAAATTACATATTACATTATACTTTTGGTTTTCGATGTTTTTGGGATTGACACTTTTTTATATATGGATCGACACTTTATGGGTGCACCCTGTTGGCCATATTGTAAATTTGCCTTTTACTTCCAAGTATCGACATGACCCTTAATGTGTATAAGAAACATGTACAACAACATACTGCTAACTTTTCTCATCTCATTCATAATTATATTCACATACAAAAATATAAATCGTATACAAAATTATAAATCTTATACAAAATTAACTCGACATTTACATCATTGCATTCTTTTGTTATTCTTATGTAATATTGCAGCTTTTGTTATCTCCTGTCTTCGTTCATTTTGATTGTGGCTTACGAGATCGTTTAATACTCGCGATCGATCCCAGTCTCCAACAACATATATTCAAATTGTCAGAACGTTAAGTATTGTCAACTACAGCATTCAATCTACGACTTTTAACAATTTTACCACAAACAATTTTTTCTATCCACTTACAAAATCACCGGTTGCCCCTGTAGAACCGATCGATTCCATCCACATCATCACATACATGCCGCAATCATATCTGTTACAAAATTTGAAAACCACACATGTCAATTATGATGAATACTGCATAAATTAAGCTTTCTATTTGTGATAACATCTCATACCCATTCAATTGCTTATTCTTCTTATGCTCCACAAATTTGAAATTTTTCAAGGGATACTTTCCTAGAGATCCACATGACTCAACCCAAATGCGTTTCTTATTATAAGAATCTAATATTTTAATCTGCATTAAAATAGAAGAAGTTATGCACCAAAAAAATTATGCATTATAATTTACATAATGTCCTTTCATACATACATACATACCAATCTCTTAGCATCCTTCACTCTCTGTTTAGCTGCTTCAGTTGTAAACATACTATCATATATTGTTACAACATGATCTACCATATCCAACACCAACAGATACCAATGTGAATTATGGTAGTTTATTGTGATCATTATCTGCAACAAATTTCACACCCAATTTGACAAAATTCAACATTCTATATCCGAAAACATCATTTGCAATTGGTATGGTGTCTTACCTTCTCACAGTCGGTAAATTTCACATAGTTATCCAATATGACACCCCAGAAGGTAGAAATATTCTCAACACTTTCTTTGTTGTTGGCTTCCAACGCCTGTTGCTGTAATTACGCAACAAACATTATTAATTTACCGTCTATAACACCACTTTTCAATATTTATTAATTTAACTCACCACTAAGAGGTATGGAAGGTAGCCAATCCTCCGGTGTGACTTTTGAGAATCGTAGCATATGGTCCAGGCGAGCAAATCGATAACCTAACAAAATTAATTACACAATCAGAACATATTCAATAAGTTTTATTTATTTTCTACTTTCTACTTACCACACCGCCAACCCATTCCGTAGGCTTCAACGTTGCAACGTCGTATACAGTAGCGAATTGATTTCCCATTGATATTACAGAATATCTGTATGAATCATTAGGATTAATATCTTGTCATGAAATATTTAAATATCACTCACAAAACAATATATTTCACTTACCCCGATTCTAACTCGCTATTCCATAAATAATCACAAATTGCAGCTTCGATGTCATCAATTCCGGTTGGAATATCCGCTTTTTCAACCTACAATTTTGCATACAAATTTTGTCACAACAACATAATAAAAATCAAATTAAGTATTCTTTTATTAAACTTACCTTCTGCTTCTTCTTCTGGGGTGCAGGACATTCCGAATCCAAAACTGCTGCTATAACACTCTCCGGTGTATAAATGACATCGACTTCCTTCCTCCTCATTTCTTCCATCTCTTCTTCTTCCTCCTCCCTCTTTTCTTCTTCATATTTTTTCAGTTCATCGTACTTTTTTCTACATAGCTCTTCATATCTTTTATTTCACCCTTCAATTGAGCTCCTTCATCTGAGTATTTATCAACCACCCCCTTCACCCCCGTAAGTTCACTCCTCAAATCAACAACCTCCTTCACCACTCCCTCAAATTTTTCTCCCGTCACCATCTTAATATCACCCCTTAACACCCCAACTTCTTTCACCACTTCACCCCTCAACACCTCTACTTCTTTCACCACTCCATCTATTTTTCCTTCCACTACCCCCTTATGCCTCTCGAGTGTATCTTGGACTCTCTCGAGTTTCTCTACGACTTGATCAAGTTTCTCTTCGACTCTTGATTGTCTTTGCATGATTTCAAATTGGATTTTTTTGATATCAGCCAATTCAGACATCAAAATGTCGAAGTTACTCTGTTTTGCTTCACCGTCGTCCCACTCACCTTCATCCCCCAATACAACCATCCCTCCTTTCTTCTCCTCTGCCTCCTCTACATCCTTGCCAATAACCTTCAAAAAATTAAATTACAATATTAAGACATTGATTATATTCTTAATATTATTTAATTACATTTATTACCATTTCTTGCTTCTTCCCTCTATCCAACTTCAACTTCACCATCACTCTAACCACCTCTTCCTTCCCCCATGCACGGATGCGTGCCACTCCGGTTCTTTCATAAGCCGGCACTGCCTCACAGCCCGACCAAAAATCGAACAGTGCAACCTGCATTTATAATAAAATTTATATTTTTATATAAAAACATAAAAAAGTGATTCAACTCATTTACCTCTAAGATTGCTATGCACCCTTTGAGGTATCTCTGGCTGCCCTTTTTAAAGGTGATTATTGATTCAATCAATCTCGAATGGATATATTCAGCCCAATTGAATTCACCCTTCAAGCCTTCATCGCAAATGAGCTTCATATATTCCTTGTTCGTTGACGTATCACCCGTTGGACAAAGAAATATCCCGACAAGGTACAATAGAACTCGGGCCTTCAGCTCATCCCCCAAGTAAGATCCACTTTTGATATCCTCTTCAACTTCAGTATATGTCACCTTATGATTCAAACCATATTTGGAGGCAAGTGCTTTCCAGTTCTTACTCCTACAGACTTCTATAACACTTTTGCCTTTGTTTTGTACCCCCAATACGGCTGCAGCAGTCGATACCCCCAGAGGGAATGAATAATCACCATACTTAGCCATACATTGACTGACGTCAAATTGTGCCATCAAGGATCGACACAATTCCCTCCGAATAGGTCGATCCCTTACTCCAATCAACGATCCAAAACCTATTTCTCCCAGCACATTCAACTGACCATTCTCCTTAAGGTGTTTAATTAATAAATTCACCCTTTTAATGCTGCATCTTGTCGACACTTCCTACATTTTTTAACAATATATAATGTTATAGTTCTTATATATTTTGTATCAACGTATTTACAAGTTTAATGAATACCTTATTTTCGGGGGCTTTCCTCCGTTCTTTGTATTCTTTACTATCATTCCTTGACTGTGTGATGTAAGGTTCCTTTTCAGCATCACTCATTGAATTCCATTTGGACCTCACATCTTTTTTCACCTAATATTAAACATAAACGTTTCTTAATCAATACATTAACACTAAATATTAATACTACTCAATGTCAATTTCATTTTACATACCGAACCGCTCTGTGTGCCATCTCCCTTCATCCTTTTGCATTCAGCCATACTGTTAACATTTAAAATTTGTAATCAATTTAAAGTTTATCGATACTTTAATCCAATTACCATTTCAACAATAATAACAAAAAGACATTGATACTTACTAGAAGTACATATATCCACCCTTTGGTTGCTTTCGAGTCTCGGCCTCAATTTCAAAGTCATCTGCTCCACCAACAATTTTCCAACCCATTGACTCCATTTTTCCTTCATATATCAGTTTACGCAAATCAAATTATTTTGTTACATACACTTTTCAATATACAAATATAGATAACTACTCTTGTGGTAAAACGGTTTTCTTCAAAAGAATTTGAATGGCCACACCAAAATGTGTCGGCACATTTATACAACCTATAATATCATTTTCTACCTATAATATTTAATAAAAGTATCGACATTTATATTTTTCCTTGAATATCTATTTCTACCTGCAATCGGTCCCAAATGCTTCCTTACTCCAAAACCCCAAACAACACATAAAAAACCCTATCGCGATTACTGTAATAATAAAAAATTAGGGTTTCGACAACATACTTTTCGATTCGACTGCAGCAACAAACAAACAAACTTCGCTTTAGAAACGCCTTCTGAAATGCAGCAACAATTACTCTTCGATTTCAAAAACTCGTCCGTTCTATCTTTTTTCAGAGGATATTTAGCTATGGCCTTTATATTTTCATCGGATATGTTATTTATATTTAATCGATACAAATACAAAAGTGTCGATACTTTTATGTCAGGTGTCGATACTTTCGAAAGGATAATTACCTATTTCTTTGAAAGTGTCGATAATTTATTACACGTACTTACGAAAGTATCGACACTTTCAATATATCCGGTATCATTTTACCGGTTTTATCATTTTGTTACCGGTTTATCATATTTTTACCTGTTATATCGTTGTGGATCGATATTTTTTAATGTATCGACACATTATAGGCGCTATAACTGCTTCTCTTTTAAATTCACAAAGTGTCGATCCTTATATAACGTATCGACACTTTTAAATTGACCGGTTTTATCATTTTGTTACCGGTTTTATCATATTTTTACCTGGTATATCGTTTTGGATCGATATATTTTTTAAAAGTATCGACACTTTTTAGGATTTAAAACTGCTTTTAAAGTTATGTAATTTATGTTTAAATTTATTTAATAGTGTTTCATGTTTTCCACCTACAATATTAATTTAATAATTTAATTTATACAAAATTTTATTTGATTGTTTTGATATTTTATAAAATATTATTTAGAATTTAAATTTAACAATATTAACCAAATAATTTAATAAATATGTTTTCAACAGTGAAATAAGTATGGACACTTTTATAAAAATGATATATACTTTTTTGAAAGTTATGTAATTTATGTTTCAATTTTTTTAATAGTGTTTCATGTTTTCCACCTACAATATTAATTTAATAATTTAATTTACACAAAAAATTATTTGATTGTTTTGATATTTTATAAAATATTATTTAGATTTTAAATTTAACAATATTAACTAAAGATAATAATAAATATATTTTCACAGTGAAATAAGTATGGACACTTTTATAAAAAGGATAGATAATTTACAATATAACAGGTAAAAATATGACAAAACCAAATTCATTATGACAAAACCGGTAAAATTTACTTGATATGTTAAACGTATAGACACTTTTATAAAAATGATAGATACTTACCGATAACCAAAGTTTACCGGTTACCAAATTTTTTAATAGTTTTTCATATTTTCTACCTAAAACATTATTAGTTGTCAACATAATAGGTACCGCTAAACCGAATTTATTAAATACATTTTAATATATCCGGTAATGCTGTATATTAGCCGTATATTAACCCGCCTTTCCTGAGACAATCCCCATCATCATGTTTAATCTAAATTAAACTAGAAAAGTAGTTAGTGTTACGTTATAAAAGAATCAAGTTAATCTGAAAATTTTGACGCAATATTCCATTAGTTTCCATGTAATTAAAAGCTTCTATAACACAAGAAGGGAATCCTGGAGGCGACTTCCGAAGTCCGGCTTACTACCATTGAGTGCTCATCAAGTAACTTACAAGGCAGCTCGCCTGAGCAGGCCTCGGGAAGCTCTAGAAGTTTAATGAATCGTCCTCCTGTTACTCTCATGCCATGCAACAACATCGTTATAAGCTAAGTTGCCCCCGAAAATATCCAAGGCACTTCCCACGGTAACGTCCACTCGTCCCTTCCCTGCTGCTTTTATAGTCTCTAAATCATCCACTACCGTCACACCGCCGGCATAAGTAACAGGAATCTGCAAAATAAAGACCGAGATATGTCGGAATATTTTAACTGAAATATACCATCCCCAGGCTCAAGTGTATAATCTACCAACCGGAGAATGCTCGCCTAACAATGCCACGAGATCTTCATCTATTCCCAGCCTGTAATAAAAGAGCAACCAGGTAAAACCTACAAGAGCATAAGAACCAGCATTCAGGGCAATTTGCATAAACACAGTAAGGACTTACTTTTTCCCTTCAACATCCACACCATGGACCAAAAATTCATCCGCATATCCGGCAAGAAAACTCAATACTTCCTCATCAAGATAGACATCAGTGAATTTTTGCCACCGCTCAGTAACGATGGCATATTTGTCATCCTGAAATTGAAACCAGCACCTTATGATTCAAACAACGGCCAAAATCAAAATACAGCATTCTATCAACTCTGTAGGTAACAGTCGGGAGTAAGGGAGGAGAAGGATATAGAATGTTCATGGCGATATCAAAAGAGATTTCTCCGAGCATTTAGGGAGCTGAAGACAGAAATATTTCCAACCTTCTTCCTGCAGCTAAGGTCCAAGACGAGTCTTTGCTTCCCAACAACATCGACAAGACTTTTGAGCCTTTGAAGGTCCATTTTCCCATTGTTAAATACAAACTACAACAAACCAAACAAGAAAGTAGGCAAACATGTTAGGATTCCATGCCTTGCAACTAGCAATGTTAAAATTCGGTTATCATACTGAAGTGACAATGACATGGCTGGCTCCTTCATCGATGTAACTCAAACAATTGGCTAAATTGATCCCACCTCCTACTTGCAAGCCACCTAGATTTTTTCCCATTCAGTAGAGGGAAGGTCAGCAAGTATTAAACATATTACCGAATATAGAATATAGATAACAACGATGAGACCATCACTCTCAAGAAACTTCATTCATGACTACATTACAAGCAGTAGAAGCTTGCGTCATGACATGAAAATGTACAAATCAAACCAGGATTGACATCTGCCTTTCAAAGCTTTCACAATGATTTCATGTACTTTAAGCAAGAGAAAGAAAATTAAGCCAAAGGTATAAGAATATCGGAATCCAAAGATGAACAACTTGTAAAATGCTTCCTATTCAACATGAGTATATATAATATAGTAGCAGCACTATACTAGTCTGTAGTTATAATCTAAGAATATGAGAATTACCACGAAATAATCTGAAACACAGCATTTAAAAGTCTCAATTTACCTAAGAAAATCCAAGCATTTACAAATGAAAACAAAGTTCGAACAACTTAAATTGACCATTAACTCTGCATCCATCTTTAAACCAATAATTTCAGCAATCATAAAAAGTACCATGCTAAAAAATTAAGCAAAGAATCGAATCGGAATAAACCGATCACTTAATATGAAAACTAAAATATCAGCTTTTACCAGGATATGCATGCAACGCTTCAAAGGCTGCTGCTTGGCTCAGAGGATCAGCTCCAAGCATGATTACATGACCACCCGTTAGCCCGTCTTTTTTGTACAACTTGGCAAACTCGGCTGCCGACTTATCCGATTCGAAATTGGTTACAAGGGCTAATTCATCCTCCTTCGAATCTCTAAGGGTTGACCCAACAATTTGTTTCACTTTCCCCTAGTAATGAATCATATTTTAAGTGTCAAGAAATAAGGCAAAATCCCAAACCCAATCCCGCGCAAGCACAAATACATAAAGGAGAAAAGAGTAAGCATTCTGAAACCAAAACAAACCAAACAACGAAACAAATAAAAACCATCCCTTTGTATTGAATTTACCTTGTGAATATCAATGCAAGGTCGAAAACTGACAGCGCAACGAACAGAGGAATGACAATATTCTGCGAGAAGAAGAAAAAAAATGGAAAAAAAAAGTGAGATCGAAGAAACCCAATAAGGAAAAGCCAAAAGGGAAAATGGTAAGGAAATGGAGAAATACTGAAACTTAGTGAAGGGATGGCTCTTGGAAATTGATAGTTTGTAAAGCCATAAAAGGAAGACTTGAAATTGGTGCCATGGGAAATGCTACTCAGCTTCCTTATCGAACAACTGCCATGGAGGCTGCTGCTTCTCATCTTTGAAATCTCAAAACCCCTCGGCCTAGACAAAAGGGGAAGGGATTTTATTTTAATTAATTCTGGCAAACTTGACCCATTATTAGTATTGATTTGTCCGACTCGAAATTCGATATAAACCTGTTTATAGTGATTTAAACTTGATCTGAAACCCGAGCCAAAGCAATCCAAACATAAACGATCGAATTTTAGTTACACCAAAATTAAGTTTAACCCAAAATAATCTGAATCGAAATTAACTCAAATTGAAACTAACTAAAATTGAAATTAATCATAGTAGAAAGTAAACTGAACCAAAAATAACATCTGAAACTAACCTGAACTGAACGTAACATTTAAAAGTAATCCAAACCAAAAATAATCATAATTTATTTTACCCAAATTCAATATGAATCAAATACCGATCCGATTTTAATCCGATAATTGAATCAAAGTGATCAAATAATTTATTTTTATTCATAATTTAAAATTGAAATATTATTAATACTATAATATTATTTATAAAACTGTTAAAACCAATATCTATTCGTATATAATTAATTTATTATTTTTATTCAAATTTAATAAAAATATTATATTTTAATTAAATAATAAAAATTTAGTTGAAAATTTTAATTAATAATAAAATTAATAATATTTTTTTATTCTTTCACTAAACAAATCATATCGTAAACTTTTCGAATCGAATTAATACAAAAAAGTTAAAAACTCTAACATATCTTATAAATCGGATTCAAGTTAAGTTATCATTGCCAAATGATTATTAAAATCGAATAAAATTAAGCCTAAATGATAAGATTTATAAACCAAAAAAAGTTTTTTTTTACAATAATATATCAACAATTATTATATATATACTTGATCGGTCTCGTATCTAAATCAACTCAAATTGACCCAAAAATCAACCGATTGAGTATATACCTAACCCGAAAATAAACCGATTCGATATTGATTAAACCAAAAAACAATCAATTTGATATTGACCTGACCCAAAATTAATTTGATCCGATATTAAACTGATTCGATATTCGATCAACCCGAGTTACCATAGACAATAACTAAATTCAAATCAGACTCGATCCGACCCGAATAAACTGAATCGAATATAAACTTGATCTAGAAGTGATCCGACTCGAAATGACCCGATCTGAATCTGATCCAAATAACTCATTTGCCACATCTACTTTTAATTAATTGTTACATCATTAATTTGTTTTTTTTTAATTACACAAATAGTCTCTCAACTATAATACGTTGCTTTATTAAATCTTCGACTATTAAGAATTAAAAAATAATATTTTTATTATGTGATGGTGCTTTGTTGAGTCGTTCTATTGTTAAATATTATAAAGTGAACACTCAACTATTTATATGTTTCAAACTCATACTTTTCGTTAAAAAAGTGACAATTATCTGGAAGTTAACATATTGACTGAGATATGATAAAATATAATATTATACTTGTTTAAACTATATTTTGTGGATTAATTTTCATTTATATTATATCGTCGAATTAGTATTTGAAATATTATGTCGTCGAGTGAGTGTTTGAAACCAACGACGTTGTCAGTAGATATCATTAGAATATGATATTATCATATCTCGATCAACAAATTAACGTACAACTTAGACAATCGTCAATTTTTAATGAAAAATGACGAGTTTAGAACCTATTATGAATAGTCGGTGACTATTGATAACTTTTAATAGTCGCTAACTCAATAGAATATAACCCTATAATCAGAGAACAATTTTATAATTTTTAATAGTTGATAGACTCAACAAAATAATACTTTATAATCGAGGTATTATTTATATGTTTATTTTATTATTTAAGTCATACGATTATTTTATAAATTTTTTTATAGTGTATTCAATAATAATAATAATAAAAGGCTTAATTCCCAAATAAGTGCCTAAACTATACATTTTTTCCCGAATATATGCCTACAATATTTTTTGGCCAATCTAGGTACCTAACGTTACAAACGTTACTACTTTAGATACTCGGGCTGTCAACGATGTTAATTTCTTTCGTTAAGTGACACATGTCATAATTTGATAATTTTAAAACTTCTTTTATAAAATTTTAAAAAAATATATATATTTTTTTAAAAAAAAAGAAAACTTATAAATTTTGAAATAACTCCAAAACTTTAAAAACATTCATTTCAACCTCTAAATCCACGCCGCCATTTGCCGTTGACGAAGCTTCACCTGACATCACCTCCCACCGCGACCAAAATCCCTATGAAATCGCGATCCCACGCAATTTCAATGACCAATCGTCGACAACTACGACGACATATAACTAGGATGATGGCAGAGACTACGTTGGTGATGGTGATCGTGGTCGGAAAAGACGTCGGTGACAGATTAGTGTTAGAATTTGGATATTTTAAAGATTTTGAGAAATTTTTTTTAATTTAAAAGAAAACATAGTTTTTTTTTTATAAAATATAGTAATTTTTTATTTTTTAAAAAAATTATAAATTTTAAAATTATCAAATTGTCACACATATTACTTACCATAGAAAACTAACAACCATTATGTTTAAGACACCTAAATTGGTCAATTTGTAATGCGATGGCACAAAAAAATACTGTAAGTATCAATTTGAGTAAAAGGGGTATAGTTAGGGGTGTGCATTATTGAATATCAGATATTATCTGATCCGAATTTTTGAATATTCAAAAATTTCAGATACCTTAAGTAATGATCCGTATCTGATCCGAAAAAATTGAATATCCGAAATTTCTAATATTCGGATCCGAATATGTTTTTTTTGCAAAAAAAAAAAAAAAAATCAAAAAAATAACAGAAATTAAAATATACATATTTGCTTGTTTTCCAACAATTTGTTTATATAATTACATGTCTCACTACAATTAAAATTTTAAATAACATACTACAATAAAATAGTCCCCTAAATGTTAAATAGCATAAAGTAGTGTACATTAACAACACAATTGTTGAAATTGATATTTTGATATACCAAATAAATTTGTTAATTAATTTTTATAAATTTTAAGATTATATTCGATTCAATTATTTGAATATATATATTTATTACTTAAAGTTTAAAACGTCAATTTTTACTCTTTATTCAAATGAAAAATTGAGATCTATATTGGAAATATTTTTGAAATAATTTTTACTAAAGGTTTCGAACTTTAATCGAGTCAAAAACTCAATTTTTACTAAGTAGTACCGATACTGCCCAAAATTTTTTCGGGTTTTCGAATAATATGAACATGATTTTTTATTGATCCGTATCCGATCCGATAATCCAGAAAAAAAAATCAGATACTCGATCCGAACTATCCAAAAATTGAAAAATAAATCAGATATCCGAATTTTTTGATCTAACCAATAGATCAACTGATCGGATCAGATGGATTTTTTTTTTGCACACCCCTAAGTATAGTCATGGGTGGGCTTCAGAACTTACCCAGAATCGGAAAACAATCCCTCCGTCACTCTATGTAGCTTCATTCCAATTTATCTTCTCCTGATTTACAAATCGACAAGCTTTACAGTGATCCAAGAACAGTTATGAAGAAGAGGAAGAACCTCGTTAAATCTCTCCAAAATCCTCCATCGAAATGCCCACAATCACTCTCTCAACAAGCACCAACGCCTTCCCTTTCTCTCTTCCCCTCAACACCCCAACCCCATCACCAGAACCAACTCATCTCCTTCCTCAAAGCTCACCTCCTCACCAACCATCAACCATTAACCCCCAAAACCCTCCTCCACTTCCTCAAAACCAAGCTCCACCATCACCCCATTTTCACCCACTACGGCTTACAAGTCTTCTATTGGGCTGCCACCGTCGACGACACTTTCCGCCACGACCACTCCACTTTCCTCTGGATGGCTCACTCTTTGGCTTCCTCTCACCGGTTCTCTCCGCTTCGTTCTCTTCTTACTTTCATAGCCGCCAACCCTTGCCCTTGCTCTCCAGGTATCTTCTCTTGCCCTGAAATGGAACCGCTTTTCCGTTCCGTTATCGATGCTCTTTGTAGATCTAGGAAGTTGGATGATGCTGTTTTTGCCTTCGAAACCATGAAGAAATTGATCGATGGGAGGCCTGGTGTTGTTATTTACAATGTTTTGATTAACGGGTATTTGAAAAATGGGGATTTTGAGGAGGCTTTGAGGTTTTATAAGAGGATGGAAATTGAAAGAGTGAAGCCGGATGTGTGTACTTTTAATACTCTGATTAGTGGTTATTGTAGGAATGGGAAATTTGAAATGGGATTGAAGTTGTTTAGGGAGATGTAGGAGAAAGGCTGTAGGCCTAATGTGGTTAGTTTCAATACTTTGATTCAAGGGGTTTTCAGAGAAAGAAAGGTCGATGAAGCTATTGAGATGGCGAACGAGATGATTCGGTCCGGGTGTGAATTTTCCTTGGCAACTTGCGAGATTTTGGTCAATGGATTGTGTAAGGAGGGGCGGGTTTTGGAGGGATCTGATTTGGTCATCGATTTCTTTAGGAGGGGACTTCTGCCAAAGGGGTTTGATTGTTGTAGTTTGGTTGAGAAGCTTTGTGGTAAAGCGGATGTTGGTAGAGCATTTCGGGTAGTTAATGAGTTATGGATGAAAGGAAATGTTCCGAGTTTGATTGCTTGTACCACTTTGATAGAAGGTTTGAGGAGATCCCAGAGAAGAGATGACGCGTTTGAATTGATGGAAAAGATGCTCAAAGACAGTATTGTTCCGGATATCGTGACTTTTAATTGTCTTATGCAAGATCTCTGTGATTTGGGAAGAACAATGAATGCGGACAAATTTAGATTGTTGGCTTTGACAAAGGGTTTAGAACCAGATGAGATGACTTATAACATTTTGGTGTATGGATATACGAGAGATGGAAGAAGAAAGGAAGGTGAAAATTTGGTGGATGAGATGTTGGATAAAGGATTTATACCCGACATCGCTACATATAATAGGTTGATGGATGGCCTCTCCGATTCTACAAGTTCAACGTTGAAGAAAGTTCGTGCCGTTCACAGATGAGAATGAGTTGCGATTCACAGGTGAAAATTGGTGTTACTTGGTCAAGGCAATCTTATTTGCACTGCAAGAGCCACTTCAGAGAGCACAAAATGGGATACTTGGTGGTGGTCACTGAGTATAATCGGTTGATCAAAGCAATCTTCTGCTTTATAACATTCTGAAGCTAGCTACCGAGCAAGGGCACATAGATGGAATTGGATCTTCCTAAGTGTGCAGAAATCTGAAATTCGACAACAAATCTTCTACTGAAACTGAAGCATGGGATGCTATGCGATGTTACAATTCACTACAGTATTTGGTTATCTGTGCTTTTCCTATTCATACGATTGGCTTAACGCCATTATTTGCTAACCGGAACATCACTACGGTATTTGGTTATCTGTGCTTTTCCTGTTCATATGATTGGCTTAACGCCATTATTTGCTAACCGGAACATCACTACGGTATTTGGTTATCTGTGCTTTTCCTGTTCATATGATTGGCTTAACACCATTATTTGCTAACTGGATGGCCAACCGAAGGACAACTGACTTGTTGCAGAGAATTGGCTAAACATTGGAGTTTAGGATGCCAAGGAAACAAATAATCGGGGTGATTACAGATTACTGATAAAAACCATCAACTTGCACGGTATGTTGCACGGATTCTCTACGTTTGTTTACATACACGAGTCCAAAGCAATTCTGGGTAGGGTATAAGAGTAGAATCCTCCAAACATAGGTAAAACTTAGAAAAACGAATATACCCGTCTCAAACAAATATCTGTATGACATTCACTCTCTAGTCCAGGTAACATAGCTTGAACTTTCATGGTCGAAATCGAACCATAGTCGTGCTAGACTCCTAACAGCATGCTAGGAGTCGCTACACATTTCATTTTGATATACTTTCACCTTGTGGATTGGATTACCTTTGGATTATGATATTACTCGGTTCTTCCCAATTGTTTAACTACTTTTCCTTCCTGGTAGGTGGAATTGAATTATACTTTTTTATGGGAGCCAAAATGTAATTTTGCCACTGTATTAATTTATAATAAATTACACAATAGTACCCTCAAAATAATAAAAAATAACATAAAAGTCACATAGATAACGAATAGATATATTTGTTTTATAAAATAGCATTACATGTAAAAACCTGTGATTTTACAATACAATGTGTGTGTGTGTGTGTGTTTGAGTTTATTATTTTAAAATTTTCCATAATTTAATTATCTTAAAAAGTAATTATTATATTATGTTGTATAAGCTATTAGAAGCAAAAAGCACAACAGCCAAGAATATAAATGAAAACTAAGACTAATAAAAGTATCATATTGAGCTGTGCCAATAGCCTCCATTCCTTGGCAAGGTTGTTGATAACTCCTCCTTTGCAAGTATGGCAGTCGAAGCATAGCTTCTTTACACCATTGCTCCACTTCGGGCAGTCTTCGTTGTTCGAATTCGCCGATGCTCCCTTTTTGGGTATTTCCCAGTATGTATCTTTCTTCTTCGAGAACGCGCATGCATCTGGTGGCTTGCAACACCCGGCCTGAAATATGATTACAGTCGTAATAAAAACCCAGATCTTAATCGGTTGATTCATGCAGCTACGACCTTTAAGAGATGGCTTTGAACAGCTTCACGATTATCAATATTATATATATTACCATGTAAATATTTTAAATTGTCAATTAAATTTAATAACTTAATTGATCATCTTATTTAGTTTTAAATATATTTGTAAAATGTAAAAATAGTCAAGAAATATATTAAAATCTTGTTTGAAGCTGAACAATGTTAGATCTTGTCAAAACAGCTTAGGGTTCTAGTTGAACTTTCCAAAATTTGAAAAAAGTCTAATAAAATTTTCAAAACGATTGTAAGGTTTAATGTAAACTTCTGAAAATAGAAAACAAAATTAAAGGTCTAATTAAAATTTAAAAAATAAGAGGCTTGCTGAGAATTTGATAAAAAAAAAGTTAGGAGTGTAATTTAAAATATTTGGAAATATTGGGGTAAATAAAAATTTCTAAAATATTTAGAGAGACTTGACTAAAATATAAGATTTTTGAAGAGTTTAAAATAAATTTTCAATTTTTGAAGTGTAAGGCCTTTCGACTCTCGTAGGGATGAATGGATATGGGAGGAGCAGGTGTCTCAACTCAAAATTTAAATGTAAACGCATGTTGTTAATGTGTTTTAGTTTTTATATTTTTATATTTAGTTTTTCTTTTAAGTGTTTTAGATTTTTAACATTTTATTTTTTAATTAAAATAGGTTCTGGATGTAAATTGTTAATTGACTAATTATTAATATAACATTTTCAAATGTGTTCAATTACTGACATGACACATGATATATCATCATTTTAGGTGATATGATACATGTCATATCAACAATTAAACACATATAAAAATATCACGTCAGTAACATGTGTTGAAAGTTAGTCAACTAACAGTTTCTGTCCAACATGATCCATTTTAATAAAAAACTAAAACGTTTAGAGTTAAAATACTCTAAAAAAATGGAGAAAAAATATCCATTTGTGTCAGCATTGGATATAAATTTTATCATTATGCCAAAATTGGAGACATATTTAATTTATCTAGATGTTTGATGAGTTTTTATATATTCTAAATTTTAAGATAAAAAATTATCTAATATAAAGAAACTTTATAGTATTTATCCTAATTATATATAAAAATATTATAATAATGATCTAAATTAGATCAAATCCAATATTTATTACTTTATACTTTACTTTGTCCTATTAAATTCTCTCTTCTCCAAATTCAAATTTTAAGCCAAACTATTTGGTAGGGTGACTTTGACTGGCTATAAATTATATGAATAAATATATATATACCTTTAACTTAGTGAGGCTCTGGTTGGCCACCGTAGGGAAGCTCTTGTTGACAAACATCATAAAACTAAAATGAACATCGACAGTGTGTTCCTCAGCGGTGCAAACGCCGGAATCAATGAGGCAGCTCTTTATCTTCTTCCAGTTTTCCTCATTGTTTACTTTGTTGTCCAACCAGTTTGACAAACCCGATGGCGTCTTTGTCTGGACCACCTTCTCGCCTTTATCGTACACTTGGCCGACGGCTTTGTTGGTGACGGAGAAAACGAAGATGGTGAAGCCGAAGATTCCGACTATCAAGATGGACAAGAGGATCAAGTAAACGCACATGCTGCTGCTGCTGCTGCATGCGGTTGCCATTAAACCTACAATTGAAACTAAAACCAAAAGGCTGCCGATTATCAGAAGCGGATCGGTTAAAGCTTTACCGCAGTCGTCGGCATCTTTGACGCTGAGGTAGGCGCCGGAAGCTAATAAACATATGCCCAATGAAAGCAATGCGCTGTTTACCAGACCTAATATGCAATTGCAGATGCAATTCATTGTTTCTTTCTTCAAACAGAATTCTCGTCTTCTTCTTTATAATAACATTTGCTGGGTTCTCCTTCTTTCTTTTCTTTTTTCTATTTTTTTAAATTTTTTGAAAGTTTTTTGTTTATAAGAGAAATGGGGAGACGCAACGAAAGAGAGAGAACTCATGAAACATGCTCGACTGTTTATAACTAAGGTTGTTTTTTTCCTTGTCATCGATGAGTCGAGTTTGAACCATTGTTTAATTTAGGGCAAATTATATTATAGGTTAATATATTATGTTTAGGTAACTGGTTTAGCTATTAAATTTTTAAATTTAACAAAATGATCATCAAATTGTTATAAAATAATTTTTAAATTTATCAAAATTTTATAATTATTACAACTCGTAATGATCATTTTATAATAATTTGATAAATTTAATTAAAAATTGAAAGATTCAGAGGAAACACCATCGAAGCTAGTAAAAGGTGAAGATCACTGATCATACAGCCTAGTGAGAAATTTTAAGATTGTACAACTTTTAAGGTTACAAATTTGACCTCATTGAATGAGCATTTCTTATTTGCATGTGGTTAAGGCCATGGCTGTCTTCTCAGAGCTGTCCATAGGTTCAGGCCAAAGAACTGATCTAACATCTATCCACCAACCGCTGCCCGTACTGAAAGCTACACCCGAATAGATGGGCCGACATATACACCTGACCGCATGTATAGATCGTCCGGTGTTTCGATTTCCGAAAGCCAAGCATACTCTTCCTTTCCGTTGCTTATCTGAGCTCCATTTCCTGCAGAATCAGCAGAATGATTCTTTTTAACAAATTTGATTATTTGCAATCAAAGTTGCTCAAGACAGAAAATTAAGTCAAGAAAAAGCTGTTGCACAATGCCATGCAAAAATTAAAAAAAGAAAAAGAAATCCATGAGCGACAAGAATGGTTAACTTACCAAAGGTGGAATACGGAACATAGTAAGTGCATTTTCGACCTAGATCTTCTCTGTAAGGAGGAGCAAGTACATCGAGCACTGCACAAGGGGTGACAGCGGTAAAGCAATGCAGATTTCCCCCACTTTTCGGGTACAAAACTGAGGTTCCGCACGGTGCAGTTAAAACTTTATCGGCCACCAATCTTGCTAACCTTACTGCCAAAAGAAATTCTGTAATAAATTTCTGCCCTAAAAGAAACAGAATCATACTGAGCTAACACGAACCGATCTGACACCACAGAGCATTATCATCTCAACCAACTTAAAAGAAACAAACTATTTATCACGAGAAAGAGAATGTTGAGAAGTCAAGCAGCCAGTTCATGAAGATGGTGGTCAGGAAAGTATTGCAAGATAAACCCGCAGCTAGGTTACTCCGACTCAATTTTTCTTGTATAACTCCTCTCCAACAAATACATCACATGATTGGGGAAATACGGCTCTTTATAGACCCTCCAAATACAGGTAAACTAAGAAAAAGATTAAACAAACCCGTATTTGACGCATGACCGTATCCGATACTCATACCCGAGTTTGAGTAACATAGACTCAAAGAACTTATGGTTTCAAGACATACTCGGTATATCTCTCTTCTTTATATATCATAGCTGAGCTATTTGATGGTATCAAATGTTCGTATGTACCATTTCCACAGAGTGAATGAAGGTTGGCAATCTTGATGGGAGGTTTTATAAAAATAACCAAACTAAAACTGCCATTCGTTGCCAGCATGATGTCATGATAATTGTTACGTAAAAAATGTATATTAAAATCAAACCTTGAGGGCAACCTGGCTCCTGGCTTTCCTTGATGCATGCTGGTTCAACCCAATCATAAGCTTTCACGAACATAGAACCGTAAAGAACTTTGCTGAATACAGTCATCCCAGGATGGTCATGCAATGGAATAACAGCAGAAGTAGGAAAGCAGAATATACACATCTGCATAGAGCATAATTTGTTCAAGAAACTATTACTGAAGTACAAAAATACTATAACATTAAAGAGTGCAATTTTGTCAGCTGGATTTTAAACAAACTATGGTTCAGCAGCGGACAAAAAACCAGTATTATTGTTGTGGTATCCATACCTCCAAAAGAGGCCTATGGAAACTCAAAACAGAAAAAAGAAACAATTTAAAATTTTATATCTATATAGCTACAACCACATGGACATGGACGCAACAGAAAGGTGCATATAAGACCTGAAATGGAAACCTTGAAATGAAAATATCTGAAGGAGGATTGATCATATGAAACTCCGAAGAGAGGGGCAAGAAAACATAAGGGTAAATAAGATTTATATTGTAAGGCTCACCGTAAAACTATCACATTCATGAATGTCCACATACGTTATTGGTTGAGCCCATCGAGCCACTCTATTCAGTCCAAAAATTCCATGGCCTCGATCATCGTTTGGACTTTCCTCTTTAAGTCCAACATCGGCAGGGACAATTGTGTCTGTAAAATGACATAGATAAAATAATATTAATCATAATTCCATTCTTAAAAAGTAGCAATATCACTCATTAGAATTGACACAAAACGGATGAGTTCCATCGACCTCAAAACTTTGGAAAGCCAATTACCTATACGATTATGATCCAATTCCGTTTTGACATCATTAAGACAAATGTGAATTCAAGACTGCATAATTATAAATCCTATACATTGCCATTGACTGCCAGATTTTCTATTACTCATTCCTCATTCATCTTTGTCAATCTACAATTACATTGGTCGCCCATGTTACTCTGATTTGGATGTGAGAGTGGGTATAGATGTGTGTTCGATACGGATTTGTTCAAGTTTTTCCTTGTCTTTACTCTTTAGAGCGTCCTTAGAGGATCTCCCCATACTCATGGCTAGATATGTGTAGGACATGACACCTTATACTTCTAGCAACTTTTGGAAGCTATAAGAAGCTAAACCAATACTCAAAGCTAGTTCACAACAATTTTAAAAATTAAACACAGTACATTTTGTAAAAATAAACAGCATGTTTGCAGTTGGAAAATCTCTTAACAGACATATTTCAATTTCACAATAAAGGGTTAAATGACCGAATATCATTATCATCGCTTAACTTTCTGTAAATAAACAGCACATTCGCAAGTAAAATATCTCTTAGTGTTACTTTTCTACATTTGGATTAGGCGGTTAAGGTTACCCGACTGAAAATCTTTATCATCAACAAACATCAAAATCCGATTCAATAATCAATGGTTTAAAGCCATCATAACAGAGTCAAATGGATAAGAATCATATCTTTGACACATTACGAAACTCATCTTGTGACATAAGTCCAAACAAACATCTTTCCCTCTTGAAGACCATCTTATTCAACAGAACTAAACCACAAAACCAAGCTCTAACAAAGAACATAAATTTCACGGAAAAGAACATAAATTGAAAGAAAAAAGAACGAAAACCATTTTCTCCTGCCAACTTGGTTTCTCCATAATTAAACATTTCAGCCACAATCAGCCCAGAACTTCTAGTCTTCTTATAGTTGATTCAGCTAAAAAAAACAATAATTTCATCACTTAACATCCTTCTTTTTTTCCTCTAATAAGCCAGTTCAAACAAAACTCAAAAATATTCACAAGATTCAATTTCCCTCCGTTCTAAAACCCTAATCAAACCAAACTTTTACACAAAACATCACAATATACAAAACCCAAATGCAGAATCCCCGAAAACTTTGACATGCTAAAAAATTATGAATAAAAAAATCAACAAAAAGGAGGGGAGGGTAATAATGAAAAAAGAAATACCCAGAAGAGAGCAGAGTTTGTGGACGGGTTGAGAAGGAGCAGAAGACAAGCCTGAAGGTGTAAAAGTGGATTTGCAGAGATCATAAAGAAGCTGCACTTTAGGAGAATTGGTGTTGCTCATAGCCATATATAGCTTTTGCTTTGGAATATAGAGAGCAGAATGTGCTTTCTGCTGTAGAAATACCATGGCCTTATCCGTTACTTTTTGGATCTCTGAGAACATTTTTTGGTATATTTTGGGTGCAATTCTTTTTCCCCTGGTTTTTAGAAGATTTCTGCTAGTGGTTTTCAGAATCACAGCAAACTGCTGTGATGTGTGTGATGATTATTACACCTGGCTTCGGTCCAAATCGGGCGTTAATACAACTTTATAATTGATAATTAAAAGATGAATAAAGTGCATTAAAAACCCACTTAATTATATTTAAACAATGTTTTTTATTACAAAAATTAAATTTTTAAAAATATCATTAAATTATAAAAATAATCAATATCATAATATGATAAGTTGAATATATTAAATTAATGATTATTTTATAGCATATCGATGAAATTTAATGGTTACACTGATTATATAGTATAATTTGATGACTCTAATATATATCATTCTTAAAATTTTACAATATATAAATAAAAATATTTATAATCTTTCCATAAATATTTATATTATGTTTATTATCAAAATATACACATATTAACAAAACTTTAATTTAATCAACATTGTTGCTTTTATGATAATTTAGAGCCTGTAATTGAGCTCACTTTCATAAATAAATTAAAAATATTTATACGTATATTAAATTCAAATATATTTAAATACAATTATTTTTAATAGGAGAAACTATAAATAATTTAAATACATAAAAAAACCTTATTTAAACCGAATTTATCTTTCATTTACCGGTCCGCTTTGATTCGAGTCGTGTGGCTTATGGAAATGTGGTTGTCGTTATGTAGTCTTGGGCCAACATTTTTTATGAATGACTGGCATCCTTAAGCTACGCTCAAAGTTTAAATTGCTCCCTAAACCTTAAAACATTCTAATCAAACCTTCAAACTATCAATATGTTTCAATTAGGTCCTTCCATCAGACAAAAAACCTACTTAAGCATTGATTCTAAACACGTGTGCACATACTGCATGGACATTTTGGATCCGACAAGTAAAAAAGCAGATTGTTAGGGTATGAAACTATCAGCAATTCTTCTTGAGTGAAAGTTTGCCATTTGGCACGTTAGTTAGAGTTTGTGGCTCGGAAACTGAACCACCGTTGCCGGGGTCCTCGAATGCATGAACCGGGTCTGCAAATGATCTAGTGCAAGGCCACCTACACAAAAGATGTTAGAATGGCATATCCATTTCATGATTCAGCAACAGAGCAATGGAAGTGTTGAAAGAAAGTTCATCCCTACCGGCTCGATAATATGGTCTCGTTATCTATAGTTGTTTTTTCGTCAAAAATGTTGCCTGAAAGAATAAAAACAATAGAAATCATGTTTATTTGTTCTTTTCTATATGCATATCGCACTGGCAGATACTATGTAAAGTTCGAAGAAGAATAAAATAGGAGAAGCAATGTATACCTCCATAGAAATTCTTCTTTGAGAAATATTTTGCCAACAACCGACGAGTGTAGTCTGCCTCGTATTTCTTGTACTTCTCGATGTGTTCCGGATCATCAAGTATCCTAACCAAATGGGAGCATATCAAAATAGAATCACCCTTTTAATAGTACAAAGAAAATATTCAAGATGCTAATCCAAGCTCAACACACCCATATGATTCATGTACGGAGCACTACCATAATTAAACAACTCTTTCTCTAGGCAGTGCGTTCATTCACGACAAAATTAAGAGTATTATTTATAAGATTTTGCTCCAATCTCTTTACATCAAGGCATTTGCTTCTCATGCATTTAATCAATAAGGTGTGATTCAGAGAACAAATTTATGCTCAAATGTTACTGAAGATTCAATGAAGTATATATCTGCTTGCATACCAATGCATGAACAGCACCGCTGATCATTTTCAGTCACTTCAGAGTTACAATATATTCTAAGCAATTCAAAGAATACATTGTAACATGATCGCTCTAGCATTAGTCATAACTTACCTTACTGAGACTCGGTGCAAGTGTCAAATGCTGGTATATGTTTAATTTTTTCTATGCTCTTTTCGTATGTTAGGAGGGACATTGGAGGGTTATATTATATGATCCCATACCCACACCCCCACCCAGAAATGTGTAGGACACGATTATTTCAAGAAAAGTGAAGAGTGGGAACAACAAAGTCTCCAACTACAAATCAGTCAAGATTTACACACCCTAAAGAAAATTATTCAACAATATACTGTTCCGTAATCTACCTAGAATGTGAATACTAGCATAACATAGTTTAAACAAAAGATGCCCCTATAACTGATTTGTGAATCGTCCATATTTGAACTGAAAACCTTTTTTAAGCAAAAGCAGACGTCATAACACGAAAGAAAGTAAAACATTGATATGCCCAAAATACAACAATTCTAACAATCATTTCCTGGAAAAGGAAACAAATATTTCCATTTATATCGCAGGAACACAGGGCAAGAAAGGATCAAAAGAATTGTACTGGAAAATTTAATATATAAACAGCAAAACCTTCATTGACCATTTTTATTTCAATGAAATGGTAAGCTTCACGTCCTGCAACAAGTTTCAAAAACTGCAGAGAAATATTTAGGTCACCTATTCTCGAGACTTCGCTCACATTTTAAGAATTACTAGGCATTGGTGAACTAATATGTAGTTTGTAGGGAAAGTTTTTATCCCTGAAAAATTCTCACCAACTATGTCCTATAGGAATCATTGAATCGATGTCAACGAGTCTTAGTTTCAAGAGGCTCGTAAACAGAAAACATCTCGAAATAATAATGGGGCAAGAGATTCAATTAACCAAGGTCTAGAAGCTGAAATTTCACTCTATCCATCAATAGGCCTAGCCAAGGCTCATAAATGGAAAACATCACAAAATAATACCCGGAGCAAGATATTCAATTAACCTAGATTCAGAAGATAATTTTAACTGAACCGTTAATAAGCTTAGAAATGGCATTTATATCTCGACCCAAATAAGCCACACTCACTTGTATCTAACTTAACCAAATCAATAACGAGGAGGATTTTCTTCTAATGATCACAACTATTCATTCTGCAACTTTGTTTTATATATTTCATCAAAATTGACAAAATATTAAACTCCTAATTTCATTTTTTTATATTTTGATTTAAAAAATTATCCAAATATACAGGATGCTATATACCAATAACTGACTCAAGTCTAATGCGTTTTTTCCCTTCAAAATCATTCACTTAAACTGGAAATTACTGTTCCAGAATTGGGTTCAATCAAGGTTACAATGAAGCAATTACTTACACGTTCATCAGTGGAATTTTACCTGAATTTAGAAAGTTCATCAATGAAAAAAAATAGTAAAGGTGACAAAAAAAGACCAACCTACACTGAAACAAAAGTAGAACAATTATAAAATAGAGCTACACTGATAGGGAAAGCCGTATAAAGAAAAAAAACCCAGAAAAAATCAAATTTAAAAAGATTAGAAGAAACAAACTCACGCAAAATAATCAGCAATTTGAGGCTTTTGTTCATCGATATTGAACGTTCCATTTTCGTTGGCGGCGGTGTCAGGCTGGGTCTGAGGGGGCACAAGGGCGGAGGGAACGGCAGGGGAGGACTCAGAATGGGAAGCGGTCACGGAAGGTGGTGACGACGGCGGTGGTGGTGACGATGGCGGAGGTGGAGACGATGGTGGATTCGCGCTCGCCATGTTTGGTTTTCAGACAAAATTCAGGCTTCCCGCAAACCTACATTTTATCATTTTTCCGTACTTTTTGAAATGGATAAACTACAGGTCACTAATGTTTGAATAATTTTATACTTTTTGCCACTATTATTTAAAAAGTTACATTATGATTATTAATGTCATTAAATTATCAGTTTATGACTTCTCGGTTATTAATTTAATTAAGTAATAATAATAAATTATAACGCGACATTAACGAAAAGTTTAAAATTTGAGGACCAAAAACCATTTCATCAAATTATAAAACAAACTATTATTACGAATATTTTTTTATAAATTTGAGATGATTATAAGATAATATATATTCTAAAATCCCTCAACTATTTAAAAATGAAAGTTTAAATATCAATGTATATGTAATGCTCAAACCCAAGACCTCTAAATATAATAATCATTTCTTTAACCATTGATATCATTTGAAAAGTATTTATTATGAATAAATAAAAAATGAAAATTCAAACATCCATATATATGTAATGCTCAAACCCAAGACCTCTAAAGATAATAATCATATTTTTAATAATTAATATTATTTTGTTAGTGTTTATTATGAATAAATTAAATTAATGAAATTGAGTAATATAAATATAATTAAGAAATGATGTATGATTGATTCACCCATCTAAATGTTGACGCTTAATATTTTTTTATGTTGATTTTAATATTTATATTTAGAGTTTATATAATTTCTTCCAATAATATTATCTTGAATATTTAAATTTGAGTCTTCCAAATAAAAGTACATCGTGTCTTATCATTACATCCAAAATTCGTCGTTAATGTCTTAAATGTTTTATCTAAATAATAAATGAACTCCAATATGTATACTAATCATATTCAAAACTAGATTTCATTATCAGTTGACATAACTATTGCGGGGGCATAAAGTACAAGCTTTCGAGAATTAAATTAAAACAGAAATATAATATTTAAATTAATAAATACTAAATGCAATGATCTAATTTGAATTTTCTCTAGTCTGCTAGTTGAACCAATTTAAATTAGCTCTGATGGGTTTCGGTCATATAAATCGGACCGGACAAACTTTCGATTCTCGGTTCTTTATATAAATCGTACCGCACAAACTTTCGGACGACACAAAGAAGATGGGCGAAAGTCCACAATCCAAAAGGAAAGAAGAAGATGACACAAAGAGAGGACTCTAAGAGTTAACTGTAAAGGCCATATAGAACTAGGCAACATGACTACTTACCACGCACACAAATATATATAACATCTACATTTTCTTGAGTTCCGCTAGAAATTCTTGCATGTCATTCGACTTCGCATTCGAAAGGCCTGCATTTCGAATGAGAAAAAAGAACATGAAAGCACTAACTTGCCAACAGCTGTGCAGTCTGTTGGTTGGAGATGTTGGATCATAAACTCCAATGATTAGGACTCAAAGTCTCAAAAATTAACAGTTCAAAACTTCAAATACCAGAAAGCACTATCTCGTGGATTTAATGCAGTACTAGGCAACTTAAATTACCTTGAAACATGTCATGCACAGAGGTGTCTTCATATATTTGCAGTGCCTCATTAATAAGTCCAGCAAAATGCCCTCTTGAAACAGACTGTATTTCAAATTCTTTAAGTTCACTGCAGTCTCTCCCCCAACCTATGGAGAAGTTTAATTTTAGGCAGATTCAGTAGAGGGGAAAAACTTATATGCAAATAACCACTCCGAAAATATTGGCATATATCATAATGAAGTATTCCTCTCTCCAATGTAAGTTTATTCCTTAATGAATCCAATTCTGCGTCTACATCAGATTCAGATAGAGCATCTTTAATCATTGAAGACCTAGCAAGTAGCTCATCCTAGAAAGGAGAATACATGAGAATTCACAGTTATAACTAAAAACAAAGAAAATATTAACAAGGTATAAATAAAGTACAGCAAGTTTTTAACAAGTTAAGCGTGCACTTATGAAGAGTTCTCCATCTTTGTTTATTGTTTTTTCTAGACTTCCCTATTTTGTTAGCACATAGCAATTATTATATTTTTATAGTAAAAAAAATCATTAACTAAAAAATCAGAAATTTAGCTAGGAACTTCAAATTACTGCTAAATAGGCATCCCACATGAATTTGAAAAATAATCACCGACATTGTAATTCCATGGATTTTACTATACCTTGCACTATTTTGAAATTTTAGTTCCCAAAGCAACCTAAATGAGAATTCCTATTCTATCCATTATTCTATGCCATCTATGTTATACAATGAAAAACAGCTGCATATCCATAATATCAAAAAGGCTCCATGACTGTCCAATAGTTTAGTCTCAATTTTGTTCAGTATTCTGAACATTTTACACCATTTAAGTCCAGGGAATATCAAGTAATACACTCGACATGCATGATGCAACAATAAAACCCAATTCTCAACATGTAAGGATTTGCATACAAGTAATGCCGAACATATATATGTACCAAAAAAATTAAAGATGCTCAGAATCATAGCAATAACCTACATTTTTGGGTAAAGAAAAACCTTCAGGAATCATAAAACAATGGCGAAGACAGTACTCCCACATCGCAAGTCGCTTATCCAAACTTGATTGAATCATATTGCATATATAATTAATACCCTAAAGAAGAAGCAAAAACTCCAGAAAATTAGTGTGCCATTGAGAAGAGGATCAGGTCTTTAACTGTTACTATAACAGACTCAACCTTCCTCTCTCTTCGAAATATGGCAAAATTGTTACTTTTCCTGCATTCCCTAGTACTCCTCATTACTCAACCATATTTCTTCAATTCAATAATTTTAAACACTTAAGCTATACCTGAAAAAATGAATTCAAAATTTTGGGAGTGTTTCATTTATTGTATAAATTACAAGAATAAAATAAATATATGTAATATATATGCAGCAGTAAAAAAATCAATATGATTATATATTTGAAAGATATAAAAAACATTAATTTCAACTTCAAATTAACCAGTAAATCCGTATGCAATACATCTATAGATGTAAATGATAATCCTAAATGTTACATTTACATGTGATTTACTACATGATTTATACAATTTATGAAATCTATGTTTCCCCAAAGCAACTTCAATTTATTTTCATTCAAGAATTTGAAGGAAGAAAAATATGCACATATGCTTGAATTCTATAAACAAAGAGCAATCAACATGTGATACATGATTAACAAAATTAAGTCATCTAAATCTTCAATTTAAAGCAAATTAATTTGTGCAGCAACTATTATTGGCAAAATTCTTGAAACTATAAATCATTTTCAGCTCTAATAAATCAATAATTCAAATAAAAAATGCAGGTTACCTTAGTTAGATCATGGGAACGGTCGCTACCATCGGTTTTCAAAAGTTTGGAAGCCTCTCTGCATGTTTTCACCAAAATTTTACAAACCTTTAACTTGAGAAATGACAGGGGAAAATAATTAAAAAATGAAGAGAAATCGAGAGAGATACTGGAGATAGAAATCGAAAGCATCGTTGAGGAGATCATCAACTGTGTTCAGCGTTTCATTGATGAAAAGCTGGGGATTTAGGTTAAGAGAATCGAAAATTGCTTCGCTTTCGCTGCCTTCCATTTTCACAATCTCTCCCTTTTTTAGGGTTCTTAGTTCTAGTTCTCGCTTATTTCGAGTTTAAAATAGTTTTCGCTCGATTTTCCCGCCAAGTCGCAACAATTTTTTTAATTATTATTTTTCTTAATTATTACAATAAAAAAGTATTACAATATATTATCCATTTAGATTTTGTATAATTTAATGATAATACACACGATTGATACAATTATTCGATTCTATACCTTTATATAATATAATATATTTTTTTCAGTGCAATAAAAGTTCACTTATGTAATTTTTTTATACTCATAGCAAAATTATTTTCGTTTCCTTACTTATAATTGTATAATTTTCAGCTCTATATATTATGTATTAAATTAGAATAAAGTATAAAAAAGAATTATACAATTACAAGTACTCAGCTAAAAGGAAAAGAAATAGATTTTCACAAGAATTGCAACGAAAGCCCACTTGGGGCGCTGAACCTGAAACAGGGCTTCGACCGAGTTATAAGTCCAATCTCGAGGCCAACCGGCGCCCAAAACTATATAATAAAGAAACTATTGCTGAAAGTTTGTTCTCTCAATCGATGGCCCAAACAAATAGAATTTCGACCGCCACCACGGCAGCCTGGTCTATCTCCACGGGTCACCTACAAACTCACATGCATTATGCAAATAAATAAATAAATATAATACTAAAAATATAACAATATTGAAATATTTTCCAAAAAACCTCAACGTGCTAAAGGCACCAAAAGAAAAGGAATTTCCTTTTCCAAAAAATATGAAATTAAGAAAATAGATAGAGTAACCTATTAAGTTATTTTAATAATTAAGAAAAGTATTATTCTTTTTAAAAATTATGAGTTCTAAAAACTGTTTCTAAAAGATGTATATGCATTATTAATTATTAAAAATTTATAAATATATATTATATTATAATCATAAACTATTGAAAATTAAAAAAATATATATGAGAATCAGATTTTGTTAACAAGAGAATAAGACACTTGTCCTAGAAAGAGTGGGGCCACGTCTCATATGTGAAAACCAGCCAAAAAGGGGGCATGCCAGCACATTATACATGCGTAAAACTTTTGCTTTAATATTTCATATTTTTATTTTCTATAATTATTTTTAAAAAAATATTGAAAGAGAGAGGGAGAAAGAAGCCCCATAAACGACAGGTGAGTTAAGAGGGGATAGCACAGGCCCCCACTAAGTGGGTTTGAAAGGCTAAGAGAGTGGGGTCCAGGAGGCATTCGTCTCTCCCACCACCCCCACGTGACACCGTCACGAGAAAGATGAAAGGCCGAGTGACGCACACCACTTCCTCCCCACGTACTCCTTTTTCCCTCCGTTGAAATCTACCCCCTTCCCCCACCCATGCTTTAGTATCCCCCCCTCTAATTTCTAAATATGTTTAATAATAATAATTCATGTTTGATTTTTAAAATTATTTTTTTTGGATAAGTAAATTTTTATATTCATCTAAAAGAAAGTAGTAAAGCTGCTACAAAAAACTTTACAACCAGCTACATTAGCTTCCATTCTAGGCACAACTGCTTATTTACATCATCCATCCTATTCATATGACTTCTCTACAGCTTAATTCTAATAGCCTCTTTTATAATATTCACAATTGTATCAGCCGAACGAATCAACCCTCTAAAATGTTTGTGATTGCATTATTCCCATATGAAATAAACAAAACCAGTCAAAGCTAGCTTAAGAATATGAACTAAGAGGGACTTACCCTTCAAATTCGAGATCATCCAGCGAAGAGTATCATCCTAGCAATTCAACACCTGCTGTTGCAGCCCACAAGCGTGCATAACAGCACACCATATCTCCCTCGCATAGGACCACTCCAAGAAAATATGGTTTCGAGATTCCAGTCCATCACCACACAAACCACAAGCATAATCAGTCACCATACCAAAACGAGCTAATCTGTCTTTTGTTGGCAATCTGTCAAGTATCATCGTCCAAGCAATTAAAGAGAATTTTGGAACATGAGCTGGGAATCATATAAGCTGATGCCATCCAATATTTTCCCTCCTATCCCGAATATTATCCCAAATCCATCCACCTTTAATCTGTGACCAATTAACATAAGGACTGAACGATCTCCTAGCCTCCTCCCGCAGCTTAATCAACTTGCTAAGAATCCAACTGAATTGAGGCTTACTGTCAACATTCCAATAGTCCACAGATTTAAAGCAGTAACCCTTAATCCAAGCAATCCACAATAAACCATCACCAGCAAAAATATTTTTGACAAGCATAAGACAACAAGCTTTACTCCAATCAGCTAGGTTCCTTAGTCCAAGACCACTCTCAGATTTTAAGGAACATACCTGATTCCAACTCACTCTAGCTCCTCTTGCAGTGATATCACTTCCCTTCCAAAAGAACCTCATGCAGAGTTTTTCAATGTCTCTTATAACACCATTGGGCAAGATAAATTGCCTACTCCAATAACTAAAAATGCTAAACAGAACAGTCTTCACAAGTTGTAATCTCCGCCCAAAACTCAGTTTTCTACTAGACCATTGACCAAGCTTGTCTTTAATTTTCACTTGTAAAGTCGAGCAATCCTTACCCATGAGCTTACGAGTTACCAGAGGTACTCCAAGGTACCTGACAGGGAGCTGACCAACTCTAAACCCAGTAGCTCTTTGGATCTGCTCCAACTTATCCACATGCACTCCACAAGGAAAAAGTTTAGTTTTAAGAGCATTTAGTCTTAGACCAGAGAGTTCATAGAATTTGTCGAAAGTACTTACAACCCCCATCACAGCATCCAAAGACCCATGGCAAAACATAAGAAGGTCATCAGCAAAGCAAATGTGTGTAAGAGAATTTTTTATACATTTAGGATGAAATCTAAAGATACCATTCTTGACAGTAGCATCCAGGAAGGAAGAGATGGCATTCATAACAATTACAAAGAGGTAATGAGATAATGGATCTCCTTGCCTAACCCCTATTGCACCCTTAAAATAACCTACCAAACTGTCATTCAAAGAAATTGAGTATCTAAGGGTAGTGACTCATGCCCCAATCCAGCCATAAAACACTTCAGGCAGTCCCAAAGCTTCAAGAACACTCAACAAAAAGTCCAAGCAAATTGAATCAAAAGCCTTTTGCAAGTCAATTTTTATGGCACACCTAGGAGAAATGTTCTTCCTAGAGTAGCCCCTAAAAATATCTTGAGCAAGCAAGGTATTATCAATAATGTTTTTACCTTTAACAAATGTTGATTGGCTAGGAGAGATCATACTAGGAAAGAAATAAGCTAGCCTAGTGACCAATATTCTAGTAATTGTTTTATAAATAACTGAACAGTAGGAAATAGGCCTAAATTCTTTTGCCATACATGCATTCAAAGACTTAGGCACCAAGACAATGGTTGTGGCATTAAAGGCATACAATAAGGAATATTTTTGAAAGGAATACCTCACAACATCCAAGAAGTTTTTACTTACAATCTCCCAAATAGCCTTGAAGAACCAGACAATATACCCATCAGGACCTGAGCTTTTATCCTTGTGTTGTCTAAACAGGGCTTCCTTGATCTCATTATTTGTAATCTCACCAGTAAGAAAATCCCCAGCTCCAGTAGGTAAAGAGTAATTCAGAAAAGGCTTCAACAACTAAACAGAACATCCCTTAACCATAGGGTCAGCAGTGCCAATAAGATTTTTGAAAAAGTTTACCAACTCAGCAGCCATATCATCAAAAGACTCATAATATAACCTATTCTCACCGTTGATGACTTTAATGGTGTTTTTCTTCTTGTTTGATTCAACTCTCTGGTGAAAGAATCTAGTATTCAAGTCACATTCTTGAAGCCAATGAATCTTAGCTTTTTGCCTATATAATTCAGATTCATCAACTTCTAAAGCTACTAATTCTGCCTGAATCCTCATCCAATCTCATTTGATCAATATGAGCAAGGTTAAAGAGCTGAATAAGTTCAAGTTCAACCCTATTCCCAACCACTCTACCAGAAATATCAGAGAAATGATTTTTGTTAAGATATTTTAACAAAGGCTTTAATCTTTTCATTTTATTAAACAATACTTGCATAGCAATTCCCTCACACTGTTCTTGCCAATACTCCTTGAAAACCCTAAAGAAATTCTCATTAGCACAACAATTGAAGAATTTAAATGGCTTAGGCTTGTGAACCTGAGCACCATTTTGAGTCCAAACAACCCTAGGACAATGGTCAGAAACCCCCTGAGCTTTAAATTCCACAAATGAATCTGGAAACTCCAGTAACCACTTAGGATTAATTAGGATCCTATCCAATTTCCGAGCCAAATAAGAGCCCTCTTGTTTATTTGACTAGGTATAAAGTGGACCAATAAAATGATGATCTTGAAGTTCTAAGTCCACCATACACCCTTTGAATTCCTCCATATAACAAGTACTGTGCAAGCCCAAAGTATCAAAATTAGAACTCTCTTAAGTATTGTCAATAACATTAAAGTCACCCCCAATCAGCCAAGAAGAAGAGCCAATATCAATTTCTAAATTCTTTAAGTGCTCCCAAAGGCCCCTTCTAGTTAGACTGTTGTTGATGCCATAACAACAATAATCATTATCATATGCCCGGTCACAACACCTACAGTTGAAAGGGCTTGATCACAACACTTTAACACAAAAAATACAACCTCTTTTTCCACAATACACATAATCTACCTCCATTAGTAATGTAACATCCTCAATATCGGGTTAGTGATCAAATTGTAAAGTTTCAGAATTTGGTGACTATAGTAGAACTATGGATTAGTTCAATGATTTATTTGGAAATAAATCATAAAAGTTGTTGGTAATTATTAAATGAAGTAAAAGGTAAAATGGTCAATTGAAAAGGAAAGATATTTTCTCCCTTTTATTAGGAGATTAACACGTGGGGAAGAGGAAGATGAAAACTCTCTTATTCTTTACTTGCTTTCTTCTTCTCCAACGTGCCCAAGCTAGGCAAAGGTAAGTTTCTTTATTTTTTGATTATTAGCTAAAATTTAAGGTTGAGTTTTTATTATTAGGTGATAATTAAGCATAAGAAGAGCTTAAATTATCTTGAAACAATAAGATGAAGAGAATAGAGGGGATTAAAGAAAAGAGAGGAATAAGTTAAATCTTGAAAGAGGGTTCTTTAATGAAGTTTTAGAGTGAATTTGACTTGTCATCAATCTAATTAACATGTATGAAGTATTAGAATTGGATTTGTAACATGTTAAAATTTGGGTATGATTCTTGAATTTCTTAAGAAGAATAGGATATGGAGGTTAAAAAAGTGATTATTGAGTAGAAATGAGGGCAAATATGTATATGTAAGTAAGGAATATGAAAGGGGATGAAATATAAAACATTTGAGTTGAATTAAATGGATTTTCGGGCTTAAAATGCAAATTATGGGCAAGGTGTATCGATGCACATTGAATGTGCATCGATGCACACCTTAAAGAAGAAACATCGAATGCAAATAGTGCATCGATGCATAAGGAGTGCATCGATGCATCCCTTTAAAATGAAAACATCGAAGGTAATTTGTGTATCGATGCATAGGTAGTGCATCGATGCACATGTTAAAGAATGCATCGATGCACTGTAGTATGCATCGATGCACTTCAAGGGGAAATTGAAATAGACATTTCTTCTAGTCTAAGAAATGATAGATTAGATTATAACAATGGGATACTGATATGTATCAATGTATAATTATGTAAATATCGAACACGAACAAGTTCCGGGTTGTGTATCAAGTTAAGATTCGATCGAAAGGGAGGAAATCATAAAGTGGATTGAAACTTAGTGAGACCAAGGTGAGTGCACATTATTTAGTATATGTTGTTAAATGGAAAATAAGACTTATGATAAGTCTATTTTCAATAGTAAAATGCATGAATTCATAGAGGTATGTGTTTGTTATGATTTATATGTGTGCATGAGTATATGTGTTATTGATATGATTCTATGATCATAGGATGTAAACTATGTGATAAGTGATAAGTGACTATATGGAATTATATGAGAACAAGAGATGAAAATGATTTACATGTCATATGAAAACCAGAGAAGTGTTATAAGCAAAGTGACATATATGTGATAAATGAATGATATGAAAAGTGAGATAAACAAAGTATGGTTGATATAGGGTAATATAAGAATAGCTCATAGGTTATATGATAAAGATAGAACCATATAGGAACATTAATTGAGTACTTGATAATAAGTCATAAGGTTATATGTATAGGTAATATAAGTTATAAGATGAAAATATATAGGAATATCAAATAAGTTATGAGATAAGTTATGTGACATTGATACATAGGCTAGATGAAAGTATACACATGAATACATATATAAGTTTATATGTTATTTTATATGCTATGGTATATACCCATGAACATATGTGATGTGATATATGTTATGAGAAATGACCCATGTGACTAAGTGTGAATTGATATAAGTATGTGATATGAAGTTATGTGTATATGTGTCATATGTTATTATATGTGACATGATATATATGAGTTTATGTGATATAAAAGTGTATATGTAAAATAACATGATAGATGATAAAATCGTAAGCCTATATGATTATGTGTTATATGTTACATGATATGACATGCGAGTTACATGAACAAATGAGAAATGGTATAAGTCATATGAAACGATCTACGTGAATACATGCACTTGTGATACATGTGATATGATATGAGATATATGGTTACACATACATGTGGTATGTGATAGAAGAGAAATAACAAGTGATATGAAATGTTATAAATGATAATACCCATATTATGTGATATGAGAGCTAGATGTATAGTTAGCATGCCAAGAGTCGAGGGTTTACCTATGTCTTTCGAGACATATGGACAGTTTACCTAGGTTCTTTGAAACCTATGGACAGTTGTCGAGGTTCTTTATGACATCTAGATAGTTGTCGGGGTCTTTGTGACCTCTGGATAGGTCATTCGGGACATTTATACGAGTTGTGGTGACAAGATAGTGGTGCACAACCTCAATAGACTCACGTATCTACAGTTCTCACATGTGTATCAGGGGCTAATAAAGAGATAATATTAATAAACTGGATATGATGATATGTTTGTTTCCTTATGAAATGTTATGTGTGATATATGATGGTACAAATGGTAATTATAAGATTATATGATAAAAGGAATCAATGATAGTGATAAGAATGAAGATGATGATATAGTTGCTTGTGTGTTTGATTTACGATAGGATATATGTTTTACATGACATGATATATATATATATATATATATATATATATATATGTTATATGGTATACGTGAGTACCTGTTAAGGTATATGTGAATGAGTATAATTGATTGACATGATGATATAATAACAAGTCTATCAGATATATAATATGGACATAAAATATCATAAGAATAGGAGATAAGAGATATGAATGATAATGACATGTATGCATGTATGTATTTGTTACATATAACAATATATGAGTTGTAAGAAATGATTACTAGTAAATATTTACATTATATGTTTATTGCCTCACTAAGTCATAGACTTATCGTGTGATTGTTTCACACGTAGGTTACAAAAGTGAGAAGAGTAAAGAGCAATGTGGAGCAAGACAGGTCAGTTCTCCTTACCGAATGTCAGATCAGAAGAAACATGAATAATATGTATGTTAACAACTAAAGTTTTAGTTGACATGTATTCAAAATAATGTATTGTATAAGCTCCGAATAGTTTTGTAAACGTTTTGAATAAGTTATATGTTATAAAAGTTTTAAATTATTCACTAATTTTGTACAAGCAAAAGTTTTGAAAAGTCAATGTGATACCTCGGACTCGGATCCGGATCGGATATGGGTTGGGGGTGTTACAAGTAAACTCATAGTTAGCTGCATAATTCCAATCAACATACAAAACTTCAAAAGCCTTAGAAAAATTTGCTCTTCTAACTCTAGTCTCCATAAAACAAACCACGTTCACACCTAAATTCTCCAATCTTTTTATCACTTTTCCTTTCTTTAGGCCATTATTGATTCCCCTCACATTCCAAAAACTTATGATAATCAATCAGGGATAGGAGGGCCACCACTACCAATACCACAACTAACCTTATAGCCTTTAGCCTTCTCCATATGATCTTTCTTTTTAGCTTTAATCTCATTAAGGAGGATAGTAACTCCCAAAGAAACTGTCTGAGTCTTCCTAGGCCCATCATTAACACACATCCTGCAATCATTTTCATTTTGTTAGATGAACCAACATTATCCTTTTTCTTCCCCCGAACTTTGTTCTTATAGAGCATAAAGTCTTGCAATGAAGGAAACTCCCCACCACAACTAGTACTCTCCTGAATTACTCTAGGAATAACATTACCAACTATAAACCCCATCTGATCATCACTACTAGGGATAACAGTTTGCTGGATAACCTCCACAGTAGTCTCTACCTTCCTATAAACATGAAAGGAATCTACAGCACCCTTCACAACCTACTGCATAGTGTCTCCATTACTCTCTTGAAGGGCCTGTACATACATCACCTCAGTAACACCAACATGCAGCTCTAAAGACATTGAAACCTCTCAACTGGAATTGATCTTCTAAATATTAGGACAAAAATGAGACACAGGTTGGCTCATAGATGAATTAATTGTTCCTACCAACCTCTCCTTATCACAGAGTTCATCAGTACTAGAATTATCCTTTTTCCTCCAAACCTGAATTTCCTTATTTTTCGAAGAAGCTTTTAACGCCTCTACACACATATTTGCTTGATGCCCAAAGGTTTTACACTGAGCACAAAACTTAGGTAGCCAATGAATATATACCTTTACTTTCACTATTGAGCCATCCTTTAAGGCCACATGATCCACATCAGGAATCACTGCACCAGCCTCGACCTCCACACATACTTTGGCAAATTCAAGTATCTCTTTCGATGCAGTAATAGAATCAATATACAAAGGATTCCCCATAGCACTAGCAATATAACTAAGACCCCTCCTAGAAAAAAGCTCTAGAGGTACATTATATAATTACATACAAACCTGCATATGCTTAAGATCAAAATACAGCTTCTTCAAACTCGGCTCCCATTTCCTTAGCACAAGAGGCTTGTTTTGAATGTTCCAAGGCCTATTCTCCAGCACCCAATCCCTTAAATTCGCATTCGAAAATGATAAAATATAGAGGTTAGATCCGGCTAAACTAACCTTAACAGGCGACGGTTTCCCCCATAAGATCTCATCAATTCTCTACATATAACCAAAATTCGGAGCAACTCCGATAAACTGACCCACCACCGCATGACTCCATTCAACAATCCCTTCCTCGATTACAGTAGGTGGAGGCTTAACATTAAAAATCCCCTCCAGAACCTCGGGTGGGAGGAAGTCTAGGAATTGCTCTTTCGTTCCTCGAAAAAGCATCCTCCAATCAAGATCAGAAGTCGAAAATTCCATAAAAGCTGAAAACCCATACAAAAAAAACCCAAAATCAAAGAGGTAGAAGCTACGATCAACACTGAAGAAGTAAATCTGAGAACCCATTAGTCCTGCTATCGTGAGCCCAGAGAGATTCCATCATGACCCTCAATTAATCCTCTTATTCTTACCCATGGTTATTGATATTAACTTCAACCAAACTGATTTTTTAAATTATTATTTACAATAAAATAGTAATATGAGTGAATTCGAACTTAACATATATTCGGATGGATCCAAATTCATGGGTATAATATTTCAAAAATATTATTATTTAATTAACTAACAATATATAAGATCCTTCTTTACCGATACATATCAAATATCGACAAAAAAAAGTTTCATATACGTCAAGTAAATGGCCGCTGACCCAATCCTCAAATGCACGAAACGGAGAGTGGGGACCCCACCGCACGCGAGGCGGCAGCTGAACGGCAGGGGATGGGCGCACGTGAGTAATTGCCGCTCCCCCAATCACCCCCTTCTCACGTGCTACGCGTACCACGCTTGTATATGTCATTGATTTGACAAAAGTTTACAAAATTGTACTACAAAATTGACCCTTCCAAAACAATAATAATAAATATTATTAGAACTGTTTCAAATCAATTTCAATTATATAATATAACTTAATAGAAAATGAAATATACTTTTAAAACATAAATACTTAAAATTTTATATGATTCGACTCGTTGATGTATCAAATATATGTAAGTAATCGTACATAAAATATAATTAAATCATGAAACCTTTTATTGTGTAATTGAAAAAACAATTTATTTAAAAAAAACAAAGGAAACAATTTATATAAATATGAGATAACACATAAGGGAATTACCACATAAGGAACCTCTTATGATCAGGAGTCAAGAAATCATCTTTTCAGTCAATGCACTCTTACTGTTCGGCTTTGGAAATCTGTCCTATTACTTAATGGCTTGAAGAATGCTTCCTCAACATGGGAAGATATGGTTACACGGGCTCTTCAACTTTGAAAGGGAAATCCTTGCTCATCACAATTCTGAAGATTTCGTAGACAACCTATATCTACACATTGTGGGAGGAAAGGAAACACAAAATCTTCCAAGGTCGTCACAGATCAACCAACGAATTGCTCAAGGTTATTATTGAAGTTGTGCGTATTCAACTAAAGGGTAAAAATATTAATAGAGTTGATAGAATTAATTCTACCCTTTGTTAGCATGGGGTATCACATATCCAATCGTTGTTTTTGTTAGTAGGCCGTGTATAATCCTTTTGTTCAGATTGATTGATTGTATTTTATAGCATAACTCTACTCTTTTGGATAATAAAATTTAATTTATCCAAAAAAAAATATGAGATAACAAAATTTTCTTTTCATGGTGCATTTTCTTCTTCTTCTTTATTTTGGTTTTTATATTTTTGTTTTTGATTTTTTTCTTTTAATCTTTTTTATGACTAGATTTGATGATTCTTCGATTAATCAAGATAACGTTTATTTATTTTCATATTGATTTTTTATATTTTAAACCTCAGATTAGATATGGATATGCGGTTTGTGTTCGGAGATAGTTTGCTCACGACGTGCGACTCTGATTTGTTAGTGTCGATGATCTCTCAATAGTTTGATCTCCTCTTATGGTTCGTTTGTTGATGCATTCGATCTATTTATATTTATATTTTGTTTGAAGATTTTAAATTAATTTTTAATATTTTCTTTGTATAATCCTTATATGATCTCAAATAATTAATTTATTGTGTTAATAGTTATATAGATATATCTTAATTGTATATTCATTGTAATGTTAGATATTAGCACTCTTTAAATAAAATTAATAGCTTGTATTTGAATAAAATAATACATTAATTACAAAGAAAAAACATTTCCTATTTAAAAAAAAGGAAATTGAATATATAGGTTCGGTCAAAACAAAAATAAATTAGGAGATAAGAGAGAACGGATCGCGTAATATCGTGGGATTGGGACCCATAACTATAGCAGAGTGAGTTGGCCACGTGATTCGGAAGGCTGAGGAAGGTGTGGTAGTAGTAGGCACGGCAGACATTTTTAATCACGTGATGGGATGCGGATTCCACGGTGAAACGGACATCTGTCCATTTCCAAAAACACTTTTTTAAAAAATTAATAAACCCTCACCTCCAATATTTTAGACAGATTAAAATAAAATAAAAAAAGCAAAAGGGTTTTATTATTTATTGATTGATTAGGCATAAGTAAATATTATGCTAAGACAACTCTTTAAAGCGGGAAGAAAAAAAGCATTGTTAACTGATCCCTAAACGGATTCCTCTGCTAAGGGAATGTTCATGTTACAGGAAAAACTCGGTGCTATTAAAAACAAAGCTTTTTCGTTTAAAATATGTAATTAAAGACAACTAAGACAGTGGACCTCCTTCAAAAAAAAAAAAAAAACAACTCAAGTACTGTCCGGTTGCGATGTTTGCGCGCTTACTTTTACTTCTTCCATAACTTTTTTTTTGTCTTCTTTAATAACACGACTTATCTCCTAATTTTAATATAAATGGTTTCTTTAATATTTTAAATTTTGTTTTTTAAAACAAAAAATTGAAATTATTTTTAAACTCTAAGAGATAATATAAAGAGATTTTTTTAGTCTATATCGATTTGTTCATAATTTTTTTTAATCATCGATAATACACACATAAATATAATTATTTAAATTCAAAATCTCTAAAGAAAACAATACTTCCTTCAACCCAAGATAATGTGAAGTTTTAATATGCGATCTAATTTACTGATTGTATCTATCTTTTCAGTTATCGTAACATCATCTAATGCTAATAAAGATTTGTACTCATAATTATTTTCCGAATAAAAATTATAAACATTTGGATAAGCTCTTCTGAGACCTGTTGCTGTAATTTTCGTATTCCAGAACCATGATATCATTTGTAAAAGAAAAGAAAAAAGCACTTTACAGTGTACATTGATATTAAAACCCATGTTCCAACCTTGTTATTCGTAGTTTAAAAAATGGGTAACGAAACCTTTATTTTATCGAAACAAAACAACACATGAAATAAATAACAAATAAAGAAAAAGCGAAAGCATATATGCATACATGCTGGCTCTTGATTAGGGATCTATACCTACTTTATTTATCGGATTTTAAAGTTGTTTGATTTATGTGATGTGCTTTAATGGCCATAATACAGTAGTTGCAATCCATATTCGCATGCAAGTAATAATTTATTAGAGTTGTGTTGTTAATTAATTTTCGTTTTATATATGTTTTAATTTCCTTCATCAATAATTGATGGATAATGGACCGCACTCTAATATAATGTGTACATAAAAGTTACATGTAATTATTAGCCTTGTAGTCAATGATAAATTAATCTGTCTGCATAGAGAATTTAACTTTATATGTTACGGGTAAAAATAAGTGATAAATGTAAAATAGTAAAAAGTATGAATATATAAAGAAAAATAATTTTATTATAAATCGATGTTAAATTATAAATGAATTATACACGAGGATTTTAAAAATTTAAATTTTAGCTATATTCTATATAATTATAATGTAAATTTACGTAGAAACTCCAATCACGTCGGTGGTAAAGAAATTATTATTATTATTTGAGGTCACATGTTTGAGCACCATTAATGTTAGAAGTACAAGCGATCAATGTCAAATGGTGGAGAGTTATTTTTTAACAGATATTGCCTTGTGTATGATCTATACATTAAGAAACAATTTAAAATCGATTTGAACTTGATTTTTTTTCCGAACCGAGTTTATAAAACTACAATTCGAAATCAATTCGAGTCAAGTTAAAAAATCATTAAGATATTGCCTTGTGTATGATCTAATACATTAAGAAAAATTTTAAAATAGATTTGAACTTGATTTTTTTCGAATCGAGTTTATAAAACTACAATTCGAAATCAATTCGAGTCAAGTTGAAAAAAAAATCATTTTTTCGAGTTGAGTCGAGTTTTCCTTGCACCTAAGAGTGAAAGTTTAAAAATTTAGTCTCGAGTGCATATTTCATAATATTATTAAAAGTTAATTACATCATATATCTCCAAACTACAACCCTCGTTTTAAAATAGTCCATAACTTTTGAATAATTCAATTTCATCATCAAATTATGACTCTCATTATAAAGTAGTCTATAAACTTTTGAACATTATATATTTTTATCCCTAAACTATGACCCTTCTCCAAAATGGTATCCAAACTTTTGAATATTCTAATTTCACCCCAACTTCATCCAAACATGTAATTAGTTTCAACCATGGTTTAACCTAATTTTTTCCCAAACATATAATAATCTAACTTGACCCAACAATTTTATTAATAATAGATATGATTAGTATAAACGTATAGTTTGGGATGAAATTGGAATGTTTAAAAAATTTGAAGATCAATTTAGAATGAAAGTTATAGTTTAAAAATAAAATTGACGTATTCAAAAGTTTAGGGATTAATTTATAAAAATGGTTATAATTTATAATTAAAATTTAAACATTTAAAAGTTTAGAAATTAGTTTAAAATAAGATCATATTTTGAGAATATACGATGCAACTAAATCTATTATTAAAGCAAATGATTATTAACACTCGGTAAAACTCGATAACGATAAGACTTTGTTATACAAATACGAATATATATTTATTTATTTATCATTGTCGAATTCATGAATGAAATGCGGTGGAGGAAAAATGCACGTGAGTGGCCTTTATCATCTGTGACGACAACCATGAAAATGACCGCGCATCACTTTTCCACGTTAACGACAATCCCTCCTCACGTGCTTTGCTCTCCGTTAATTATTAACAGTTCTTTTCCTTTTGACAAATTAGCTATTAAGATTAGTAGTTAAACTCACTCGCTTAACCATTTTTCTATAATATGTAAAATAAATCACCAAAATTTACAATAATTAGATATAAATGCATAAATTTTATAAATAAAAATTAAATCCCATACTTTATATTAGAGAAAATAACCTCATTGACCAAAAATGTCTTATAATATACGATTTTAACCATTTTTTTTGGATTTGCCAAAATGACCAACTAAATCGCAATGCGATCGATAATTCGCAACGCGAACTTCGACTATCGCAATGCGAACTTGGACTATCGCAATGCGAATATGTAAATCACGACTATCGCAATGCGAACTTAGACTATCGCAATGCGAACTTCGACTATCGCAATGCGAATATGTAAATCGCAATGCGATAGTCGAAGTTCGCATTGCGATAGTCCAAGTTCGCATTGCGATAGTCGAAGTTCGAGTTGCGATTTTCCAAATTCGTTGCGATAGTCCAAAATCGCAACGACTGCTGGTATTGCATTTGTTTCTTAAGAATTTTCTCTAAAAAGATAGTATTCGCGCGGACGTTTCGAAGACACGTATTACCACGACCACGATGAGACGAGACGGACGGCGGCGACGGCGCGCGAGAGTCCCCCTTGTTCTCTATCACTCAACAAGGAAGTGGGAAAGCCAAGCCTTAAATATCATTCCTAATAGTGTTTCCAATACTATGTGGGATTGAGCATTACCAACACTTATTTTCAATACAATGTGATTATTCAGGAAACAATTAACAATCATGCACCTTAAAACAACTGAATCAGCAACCAATTGCATTAGTGTTATACGATTAAATATATCATAATTAAAAGTCAATATACAATCAATCACGATTATTGCAATTTTAAGCAAAACATTCAAAAATAATATCACTATTTAAGGCTCAATCCCACATAGCATTGGGAACAAGTGTTGGTAATGCTCAATCCCACATAGTATTGGAAACACTATTGGGAATGGTATTTAAGGCTTGGCTTTCCCACTTCCTTGTTGAGTGATAGAGAACAAGGGGGGCTCTCGCGCACCGCCGCCGTCCGTCTCGTCTCGTCTCTTCTCTTCTTGGGTCGTGGTCGTGGTCGTGGTAATACGTGTCTTCGACACGTCCGTGCGAATACTATCTTTTTAGAGAAAATTCTTAAGAAACAAATGCAATACCGTCGTTGCGATTTTAGACTATCGCAACAAACTTGGAATAAATCGCAACGCGAACTTCGACTATCGCAACGAACTTGGAATAAATCGCAACGCGAACTTGGACTATCGCAATGCGAATATGTAAATCGCAATGCGATAGTCGAAGTTCGCGTTGCGAATCTGGAAACTGATTTGCGATACCGGAGATCCAGTTGCGAATTATCGATCGCATTGCGATTTAGTTGGTCATTTTGGCAAATCCAAAAAAAGTTGGTTAAAATCGTATATTATAAGACATTTTTGGTCACTGAGGTTATTTTCTCTTTATATTATTATATAATATTTAAATGAAATAATATTTAATTATTAAATGTTTTCATTTAAATATTATTTAGTATTACTATTTTCCGAGTGTTGTATGATAAACTGGTAATCCATCAAAATCAATCATGTGACGAATTAAAAATTCATTAGAAAATTAAAAATACCGAAAAATAATAAGAATCAATAGAAGGGTGACAAGAGGCTCTAAATCTTTATACCAAAACTCACGATAAGACAGAATTTAGATGTACTAACGACTTCTAAACAAAAAAGTGCATTGCACATGGGTTATTTTATTACTTTTTAACCCCATAAGCTAAGGCTATTTTTCCGGTATATTACTGGTGATCGGTATTATTACTGATCTAACACAGGTCAGACTATATTTCTCGATCTAACACCCTTAGCAGGAAAACACGTCTCTTGCACCGCGCTATATGCTGATTTGGCGCCACGTGGGTATAGCGCGCCCCCTGATCCGCGCTATACGCCACGTAGGGGTATAGCGTGAATCAGGGGTCGCACTATACGCCGTACCAAAAATATATTTAACGCGATCCCTGATCCGCGCTATATCTTTTATCTGAATAATTACATATAGCGCGGTGCAGGTACCACGCCTTATATGCTTATAAATACACTCCTCCGGCTCACATCTCCTCGCATCTCTCATCTCTTATAAATTAATACAATAATTCCGTCAACGAGTAATAATTCTCGCAATCTTCTCAAATTTGATTTAGAAGTTCGTGCGATTTTTAGTTATAGGGTAATTTTGTTATAATTTTTTAATTATACTTATTGTTTATTATCATTATTTGAAAAAATATTATACTAATTATTTTCAATTAATTTTTATGTTTGTAAAATTGAAAAGCATGAGCATACGTCGAAATAGTTTTGCGGTGCATGTAATAATATAAAATTATATTATTTAAATTATTTACGTTGATGTGTAAAAAATTTATTGTGTTATATTTTCGTTCATATATAATTTATTTAATCAGTTTTGTTTAAGTTATTTTTTTTGCAGATATAATATTTTCGCACTTTTAAACTCAAAGAATTGCGCGACTTTCAGCTATTGTTTATTATGATGGTGAAATTCGAGAAGATGAAACCGGCGTTGTTTTCGTATCAAATGAGCGTGTTAAAATATCATTCAAGAGAAACTTAACTCTTGAGGAGCTAATAACGAAGATTTCGAGGAAGATTCATGTTGAAAGTAACAGAAGAATGTCGTCGTTGTAGTACAAATTTCTAACATCATTGTTGTCATTAACTTATACAGCATTCGAACTTTCGAACAATGATGATGTTCAAATGATGGTTGAAGCTCAAAGTAACTATTCAGACGCCGCTATTGAGATGTATGCACATTTTGTTCAAGTGCGTGCTGTTCGGGGTCAATCTTTAAGCTCACACTATGGGCTGGTTGAACAAGTTGGTAAGTTGACAGCCCGACTACAATAATGTGTAATAATTTTAATGCCATAATGGGGAGACATTCATCCGCAACTCCTTACGATATGTACCGAGGTGGGTCCACGAACAATCCGTATGGCAACACCACGTCCAGTTCAAGGGGAAGGTATTCATCTGCAAATTTCTTTGACCATATGGAGATGTCATCGATGCAACCATCTGTGCAGTTTTCATTTGACACAATGGCTTCAAGCTCAAGGGAGAGGCATTCGACTGCGAGCTTTTTCGATCTCAATGTCGATATGCCTTCCAGTTCAAGAGGAAGGCGTGCAAGTAATAGGTTCTTTGATCTAAATGTGAAGAGCATGGAGGAACCATCATCTCCACCAGAAGAACCACTTCGTGAGCCTGGTGCGGATAGTGCTGAGACTAGACTATTCATTCACCCAGAATCACCGCAATTCAACTCCGATGATGATGAAGTTTCAGGAAATGTGGCACAAACTGACCCTCCTGCACACATGTATGAAGCTGATTATGGTGCAATGTACGAGCCAGAATTTGCGGATATACCTCATATCGGTGACTATGGATATTACTCATCAATAAATAATAGTGAGTTATCTTTAGGCATGGAGTTTTCAAGCAAAGAATAAGCGATGATGGCTATCAAAAATTACAATATTCGTAATTCTGTTAAGTCCAGAGTCAACCGATCGACGACCGAAAAATATGTATGCTACTGTGCCCGACGCGAAAACGGATGCAATTGGATGGTTCGCGTATCGAAAATGAAGAGGAAAAACAACATATGAGAACTAACAGTATACAACGGTCCTCGCACATGTTGTGCTGGAGGGGTCAACCAAGATCATCCGAACTTGGACTCTGAAGTGATATGCCAAGCCATCATGCCCATGGTAAAAGCAAGCTCTCATATAGTTGTTGCAGTCTTGATTTCAGCTATACAATCGCAGTATGGGTACACCGTCTCCTATAAAAAAGCTTGGTTGGCAAAACAAAATGTCATTGTCAAATTTCATGGCGAATGGGATGCATCTTACAACGAACTTCCAGGTTGGTTTAGGCTGGTGCGGTCGTTGAATCCTGGGACAATTGTGGACTTCGAAACCTCCTATGCATACCATAATGATCGAGTTCTTCGCGATCGATGCCAATTCTACCGAGTTTTTTGGAGTTACCCACAGTGCGTTAATGCTGCTAAATACTACAAGCCTGTGGTCCAGATCGACAGGACTTTCTTGTATGGAAAATACAAGCAAGTTTTATTACTGACAATTGTCCAAGATGGCAATCGCAACATTCTTCCAGTTGCTTTTGCTCTTGTCGAAGGAGAAGATACAGATTCTTAGGTTTTTTCTCCAAAATTTATGTGCACATGTTATCACGAGGGAAAAAATTTGTGTCATTTCAGATCGCGGAGCTGGGATCAAAGCAGCAATAGAGTCTTTGGGTCAAATGTGGCAACTACCCTTTGTCCAACATAAGTATTGTCTCCGACACATTGCTGCGAACTATCATGGAAGGTACAATAAGAATGATAAGCGTCAATTAATTGTGCCCATGGGTAAACAAAAGAAAGTTAGTAAGTTATACATTTTTTGATCAGGTTATGAACTACTTCCTCAAACGTTTGAATCAATGCTTCAAGATTTGTGGGCGAAGAACGAGGAAGAATACGATTACATTAGCCTCATCGATAAAGAAATGTGGACAAACGCATATGATGGTGGATAACGATATGGACACATGACGACCAACTTAGTTGAGGTAATCAATTCAACCTTAAAAGGTGCACGTCACTTACCTGTAGCGGCTTTGGTAAAAACTACATATTTTCGTTTGGGGGCGTTTTTTACGAAACTTGGGGGACAAGCTCAAACCTGGATGCAAGGCGGTCATGTCTATCACCCTAGATTAGTTGCAGATCTACAGGAAAAAAATTGCTGAATCAAATGGAATGTTTGTAACAAGCTTCTCTATAAGGCATCAAATTTTTCGTGCCACAGAGTTGCCCCGACCTCTTCAAGGGATTGAAGCTGTGTCGTTTAGAGTAAATCTAAGGGACAGAACGTTTGAATGCGGGTTTTTTCAAGCTCTAAAATATCTATGCTCTCATGTGATAGCAGCTTGCTCGCATACACGTCAAGACTATAACCATTTTGTGGATCCCGTATACCTACTATCTGAAGTTTTTAAGGTATACGAATTTGAGTTTCCCCCCATAGGTAATGACAAAGACCCTGATTAGGTTCAAGATTAGCTTCCAATTGTAACAAATCCGAGTTTATTGAGGGAGTGTGGTCGTCTAAAATCCAATCGAATTCATTGCGATATGGATATTCGAGAAAGATCTAGACAAGGCAGAAGATGTGGCCATTGTAGAAACCCAGGACACACTAGAAAAACATGTCCACTTCTGTTGTCATCAAGTAACAATTGATGAGGAAATGATGTATTTGTTTATCAAATAATAACTCTTGTATTTTAATTTGCATTTACTTCAAGTTAATGTCATTCGATAATCGCTGATGAAGATTAAAAAAACGAACACAATTATTAAATTTTATCAAACTAATAACAATTTGATATTTAAATACAACAAACTTACAATAAGAATTCAATGGTAAATGATAATCAAATTACAATAACTGATATTAAATGGTAATAAACAAAATTAACTAAAATATATTTAAAAAAAATCCAACAAATTTAACAAAATAAAGTAAGTATTAAATGAGAAATAATAAAAAAGTACAATTAAACAAAATAAAGTAAGTACAAATATAATTAAAAAAAAAGCTATCGATGCATGCGTCGCGAATGTGTTCCGCAAGGCGGTGGCTGTCGGTCTCGAGGAGGATTTCTTCGTATCACTGGTTCTGACTCCTCGTTGTCATCATCATCGTCGTCGTCGTCGTCACCATCGTCATCGTCGTCGTCCTGAGCAGGTACATCAGGTTGATAAGGAGTTGATGACGATGAAGCACCTCCATAGAATAAGGACCCTGGAGGTGTATGACTGACTATCCCACCGGCATGCGAAAACTGGGAAAACCCAGACATCGCTGAGTGTGAAAACTATACAGGAGGTGTATGTGCTGTGACCATGGGTGATGAGGATGAACCTGCCAAATATCCAGCATATGAACGCCAAGTCAGATCTGTAAATATAGACCCATAATAGCCTACAGGAGGGGTCATCTGTGACGGTGGCGGGGTCATAAAACCATGTGAAGGCGGCAGCGACATCTAGTAATGAAAAGGCGATGGCAACATCATATATGGCTGCAGTATCATATATGGTGCGGCATCATATAAGGCTACGGTGGCTGCTGGGAAGGTCCTGCTGGTGTAGTTGAGGATGAACCGGAAGCACCTGCTCTCCGTCCACGAGTGGGGGGACGATGGTGCTGTGTCGGTGAACGTCTCTATCGACGTCGTGGAAAGGTCTGCCCTCGTGCATCCTTGGGAAGTAGGAACGGTTTCCCGTTACTGTTGAACCACTCATAATAATCCTCAGCATAAATCAAGAAGTCAGTAAAAATGGGCTCTCTACGTGGAAGGCTCCGATGTCGATCCTTCCACAACACGACCCACTCATGATGCCTCACCAGCCAATCTGTATCTGTCTTGCCTAGGGGTGTTCAAAATTCGGTTTTAACCGAATTAGTTCGGTTAATTCGGTCGGCCACCGAATTAATTCGGTCGGGGAACGGTTAAGGATTTTTTTGGAATTTGGTTAATGGTTAATTCGGTTCGAAATCGGTTAATTAACTAAATTAACCGAATCAACCTTTAAATATAATTATATTAAGAGGCCCAATCAATTTAAAACCCAAATCAATATTAATTAATTAAAATAAAATAAAAACTAAATGCAAAATGTTTGAATCAAATTAATTAGATATTATTTATAATTAGATATTATTTAAATTAATTGTAAATTGTTTTTTTTAATTAAAAAAATATTAAATTCTAAAATTCTAAAAAATTTCGGTTAATTCGAAAATTAACCGAATTAACCGAAATTTATTCGGTTCGGTTAATGGTTAAAGAAAAAAAAGTTCGATTAATTCGAAAATGGTAGTTCGGTCGGTTCGGCCACTGAATTAACCGAATGAACACCCCTAGTCTTGTCGCATCAATCTAAGCTATGCAACTCGTTCATATTGCGAGGTGCTTCCGAAATTGGTTGAAAACAACAAAACTGCCGGAGGACGCGATCAGTGGAGTGCCACTCGACGGTCGCATAACAGATCAGAGGGACCATCGCCATCCAAACATCTGATGGACCCCTCAACTCAGGTGGGATCACCGCCTCCACATCATCAGTAGAATATGGCACCCATTTAAAACTAAAACAAATAATATATAATTTTTATCAAAATAATAATCTAATTATATAACTATAATCTAAAATTGATTTTTAAACATTAAAATTCATACCTGTTTGCCAGCCTTTTGATCGATTAGCACCTTAATTTTTTCTAAATCATCAGGTAGCTCATGATGATTTTTCTTATCAGTAGACCACCTATTCAAGGAAAAAAATTTGTTATACACTGTATAAAATTATCAATATACAAAATCAGTTTTATAATTACCTCAAAAGTAGTGGAAATACGAATGGGTTCTTCATAACGGGACATAAAAAGGGCAATCGATACCATGCCCAAGACTGCAGCAGCAGGAGACATCCACCGATAGCATTACGCCTGTAGTCAGGGGCTCCACACATCTCCCTGTACAGCAAAGCCAAAACTGTCGAGCCCCAACTGAATGATCCGGCGAGACGAAAGTCGCTAAGATGTCGCAACCACATGCAGTGAACTAGGTTGCGCGATTTGTCCGGCATTAACAACCCTCATATCAGCTGCAGTATGCATGCCCGTGCATACATCTTAACCTCATCCTCAGAGGAGTCTGCGCTCAACTCCCGAAAATTAGCATCTAACCAATTTAACGGTATCATACCTCCGATAAAATTTTCCGGGACACGTCCTAGACTATCCCGACACAAAGTAGTCCAAGAACCAGAAGCTATCCCCGATATCACATCTCCATCCACTGGAAGCCCCAGGTGCATAGAAACATCCTCAAGCGTGATCGTGCACTCTCCGCACAGAAGATGAAATGTGTGGGTCTCCGGCCTCCACCGCTCTACTAAGGCAGAAATCAGATCTGGCTCTATCTTACAGTGACCCTGATATCTACCTATGTAACCGAATTCAACCTCTACTAAATACGGCAAGACACGACTGGGTATCACTAACTTAATATTCCTAATAAAAGGATCTTATACACGGTCATTCTCCTAAAAATAAATAATTACAAAAATTAATTCTTAATCTAATAATCATGCATTAAATGAATCAACTAATTATTTCTAATAATTTAAATTAAATTAAAACGTTAAAATGTTACCGTATCAGCAAAGTGTCGAGATATTTAATTCTTAATCTAATAATCGTGCATTAAATAAATCAACTAAATATTACTAATAATTTAAATTAAATTAAAACGTTAAATTGTTACCGTATCAGCAAAGTGTAGATATATATGATTTCCATCCGAGCGAAGTAGACTGTTTTCCATTATATATCTGCAAAAGAATTATATTAGTAAAATATTAAATAAAGTAAAAACATAATAGTAAAAATATTATAAAATATACCTTAAAAATAGAGTATTGGAGAGAAATTTAGCGCGGATCAGGGGACGCGCTATACCCACGTGACGTCATATCACCGTATATCGCGGGGCAGAGGGCGCATTATACCTACGTGGCGCCAAATCAGCATATAGCGCGGTACAGGGGGCGCGCTTTCCTGCTAAGGGTGTTAAATCGGGAAATATAGTCTGACCGGTGTTAGATCGGTAATAATACCGATCACCGGTGATATACCGGGAAAATAACCATCACCTAAACGTTCTTATTATCCTGTGGAGGTTAAATTCAAAGTATTTGTTTCGACCAATGTTTTTAAAACCGGACCGGATATTGAATCGGTGAAGGTACTGATTTACTGGTTCAACCGGGTTCAACCGCGGTTGAACCGGATTTTATATAAAATATTTTTTTTAAATTTTACATAATATTCAAAGCAATATTAATATATATATGTAACATTTTTTTTAAGTTTACAATATTAAAAGGTATAAAAATATCACAAGTCATAACATCTATAAATTGAAAACCATAAAATCAAGTGAAACAAAATGATTCAAATCAACTACAACATAATATTTAAGGTAAAACCTATTAAATAATAAATATAATTATATAACTATAAAAAAAATTGGAGCTTAAAAAATCATAACAAATGATGTCATTTGGTCTAATTTTTTTTTTTAAAAACAATCTCACATGGCTAAGAAACATAGAAGAACATCCCAAAAGTTTAAAGAGTAAAAATATGAGAACAAAATAATCTCACATAACTAAGAAACATAGAAGAGCATCACAACTTACTTCTATAAATAATAGAGGTAATTTGACATTCAAAATCATTGAGCATTTTGGTGAGCACAAAGCGAACTATTCTTTCGCAGCTCAAATTTTAGACTTCAATCGAACTTTTAATTTTTTTTAAGTTCAAACCTTTTCAAGTTCAAGTTGTAATATTATATTTCGAGTTCGAGTTGAACTTGATAATTTTTAGCTCGTGAGTTTTTGAGTCGAGTTGAGCTTACTTTTAAAGTTTTTGAGTTCGAGTAGAGCTCAGCAATACTCGAATTTGACTTGGCTCGTTTAACAAACGACGTCGTTTGGTTTAATTTTTTTTTTAAAAAAATGAACCGGCGGTTCAAACCGATTTTGCTGATTTTCAGCCGGTTCACCCCGGTTTTCAGCCGGTTCTACTGGTTTTCAGCCGGTTCATTGCCAGGCCGGTTTTGTGAGGTAACCGGACCGGACATGCCACCGGTTCACGGTTCAGCCGGTTGAACCGATCGGTCCGATTTTGATAACCATGGTTTCGATCCAAGGTAAACAAAATATCAATATTTAGGGATCGTTTGTTTACTGTTGAATGGAATTATTCAGCGCTGAATGCTGAACGGTTCAACATTCAGCGTGTTTGATTCTTATCTCTGAATGAAGACTATGCTGAATGAAACAACAAAACACTGTTGAATAATTCATCATTAAAGTACATCCTGAATCATTATACATTCGGTATTTTATCATAATACCTATTTTTTCACATATTATATTATTAAACAATTATATCTTATAATATAATAAATTATTATAAAGGTATAAATAAAAATATTCATAATTCAGATTGTACATTCATAACTATTATCAAACAACATGTCATATTCAGAGTCAATTTATACAGAACTTTTGAATCATTCAGGCCATTGATCATTTTATTTTATCAAACATCCCCTTAGCCAGGTAAATAAAACGGACAGAACTTTAATTTACTAATAGTGATTTATAAATAAAAAAGAATTTATCATTTTCATCGTGCGAGGTTTAATTACAGTTTTAACGTGGAACATGTCGAGTCTCTTGCTCGATACGCGGTAGCTTTTTTTTTTTAAAATATATGAATTTAAATTTATTGTTAAATTATATATATATATATATATATATATATATATATATATATTCATTTTTATACAAATATTTAGTCAAATTTAAGATACATATTTATGAATTTACTGTTTTTCCTTCTTCTTTTTAAAAATGAGATTTACTATTTTAAATTTTATCTTAAAAACACTTTTAAAAAGTTCTATAGATAATTCCATCAATTAAACATAAAACACAATTAATTGTATGTAAAAACTATTTAATCATATAGAAATTATAGAAATTCAACATCTATTAATTTATGAGTATTTCATCCAAATAAAATTTTACGTAAAAAAGATTTTGTTTCTGAATTTTCCTTTTAAAATTCCAGACATGCCCTCTCCCCCCAAACAAAGCTTGTTCTCTTCCTTCTATTATATCTCTTCCCCTTCTTCTCCTCTTCATCCAGCCCCTCTCTCTCTTGCCTTCAAGCTTCCCACAGACCGGGAAATTAATTGAGGTAAACGCTAAAACCTTAACATTTCTACTCCAGCATGGGAATTTGAGTTATGACTGGCTCGGTTTCTGTTATCTGCTCTCTGCATCTGCATCACTCCGCTAGATTTGATTTATGTTTCCGATCCGACTGCTTGTTGCTCTCGCTCGTCTCGTAATCACTCCCTGTTTAGTTTGTTGAGAAGGAGGAGAGCTTATTTTCGAAGATATAGATAGAATTTGAAACCACGGCTTCAAGCTCTTCGGAATTCCATTGAATTTGACGTGGAATTTTGAATTCTTGTTCCTCTTAGATTTCATAGAATATAATTATAGTTTCTGATCCGAAATATAAAAAAAATCCGGCGCCAACTGGCCGTCGTCGATGGAGCTCCCTCAATCCCGGCCTTTCGGAGCTGAAGGTAATATATTTTACTACGTCGTTTTATTACTGTTATTATTTTATGAGAGGAAATTCACAAAAGATTGTTGGAAATATTTTGCTTAATTGATTTGTGTTGAAATTATGAATTAGAAGCTCTTTTCTTCGAATTAATTCCTTTTCTGATAAACAGGAAGAAAACCAACGCATGACTTTCTTTCTCTGTACAGTCATTCAAGTGTTGAACAAGATCCAAGGCCACCTTCTCAAGGTAATTTTTTATTTTTTTAGATCCCAAAAAGAAATAGAAACAAACAAACAGATTTGCCGCTGTCTGTTTTCATATTTTTCATTCTCTCTCTCTCTCTCTCTATTTTTTTTTGCCGCTAAAATTTTCGTTTATTATACAATGTTTTCATTCAGTGATAAAACCTAGCTATTATATAAATAAGTTATAATTTCTAAATTTTTTGGTAGAATAATAAATTGCCCAAAATTATCTTAAATATGAGAAAAAAATATAATCCTATATATTCGTTTAAGAAATATATATATAATTCTATAAAACATTTTTATACTAAACTAATATTTCTCTCTTTTTCAATACTATTCCCTCTAAAAAAAGAACTCCCCTTCCAAATCCTCCATCTGTATAATGGGGCACACCAATTTTAATTTACTTGATTTTTTTGTTTTGTTTACCTTTACAATTAAATTAATGTTATTTGATTGTTAACATTAAATTTAAGGTTATTATCTAATACAATTTCATTGATAAAAAACAATATCACAAACAGAAAAAATATTAAAATATTATCAAATATCTCATTTTTTAGAGTTTTATAAATATTTAAAGGAATATTTTATAATATTTCAATATTAATTGAAAATTTAATTTTACAATTTTATATTAAATAATATTTTTTATTTAAATATATATTCACATATATAGATTACATTACGTGTATTTGAAAGAGATAAATAGGATATCAATACAATTATGCTTTAAAGGTTTTTTTGGAGACCATTTTTAGAATTTTATTAGGGATCATGATTCGGAGTAGTGCACGTGAATGAATTTTCTTCTTCGGAATGAAAACAGCGGACCAAATAAAACTTTTGTTTGGGTCCATTACTTGAAATTAAATTTTACTAATAAAAAATAAAGAAAAAATTATACTGATATTAAAAATAATATAAATATGATATAAATATTTACAGTATTTTTTAACATATTATTTAATATTAATTATTGATATATTATATAATACAGGTTATATCAAAATACAATATTAACTGTAGGTGATTTGACAAGTCATACAATTCACATCACCACCAACTTTTCCTTGTATATCGTTTCTTCCTTCTTTCTTTTGCTTCCATAGTTCCATTCCATGATACCACATATAAATATTTGAATTCATTTATATCTTAAAATGTCGGAAAATAAATATTTCTTTTTATATAGACTATTTTTAATTTATGATTTTATTTATAATAATACTGTTATTTATTACAAATAGATTAATAGAAATTCGGTATAAAAATAATTATTATTGTCTACAGAAAATTAATTGAGATGATATTTTATAAATATTTATTAAATTTAATGCATATAAACATTGGGATGAAGTTACATAGCAGTTTGGAATAGTTATTGCTCCTCTGAATTTTTTTGTATAATGATATTTTATGTAATTTTTTGTTTAAATATTTGTTAAATAAGATTTTTATTTCTCTCATTTTTAAATTAAAATACTTAATCAATTATTATTCTTTTAATATAAGATAATTTTACCCTTCAATATTTGATCCTAATTAGGTCCATGAATAAACATAGGTAAATTGGGATATTGAATAATTATTCAACACCAACCCAAACAGTTTGATGAGAATGAACTTCACGTGAAATTGATGCAGATGGAATACGTCAACAACTTTACTTAATCCATCTTTGAGATGTGGTTTGAACTTTGAACACCAATTTTCAACTCTTAATGCTTAATACTATATGTAGCATGTCTCTTATAGAAGACGAAATCATCCATAAAACTTAATTCTAATTATTTTATTTTATTATTAGTATTAATGATTATAAGATAATATTTGTTAATTCTTTTAATTATTTGATAATAAATATTCAAATATCTTTATAGACGTATACGAACATAGGACATCTAAGAATAACAATCGCTCATTAACTAATAACCATTTAAATTGCTTGATTTGTATTAATTTCAATTATTATTATTATCAGTCTACTCTTTTCTAAAACACGAATTTTAATAATCACCAAATTAACTCTTATAAATTGGTAATCGGTTTTTAATATTAGAGTTTTCCTTAACTAAAAATCATACGAGAATTTAATGCTAAACTGGAATGGACTTCCTATGTCTAAATGTGCAGGCGCATACCTTAAGACTCGTGATTTTTTACAACTGGAACAACAAGGAAATCAAATTGCCAAGAAGGAAACAGTGGTCGAGGTAGCGAGTGTTGAAAAGCCACCACTACCGTTGGTGGGACGCATTCTTCCCGGCGAGATTGGAGCTTACAGTATAAGCCACATTTCCTATTTTAATCCTAGAGCCCCAAAGGCAGAGGGAGCCGTATTCACTGTTGCCGAAGGAAGTAGTACGGAGAGAAATGATGAAAACTCAAACTGCAGTTCTTACACTGGAAGTGGTTTCACTTTGTGGGAAGAATCTGCAGGAAAGAAGGGAAAGACAGGGAAGGAGAATGCGGGAGAAACACCCTTTGTAATAGGTAAAAACTTTCTTACTTTTTATATATGCATTAGTTTTCCAAAATGTATTTCTTCTTGCTATCGTCATGCATTTGTTAGGATATATTCATTACTTGTATTAGTGCTTCTTCGGTTTCATATGTTTGATAGAGTACAATTTACATCGCATTGTATTTGCATGCATATATACATATCAATGCTGCTGTTAAATGTGTCCCATGTATTTGCATGCACATGCATGGTCATCGGCTCGTCGCTATAATTTCAGGTTGGTACGTTAAAACCTATCTGGATGTTCCATAATGTTATTGAATTTATGCATTAAGTCATTTTGTTCCATGTGTTCTCGAAATCAAAACTTAACATTTCATTTTCGGAGTAAAAAGCTGCTGTGCTCGTTTACTTGATATAAATTTTGGCTGCTACTTCTGATAGAATCAGCGGGGAAGGTGGGACAGTGTGCCACGACGTCGTTGGACAAAGGGTCTCAGTCGTCGACCAACAACCATCCCAAGAGTTTCAGTTGTCTCTCTTCCTCTCAGTCAGTCACTACTTACTCTAGTTTCTTTTATTTATTTATTTATTAATAAATTTTTATTACTTCTGGGTTAAAAATGAACCAAAATGGTTTCTTTGGGATCTATTCACAGACCATCATCAAAGCAGAAAAGTCAAACCTTCATGGAAATGATAAAATCTGCAAAAGGTAGCTCGCTTGATGATGATTTTGAAGAAGATGATGATTTTATTCTCAAGAAAGAGAGTTCCATCACCACCCATAATATAGGTATCAATATTCCCCCTTTGTATTTATATCTAAAACATACGTGTATCATCACTTACTTCTAGACCTAAGTAATTATGCAACATTATCGTATATTAATGTAAATATTAGTGAACTTAGATAAAGACACAATGTGGTATTTCTAAGGGTATTTAGAATTTCGTTGTTCTAATGATTGTACTTATTTTTACAGGAGAATTGAGAGTGAAAGTGGATGGAAAGAGTGCCCCTGATCAGAAGGCCAACACCCCAAGGTCAAAACACTCTGCTACTGAACAACGAAGGAGGAGTAAAATTAACAACAGGCAAAAGCATAACTCTAATCAGCTTCGCATTTGATATATATTAGAATTCGCCATTATAGACTAAAATCTTGCTACTTTTTTTGCAGATTTCAAATGCTGAGAGATATCATTCCAAATAGATACCAAAAGAGAGATAAAGCCTCGTTCTTATTAGAGGTACATAGATTCCTTGTAATAGTTATTGTTCCTGTCTTCAATTTCCAAGTTCTGAAACCATGTTTGTTTCAATCTTTCATAGGTTGTTGAGTACATTCAGTTTTTACAAGAAAAACTAAACAAATATGAAGGAACGTATCAAGGTTGGAGCAATGGACCATCAAAATTGATACCATGGGTAAATTCTAAACTTAGCACTGTTAACTAAGAATTGCACATTCACTCTTACGTTACTTAAGTTCGAGTGAGTATCGGATATGAGTGAGTATCGGATACGAGTGTGTCCGAATATATATATCAATGTTGGAGCAACATAGCAGATTAGATTGGTTTGGCATTACAGTTTGATCATTTGTTCAATGACTGAAACAGAGAAGCAACCAGAGGCCTACAGAAAATCATGCCGATCAATCTCAAGCTGTTAATGGCACCGTCAACCCAACCGTTCATGAAAGTGCAGAGAGCCCTATCGAACCTCCTAATATGAGCAGAGCTACTACCAGCTTCAGAGCGATGGACCTTAGCCCGGGAATGATGAATAAAACGATGCCCTTTCCGATGTCACTACAGCCAAACTTCAACTCTGCTCTGAACTCCGTTCCAGCAACTCAAGTTGTATCTAGGTTGCCATCTGATGCAGAAAACAGTATACCTCAGCCTCAAACTATACCATGTCATACTGGTTCCTGTGCTACTAATGGTTCAATTCCTAATGAGAAGCAGAAAGAACAAGAGCGGACAGTTGAAGGTGGAACGATTAGCATCTCAAGCGCATATTCGCAACGGTAAGTTCTTCACCATGCCTCCGATTTTCTTGAAGTATTTCTGTTCGACATTTGTGTTTAACACAAATCTGGTACGTAATTTGTCCATGGTTGTACAGGTTGTTGAATAAGCTAACACAAGGCCTACAAACTTCTGGACTAGATTTGTCACAAACCAGCATCGCAGTGCAAATTGAGCTCGGGAAGCGATCGAACTGCCGACCGTCGGCTCCCGCATCCATACTTAAGGTTGTTTTCCATTGCTACTGCCAGCCTCCAGAATTTTCTTCATTTTTAGCATATCATTTCCTTTTTCATCTTGGAAAAACCATAGAATTTCGATCTAATTTTTCACCGTGTGCTTTTTTTGGTCTTAGGGCACGGCGGCTCCCTCCGTAAATCAAGGGAAGACACGCCCAAGAGTTGGATGCGGTGAGGATTCTGATCAACCTTTAAAGAAGCTTAAAACATGAATGAGATATTCATTATTATTAATCATTTTTTGCTGGGTACAATGCCCTTAAGGGTTGTGCACTCGCCAAGTTTGATAAACACTACCAAATAACTAATCAGTCAGCTAAGATAAAATATCCATCCATGTACATGTTATCTTCATTCGGGTAAGTATTGCATACAAATATATGTTCGACGGGGTACTTAAATTTTTCCTTTTTCAATTTCTTCTCTCTTAATTTGAAGGATATATGTGTCGAATATGAATATCGAAACTATATATTCAGAAGCATAGAATTCTCATAAAAATATAGTAATATATATTATTCACCATATGGGTGTTGAGAAGCTGCTGCTTTTCATCGAAGGCTTCCATCGTCTGAAGTTTCCTATTATTATTTGTCAAGCATGTTTTTATTAGTGATATTCAGCTCTCTAATATATTTCAAGTTTTAATGTAAATTCAAATATTCAGTTTCCTTGCATTTAATTTATCATTTTGATTTCTGTTGCCATCTTTCCGCACAAAGAATTACCGGAAATTAATGTCTTCTAGAATTTGGATTAAGTCATTTAGTCAACTAAAGTCTATGGTGACATCACCGAACCCCCATATGTTAAGTTTTATAGTTCTTAGTTAAGCTCTTACTAATTAAAAAAAAAACTAAACAATTTGATTCAACTTGAATTTTATAAATTCGATTTGATTCAAAAAAATTCAAATAAAATTCAAGTTATAAAATAAAACTTATCAACATTATTAACTTAATTTTTTAACCCAACCCGACTTAATTAAGTTGAATACTCACCCCTTGTGATAATATTAGGGAAAAAATACAAAATCAATTCTAGGCCAAACTGTCCTTAAATCTTTTAACTTACAAGCAAAAGCAAGTATATTTTAATATTTTAAGTCAAATACGTGATCTCCAAAATTCCATCCAGACTATACTTGAATTGTTTTATTTCGGCACATAAGCAATCATGATACAATGTTCCAACAAATTACATGCTTTTACTTTGTCACCACTCTTATTTAAACCGAGCTTTGAAGTCGATTAAACTCGATATGCGCTGACCAAAAGAAAACTTAACATGCTATATATTAATAATAAATTCCAATATATAAATTTTTGACTTGACATTTAGAGAATCCAGGTACTCGAAAAATAACCTTTATTTAATTTAATTTCATGTTCGAATAACAGTTCATGCAAATAACGAAAATCCAAATTTAAACAACATGAATATATATCCAACTCTAGCATTCTATAAATCTTAACATGTAATGTCTTTTTCCTTTCACTGTGTCAAAATCTGTATTTGACATATAATAATTGCATCAAAATCAAATAAGCGTTCTGCTTTCTTTTTAACATATCATTCAAACATCATCCCAAATAGCAAATGGTTAGCCTATTCAAAGACCGGATTACTTGTTCAATTCACTAAAACCGATTGGATCTGAAACCGATCAATTTTTTAGGGCAGAAAGAGGAGCATACGATTTCTATTGGGAAAAACCATTCCTTGCATTTGACAGGGGGAGGAAGCCATACTACAAAGAAATACAATGGTCCATTGTATAAGACAATGATATATATATATAGATATGTATGTATATATGCTAGAATCTAACTATAACATTTAAAAAGGAAAAACTGAGGTAATGCAAGATTGAGGATGGACCAACCTTCCATGAATCCCGAGTCTCCACAATCCAAAGATATACTTGCAATCCTCGTATACAAATACCTTTTGATCAGACATTACCCTATAATGGTAGTGCAGCTCTTCTATACACGCTTCGGATTATTTTCGTATACTAAAAATCTGTGTCCTCCAGCAGCTTTGCAAAATCGTCTTGGGGTTTCTTCGAGTTCTTCAGTCCCCAAGCTTCTCCACAACTACCTCCTTTTAAGTAAAACCTTCGGTAATGTCATTTTTGTGTAGAGAAACTGCCTTTCGGTTTCAGGTATGATGCTAGCACTCTAGAAAAAGAAAACACCCATAAACGTAACAAATCCCATGACAGAAAGATCACGAGCTACTTAGTTGACCATATCGTTGTTGCAAGCATTCTTCTGGATTGGCATAGAAGTAATCCTCTTCTTTAGGCCTGTCAGGTATCACCAACCTTTTAGTCGGTTGCCCCTTGCGATTTTCATGAGATTCCTTCACAGCTTCCGAGAACTCATCCCAACTTAGAGATCCGTTATTGTACTGATCTATCAAATCTACCAAAAACCTTCTGTCCAACAAAATTGTCTGCTTGAACCCCAGATACCTGTAGGAGCATTCACCACTAAATTGTTACATCATAGAAAATCTTCAACTATGAACGACAAGAACACACTCTAGAACTATTATCATTTGGGGGGGGGGATCATAGACAAAGCATTCTTAAAAAAGGGTAGTCATAGTTTAAGTTTCTACAGTTTCAAACACAAATAATATCATATTCATGAATCTAAGAACAAAATCCGGGTTGGGGGGAGAAGAAAGAAAAAGTTTGGCTATGATTTCAAGCTAGAAACAAACTATTATCCCCTTCTGACGCTAGATATAAAAGTGGGGATATTCAGACGCATAGAGCATATTAAAAGCAACACAGTACCTGCGATGGCCTTGAACAACTTTAGCCATGTTTCCATCATATGTAGGAATAAAAATATCACTCTCCAATGAAACAAGATAATCTAATGCAGCCATCTGGGATGAATGATTTTGGAAAAAACTAAGGTCCGATGGCTCCAAGAGAGTCTCCTTTCTAACCTGTTTCAACAAACAAAAGGCTAATTATTAATACATGACTGGAAAAAAAGTGAGTTGGCTTAATTTCGAGTTACATACCAATTTTGGATAAGCAGCAGCAAGATCTGCTAATCTCCTCTTTCCACCATAGATTTCACCAGCTGCAATATAGATTTGGTAACTATTATCAATGTCCAGTGCCCTCAAAATAAGGGCGGTTTCCTCAGGCGTCAAGGGGCACAAACCATCTTTCCTTTTCAAGTCTGAATTTATTATTTTTTCTTTCCACCAGGGATAAGCATATCTGCCAAAACGGCCATGTGATACGTGAGATTAAAGTTTAAATTTAGGCATTCAGTAAATTGTAAAGATACATGTACAGGTCACCTCATTCTTGTCAACTCGTCCACCTCTTCTTCATTGCAACCGTGGGTACAGCCAGAAAATGCTAACATATCCATTTCATATCTAAGGTGAAGTACTATGAAAGGACCATTTTGCGTTAGAAGCTTAACAACTCGTTTACCTAACTCCTCTATCTGAGGAGTGAATCTTAAAGCATTGAAATTTACACGACATCGCAGCTTCTGAACATCTAAAGTCTGTCCATTGTTGGCAAGTCGAGCATCAGTTCTATTCAAATGTACAACTTTATACTTCTTTATCAGAGGAATAATCTGCATGAATAGATGCATATGAATTTAAAAGGAGTCTTGTTAGGAAGTAAAAGACTGGGAAAACATAAAATTTACAAAAGAGAAGAATGAACCAAACTATGTTATAGTATGTCTACAAAGCACTACCAAAATAAATAAATAAAATGACAGAATTAACCTGGTTATGATAGTAGGACATATCTGACCAGCTAATTGGTGGCATTGAATACACACTCCCCATTTCCACTATTTTCTTAAGCCTAGGAGGCAACTCCTTCAATATTCGAACCTCATCTCTCAACGATGTAATGAAATGATCCACGTCAAATATATCTTGAAATTCACTGACATATCAATTAAAGAATATTTATTAATATGTAAGAATAATGACCACGGTTCAAAAAATACTAGAAATATATATTAGAACATCCTTTTGAAGGCTATAAATCCAATAACTCCAATGATACCAACAAAGCTTAGTTAACACACCTGGGATCAGCCCAGAAGGATGTTTTATCCAGCTCAGGGACTATAAGTGTGACATTCAAATATCTTGCAATGGTAACCATGTCACAAATCTGTCATGCAAACCCCCCAAAACAAAAGACCATGGCATAAATTTCCACAGATTTACACCACAAAAACAAATGATGGAACTTAATTAATCTAGAAAGAAAATGGGGGGGGGGGGTTTAATTTTATTTTCTAGAGTACTCACTGCTGCTCGCATTTGATTGAGACCTCCATTACATGAAACCATCAGGTATCCATTATTCTTATACACCCCTGTAGTTAAAAAAATATATCATTTAAGGATCTAAATTCAGTAACCAGAATATTAAACAGCACGTACAAATGATCCCTAAAACTTGAATGAAAAAGTAAGAATGAAGGTAAGGATGAAAAGTAAGAAATGCACTTATGGAGCTTGTAAATTCGTCAAACAAAGAGATGAAAACCATTCAATTCTATTGCTTACAAAGGTTTTCCTTGTTTCCAGGAGAGATTGGCTCAATTTCTTCCCTAATTTAACCAAACAAAATTGTATAATAGCAGAAACAACGTTCAAAATTAACAGAAATAAAAGAAGAGGGGGAGATTACTTTTGGGAGGAATTACACGGGCGGGAAAGGCAAGAACTTTGTCTTCAATGGCGGAAACGGAAGAATCCTGACGAGAGAAACATGAAGGGCAACCCTTAAGGACGCGAGGTCCCCATGTCTCTCCCAAGGTCATTAACTGTACGATGCAAGTCCAAAGCAACACAGATATGGCAGCGCGTATGATCCACAGCTTCATTCTCGAACCTTTTTTCAAATTATCCAATCTCTCGCCTCCGCTAGCTCCTGCTCCGCCGCCCCCTTTCATTATCCCAAGTCTCATCCCTCCCTTTTTCACAATCCCTTCGAAACTGCACATTTCCAGCAACAACCTCAATCTCCACTCTCCTCCTGATATTACCCCGTAATACGACACCGCTTTGTTCCCTCCAAATGTTATCAATGCAGAATGATATTCAGTACCAACATCGCTTCTTCCCTTTTTATTTCACATCAAAAAAATAACCTAACAGAATCTGGAAAAAAATCCAATAACATCTAAAAGAATAACAAACACATAAATATTCAATAACCAACAAGGCTCAATTTCTTCTTCTTTTCGCCTCAAATTCCCAAATCAAACTCAATAACTCAACCAATTCCACTCCAACAAATAAACTAATTATAAAAAAACCACACACACACACAAATAAACAAAAGAAAATATATTCCAACTCCTCGGCGATCAAATCCTTTTCCAGAGAGAAATTACCGTGGAGTGGCCTTTGAAAACCGCCGTGTCGGCAGTCAATCGATAAAAACACGGAGAATGAGGCGAATTGAAAGAGAAAAGGAAAACATATTATAGAAATGTTGAATATAAAAAGCGGTATGCATTTACGATGTGGGCGAGATAAATCGAGGGGAACGTGAGCCGTACACCGCTGGGTGCACTTTTTAACCATGGTTTATAATAATCGTTAAATCACTAAAAAGATCCTTCAACTTATTAATTATTTTGTTAACTAAATTTGGATTGACATTCCATTTTTTTAAGAACTGATTTTTATATAAAATATTGAAAATAAAAGTAACACCATTTTAAAAAGAGAAAATAACCTCAGTGACCAAAAATGCCTTATAATATACGATTTTAACCAACTTTTTTTGGATTTGCCAAAATGACCAACTAAATCGCAATGCGATCGATAATTCGCAACGCGATCTCCGGTATCGCAAATCAGTTTCCAGATTCGCAATGCGATTCTGACTATCGCATTGCGATTTCCCAAATTCGCGTTGCGATTTTCCTAATTCGCAATGCGAATACGTAAATCGCAATGCGAATACATAATCGCATTGCGATTTTCCTAATTCGCATTGCGATTTACGTAATCGCATTGCGATTTACGTAATCGCATTGCAATTTACGTAATCGCATTGCGATTTACGTAATCGCATTGCGATTTTCTTAATTCGCACTTCGATTTACGTAATCGCATTGCGATTTACGTAATCGCGACGAGATTCTAACTATCGCAATACTGAATTTCAAATTCGCAACTCGATTTCTGAATTCGCAACAGGTTTTAATTTCGCAACACAAATGTTTTGGGTATAAAATACGCAGCAGCATCAACTCATAACCTAAATCCCTAAATCGCAACTCATTCCATCTCCATCTATCACTCTCTCCGGCGACATCTGTTCCTATATCCAACGACATCCTTCCCCATCCGGCAACAGGTTTTAGTTTCGCAGCTCGTTTGTTTAGTAAATTAATTTACAATAATGAAATCATCTAATGTTGTTCATGTTTGGATATATTTGTGTTTTGGAGGGTCATGAGAGAATGTTCATGGTGTTTTACAATATATGCCTTTACCCATGAATCTTCAACTAAAACTGTCATTAAAAAAGTTAACTTATGAAACTCTAATGTTACGTGTTGCAAATAAATTGAATTTAGAGCCCCTAAGTGGATTTAGGCTATCTTATCAGAGAAATGGTAAAGTTTATTTGTTAACCGGCAATGAAGATGTTGAACGATTCATTGCTTACATTAGTGTTTCAAGTGATGATGTTACATTGTATGTTGTTGAACCTAGAAGTAGTGAAGTTGGGTCAGTAGCGGGTAGTAATCAACTAAGTTTTTCAACCCCAGTTTATGGTGCTCAAAATTTAATGGTTCCACCACAATTTCATCACCAAGCAAATATTGTTTCACCACATTTCCAATACCAAACACAATCTCAAAACCTACAACCTTTCCCTAATCCAAATCCCAATCAACTTTCAGCACCAAATTCCGGTTTTCGTATTGACCAGTTAGACGATGATGAGCCAACAAAAAAAATTGTGAGTACTAGTCAGTATTCGAAATTTGATCTTGGTCAATACCCGGACTTTGATCTTGGTCAATACTCGGATTTTGATGATTTTTCAGAAGAAGAAACAGACCCTGCGTGTAATGATTTTGATATTGGTCAATACCCGAATTTTGATGATGAAACAGCCGTTGCTGAGGAAGATGTTGTTGATGATAATGAGGAGGAAGTTACGACTGTAAATGAACATGTTGAACATCCATTCTGTAATTCATATAACACTGTAGAAGAAAAAGAAGAAGAAATCCCCAAAGAAAAGTCCCCGAAGAAAATGCCACGGGAGTATAACTGGAATATGCCAGAATTACTTCAGATACCGGAAGAAGAGTTGGTAAAGATAGCAGTTGATTGTCACACAAAAATTATTCGTATCAAGAAAGATGATTGTTTTGATACAAAGGAAGACTTGAAGATAGCTTTGTATACGAAATGTGTGGAAGATGACTATCAACTAAAAGTTAACAAATCAAGCAAAGATCGTTTCGAAACAAGGTGTATGATTGAAAAAAACTGTATGTGACGTATGATTGCAAAGAGGATAAAAGATTGCGAAATGTTTCAAGTTAGGACTTTTATTGATAAACATACATGTTCAAGAACCCAAGTTTTTCCTCACCATAGACAGGCAAACAAAAAGGTGTTGGGTGGTTTTCTGGCTGAGTTAATGTTTTTGAATGGTAGGGTATATCGGGGACATGAAATTATGACTGACATGAATGCTCGGTTCAAGATTAGTATCTCATATTCTCAAGCTTGGAGAGCCAAATGTTATGCCTTGGAATTGTTGAGGGGGTCACCAGAAGCATCGTTTGCCCAACTGCCAGCTTATTGTCACAATTTAAAGCTGAAAAATCCTGGGTCAGTAACTCATATCAAAACAGATAGAGATGGACGCTTTGAGTTGCTATTTATCGCCATTGGTGCTGCGGTTAGTAAATCAATATAATTTTGTTGACTCATTTTTGTTAGTTACATGCATTTCACATTTAAATGATTATATTTCTTGTGTATATGATTTTGTAGATTCGTTCGTTTATTAATTGCATGCGCCCAGTTATTATAGTTGACGGAGCACATTTAAAAGGTCGATACCTTGGAGTAAACTTATTAGCAGTAGCCATGGATGCTAACAATGGGATACTGCCAATAGCTTACGGGGTTGGAAAATCTGAAACCTCTGATTCATGGATATGGTTTATGGGGCATCTTAGGGATTGCATAGGTCCTATTAGCAATCTGACAATCATATCCGATAGGGCAAACTCAATTGACAACGCTGTTAGAAGGTGTTTCCTAGATGCTTTTCATGGACTTTGTGGTGTTCATTTGTATAGAAATCTAAAATCAAGGTCGGCTGGTATAAAAAATCACAAATGGACATACTGGAAGGCTGTAAAAGCTTATCGGGAAGTGGATTTTAATAAGCATATGAAGTGTTTAAGACGTGTTTTGCCTCAGTGTGCTCAAACACTAGAAGATGTCGGGTTTGAAAGATGGTCAAGAGTACATCAACTTGGAGCAAGATATGGTTTCATGACGTCTAATAGTGCAGAATCAATCAACGCTCTAAGTCGTCATTCCCGGAAATTACCCATTAATATGTTAATGGAGTTTTTTCGAGCCTCTATTCAACATTGGTACTACAAGAAAAGAAACCATGTAGGTATTATTTCTTTAAATTCGTAACTTATCATATATTTTACTAAGTATTATTTATTTAAATTTACAGGAACATTAGAACATTGTGTTACACCATGGACAGAAAAAAAGATAACGAAATGTGTTGTGAAGTCAATATCATGGAGAGTTGAACCATGTTCAAACACTTTGTTTGAAGTACTGGATAATAACTTAAATGGGCTTGTCGATCTAAATGCAAAGACGTGTAGTTGTATGAAATGGCAAACATCTGGTTATCCGTGTAGCCATGTTATAAAAGTTTCTCTTCATCTAAACCAAGATGATTCAAGCGCATACGCTATGGATTGCTGCACTACAGAAGTATATCGATAGGCTTATGGTGAGATTGTCTACCCTATTCCATATCCTTCTGAGTGGGACATACTAGATGACTTACAAACAGTTTTGCCACCAGCCATGGACAGAAGGCTACCTGGCCGACCAAAAAGTCACGATCGTATACCGTCTAAGGGTGAAGAGAAGAAGAGATCGACATGTAGTCGGTGCAAGGAAAGTGGTCATACAAGGTTGACATGTGGATCACCAGTGCCATCACAATCATCTTTTCCTCTACCAAAATATGGATCCTCATCAAAATCCAAAGCTCATATGGTGTCAAGCAAAAGGCAATCAAAATCGCAATCATCTTTAAAATCCCAATCACAACCGGCTTCACCTTTTGGGACTGTTAACTTAGGTGATTTTTAAATGCAAACGTTGTATTATGTGGATTTTATGTGTGAACTTTTAACATTTTCAGTTAGCCATGTATTAGTAACTTGAGTTTGAAAATTGCTATGATCTGTTCAGTTGTTATCACTTATTAGGCATTCATTTGACTATCGCAACACGGAAATGATGTTCACAATCATCTTAATGTCTATCGCAACGCGGAAATGACTATCGCAATGCGAAATGAAAATCGCAACGAGAGAATCGCAACGCGAAATGAAAATCGCAACGAGAGAATCGCAATGCGAAATGAAAATCGCAACTAGGGAATCGCAAAACGAAATGAAAATCGCAACGCGAATTTAGTTTCGCGTTGCGATTTTCATTTAGCGTTGCTATTTTCATTTCGCATTGCGATAGTCATTTTTGCCTTCAACATAATGCAGATTGAAATCAACAAAATCAACCATTACATTTCAATCAATTAAACAAGCACAAATAAGAATTATGTTCACATCAATTAAACAAATCAACTTTTACAAATCATTTTTTACAAATCAATTAAACAATCAAAAAATAAGCAATAATTCTTATTTCCTCATCTACTATTGAATCAACTTTTGCAGCCATACATCATTTTCACGCAGCTCACTTCTGAGATTAACCTGCAGAAACCAAACATTTGCTCAAACAACACTTTCTACACATCTAAAACCTACAAACAGCAAATTATTGAATTCTAGGTACTTAACCAAACATTTTCAGACCACAAGCCTATAAACTTACCAATTGTTTATGGACATTTTTATAACGCGGATGCAGGTAGGCAACGTCTCATATATATCGATCTAGCCATATAATACCGAAACCACAAGCCTACTGCAGCTCTATCTCTATCGGTGTGAGGTAGATACTTTATACTTCCTGTGATCAAACGCTCCAACGCCAAGCATACGAGAGGACCACAATCCCCTCTGGGTCCTTTCGTTTGTTGTGGTGCGGTATCGTCTCTGCTAACTGTAATATTGAGCTTCTTTGACTTCTTGTTTCCAGAACGAGTCCAATAATTTATCGCATCCAAGAATTTAGCCAAATGAGAGCTCCATCCCTTAATAATATCTCTTAAATCAGCCAATGATATGTAATTTATCATGCTGTCATATACTATTACCTTAAGGGATGGGAGCTGAAGCTCGACGAAAAGCCAATGTTTACATTCCAAAACAGGGATAAACACCTGCAATCATAAGTAATAATTCATTCATTTGCGCACTTATTTATGAATACCTTTAAACTCAATCTAAAATAAATACTAAACTTATCGACCTCCCACCATGCAGGATAAAGTTTAGCTTGTCCATTGCCCAACGCAAATGATTCATCTCGTTGATTCTTCAAGTGAACAGCATTAAAAGACGTCGGCATAATTGTATATCGTGTATTTCTTTTATTTTCCTTAAGTTTACTAATTATTAGAAGACGTGACACCCACGCATCGATATGATGTTTTACAAAAAAAGACATATATTAGTAACTTACATAAATTTAAAAAAAAATAATCAAATTGAAATATAAGAAAAATATAAGACTTACCCCTCCATCGAAATAGCCATTGTCTTCGACCCCTAATAATACGCCCCACCAAGACCGATCAAGCAACAAATAGATATCATCGTTGAGCTTGCATATGTCAGTGAAACACCCCTGGCTCCGCTCATGTAGATAAAAATCAACTGCGGTCTTAGCCCAAAGGGTGTTATCCAGAATTGTGTCCGGTAGTTGTCTCCTCTCCACTTCAGATACCGGTATGGTACTGGCCGGTAGCTCATACGAGAGCCAACTTGAATCCATCATGTTCGACACGTCAGAGGGTTTCTCAAGAATCTTACATATGACGCCATGTGAATCGGGCTCTTGAATGGTGGGAGGGACCTCTTCAACGATGACAGTGACCTCTTGAACGGTGGGAGGGGACTCTCGAGGAATGATAGGGGCCTCTTCAACGATAGGAGTGGACTCTTGAGGGATGACAGGCGAGTCGGGCTTCTTCTTACGGTGTCTTCGCACTATTGGGGTGTACGGAGACTTAATAGCACGTGCACGCCGTCTGATGCGTGAACTCTGTCGTGCAAGAAAAACCCGACGTAAAGCATCCACCTTATCGGGCCGCTAAATAATTAAATACAAAAATCAGTAAATAAACAGACATGATATTTAAACAGTGAAAACAAAGAAAAATATGTGTCAAACTTGTATTGAATTCACCCAAGTCATTATTCTATCATAGTTCACAAAATGCATCAGATAACAAAGGCAAATATGTTTCAAACTTGCAACACTGTCAACTTAGTATTTGTCTTTGTCTATTGGTTGAAGTAATGCAATTCATTCAAGTTTCAATTTGCAGAAGAAGAATAGTTTCTGGAACTTAAAATCGCAACGTGAAAAATGACTATCGCAACGCGAAACGAAAATCGCAACGCGAAATTAAAATCGCAACGCGATTATAGTTTCGCGTTGCGATTTTCGGTTTCGCGTTGCGATTTTCGTTTCGCGTTGTGATTTTCATTCTCTCGTTGTGATTTTCATTTCAACCAAAAGATAAAACAGTGTTACTAAAATATAGTTTCAAGAATAAACTATTTCTTCTTCTTATGCAAATTGAAACTTGAATGGATTGCATTACTTCAACTAAAAGACAAAACAAAGACAAATACTAACTTCAGAGTATTAAAGAATACACAGTTTAGCAGAATTGGCAGCAAACGAACAAATTTACTTTCAACCAAAAGACAAAACAAAGACAAATACTAACTTCACAGTGTTAAAGAATACACAGTTTAGCAGAATTGGCAGCAACCGAACAAATTTACTTTCAACCAAAAGACAAAACAAAGACAAATACTAACTTCACAGTGTTAAAGAATACACAGTTTAGCAGAATTGACAGCAACCGAATAAATTTACTTCAACCAAAAGACAAAATAAAAGACAAATACTAACTTCACAGTGTTAAAGAATACACAGTTTAGCAGAATTGGCAGCAACCGAATAAATTTACTTCAACCAAAAGACAAAACAAAAGACAAATACTAACTTCACAGTGTTAATAAACAGTTTATCAGTATTGGCAGCAACCGAATAAATTTACTAAGCAATCTAAGTGAAATGGTTAATCTAAGTGAAATTACAAGTAAATTTATCATCAAGTTAAATATGGAAAATCTTAAACTTACCTCGTTGCGTAGAGTATGAACCTCATTCTGCAACGATACTATCATCTCACGTAGAGCGGCAACCTCACCACGTAAAGTAGACACCTCCACACGCCATGCACCATCGTTATCGCGTAGAGTACCGATCTCCTCACACAAGGCATTGACCTCATCACTTAACTCCCTTGACTCATCCCGTGGAGGTGGAGAACAGGGAGATAGAAGTCGTGGCATCTTTGCCGGTCGCCTATCATGAGGTGATGGTGGAGAAGAGGCTCGATGATGTGACGGGATAGGTGATGGCTCTCGTTGTAGAGGTGTATAGTTGGGTCGATCAGGTGATGGTTCTGGGTGAGGTGATGGCTCTCGAAGCGGAGGAAGTGGAGGCTGCTCATCATTCGTGCCATCAAGAAAACGCTGACTAGCTTGCCACCAATCAGTGGCAAGCTCAGCCTCCGTGGGTGTCAGTCTCATTAATGGAGTGTTGGCCTCCTAAAAATATAAAAACTCAAACAAAGTTAAACGTCTACTATTAATAACTTGTTTATATATTATAGTTTTTGTGTTAACTTACATTATTTATTGTCGCATATGATATTAAGTCTTCCCAATTCAACAGACATTTCCTCTTCCAGGAAATAGCCCTAGGAATATCATTTGAAGTTTTTAATGCATATGTCCGCATGCTGGGGAAAGCCTCGAATATCCAAATCTACAAACAATATAATAGTAAACATTAGTAATTGTTAAATAATTAATTATAATTTTGAAAACATTATATAGAAATTCTTACCTTAAAGGCCCAAACAAAGCCTGACAAAGTGTATTTCGACCCATCGCCACGCAAACTTTTGCGGTCATCAAAGGCAGACGACAACTTAGTCCAGGTAGCTTTCCATATATACGAACCCCACGGAAACAGATTCCATGCATTTAGGTCTTCTACCAATAATATTAGCTCCTGAGGAATAGGTTGTCTGGCCTCTCTACCTAAAAAGCCGGCATACAAAAAGTAGTAGAAGGCATACTCGGACAACATCGACGTCATTCATTCGAGTAAAACCATCTTTCTTATTAAACAATTTCTTCAGGTCGTCGACGTGTAAGTTTGGCTTCTCTATTGACTCATCAGGAAAAACCCTGGATAACCATGATGAGCGGGTGATATGACGAGTGTACCGGCCTATATCATCGTGTCCGAATCGTAGACCAGTGATTAAGCAGAACTCCTTCCGCCCAAAATAAGTATACGCCGGTGGAAAATGAAACCATATCTCTTCCTCACCACGTTGTATACTGTCGGGTAGATCGCTAGTCATGGTCTGAAGCCACAAATGGGTCAAATTAGCATCTCCACCTGGATGCTGTACTCTCAGCCATGGCCCGAAGCAGGTTTCCTCAAACAATTTTCTTTGTGCAGGTGAAAGCTTCGAAGCAATTGTAGTGGCTAGGCTAACTTTATTCCTTAATGTCAATGAAGCCGAAATTTTTTTCTACAAAAACAATAAACATACCAAGTTAGATATACCAAAAACTACACTGTGAAGATATACCAAAAACAATAAACATAAATAGTAGTTTATTCTTGAAACTAAAATTTGCAACACTGTTTTATCTTTTAGTTGAAATGAAAATTGCAATGAGAGAATGAAAATCGCAACGCGGAAATGACTATCGCAACGATAGAATCGCAACGTGAAATGAAAATCGCAACGAGAGAATCGCAACGCGAAATGAAAATCGCAATGCGAATTTGGTTTCGCGTTGCGATTCTCTCGTTGCGATTTTCATTTCCGCGTTGCGATTTTCATTCTCGAAACTATTCTTTTTCTGCATTACTTCAACCAAAAGACAAAACAAAGACAAATACTAACTTTACAGGGTTAAAGACTAAACAGTTTAGCAGTATTGGCAGCAATCGAATGAATTTAATAAGAAATCTAAGTGAAATGGTTAATCTATTATTGAAATTACCAGTAAACTTATCATCAATATATGAAAAACCTAAAATAATGCAAAAATTTCAAAATAAAAATAATTAAAAAAACTAACCCTCGGATGTTGATTTTTCATTTTTGAATGATTGTGAGGGATTTCTGACCGTGAATGGTTGTGAGGGATTTCGCCGGCGATGGGGACGAAAATCTTCGGATATGGGGATTTTAGGTTTGAGGTTATGAGTTGTGATTTTAAGTTTGAGGTTATGAGATGGAGATGGGACTAAGTGTTGTGATTTTAGGTTTGAGGTTATGAGTTGTGATTACTGTGGACGGTTCAGTTTCTGATATATTAAGAAATTCGTGTTTGGAATTTGAAAAAAAATACGCGTTAATACGAATGGCGTTATGTAAATCGCATTGCGATTTTCCTAATTCGCATTGCGATTTACGTATTCGCATTGCGATTTTCCTAATTCGCATTGCGATTTACGTAATCGCTTTACGTAATCGCGTTGCGATTTACGTATTCGCATTGCGAATTAGGAAAATCGCAACGCGAATTTGGGAAATCGCAATGCGATAGTCAGAATCGCGTTGCGAATCTGGAAACTGATTTGCGATACCGGAGATCGCGTTGCGAATTATCGATCGCATTGCGATTTAGTTAGTCATTTTGGCAAATCCAAAAAAAGTTAGTTAAAATCGTATATTATAAGGCATTTTTGGTCACTGATGTTATTTTCTCTTTTAAAAATTATGCGTTAAATTTTAAAAGTTTTACATCACAATCTAAATTTTATAACTCTAGTACTATCTTTAACGAAATCAAATTCTAGATAAGCTTTCACTTCTTCTTATTAAATTAATTAAAATATTTTTATGTAATTAAAATTAATTATAGGCTTGTTTACGTGAAGATTGAAAATGAAGGACTTATCCAGATGTGATACAAAGTATCAGAGCTTGTTAAAATAAACTAGCAAAGTTGAATGGCTTATTTTTTTTATTTTAGTTGTTTTGTGAATATTTGTTGACTAGGATTAGGCGTTGAGTGCAGTCCAATGGCTAACAAAACTTTGACCAATAAAAGCATGCCAGGTTGTTTAGTGTCTGATCGGGGCTCGCCACCCTGTGGCGAAAACACACGCGGTGCCGTCTGGGAAGTTCATCCATCGTCGTCCGGTTTTTGGGTTGTTCATACGCCGACAGTATATAGTGAGAATTCACATTTTATTTATTAATATTTTGTATGTATAAATTTTAATTTATATTTTTTAATTTTACCATTTTAAAAAATATATTATTATTTTTATATAAATCGCTAATTTTATTAAAAAAAATTATTCAAATTATAATGAATGTTTATGATAACTCCGTAAAAGGTCACATTTTGGGACATTTTCACTTAAGTTATTGAGTGTTTAATAGCTCATTTAGGACTATGTAGATGCATTTAGAAGCATTTAGTTGCATGTGGTGGAATTCAGTTTGTCGCGACATTTTATTTTTACTGCGGTGCTACTTTATGGGAAAGGTACTTGTCTGATGATGTGCAAGTTTTGAAAGCAAGGAAAAGAGGAAAGAAAATGCCGTGACATAAGTATATGGCTGAGCAAAATGAATTTTCCGAGTTCATCCGGCATTTCGAAAGTGCTCACATTGCGAGATGACATTTTTGAAGCCAGTTGTATCCGACTCCCCGAGAGCTCTGCCCGAGAAATTCACCTCGAAGATCTGCCTGGAGGGATCGGTGCTGCTACCGCCGGTTCTGCTGATGACACCACCTGACCCTGCAGATCCTGTTTGTCCTTGGGCGCCTGCAATTGCTGGTCCATCAGCCAATTACCCAGGCTGTATCATAACCTGTCTTACTCGACTCCCAAACACTTAACCATGGTTTTTGGGGTTTTTAGGATGGTTTTTGGGGTTTTCTAGGAAAGTTAATATCAAGTCCTAGGATTTGTTTTATCCTATAAATAGAGGATGAAGCCACATGGAAAAAGACTTTGGTTCCACCCAGATTTAAGCTTAAAAAGTTAGAGAGAGAATGTCTCATCTTTCTCCGTAAATCCTACTTGTTGTGGCATTTCTCCTTGACAAGCCGAAGGGAGTGGCGTTCTAAGCATCCGAGAGGAGCTAGTTCGCTAGTAGCAGTTCTTGGTGGCTGAGGAAGGCATTTGGTAGTGCACGTTGAAGGCTTTTTCTCCTCCCTTTAGTTCTTGCTTTCATATTTTGTTGTTGGGTTGTAAGGAACGAATGAAACTTGCTTTGTGCTTGTTTATTTCGAACCCCACCATGAACTAATCCTATTTGGTGGAAGTTCATTTTGGATGTTTAAGTTTTATTTCAATGAATGGTTGATTTTCTATGCTATAATTTGTTTTGTTTATGGAGTTAATGCCTTAAGGTTGTAGGAGCTACGAGAGTAGCCATTCCTTAGGAGATTCTTAGGGTTCGAGAGAATACCTAGGTAACATATCCTTAATGTTCGAGAGAAACTAGGGAGGAATTACATAAACAAGGGGTTCTAGGTAGTAACTAGGCCTAATCCACCTTAGAGATAATGCTAGGATTTCATTCGACTAAAAGGAGCTGTACAAAAGCGATATGTTAGATGTTAATGCTGCCGCAAAAAGGTATTGCCGAGACATATCCTGTTATCTGAACCAATAGGATCACTACAGGGGTTTACGCCAATCGGATTTGCTAGGGCATCTTTAATCTGTCGAGTCCCTAACTAGAGATAGCATAGGGCACCTCTGTCTGTCGGGCATGTTAGGCATATAAGAAATACTATTCAGAGAAATAGACTTAGATTTTCCTAGTGACTCCTACCACTCATTCCCATAGCAGGTTGTCGTGTGAGAAATCTAAAGTCCTATATATATTAAATCTAGTATTTGTATTTTTATATTGCCTTGATATTTCCATTTGTTTGCATGTGTCAATTTAATTTGCCGCAACATATCCATTTGCTACCATACCACTATTCCATTTCCTCAACATCCATCTCATTTTGCCACATCATTATCATTTGTACATACCATAACTAACTTTACTTAGGTGACACAGTAAAGTGTCTTGACAAACCTATTTGATTTCACCAATTCCCTGTGGAGACGATACTCAACTTATCACTTTATTACTTGTTCGATTGTGTATACTTGCACATATATCTGCACTCATTTTATAGTATGTTGAAAAAATTTTGATATTTCGATAAAACAAATTAAGTTAAATGAATTTTAAGATTGTGCAATAAAGGTTTTCTAAGTATATTCGATATAATTATTCAAATATCAAAACATTACTCTAAATCTTTCAAAAATCATTTTTAATCCTTAATCAAGTGTAAAATTAAGTTTTAATCTTAAAATAATTTTACAAAGTATTTCGAACCATTTCAAAGCCAAAAATTCCAGATTGCTCAGAGGGAACCGATTCCCCCTGAATGGTTTGGCTCTGAGAATTCCAGTATGCTCGGAGGGAACTGATTCCCCCCTGTGTAACGGTCGAAATATTTGAATTTTACACTTAGGGAGCCGATTCCCCATAGGGGGTACCGATTCCCCCACGCTCCAAGTTGTTTTATTAATTGTTTTCACACTAAAACATCTATATTATCTTCTCTAATCATCCCCAACATTCAGAAGTGATTCAAGGTGTATTTAAGCAAGCTTAGAAGCCATTGATCAAAAACAACAAATATCAAGCAACTAGAATCAAGAGAGAATCAAAGAGAAAGCATCAAACCTCAAGTTTGAGCATTTCAAGCCTATTTTTCATTCAATATTCATCTTGCTTTCAAGAACACTTATTGTGCTCAATTGTATTCATTTTTAGTGTTCTTTTCTTTGTTCTAGAATTGTGCAAACAATCTACCTTGTGAAGATTTCCTTGTAAGTTTGTAAATTTGTATTGTTCTCTTTGGGAGAGAGTGTTGTCAAGAATTTGGGGTATAATTCTTGAGGGTTTGTAAGGTTACTCTTTGTCCTCAAAAGAAAGACAAATTAGTGAATTTTTGGAAAATCCTTAGTGTGGATAACTAAGGTATTGGACGTAGACTTTGGTTGAGAAAGTCGAACCACTCTAAATCGCTGTACAGTTTCTTTCAATTTTCTGAAAAAGCTTCCACCAAAATTTTTATTGCCAATTCACCCCCTCTTGGCCAATCCCGTCAATCGATTAACTCAACAATTGGCATCAGAGCCTAACTCATTTGAAGGTTTAATCGTCTCTTGAGTCGATTCGGGAAGAGTTACATCGATAATCAAAGTCATCAATGGCCTCTACTTCAAACTTCGACTCCGGTCTCGATTCGATGCCCGTCAACAAGCCTCCTTTCTTCAATGGGGCTAATTATGCTTACTGGAAAAATAGGATGATGTACTTCATTCAAGCAAGTGACATGGGAGGCTGGAATGTCGTAGAAGAATGATACTTCAAGCCTCTCACTCATCTAAGATTATGGAGTGAATGAGAGACAAAAATGTTCAAGCTCAACTCCAAAGCCATCCATATCATATTTTGTTCTCTTGGAACTGATGAATACGGAAGAGTTTCATCTTGTACAACCGCCAAAGAAATGTGTGATAAACTTCAAGTCACTCATGAAGGTACCGATGAGGTAAAGAAATCTAAAATTAGTATTCTAACGCGTATCTATGAAAATTTCAGGATGAAACCAAATGAAGATATCAAAGCTATGACGGATAGATTTTCAACGATTGTCAATGGTCTCAAATCATATGGAGAGATAATTTCAAATGAAAAGCTTGTGAGGAAGTTAGTCTACTCCCTCCCAAAATCGTGGCAATCAAATAAGACAACAATCATCGAGTCTAAGGATCTAACATCCTTAACTCTTGAAGAGCTAATCGGTTCACTCCTCACTCATGAAATGATGCTTGAAGATGAGATAAGATTGAAGAGACACCAAAGGAGAATGAGAAGAAGAAAAACATTGGAGTTGCTCTCAAATCCACAAAAAATGAGAGTGATTCAGATGAAGATGACGAGGAAATGACATTATTTGCCAAATGGTTTAGAAAAATGATGAGACCTTGTTGAGTTAATCGATCTACGGAATCGGCCAAGAGGGGGGTGAATTGGCAATTAAAAATTTCGTGGAAGCTTTTGCAGAAAATTTAAAGTAATTGCACAGCGATTTACAGTGGTTCGACTTTCTCAAACAAAGTCTACGTCCACTACCTTAGCTATCCACACTAAGGATTTTCCAACAAATTCACTAATTTGTTCTTTCTTTTGAGGCCAAAGAGATAACCTTACAAAATCCCTCAAGAGTATACCCCAACTCTTGAGAACACTCTTTTTCCCAAAGAGAAGATTACAAATTTGCAAACTTACAAGAAAACCTCACAAGGTAAGATGTTTGCACAATTCTAGAACAAAGAAAAGAACACTCAAGGATAAATACAATTCAATACAAAAGTGTTCTTGAAAGCAAATGAATATTGGATGAAAAATAGGCTTGAAATACTCAAACTTGAGGTTTGATGCTTTCTCTTTGATTCTCTATTGATTCTAGTTGATTGATGTTTCTTATTGTTAATCAATGGCTCCAGAACTTGTTTAAATACCCCTTGAATCAATTCTGAACGTTGGTGATAATTAGTGGGGATAATAGAGCCGTTTAAGTGTGAAAACAATTAATTTTTCTAGGTAGAGCGTCTGATGCATCGATGCATGATCAAGTATGCATCGGTGCATTCGTGTAAAATTCAAATATTTTGACCGTTGGAACACTTGATGCATCGGTGCACCAAGTGTGCATCGATGCATGAAATGCATTCGATGTTTGAAAAATAGCCTGATGCATCGATGCATGGCTTGTGCATCGATGCATCAAATGCATTCGATGTTTTGAAAATATTCAGAGTGCATCGATGCATGGAGAGTGCATCGGTGCATGGAATGCATTTGATGTTCAATTAATTCATCGATGCATCGATGCATGGACTGATGCATCGGTGCATGCCTTTGAATAATTGATTTAAGGCTTGTTTTTGGTTCAAAATACTTTGTGAAAATTGTTTCAAAAATAGTTTAAGTACAAATCACAATTTTACACATTTAGTAAGGATTAAAATTGATCTTGAAAAACTTGGAGTAATAATTTGATATTCGGTTAATTGAATCGAATTTGTAAAATCATTTGTGAAATCTTAAAATTCATTTAACTTAATTTGTTATATCGAAATATCAAAAATGTTTTCAACAATCTCCCCCTTTTTTATATAACAAAACATTTGAATAATTTTAAGATTTGTTTAAGAAATTATTTTTGAAATCGATTTTGAAAAACTTACTCCCCCTTACTATAGCACATCTATAGCACATCTTAAATTTTCTCCCCCTTTTTGTTAAATCAAAAAGACTCTATATAAACGTTTTAAACAAGAATTTTGAAAAACATTAGCCAATTGATTTATTAATAATAAGCTGCTAAGATCACAATCAAAAGAGAGATTAGCCATTAGTTTTCATAAACAATATTCATAATAAAATGTGAAATGGCATAATTGGTCATATATCTAATGCTGCAAAATGAATATAATTCAAACCAAATATATTAAAATTAAGTTCAAACATTCAAGCATCCAAACATCCAAACAAACATAAACATTCAAATCAAAAAGTTTAACAATCCAAGTTCTTAAAGTTTAAAACCAAATATCATCAAATAACGTTTAATCATCCATAGCGGAATCGGGAGGAGGAGGAGGATAATGAGCTCTAACTTCAAGAGTAAGAGCATCCATACGATCACGCATCTCCCTCTGAAACTCAGTAATCGTAGACTCCATGGAAGCAAAACGCAGATCAAACGACTCTAGAAAAGATTGGAAATAAGGTGGCGTTTGATCATCTTGCCGAGCTGGTACTTCCTCGTCAATATCTCTCATAAGCCTTTGAAGCTCTGGATCATTATCAGCGTCAGGAGCTGGAGGAGGAGGAGGAGCACGAGAAGAACTAGGAGCAGCTCGTGAAGAACTAGCTCCCGGGGTTTGCTTACCGGGTCGAAAAGACCATAGTCCGGTGTTCTCATCCAATTTCCAATCCGATTTCTTTAAGGATGTGATATTGATTGGGTTTTGGAGCGGAATAGGATTGTCAAGGGAGACATCTAGGCCGAGTTTGATAAACAAATTGCTTAGTAGACAACCATAAGGTAGGGTTTCTACATGCTTTGAGGGAATGATGTTTATGATATCGACAAGCGCGCTAAAGACAATATGTGGAAAATTGATTTTCTTTTTGTTCTTTATACAGTGCATCCACCATAAGTCTGTAGTACGTAGTGTGGAGTACCGACCTGCGGATGGTCTAAACCACCAATAGATCATTAAGTGAAGAAATCGATCGTGGTGAGACCTAAAGGTACTGACACTAGCATTAGGAAGATATGGATATTCCACATCTTCCTTCTCATTAAATAAACCCTCGTCATCTAAACCAAAATGAGATGCGATGGATTCAAAAGTAATAGTGATATATTGTCCTAAAAGATAGGATCTAATCGCTATAGTACCGCACTGAGTTGTGTTCTGAATACAAACCGCATTGGAATAAAAGATGCGGACAAGTTGGTGAAAGACGATGGGTTGAAGAGAAAATAGTTTATCAAACTTCCATCGGCGAAGAATTGAGAGGTATTCAAATTCAAGTTTTATCATAGCTTGTAGAGAAGGAATACGCTCTTCCCTAATACAATAGGATTGGAAGGAGTTCATGTACCTAGAGTACAATTCATCCCTACGGTTTTTTTAGGCATGTTAAAACAAGTACTAATGAGGGATGAAGGAATATTGGATGGATTTTGAGGTCTAGGAGCGGGAGGACGGTTTTGGTGAGACCGACTCGAGGATGATCTAGGGCGTTTGGGATTAGACATGGTTAGGGAAATCGGAAAAGAAATATCACCTGCAATTTAAAAACATATGTATGCACAAAATTCAATCCCAAAACTCAAATGAGTCCTCAATAATTCAAGGTTCTCTAACATAATCCTAATGGGCAAAGTTTTGAAAACTATTTAAAATTAATATCATAATACGCATAGTTTTCATGAAAACAACACAATTGAATCAATAATTTTCGAAATAATAATAATAATTTTTTTTTGAATTCGAAATTTCCAAATAATTTTGAAAAATTATGCGTTTTTGATGAAATTCGTTGTAGAAACTAGTTTAGAATCATCATATAGCCAATGCCCGATAATTATTTCAAACTAGAACTAATCTAAACTAGTCCTAAGTTCAAAAATTTAATGAAATAGAGTTTTTGTGAAAATACCTTGAAAAATTCGGATTGAGGGGAATGAGGAGATGTTTTGCGCGATTTAATGAGTGTAGCAGGTTTGTAGGATGAAAAACTTGAAGAATCCGATGTTTTCCCGAAGATTTTGAGCAAAAATAGAGATTTGAGGTGAGAGGGGGACGAACGGCCGAGAGTTTGTGTTTTAGGTTTTGAGAAAAATGAAGAAGATGAAGATTTTAAACCTAAAACCCGACGGATGCATCGGTGCATGGTCTTATGCATCGATGCATATTCAAGGATGCATCGATGCATTGTTAAATGCATCGGTGCATGAAGCGCAAAAATGTCAAAAATCCATTTTAAACACTTAAAATGCTAAATAATTTGGCTCTAATGGTAATGGCAACTCATATATATCAAAAATTAATTATGTTCAATCAATCAAATTAATCTTTAAACTTTATTTGAACATAAAATTAATTTTTATTAAGAATCATAAACTCCCCCTAACTAATAGCAAGAATACAATCAAAAATTATTATTATAAGCATTTTTCAGTATTTATTAAAAGTGCTAAATTATTTTAAACACTAAGTGAAGATAGGTCAGTTAAACCTAATTCTCTTCTAAGTGTCCAAAATCTTTCTTTATCTAAGGGTTTTGTAAAAATATCCGCTAATTGGTGCAAAGTATCAACAAATTCTAGAACTACATCTTCCTTAGTGACATGGTCTCTAATGAAGTGATGTCTTATTTCAATGTGTTTAGTTCTAGAGTGTTGGATGGGATTTTTAGTGAGACAAATAGCACTAGTATTGTCACACTTGATAGGAATAGTACCTACTTCAATTCCATAATCAAAAAGTTGTTGTTTCATCCATAAAACTTGTGTACAACAACTACCAGCTGAAATGTATTCGGCTTCAGTGGTAGATAATGCAACACAATTTTGTTTCTTTGAAAACCAAGAAATCAACATATTTCCAAGGAATTGGCAAGTACCGGAGGTGCTTTTCCTATATAATTTGCATCCTCCATAATCCGCATCAGAAAAAGCATGCAAGCTAAAACTAGAGTCTCTAGGATACCAAAGTCCTAAACTAGGAGTGTTCTTAAGGTATCTAAAGATTCTCTTAACAGCTAGTAAATGTGATTCCTTAGGACATGATTGAAATCTAGCACATAAGCAAACACTAAACATAATGTCCGGTCTACTTGCAGTTAGATAAAGCAAAGAGCCAATCATTGACCTATATAATTTAACATCTACACATTTACCTCCTTCATCTAAATCAAGCTTTGTTGAAGAGCTCATTGGAGTGTTATGAGGTTTCCCATTTTCCAGTCCAAACTTCTTGAGCATATCTTTGACGTACTTAGCTTGATTAATGAAGATGCCATCTTTTCTTTGCTTGATTTGGAGTCCCAAGAAAAATGAGAGCTCCCCCATCATGCTCATCTCAAACTCACTTTGCATTAGCTTAGAAAATTCTTGGCAAAGAACATCATTAGTAGAACCAAATATTATATCATCAACATAAATTTGAACTACTAATAAATCTTTACCTTTTCTCTTTAAAAACAATGTAGTGTCAACCTTTCCTTTTAAAAAACCTTTTTCAATTAAAAAATTTGACAATCTTTCATACCAAGCTCTAGGAGCTTGTTTTAAACCATAAAGAGCTTTTGTCAATTTTAAAACATGATCCGGAAAATTTGAATCTTCAAAACCTGGAGGTTGTTCCACGTACACTTCTTCTTTTATAAAACCATTTAAAAATGCACTTTTAACATCCATTTGATATAATTTAAATTCATTGAAATATGAAAATGCCAATAACATTCTAATTGCTTCCATCCTAGCTACGGGAGCGTATGTTTCATCATAGTCTATGCCTTCTTCTTGAGTATAGCCTTGAGCAACAAGTCTAGCCTTGTTCCTCACTATATTACCACTTTCATCAAGTTTATTTCTAAAAACCCATCTAGTACCTAGAGTAGATTTATTACTAGGCCTTTCAACTAATGTCCATACTTTACTTCTCTCAAATTGATTTAATTCTTCTTGCATAGGCATAATCCAATGTTCATCTTTTAATGCTTCTTTGATGTTCTTAGGCTCTATGCATGAAATAAATGCAACATAATTACAGATATTTCTAAGAGAAGATCGAGTAGTTACCCCTTTTGATGGATCATCTATAATTTCACCATCCTTGACATAGTTGTACTCTCTTGGAAAAGATACTTCCCTTTCTTCAATGGTTGGATTCTCGAGGGGATCATGAGTTTCCTCATCTTTTGTTTCTTCATTTGATGATGATTCTCCAACGTCATGTCTAACGTCATTTGCTTGTACAATACCTACATCATCATTAACAGAAGAATCCTTCCTTGGAAGGGGATTATCATCGAAAACAACATGTATAGACTCTTCTACAACTAAAGTTCTTTTATTAAATACACGATAAGCTTTAGAATTTAAGGAATAACCCAGAAAAATTCCTTCATCACTTTTAGCAACAAATTTGCCAAGATTTTCTTTACCGTTGTTTAAAACAAAACATTTACATCCAAAAGGATGAAAATAGCTAATGTTAGGCTTTTTATTTTTGAGAATTTCATATGGAGTTTTCTTTAAAATTGACCTAATCATTACTCGATTTACAACATAACAAGCGGTATTTGTGGCTTCCGCCCAAAAATATTTTGGCAAATTATTTTCACAAAGCATGGTTCTAGCCATTTCTTCTAAAGTTCGATTTTTCCTCTCAACAACTCCATTTTGTTGAGGGGTTCTAGGTGCTGAAAAATTATGGCTAATACCATTAGAATTACAAAACTCAATGAATCCAAGATTTTCAAATTCAGTTCCATGATCACTTCTAACACTAGTGATAGAGTAACCTTTTTCATTTTGGATTATTTTTGAAAATGTGATGAAATTTTATAATGCTTCATCTTTAGTACTTAAGAATAGAACCCAAGTGTATCTAGAATAGTCATCTACCAAGACAAAAGCATATTGTTTTCCTCCCAAGCTAGTAGTTCTAGTTGGCCCAAAAAGATCTAAATGGATCAATTGTAATACTCTACTAGTTGATACATCATTAATAGATTTAAAAGAAACTCGTTTTTGTTTTCCTTTAGCACAAGCAACACAGATTTTATCATTATCAAATTTAAGCTTAGGCAACCCTCTTACTAAGTCTCCTTGAATTAACCGTTGCAAAACACTCATACTAGCATGACCTAGTCTCCTATGCCATAACCAACTATCATGCTCATCCTTAGCAACTAGGCATAAATTAGTCATATCAATAGAATCTAAATGCACCATGTAAATGTTTCCTATTCTATGACCAATAAGCATAATCCGATTAGATGCAATGTCAATAACTTTACAACCATTAATTTCAAATAAGACATTGAATCCTTTATCGCATAATTGACTAATACTCAAAAGATTATGCTTTAATCCATTCACATATAAAATATTCTTAATTTGTATGGAAGAGGTATTACCTATTATACCAATACCTTCAATGTGACCTTTTGAATTGTCTCCAAAAGTCACTTCTCCTCCATTTTTGGCGTTAAGCTCAATGAACCGGCTTTTGTCTCTGGTCATATATCTTGAGCATCCACTATCAAGGTACCATGAGTTTGAATTTGTTTCCCGTGCCTTGTAGCAATGCTCCTTTCTCTACAAACATAGATTGATTTTTGATTTTTGGTACCCAAATTCTTTTGGGTCCATATTCATTAGTTTCCAAAATCCTAGTCCCCTTAGGTATCCATTTGTGTAGGATATTTTTATCTTTAGTAGTAATGAGTTCTTTAGGAACCCACATACTTCTAATGATTTTTCCATTAGAGGTTCTTTGGGGACCTCTATGATTGTAGTTTCTAAAACTTTTTCTAACAAAGTTGGATTTTGAATTTCCACCTCTTTCAAAATGTTTTGTTCCAACTTTATCAAAAGAAGTTTTAAGATCATCAATTTTCTTTTGATGATCATCATTGATCTTTGAAAGTAAATTTTGCAAATCTAAATTTTTCTTTTCAAACTCTTCTAGTTTGATTTGCAAATCTTTGATTTTACTTTCAAGATCGTTGTTGGTTTTGGATATGAGTTTGTTTTCATTTTTCAATTTTGAAACATCATTTTTATATTTTAAAAACAATTTCTCATAATCCGAAGCCAACCCATTGTACTCCTCAAATAACTCATCATAAGATAAATCATCAAAATCGGATGAGTTAGAGGTTACCTTAGAATCTTCCCCGAATGCCATCAAGCACAAGTTTGCTACTTCTTGTTCCTCTTCATCGGAACTTTCTTCATCGCTCCATGTAGCCACATGAGCCTTGTGCTTATTCTTTGATTGACCCTTTTTCTTCAATTGTGGGCAATCATATTTGACATGCCCCGGCTTTTTGCATTCATAGCAAATGATTGGGTCCTTCTCTTTTGGTTCATTTTTTAGGCCTTCGTTTCGTTTGAATTTTCTTCCTTGGTAAGGTCTCATCATTTTTCTGAACCGTTTGGCAAACAATGCCATTTCCTCGTCATCATCATCATTATTAGAATCACTCTCATCTTTTGTGGATTTGAGAGCAACTCCACTATTTTTCTTCTTCTCCTTTTCCTTTGGTGTCTCTTCAACTTTATCAAGGTCCACCTCATCTTCGAGCATCATCTCATGAGTGAGGAGTGAACCGATAAGTTCTTCAAGAGTTAAGGACGATAGGTCCTTAGACTCGATGATTGCCGTCTTCTTTGATTGCCATGATTTTGGGAGGGAGTAGACTAACTTCCTCACAAGCTTTTCATTTGAGATGATCTCTCCATATGATTTGAGACCATTGACAATCGTTGAAAATCTATCCGTCATAGCTTTGATGTCTTCATTTGGTTTCATCCTGAAATTTTCATAGCTATGCGTTAGAATACTAATTTTTGATTTCTTTACCTCATATGTACCTTCATGTGTGACTTGAAGCTTGTCCCATATTTCTTTGGCGGTTGTACACGATGAAACTCTTCCGTATTCATCTAGTCCAAGAGCACAAAAAATAATATGGATGGCTTTGGAGTTGAGCTGGAACATTCTTGTCTCTCCTTCACTCCACAACCTTGGATGAGTGATAGGCTTGATGTATCATTCTTCTACGGCATTCCATGCTCCCATGTCACTTGCTTGAATGAAGTACATCATTCTATTCTTCCAATAGGCGTAATTAGCTCCATTGAAGAAAGGAGGCTTGTTGACGGGCATCAAATCATGACCGGAGTCGTAATTTGAAGTGGAGGCCATTGATGAGTTGGTAATCGATGTAACTCTTCCCGAATCGACTCAAGAGGCGATTAAACCTTCAAATGAGTGAGGCTCTGATACCAATTGTTGAGTTAATCGATCTACGGAATCGGCCAAGAGGGGGGTGAATTGGCAATTAAAAATTTCGTGGAAGCTTTTGCAGAAAATTTAAAGTAATTGCACAGCGATTTACAGTGGTTCGACTTTCTCAAACAAAGTCTACGTCCACTACCTTAGCTATCCACACTAAGGATTTTCCAACAAATTCACTAATTTGTTCTTTCTTTTGAGGCCAAAGAGATAACCTTACAAAATCCCTCAAGAGTATACCCCAACTCTTGAGAACACTCTTTTTCCCAAAGAGAATATTACAAATTTGCAAACTTACAAGAAAACCTCACAAGGTAAGATGTTTGCACAATTCTAGAACAAAGAAAAGAACACTCAAGGATAAATACAATTGAGTACAAAAGTGTTCTTGAAAGCAAATGAATATTGGATGAAAAATAGGCTTGAAATACTCAAACTTGAGGTTTGATGCTTTCTCTTTGATTCTCTCTTGATTCTAGTTGATTGATGTTTCTTGTTGTTGATCAATGGCTCCAGAACTTGTTTAAATATCCCTTGAATCAATTCTGAACGTTGGTGATAATTAGTGGGGATAATAGAGCCGTTTAAGTGTGAAAACAATTAATTTTTCTAGGTGGAGCGTCTCATGCATCGATGCATGATCAAGTATGCATCGGTGCATTCGTGTAAAATTCAAATATTTTGACCGTTGGAACACTTGATGCATCGGTGCACCAAGTGTGCATCGATGCATGAAATGCATTCGATGTTTGAAAAATAGCCTGATGCATCGATGCATGGCTTGTGCATCGATGCATCAAATGCATTCGATGTTTTGAAAATATTCAGAGTGCATCGATGCATGGAGAGTGCATCGGTGCATGGAATGCATTCGATGTTCAATTAGTTCATCGATGCATGGACTGATGCATCGGTGCATGCCTTTGAATAATTGATTTAAGGCTTGTTTTTGGTTCAAAATACTTTGTGAAAATTGTTTCAAAAATAGTTTAAGTACAAATCACAATTTTACACATTTAGTAAGGATTAAAATTGATCTTGAAAAACTTGGAGTAATAATTTGATATTCGGTTAATTGAATCGAATTTGTAAAATCATTTGTGAAATCTTAAAATTCATTTAACTTAATTTGTTATATCGAAATATCAAAAATGTTTTCAACAGACCTTACTGAGGAAGAAAATTCAAATGAAATGAAGGCCTAAAAATTGAACCAAAAGAGAATGACCTGATCATTTGCTATGAATGCAAAAAATCGGGGTATGTCAAATATGATTTCCCACAATTAAAGAGAAATGGTCAATCAAAGAATAAGCACAAGGCTCATGTGGCTACATGAGGTGATGAAGAAGGTTCCGATGAAGAGGAACAAGAAGTAGCAAACTTGTGCTTAATGGCATTCGGGGAAGATTCTAAGGTAACCTCTAACTCATCTGATTTTGATGATTTATCCTATGATGAGCTATTAGAGGAATATAATGGGTTGGCTTCGGATTATGAGAAATTGTTTTTAAAATATAAAAATGATGTTTCAAAATTGAAAAATAAAAATAAACTCATATCCAAAACCAACAACGATCTTGAAAGTAAAATCAAAGATTTACAAATCAAACTAGAAGAGTTTGAAAAGAAAATTTTAGATTTGCAAAATTTACTTTCAAAGGTCAATGACGATCATCAAAAGAAAATTGATGATCTGAAAGCTTCTTTTGATAAAGTTGGAACAAAACATTTTGAAAGTGGAGAAAATTCAAAATCCAACTTTGTTAGAAAAAGTTTTAAAAACTACAATCATAGAGGTCCCCAAAGAACCTCTAATGGAAAATTTGTTAGAAGTATATGGGTTCCTAAGGAGCTCATTACTACTAAAGATAAGGATATCCTACACAAATGGATACCTAAGGGGACTAGGATTTTGGAAACTAATGAATATGGACCCAAAAGAATTTGGATACCAAAAATTAGAAATTAATCTATGTTTGTAGGAAAAGGAGCATTGCTACAAGGCACGGGAAACAAATTCAAACTCATGGTACCTTGATAGTGGATGCTCAAGACACATGACCAGAGACAAAAGCCGGTTCATTAAGCTTAACGCCAAAAATAGAGGAGAAGTGACTTTTGGTGATGATTCAAAAGGTCACATTGAAGGTATTGGTACTATCGGTAATACCTCTTCCATACAAATTAAGAATGTTTTATATGTGAATGGATTAAAATATAATCTATTGAGTATTAGTCAATTTTGTGATAAAGGATTCAATGTCATGTTTGATATTAATGGTTGTAAAGTCATTGATATTGCATCTAATCAGATTATGCTTGTTGGTCATAGAATAGGAAACATATACATGGTGCATTTAGATTCTATTGATATGACTAATTTGTGCCTAGTGGCTAAGGATGAACATGATAGTTGGTTATGGCATAGAAGACTAGGACATGTTAGTATGAGTGTTTTGCAACGGCTAATTCAAGGTGATTTAGTTCGAGGGTTGCCTAAGCTTAAATTTGATAATGATAAAATCTGTGATGCTTGTGCTAAAGGAAAACAAAAGCGAGTTTCTTTTAAATCCATTAATGATGTATCAACTAGTAGAGTATTACAATTGATCCATATAGATCTTTTTGGGCCAACTAGGACTACTAGCTTGGGTGGAAAACAATATGCATTTGTCTTGGTAGATGACTATTCTAGATATACTTGGGTTCTATTTTTAAGTACTAAAGATGAAGCATTAGAACATTTCATCATATTTTAAAAAATAATCCAAAATGAAAAATGTTACTCTATAACTAGTGTTAGGAGTGATCATGGCACTGAATTTGAAAATCTTGGATTTATTGAGTTTTGTAATTCTAATGGTATTAGCCATAATTTTTCAGCACCTAGAACCCCTCAACAAAATGGAGTTGTTGAGAGGAAAATTGAACTTTAGAAGAAATGGCTAGAACCATGCTTTGTGAAAATAATTTGCCAAAATATTTTTGGGCGCCACAAATACCGCTTGTTATGTTATAAATCGAGTAATGATTAGGCCAATTTTAAAGAAAACTCTATATGAAATTTTCAAAAATAAAAAGCCTAACATTAGCTATTTTCATCATTTTGGATGTAAATGTTTTGTTTTAAACAATGGAAAATAGAACCTTGGCAAATTTGATGCTAAAAGTGATGAAGGAATTTTTTTAGGTTATTCCTTAAATTCTAAAGCTTATCGAGTATTTAATAAAAGAACTTTAGTTGTAGAAGAGTCTATACATGTTGTTTTCGATGATAATCCCCTTCTGAGGAAGGATTCTTGTGTGAATGATGATGTAGGTGTTATAAATACAAATGACGTTAGACATGACGTTGGAGAACTATCATCAAAAGAAGAAACGAAAAATGAGGAAACTCATGATCCTATTGAGAATCCAACCATTGAAGAAAGGGAAGTATCTTATCCAAGAGAGTACAACTATGTCAAGGATGGTGAAATTATAGGTGATCCATCCAAAGGGGTAACAACTCGATCTTCTCTTAGAAATATTTGTAATTATGTTGCATTTATCTCATGCATAGAGCCTAAGGATATTAAAGAAGCATTAAATGATGAACATTAGATTATGGCTATGCAAGAAGAGTTAAATCAATTTGAGAGAAGTAAAGTATGGACATTAGTTGAAAGGCCTAGTAATAAATCTACTGTAGGTACCAGATGGGTATTTAGGAATAAGCTTGATGAGAGTGGTAATATAGTGAGAAACAAGGCTAGACTTGTTGCTCAAGGGTATACTCAAGAATAGGGCATAGACTATGATGAAACATACGATCCCGTAGCTTGGATGGAAGCAATTAGAATGTTACTAGCATTTGCATGTTTTCATGAATTTAAATTATATCAAATGGATGTTAAAAGTGCATTTTTAAATGGTTTTATAAAAGAAGAAGTGTATGTGGAACAACCTCCAGGTTTTGAAGATTCAAAATTTCCGGATCATGTTCTTAAATTGACAAAAGCACTTTATGGTTTAAAACAAGCTCCAAGAGCTTGGTATGAAAGATTGTCAAATTTTTTAATTGAAAAAGGTTTTTCAAAAGGGGAGGTTGACACTACATTGTTTTTAAAGCATAAAGGTAAAGATTTATTAGTAGTTCAAATTTATGTTGATGATATAATATTTGGTTCTACTAATGATGATCTTTGCCAAGAATTTTCCAAGATAATGCAAAGTGAATTCGAAATGGGCATGATGGGGGAGCTCTCATTTTTCTTGGGACTCCAAATCAAGCAAAGAAAAGATGACATCTTCATCAATCAAGCTAAGTACGTCAAAGATATGCTCAAGAAGTTTGGACTGGAAAATGGCAAACCTCGTGACACTCCAATGAGCTCTTCAACAAAGCTTGAATTAGATGAAGGAGGTAAATGTGAAGATGTTAAATTATATAGGTCAATGATTGGATCTCTACTTTATCTAACTGCAAGTAGACCGAACATTATGTTTAGTGTTTGCTTATGTGCTAGATTTCAATCATGCCCTAAGGAATCACATTTACTAGCTGTTAAGAGAATCTTTAGATACCTTAAGGACACTCCTAGTTTAGGACTTTGGTATCCTAGAGACTCTAGCTTTAGCTTGCATGCTTTTTCTAATGCGGATTATGGAGGATGCAAATTAGATAGGAAAAGCACCTCCGATACTTGCCAATTCCTTGGAAATATGCTGATTTCTTGGTTTTCAAATAAACAAAATTGTGTTGCATTATCTACCACTGAAGCCGAATACATTTCAGCTGGTAGTTGTTGTGCATAAGTTTTATGGATGAAACAATAACTTTTTGATTATGGAATTGAAGTTGGTACCATTCCTATCAAGTGTGACAATACTAGTGCTATTTGTCTCACTAAAAATCCCATCCAACACTCTATAACTAAGCACATTGAAATAAGTCATCACTTCATTAGAGACCATGTCACTAAGGAAGATGTAGTTCTAGAATTTGTTGATACTTTACACCAATTAGCGGATATCTTTACAAAACCTTTAGACAAGGAAAGATTTTGGACATTTAGGAGAGAATTAGGTTTAACCAACCTATCTTCGCTTAGTGTTTAAAATAATTTTAGCACTTTTAAGACTAAATGAAAAATACTAATTTTTAATTGCATTCATTGCTATTAGTTAGGGGGAGTTTATGATTCTTGATGAAAATTTAATTTTATGTTCAAATATCGTTTAAAGAATAATTTGATTGTTTGAACATGATTAATTTTCAATATATGAGTTGCCAATACCACTAGAGAAAATTAATTTAGCATTTTGTGTGTTTAAAATCGGATTTTAGCATTTTGGTGCAGAGGGAATCGATACCCCCATGAGGGAATCGATTCCCCCTTTGAAGGGGAACCGATTCCCCCTCACAGGGGAATCGATACCCCATGGGGTTCTGGTTTTATCGGGCAGAACCTCATTTTCTTTGCTCAAACCCTTTTCTCTTCATGCCGTTTCTTCCCTCTACTCTCTCAAATCTCCATTATTGCCTCAAATCAACGTTTTTAATCAGAATTCACTTCAAATATCATCTTCTAAACCTGTTGGAATCATAAAAAAACGTGCAAACTTCATCTAATCCCACTCAAATCTGAAATCCTTCAAGGTATTTTTCCAAAACTTCTATTTCATCAATTTATGAACATAGAACTAGTTTTAATTAGTTCTAGGTTGAACTTTAGATCGGGCATTGAGTGTTTAGCGATTAGAAACTAGGTATTACAACTAATTTAATCAAAAACACAAGAATTTTTCAATAATTTTGAAATTTTTGAAATAAAAAAAAATGTTTTTCAAATTATTATGTTTTGATTGAATTATGTTGTTGAAACTATACATATATTGTTTCTCAAAATCGTATTTTTCAAAAGTTTTCATAAACCTTGCCCATTAGGATTGATTTAGAGAACCTTGAAATATTGAGGACTCAATTGAGTTTTGGGATTAATTGAATTGCATACATGTATTTTCTAAATTACAGGTTATCCATTCTACGATTTCCTAAACGTGCTAGGTCATCATCTAGTCGCTCACACCGTCAACCAAATCCACCTCCAAATCCTCCTCCTATTCCTGAAAATCCAATTCCTAATCCTAATCTCATTGATCCTAATTTGACTATCCAAAATTCGTGTTTTAATCATCCTGGTCCTAGAAATCATCGTTTTTGGTATTATCAATATTTCGACTCTTACAAAATTAGAGAATAACGTATTCCTTCTCATCAAGCTATGTTGGATATTAATTTTAAATATCTTCCTCTTTTACAGGAGTGGAAATTTGATAAACTTTTTGATCTTGAACCCATTGTCTACCATCAACTTGTTCGTATTTTCTATTCTAATGACGTTTGTGTTAAAAATCGAACTGAAACCGAAACCATAGGAATTCGTTACTACCTCCTAGGACAATTCTTATATATTGACTCGGCTTACATAGCCAATGCATTCAGATTAGATAATGATGGTATTTCGAATGAGAAACAAATCTTAGGATCTCGTTATAAAAGAAGGGATAGTGCAAGTGTCTTAGACCTTCATGAACGTTTTCTTCATCTAATGATTTCTTGGTGGTTTCGACCATCCGAAGGTCATTATTCTACTCTTAGAGCCTTGGATCTTTGGTGGTTACATTGTTTTGAAAACGATATTAAAATAAACCTACCTCAGATCATTTTTGCTGAAATTGTTGAAACCGTAAACCTTGTACCTAACAAGAAACTTTGTTCATCTCTAGTTTACGGTTGCATTTTGAGTAACCTATTTTTTAAAGCCGGGCTTAGAGTTGGTCTAGATGTCTCCTTTCCTCTAAAGAAACAAATTAATCTTCTTTCCTTAACAAGAGCGGGATGGATAAAGGATAAGGAAACCGGTGAATGGATTCGATCGTCTGAACATACTCCGGGAGCTAGTTCTTCACGAGCTCAACCAGAAGCTGACGATGATCCCGAGCTTCAACAATTAATGCGAGACATCGATGAAGCCAAAGATGAGCCTGAGCAGCCCGAGGAGCAAGCACAACAAACGCATCAAATGCCTCCATATTTTTAATCCTTTATGAATACATTCGATTTCCGATATGCTACCATGGATTCGCGCTTTACTTCTATAGAGTCCCATTTATCCACAATGGGAACTCAACAATTAGAAATTCTTCGGGAGATGCGTGCAAACAACGAAGCAACCAACGCACGTATTAATGAACTCACTCACGAAATGGCCGCTATGCGAGCTCATTTTCCTCCTTCCAATCCGGATATTTGATTCTATGTGTAACAACCCGGAAAAATTTAGAATAATATTAAATTGAAATTGGAGGTTAATTGTGAAAATTGGTAAAATTTTTGGGACTAAATTGAAATATTTTAAAACTTGGAGCTTGTTTTAGAGTTAAAGGAAATTTAGGGACCAAGCCCTAAATTTATCCTAAAAGTGTCGGCAGCTTTGGTGATTTAAGCGTGTTTCTGGTTTCAAATCAGAAACCACAAATGTTAAATTGCTTAAGTTTTTCTCCTCCCGTACCCTTACTTCCAAGCCCGATTCCGACGCCGTTCGACGCCCAATCGTAAAATTGAAACCACCGTTGTGTTCATCATCAAGCGAGGAACAAACCCTTCAAATTAATTGAAGTGAAACGCTGCCAAACGTCGGGAATTTTCAGTCAAAGCATCGTCGTTTTTTTTAGCTCTATTGCCGGGAAAAACTTAAATTCACCGCCGATCGTTGTTCCGTTTACGACACCTCCTGCATCATCGTGTTCCTTGTGTCGTTGCGAGTCCGCCGGTGTCAACCTTGTTCGCCGTCGACGGCGGCGCGTGAGGAGGTGGAGCAGTCAAAGATTCGGCCGAGTTGAAATACGAGCTCTCCGCCGTTCAAAAATTTGAACTGATCGTTGTAAGTATCTCGAAATCGCTCAAAATAATTTTTAGAAATTTTTCCGGGAATTTTCCGACACCGTGGCACTGTTCACGCGCCGCATGCGCCGCCGCAGGGAGAGTGAGCTGCTGGAAAACCGGTTTAACCAGTTTTGAACCGGTTTGACCGGTTCGAACCGTTTTGATCGGTCTGAACCGGTTTGACCGGTCTGAACCGGGTTGACCCGACCCGACTGTTGACCCGACCCGACCGTTGACCGTGACCGTTGACCGTGACCGTTGACCGTTGACTTTCTTTGACTAAAACTTAAGATGGCTTTGACCGACCCTTAAACGACCGTAAATCTTTTCCGAGTATACCTATCCTGATAGTTTTCGACGTGCCAAATCCATTTCCGCAATCCGTTTCACCAAATTCAAACTCGAAGGTCTCCAAATCGACGGTCAAAGTGGTTGACTTTGACTTTGACCAAGAATTTGGATTTTCGAAAAGTCATACTTTATATTTTTCGACGTCCTGATTCCGATTCCGCAATTCGTTTGGCCAAATTCAGACTCGAAATACCCCAAATTGATAGTCAAACTCGGAAAATGCTTAGATACTTAAGAATTTTAGCTTTGAACAATTAAGTAAGATTTGGGGCTGATAAATTATTGTTATTTGAAGGTGTACGAGACTCACCGGATCGTTCGATAGCTCGACTCAGTTCTTCTAGATCAGTTAAACCACGTATACCAGTATTCACTCGTAAGACTCGTAAATTTTATGATTTTAGAGATTTATTTATGTTACCCATTAGTAATATAGTGATATTATAAATTAGGTTCGAAAACTGTAGCAGAGCGTGGTGAAACCAGCAATCAGTAGATCCACGATTTGAACTATTATCGAGGTGTGTTCCCTATTTATTACTGAATTGTTTTATTTGTTTTAATATGTGGTACACTGAATTCTTTGGTTACCGTATTGTTGATGCACCGATTTAATGTGATTATTTATAGATTATGACTGTTATCTGATATTTGTTTTGAAATGGTATATGATTACCATGTTTATGGATTTATGGAATTTATAACACGGTGCAATTGAATTTTTGGAATACGAATTTATAAAGTACAGCTCTGATCAAGCTGGAAAATTTTACGGACCTAATGTGACTCTTAGGTAGGCTCTGCGGCCCTGAGATCATTCTCGGGTAGGCCCTGCGGCCCTAAGATGTGTTCTTAGGTAGGCCCCACGGCCCCGAAATCTATCTTGGGTAGGCTCTCAGGCCCTAAGATGTTCCCTTAGGGTAACACTTTTTAAAGAGATTTACTGCAGTATAATTTTATGAGACTTTTTGGACTATGATATGTTTAGTGTACCTATAGTGATTTTATGGTAATATTGGGACACACTGAGCCTAGCTCACTTTTCGAAAATATTTTTCCCCTTTCAGATACTGTTGGTTAGATACCCTGGATTGAGCACTTGGAGGATCAACATATCTCTTGAAGTATATCTGATTGTAATGTTTTTACCTTGCAAGTTGACTTTATTTTGTTGACATTGACCTTATTTAAAAGTATGGGATTTTAATATGATGACATTTTTACTATTACTATTCGGTTTATCGTGATTTGATTTTTAAGATATGTTTTAAATTAATTTATTACTTATTGGTGTTATATTTACAAGTTAGGTTTTGATAGTATGATTTATTATAATTTCATGTAATTTATAATGTGATTTTACATTGTTTGAATAACGGTTTCGGAAAAATGTCTTAAAGAATCATAATGTGATCCACTAGACTTAGTCGAAACGCATAGGCCGGGTCTAGGGGGTTACACTATGCTTAGTTTTAAAACTTTAAACTAAAAGATTATTGCTTGAACATTTTGAATATTTTGGAATGTTTGATTTTGAGGATTGTTAGACTTTGGATTTGTTTGGACGTTTGAGCTTACATATTTGGCTTAGTTAAATTTATTGCATCATTTACATCATTTTAGCAATATGACCAATTTTGCCATGTCGCATTAATTATGAATATTGATTATGAAACTAATGGCTAACATTTCTCTTGATTGTGATCTTAGCAGCTTAAACTATATTCAATTGGCTAAATGATTTCAAAAACCTTGTTTAAATTCTTTACAAATGTCTTTTTGATTTAACAAAAAGGGGGAGAAGTGTTAAATGTTTTAAAATAGGAGTAAGTGTTAAAGTAAGGGGGAGTAATTTTCAAAAACGTCGGTTTTTGATTTCAAAATCTTAAAATTACTAAAATGTTTTGTTATATCAAAAAGGGGGAGATTGTTGAAAACATTTTGATATTTCGATATAACAAATTAAGTTAAATGAATTTTAAGATCGTGCAATAAAGGTTTTCTAAGTATATTCGATATAATTATTCGAATATCAAAACATTACTCTAAATCTTTCAAAAATCATTTTTAATCCTTACTCAAGTGTAAAATTAAGTTTTAATCTTAAAACAATTTCAAAATAATTTTACAAAGTATTTCGAACCATTTCAAAGCCAAAAATTCCAGATTGCTCAGAGGGAACCGATTCCCCCCTGAATGGTTTGGCTCCGAGAATTCCAGTATGCTCGGATGGAATCGATTCCCCCCTGTGTAACGGTCGAAATATTTGAATTTTTACACTTAGGGAACCGATTCCCCATAGGGGGTACAGATTCCCCCCACGCTCCAAGCTGTTTTATTAATTATTTTCACAGTAAAACGACTATATTATCTTCTCTAATCATCCCCAACATTCAGAAGTGATTCAAGGTGTATTTAAGCAAGCTTAGAAGCCATTGATCAAAAACAACAAATATCAAGCAACTAGAATCAAGAGAGAATCAAAGAGAAAGCATCAAACCTCAAGTTTGAGCATTTCAAGCCTATTTTTCATTCAATATTCATCTTGCTTTCAAGAACACTTATTGTGCTCAATTGTATTCATTTTTGAGTGTTCTTTTCTTTGTTATAGAATTGTGCAAACAATCTACCTTGTGAGGATTTCCTTGTAAGTTTGCAAATTTGTATTGTTCTCTTTGGGAGAGAGTGTTGTCAAGAATTTGGGGTATAATTCTTGAGGGTTTGTAAGGTTACTCTTCGTCCTCAAAAGAAAGACAAATTAGTGAATTTGTTGAAAATCCTTAGTGTGGATAGTTAAGGTAGTGGACGTAGACTTTGGTTGAGAAAGTCGAACCACTCTAAATCGCTGTGCAATTTCTTTCAATTTTCTGCAAAAGCTTCCACCAAAATTTTTATTGCCAATTCACCCCCCTCTTGGCCAATTCCGTCAATCGATTAACTCAACATAGCACCCACAAGAGAGGACAGTTTACAATCACAATAATAAACCAAACACATAATAAGATATTTTCATATAATTATTAACATAAGAAAACTAGTTGATCACACAAATACCATATAAGAAAAATGTTCAAGATCTAACCAAATAAATTCAAACAAAAGGTAGATAAAAACATATCTGACCTCATGGACAAACGAGCCACAAAAGAAAAATCAAGCTATTAAAAGATCACCTACAAACTCCAAATCAAAGTCGAGCGACGTGAAAAAGAATATTTACGAACACAAATCACATATCTAAATCTAATCTGATCGTCCAAAGCAAAGAAGATTGATAACGAATGTATCATCTTGATCAGTCATGACAATGTTAAATCCAACTATAAAAATAAGGATAAATGAAAACAACATCGTAAATACCCGAAAGTGTCATAAAGATAAATTTATTAAAATTTTAAAAATAAAAAATAAAAATACATTATAATAAAATATAAAAAATGAATTTTGATGTTCAAGTAGTTGACAACCAACACAAAAATTAGTGACAAATATAAAGAAAAAGAGAAACTAATGACGACCAAGAAAAAAAAGAGAATTTGAATAAACTCTAATATCATATAAAAATTAATGCTTAATATATAATAATTAAAATTAATTAAATTAAAGAGTAATGACTACTATAATAAATAAAAAATAAAATCAATTAAATTAAATTAAAGAGTAACAACTACCATAATATAAAGAATAATGGAAAATTCTATAAACCACGTCGCATACCGTAACATACTACTAAAGCAACATACCGAAATGTAATGTAAGTAATAAATCCATATTATGTAAATATTAAAAAATATATTAGTTAATTTAAAATTAATTATAATTTAACTTATATAACTTAAAAATCTTAATTCTAAACAAACTAAATTATTTAAATTAATAATTATTTTAAAAATATAATTTAATTATATTTATATTAAAACTATAATTAAATTTTAATAAATGATTAATTTTAAATAAATTCTTATAATTATAATTCTATTAAAATTAAAATTTTAACATTTACACAAGGCTTAATACCCAAATAAGTGCCTAAACTATATAATTTTTTTCCGAATAGGTGCCTTAAGTATTTTTTTTGTCTATTCAGTTACCTAACATTACAAACATTATCACTTTATTCCATTAAGTGACACGTGTCACAATCTAATAATTTTAAAAAATTATATAAAAAAAAATTCCAAAAAGAAGACACATAAATTTCAAAATAACCCCAAAACTTCAAAAACTTTCATTTAAACCCCTAAACCAACACTGACCACCACCCTTTATCGTTAACGAAACTCCATCCGACCTCACCTCCCTCCAATGACCAAAGCCCGTATGAAATCATGATCGATCGATGGTGAATCAACGTTTTATATCCAACGAACCTTAGGATGAAAATCGCGATCTCACGCAGTTCCGACGATCAATCGATGACAAATACGATGGTGTACAATTAGGATGATGGAAGAACTACGTCGACGATGCTGGTCGTGGTTAGAAAGGGCGAAAACAGTGGGTTAATGTTAGGATTTGAGAATTTTAGAGATTTTGAGGTTTTTTATAATTTAAAAGAAACTATGGTTTTTTTATATAAATAAAATAATATTTTCTAATTTAAAAAATAAATTTCAAAATTACCATAATGTGACACGTGTCACTTAACGGGAAAAATTAACGATGTTGATGGCCCGGACACCTAAAGTGATCATGTTTGTAATGTTAGGCACCTAGATGGTCAAAGAAATATTGTAGGCACTTATTCAGAAAAAATGTATAGTTTAAACACTTATTTGGGTATTAAGCCTTTACATAATAAGGATTTATTTAAAAATAATCATTTATTAAAATTTAATTATGGCCTTAATAGAATTTTAATTAAATTATATTTTTTTATTAAAAATAATAATTAATTCAGGTAATTTAATTTATTTAGAATTAGAAATTTTAAGTTATATAATTTAAAATAGACTATCAGCATTAGTCATCGTCGGCGACCACCTTAACTCGTCGGAAAACCAATTGCTACAACATCCCGAAAGGCAGAGCTTCTCCTTCGAGACGACCGACTGTTAGGCGATGACAAACGAAAGAGTTAGATGTTGTAGCAGTTGGTTTTCTGACAAGTTAATGTGATCGCCGACAGTAACTAATGTTGATGGTCGTTCTAACTTATATAACTTAATAATCTTAATTCTAAACAAATTAAATTAATTATTAATTTTAAATAAATCTGTATACTTTTTAATATTTACATAATAAAATAAATTTATTTGTAATATATTTTATTATATCATTTTAGTGATATATTGCGGTATTCGACGTGATATAGAATTATCCATGGAATGATGAACTTTCGATTCAATTTCTTTTAACAATTTATTACAACGTGCACGAATGTTCTAATTTTTAATGCATTTAAATATGAGTACTTTTTTAAATATAAGCGGTTATTTTCTTTTATTAAAAAAAGAAAATATACAAAATTATGATAGAAATTTATAATATAAAATTTATAATATAAATATAAAGTAAATATATAATTAGGATATTTTATTATAACTATTATAACAAAAGTAATCAATTAAGATTACACAAGAATAATATAAAAAAAATACAAATCTAACAAAAAAATTCAAATAAAAGATATATACTAATATATCTAACCGCATTGATAAACGTACCATAAAAGATAATAAAACTACTGAAAGACGATCGATAAATTGTAAATCATAATCGAATTATATGAAAAAACTATCAACGAATGCAAATTACATATCCAAATTCAATATGAGGGTCAAAAGTAAAGAAGAGCAACATGATAACAAATCATCGCCATCTTAATTAGTCACGGCGATATCAAATCTAACATGAGAAAAAATATAAATTAAAATAACTATAAACAACCGAAAATGTGTCATAAAAGCAGATAAAAACATATCATAAACCATAGTGCTAAATTGCAGCCGTATCGCAGCGTAACGCCTGCATCATAACGTTTTTTAAGGTTATCTCGACGCAATATCGGCGCAACACGATAAGGGAACCGCATCACGATTGTTGCGGTCAAAAACTGTTATGTAACACCGGAACACACTATAAAATTTCGTTTCAACAAACTTTAAATTATCTAAAATATAAAATTGTATAGATGAATTGTTCTAATTTAATTATTAAAACTAAATTATAAATATATATATATATATATATATATATATATTATTAATAATATCATAATAGTTATATTTAAAATTAGTTACTTAAATTTGAATTAACTAAATTATTTATTTTGATGGTGAATTGTAAGATATATAATTTTTATATTTGTAATTATGTATTTTTTTTCTTTTAAGTTATTTAAATTAACATTTTTATGTTATAATATAAAAAAATTTGATATGATTTTAGTGATATTGTTTATATGTTGTTCATTAACATTATAATTGTTATTACTCATTATCTAGTATGATAGCACTTCTAGAGTTTATATTTGTTTTTAATAAATTTTTATATATGAATTAACTTTTTTTTAAAAAAATAAAACAATAAAAGAGTATATTAATATTAATATATTAAAAGATAACTGTAAAATGTATAAATATAATATTTTAGACATATTGTAATTTTTGAAGAAGAGATCACGTCCGCGACAATCATAACACGTTACACAACGTCCGTAATATTCGCAACCGCGACACCGCAATTTAATACTATGTCATAAACAAAATTATTTAAAACTAAAAAAGAAAATAAAAATAAATACATCATATAAAAATTAAAGAAAAAATAAAAAATATCGACATGGTCAACTAGCACAAAGTCTGATGTTATACTTATTAACCAAGAATGAAAAAAAATAAAAAACTGAAAGAAATTTTATTGTTTAGATAGGCAGCAAAGATGATTAATTTTGTGTGTGAAAAATATTCAATTTATCTATCTATATTTATTTATTTATTTTTGTCTACATAATAAATCTCATACATTTTTTTACTAATTTAAAAATTTTCCTCGAATATTTATTTTTTATTTTCTGAATTTTCATCATCAATTTTGTAATCTATTAGTATCATGTTTAGTAATAGTTGAGATCATCGAGAATGCATGTCATACTTTCAAAAATCAACAATAATCACGTCCGATCATTATTAACAACTTCACAGATCCCAAAATACTTTTGCTTTTTTGGAAATGAAAAAGAGATCTGGAATACGTAAGGCATCTGTGATTTGTGGTGTCTTATATCCCAAAATAGTATTTAGATTTTTTTAATATTTTTAAAATATTAATTCATTCAAAAAAAATAAAAATTTCATAAAAAATTAATATTTTTTCTGAGTTGATTATAAGATAATTTTTTTTAATTTTTTAATCATTGATAACGTATATATATTATGTAGATATGATTACGAAAAATTTAAATTTGAGACTAATTTTTTTTATTCTACTCTTATATCGTTCAATTGGTTAAATTTAAATAAAATTTTAAATTATTTCATCAATTAATAAATATATATTGTATTGAGTAATAAATTTAAAATCTTTTAACATTTCAACTCATCAAATGATTTTAATAATAATAAAAATATTATTATGCAAACAATTATATCTATGAAGTGTATGTATATTATTAATTAATTAAGAAGATACTAAATATATAATACCTTATTATCATCATGGTTATTAAAAAAACTTTTTAATATTTGTATATTATATAAATACTTAATATTATTGGCTGTATGATCACTTAATGTAAATGACAAGTGTCAAAATCGCAACGCTAATCCACTTCCATCAGAATGCCTTTAATCAAGTCCGGGGTGCACCGACAAGGTGACTAATACGGTCATGTGCCCACAGGAAAGAATACGTCTTTCTTCACGCGCTGGAGGCAGCAAAGCCGGTTGTGGCGGTTCACTGGTTCGGGAAATTGGGAGGGAGGTGAACTGGGTCGTGGACTTCACGTGGACGGACGGAGATGGTTTATTATTGTGTGGTAGTTGGCATTTGTACGCGTGGCGAGACCATGAGCAGTTGAAGTCATCTTGATTGATCTAGTCATGGGTAAGGATGGGCCAGGATCCTCTGCGACACTTATGGTAAGGATCACCGTCGTCCTTTTATTTGAAAGATTTATAGTCCCACAAAATTCAAATTTAACTATAAAAATTGATTCCCGGTCGTTATTAAATTCCCAATCTAAGCATGGAAAAGAAATCTATCTACATGAAAATTTTAATTGTACGTGAGATTTTTTTTATAGAAACAACTACTTTTATTAAAAAAGATAGATAAAATTACAGTAAAAGTTTAAATTATAATCATAAATTAAATTTAGAATTGTTATTTTCTTATAATTATTGCCAAAAAAAGACCACTTAATATCACTCAATGATCGTATAAGGAAAAAAATTAATGATCTAATTGAAAAGTTCAAACAAAAGATAAATACTAATATATCTGATCACATCGATAAACGAATCACAAAAGGAAATCAAATTATTAAAAAATTTCTAACAAACTACAAATCAGAGTCGAGAGATCTAAAAAAACTATTTATAAATGCAATTCGTGTATTTAAATTCAATTCGAGGGTTCGAAATAAAAAAGATCAACATGATAACAAATAAATATCATCTTGATTAATCGCGTCGATGTTGAATTCAACCTAAAAAAGATGAACGAAAACGTAACAAAAGTAGATAAAAATTTTACCATAAAAATATAATTAACTAAAACTAGAAAACAAAAGAAAAACATAGAAACAAAAAGGAAAGAGGTCTAAATGCTACGTGAGATATTTTATCTTTTATAACTTGACATTATATAATACAAATTATAAAACTTCTGTATCCATATGAAAATTTCTTAAAATAGTTATATTAAATATTGTACTTTTTAATGCAATGAAAAATAACATATCACCCATCAGTCAATTGAAAAAAATTGTTTCCAATCATTCACTGATGATGTATTTATAACATGTTCATTGGCATTTCTTTTAGTTTGTAGTCAAAATGTAACACCTCAACTCGTATCCAACCCGAATACGAGTCCGATGTGTCACATTGACTTTTAAAACCTTGACACTTAAAGAAAATTCCCGGGAAATTTAAAACTTTATTTAAAACAAAATACTTTAATTTACATAGAAGAGACTACAAAATACAAACTCGATCAGAGTGCTCATAATTAACGACTTATTACATGTCAACACTCTATACACAACAAACTACATACTTTGTCGATTACTTCTGATCTGATCTTCTAGTAAAAATACTATCATTGCCACTTCTATTCTTGCTCTTCACGTTTCTTGGTACCTACGTGTAAATCACTTACACGCTAAGTCATAGACTTAGTGAGGCAATAAATAAACATGTAACAATAGTTTCATGAATATGCATTCTTACCATTTGATCATGATATTTCAATATGCATGGATATATTTCCTATGACATATATAACCAAGTCATGCACACATGAAACTTACTTTTATGCATCACTTTCACTTTAATTTATATTTCAATTGTCGTTGTTGTTGCCCATGTATATTATTGAGAATAGAGGTATGTGAGTATATTGAGGTTGTGCACCAATGATGTCACCACAGCTCGTATAAATTCCCTCATGGGGCACCGAACATTTGTTCAGTATTCGTCCCGAAGGACTGCTATATATGTCCCGTAGGACCACTACGTCCCGAAGGACTACAATACCCTCGACTCTTGGCATGCCAACTATACTATAGCTCTCGTATCATATACTATGGGCATTACGATGAATACTTTTCTCATCACTTGTTCTTTCTTTTGTCACATACCACATGTATGTAACCATGTATTTCATATCATATCAATGTCATGTATTGCATATTCATATATCATTTCTATATTCACATGACTTATCTCATTTCACATTGATCATGTCTCATAGCATATATCACATATGCATATAATCATGTATATCATATCATATATCTTATGTTTCATGCTCTTATGTCTATGCATATCATATAACATATATAATAACCTATACCCATTTCATGTATTCATGCATATATAAGAATCACAAATCAATTAACATTTTAAGAGTCACTTTTACCATAGTAACTCCATCACTAGCTCATCGCAAGCCAATGTTCATAATATAAGTACAATTAAAATTACACTCACCTTAGCCTTGTTTGATTCGATTATAATCCTTTGATTATTCTGAAACTTGTTTAGGCTCAATATCTACATAAATATAACATTTCAAAACAGCTATCAGAAGCCTAAACCTTAAACTTGATGTTAACAACTTAAGCCAGATTATTGAACCCAATTCATTTTTCCTTTAGGGGGGAATCGATACCCCTGGACATACTGGAATTTTCGATCTATCTGGACATGAAAATCATCTATAACTTCAAATCCTATTCTTCATATGAATTCAAGAATCATACTCAAATTTCAATATGTCTAAATACAATTCTAACACTTCATATTCCTTAATTAGCATGATGACAAGTCAAATTTAACTTCAAATTCACTTATCAACTATTCAAGATTTATAAAAACCGTTTTCTTAATCTCTTATAACTTCTTCATCTTTGATTATAACAACTTAAGCTTTCCTTAAGCTTAGTTATCATCTAATGATCAAAACCTAACCTTTAATTTAACAAATAACCAACAAATCAGAAAACCTTACCTTTTCTATGGCTTCTCTCGTATGGAAGAAAAGAGAAGAAAAGATATATTCTTCTTATCACTTTCCCCCGTATATATCCTCAACATAACACAAATTAATCATTAATGGTTAAATGACCATTTTGCTCTTTAATTCTTGGATAATTACTAAAAACTTTCAGGAATATTTCCGAACAAATCATCGGACTATACAAATCCAACTTAAATCACCAAACTCTGAAGTTTTATGATTTAGTCAAACCCATATTTTGGGATGTTACAAATCTCTCCCCTTAAAAAAATTCGTCCTCGAATTTTCATGTACAAAGAGATAGGGATATTGAATCTCATGTTTCTTCACGTTCCCAAGTCGCTTCTTCCACCTTGTGATTTCTCCACAGCACTTTGACTAATGGAATAGTATTGTTCCTTAATTGCTTGACTTCGTGAGCCAATATTTGAACAGGTTCTCATAAGTCAAATCTGATTGAACCTCGATCTCTTCGGTAGTCACTATATGATGATCGGATCGATATTTCCTAAGCATGGAGACATGAAAGACGTTGTGAATTTTCTTCATTTCAGATGGCAAAGCTAATTGATATGCCACTGGTCCTACTCTCTTAACGATTTTATATGGTCCAATAAACCGAGGACTCAATTTTCCTTTGCGTCCAAATCTCAATACTTTCTTCCATGGAGACACTTTCAAGAACACTTTATCTCTCATTTGAAACTCAATTTCTTTCCTTTTTAAATCAGCATATGATTTCTGTCTATCAGCTGCAGCTTTCAGATTATTCTGAATTACTTGGACTTTCTCTTCTATTTCTTGAATCAACTCAGGACCAATAACTTCTCTATCCTTAAGTTCATACCAATTCAAGGGTGTACGACATCTTCTCCCATATAAAGCTTCATAGGGAGCTATTTTGATGCTTGACTGATAACTATTATTGTATGCAAATTCAGTAAGTGGCAAATATTTTTCCCATGATCCTTTAAATTCAATAACACAAGCTCTTAATATATCCTCCAGAATTTGGATAGTTCGCTCAGACTGACCATCTGTCTGAGGATGAAACGTTGTACTGAAGTTTAACCGAGTTCCCAGTGCTTCATGTAATGACTTCCAAAATTGTGATGTGAATCTAGGATCTCGATCAGAAATTATGGAAATAGGTACACCATGCAACCGTATAATCTCTCAAATATACAATTCAGCATACCTATCCAAGGAGAAATCAGTTCGTACTGGAATAAAATGGGCTGACTTAGTCAATCTATCCACGATTACCCAGATTAAATCTTTTTTTGTTCAGATTTAAAGGCAAACCCGTCACAAAATCCATCGTTATGTTTTCCCATTTCCATTGAGGAATTGAAATTGGTTATAACAATCCTGACGAACTTGATGTTCAGCTTTGACTTGTGACAGTCAAACACTTTGATACAATTCCGAAATGTCTTTTTCATTCCGGCCACCATATCGACTCTTAAGATCCATATACATTTTGTTCCCTCCCGGATGCATGTCAATAGACTACAATGAGCTTCCGTTAACAAATCATTCTTTAATTCATCATCATCGAATTACTAATATTTCTTGATAATACAAGTTCTCATCAGACTTAATCTCATAATCCGTACCTCTCCATTCTTTATCTGTTGTATCCTCTTTAAACACTTTCATCTTAACTTGAAATTCTTTAATTCGATTTAGCCAAACGGGCTTGACTGTCAATTCTGCACAATTTGCACCATCTCTCTTAACTATATCTAGCATCAAGAGTTCGCAAAGCTGCAAAGTCTTCGACTCAAGGCATCAGCTACACATTGCCTTTCCAGGATGGAATCAATCACACATAATCCTTGAGAAATTCCACCCATCTTTTGTCTTAAATTCAACTCTTTCTGAGTCATCAAATATTTTAAGCTCTTGTGATCCGTATACAAGTAGCACTTTTCATCATTCAAGTAGCGACGTCAGATCTTTAAAGCAAACACTACTGTCGCCATCTCTAGGTCGTGTGTTGGATAATTGTTCTCGTGCGGTTTTAGATGTCTCAAAGCATAGGCTACCACTTTGACTTCTTGCATTAATACGCATCCCAAACCACTATGAGACGCATCACTATACACTAAATTTTCCAGACTGGGTTGAACTAACACTAGAGCTTCTGTAAGAATCTTCTTTTAACTTTTCAAAACTCTCTTGATATTCTTGAGTCCAAACAAATTTTACTTCCTTTTTCAACAGTTTAGTCATGGGTAATGCTATAATCGAAAAGTTTTTAACAAACCTTCGATAATAACCAGCTAACCCCAGAAAACTTCTAACTTCCGATACATTCTTTGGAACCTTCCACTCCAGAATAGCTTTAATCTTTTGGGGATCCACTCGAACTCCTTCTGCAGAAATTACATGTCCAAGGAATGCCACTTCATTCAACCAGAATTCACATTTAGAGAATTTAGCATAAAGCTTCTTGTCTCGTAAAATCTGTAAAACAATCTGTAAGTGTGAACTATGCTCTTCTTCTGACTTTGATATATTAAAATATCATCAATAAACACCACAGCAAACTGATCCAAATACGGTTGGAAAATTCTGTTCATTAATCCATAAAAGCAGCTGGTGCATTCGTAACTCCAAACGGCATCACGATAAATTCATAATGACCATATCTTGTTCTAAACGCCGTTTTCGAAATGTTTTTCTTGATCTTTAATGATGATAACCCGAACGTAGATCAATTTTGAGAACACTGAGGCTTCTTTTAATTGATCAAATAAATCGTCGATTCGGGGAAGTGGATATTTATTCTTGATAGTCACTTTATGAGTTGCCTGTAGTCAATGCAGAGAGCATGAACCGTCTTCTTTAACAAACAAAACTGGAGCCCCAAGGTGATACACTTGGTCTAATAAAACCTTTGTCCAGCAATTTTGTAATTGATCTTAACTCTGCAACTCTTTTGGAGCCATTCTGTATGGCGCCATTGCAATGGGCGCTGTTCCGGCATTATCTCAATCTGAAATTCTACCTCTCTGTCGGAGGTAAACCTGGCAATTCTGCAGGGAATATATCAGAGAACTCTCTAACGATAGGAATTTCTTCTATCTCTTTGTCTTTGGCTCTTACATCCAACACACTAGCAATGAACCCTTGACATCCTTGTAACAGTAACTTCTTTGCCGTCATCACTGAGATCACATTCGCCAATGGATTCACCCTTCACTAAACACCACGATTTCTACCTCTTTTGGACTTCTCAACGTTACTTTCAGTCTACAATCGATTAGCATAATAATGATAAAATCCATTCCCAGTATCACTTCAAATTCTTCAAAAGGTAATTTCATCAAATTAGCAGAGAATTCAATCCCTGAATTCGTATGGGACACCCTCGACTCACCATATTTACCCGAGCACTGTGCCCTAATGGATTCATCACTATCATTTCATTATTAGTAGCTTCTAATGGAATGCTCAATTCTCTCACTAACTTACTAGTAATGTATGAATATGTAGACCCCGGATCGATCAATACCATAACATGTTTATCAAACAACAGAAAGGTACCTGTTATAATTTCCGGATCATCCCGATCTTCATTGGTCCTGAGATTATACACTCGAGCAGTAGAACGTATCTCTTGTTGAGCAGAGGACTTTGACTGATTTCTTCTCTGCCTCTACTCTTCCCCTTTGGCCTGAAGAAATAGACATCTCTGGTTGTGCAGATTCATCGACTCTAGGACAATCCCGAACAAAATGTCCGGTCTCCCCACATCTAAAGCAAGCTCCAGAAATCCTTCTATATATCCCAGAATGATTTTTTCCACAATGTGGGCATTGTATGTCTTGAATCTGGTTCAATATCCCAGTTCCAGATCCTGTTGACTGAGTTTGTCTCCCTCTCATCGGATTTAATCCTCTAGCTGAGGATACCACTAACTCTGATCTAGCTTGAGGTCGAGAACCAGCATCTCTACCTCTTTTTGACGGTGTAGAACTGGAAGAAGCACCCATTCTCTTGACTGTTTGAGTCCTTGAATTTTTAAATCTCTCATTCTGAGCTCTTTCCAAAGCTTTGGCACGATTGACTACCTCTTGAAATGAGGATAGATTCAATACAATCAACATCTCCTTCAACCGAGGACGTAACCCCTCTACGAACCACTCACAAGCATCCTTCTCAGTAGGAACAAGCTCGGCAGCAAAGCGGCTCAACTTATTGAATTCACACGTACTCATACAGTGCGATTCCATTGTTTCATATTCATGAACTCTTGCTTCATTTGTTGAACAAATTGATCTCCGATGTACTTATGTTTGAATTTTTCTAAAAACAAAGACCAAGTTACTTGATCATCAGATATTCTCAATGTAACGTTGGTCCACCAAATTCTCGCTTGCCCTCGAAGCAAGGAGACGACTCCATCCAACTTGTCAGCATCGAAATAATGAAGTCCCTCAAGCATGATTTTCACATCATTAAGCCAAAGGTCCGCAGTAACAGGACCTTCATCAGCTTCCCCTTTAACCTCTGGAGCTCCTAAACCCTTCAACTATTTTGCAACATTCATTTTTGTAGTTGAAGTAACAGGAGGTTGGAAACGCGTCAATACCGCGTCTAACGTTCTAAAGAATATATCCTGATCATTGACAGGCATTCCAGAGGATGTCTGTTCTTCACTCTGCCTGGCCAGGGCAGGTGAATTACTGCTTTCAGCAGGTCTATCATCTCCCGCTTCATTTATAGATCTACTTTGTCTGGACATCTATAAAAATCCAACCATATAGTTCTATTAGGAAAACAACATACTTACTATTCTATCATATCAGAAGTTTTCACTATTTTGTTGGCATGTATACCTTATAAGACACTCTAGAATTCGGTTTATGCCGAGAATCGACTAAACCGTAGCTCTGATACCATTAACTGTAACACCCCAACCCGTACCCGACCCGAATACGAGTCTGAGGTGTCACATTGACTTTTAAAACCTTGACACTTAAAGAAAATTCCCCGGGAAATTTAAAACTTTATTTAAAACAAAATACTTTAATTTACATAGAAGAGACTACAAAATACAAACTCGATCAGAGTGCTCATAATTAACGACTTATTACATGCCAACACTCTATACACAACAAACTACATACATTGTCGATTACTTCTGATCTGATCTTCTAGTAAAAATACTATCCTTGCCACTTCTATTCTTGCTCTTCACGTTTCTTGGTACCTACGTGTAAATCACTTACATGCTAAGTCATAGACTTAGTGAGGCAATAAATAAACATGTAACAATAGTTTCATGAATATGCATTCTTACCATTTGATCATGATATTTCAATATGCATGGATATATTTCCTATGACATATATAACCAAGTCATGCACACATGAAACTTACCTTTATGCATCACTTTCACTTTAATTTATATTTCAATTGTCGTTGTTGTTGCCCATGTATATTATTGAGAATAGAGGTATGTGAGTATATTGAGGTTGTGCACCAATGCTGTCACCACAGCTCGTATAAATTTCCTCATGGGGTACCGAACATTTGTTCAGTATTCGTCCCGAAGGACTGCTATATATGTCCCGTAGGACCACTACGTCCCGAAGGACTACGTCCCGAATGACTACAAATACCCTCGACTCTTGGCATGCCAACTATACCTATAGCTTTCGTATCATATACTATGGGCATTTACGATGAATACTTTTCTCATCACTTGTTCTTTCTTTTCTGTCACATACCACATGTATGTGTAACCATGTATTTCATATCATATCACATGTATCATGTATTGCATATTCATATATCATTTCATATATTCACATGACTTATCTCATTTCACATTGATCATGTCTCATAGCATATATCACATATGCATATAATAATGTATATCATATCATATATCTTATGTTTCATGCTCTTAAGGCTATGCATATCATATAACATATATAATAACCTATACCCATTTCATGTATTCATGCATATATAAGAATCACAAATCAATTAACATTTTAAGAGTCACTTTTTACCATAGTAACTCCATCACTAGCTCATCGCAAGCCAATGTTCAATAATATAAGTACAATTAAAATTGCACTCACCTTAGCATTGCTTTGATTCGATTATAATCCTTTGATTATTCCGGAACTTGTTTAGGCTCAATATCTACATAAATATAACATTTCAAAACAACTATCAGAAACATAAACCTTAAACTTGATGTTAACAACTTAAGCCAGATTATTGAACCCAATTTCATTTTTCCGTTAGGGGGAATCGATACCCCCCAGGGGGGAATCGATACCCCCTGGACATACTGAAAATTTTCTCGTTCTAGAAGGGGAATCGATTCCCCTTCATAGGGTATCGGTTCTCTATGCCCAGAAATTGTATTTTAAGCCCGAAAATCATCAATTTTCACTTAATTCTTCTATTTTAAACCCCTATCATGTCATTAAACTCAACTATCATTACTTAAACCAACTTATATCCATGAAAATCATCTATAACTTCAAAATCCTATTCTTCATATGAAATTCAAGAATCATACTCAAATTTCAATATGTTCTAAATACAATTCTAACACTTCATATTCCTTAATTAGCATGATGACAAGTCAAATTTAACTTCAAATTCAACTTATCAACTCTATTTCAAGATTTCATATAAAAACTCGTTTTCTTAAATCTCTTATAACTTCTTCATCTTTTGATTATAAGACAACTTAAGCTTTCCTTAAGCTTAGTATCATCTAATGATCAAAACCTAACCTTTAATTTAACAAATAACCAACAAATTAGAAAACCCTTACCTTTGCTATGGCTTTCTCTCGTATGAAAGAAAAAGAGGAGAAGAAGATATATTCTTCTTATCCCTTTCCCCCGTATATATCCTCAACATAACACAAATTAATCATTTAATGATTAAATGACCATTTTACCCTTTAATTCTTTGGATAATTACTAAAAACTTTCAAAAAATATTTTCGAACAAATCATCAAACTATACAAATATCCCACTTAAATCACCAAACTCTGAAGTTTTATGATTTAGTCACTAACCTATATTTTGGGATGTTACACAAAATTACATTAAAAATTTATTAAAGAATTAAATAAAAAAATTTGAAGTTCATATTCTCAACCATATTAAGGAACTGCCTGTATACTCTTACAGGAACTTATAAAGCATAGATGCTTCATGTTTTCAGGGAGATTCAGCTTACAATAAATGTAAGGTCCAAAAATATCAAATAGATTATTACAATAATTTGTATAAAAAAAATCCTCAAGTTTTTCATGCTTGAGGGGATCAAACAAAACCCCATCAACCAAACATGAATTTTCCCACAAATCTTTCCCCTTTCAAACTTCTTCTGCATAAGAAATCATTTTTTCCTGTCAAGATACTGTGATGGACAACAAAAATAAAAACTAACAAAAAAAGATATCAAATCTACTAACAATGTCAAAAATAATTCGATTGGCCTTTCTATGGTTTCATATCGTCGTCGGTCGCATAAACTACAAGCACATTTTTTCTAACTTGTGGCACAATCTTGGGTATATGGGTGGCTAAGATTTATGTACCTTTCCCATAGGGACTTATACCTTCCGATGGCCAGTTTTAGCCATGGCTTCATGTTTCCGTTGAAGTGAATGACTGCTGCACTCTCAATCAAGCGGTTGTCGATGTTAAGATCGTAACCTAATCCTAACACATGCCATCTTCGATCGAGTGGTTCTGTCAGGCCATAAAAGGCTAAAAGACCGACGGGAAGAGTTCCAAGTTTCCAAAGTGTCTTATCAGCATTTTGTTCCAGCCAGTAATGGTATCTTGCAGTGACATTAGCTTTCCTCCACACAACTAGATCGAAAACATTCATGCCAAATGCCCATCCACATGCTTGCGGATCGAATTTCGAGCTGATGATTGGATTTGAGAAGTTCAGATACTTGTAATAACGATGATATGCTTCGAGACAGGTCTCCACCGCCCCATTTACATTTCCATGCAAATCCAGTGAGAAAAGTGGTGTTAGATCTTTCTGCACAACAACATCATCATCAAGGAATACTATCTTCTCAAGTTGTGGATAGATCTCTGGTATGTAAAACCGAAGGTGATTCAACAAGGCAAAGTATTTCGGGTTCCGCAATCTCGGCTCAACATCTGGATTTTCCCCAAAATAATAGGCCCGTGAATCTACATCAAGTAGCTGCTTTACGATGGGAGCATAAGAAATATTCAACCAAGAAAACTCTGAGATGTTCTGCACCTCTATCATGGCCCCCTTGAAGTCATTACTAAGGAACCAAGCTTGCATAGCTCCATAGGTAACCCCATTAGTGATAATGTGGAAAACCATCTGTTTGGAATGATCAGCATTGGAAATTGTAGAATTAACAACAACTGAGGTAGCAAGGACATTGTCTGAAAATACGCAGAAATGATAAAGATTGTTGTCCACGAGCCGTGGAGAGTTTCTCCGCTCATTTGCGAGGTCTTGAAGGGGCAACCTTTTAAGCCAATCCGTGGAAAGCTTGAGAACTAGGCAGTGAAGACTCTTAGGAATTGCCTCAGAAACTAATTGTCCAAAAACCGTACTCTGAGCAGTTGCGGCATTTGCTCGCTCTTCAAGGGCTTGATTATGAGATTTCATCGTCACTATTGTAGTTGCAATGTCATAATGAGCATCTTGTGCCTTGTATATTAGAGATGATAGACGGCTAATTATTGGCTCCGCTTCCTCCAATGTAATGGGCCTCCCTCTCATTGCGGCTTTTGAAAGCAAAAGCTGGCAACTCCGAATCATCGAACTTAGCTCCCAGGCAAGGAAAAAGTTATTGTGCTCTTTTGCAATTATGACATAAGCTTTGGCAAGTGTCATTTGTTCTGCCAACTGCCGAGACAATGACGTAGCACTCAATATTTCTTCAGTAAAGTTTAACTTCTCAAAAACATCCCGTTCCATTCTTGAATCTTTCTCCTGGCAAGGCGAACGTCATTGATAAGAAAGCCATGCAATAATCGTATTAAAAGAAAATGGCTATGAAGTACACTGATTCAGTTAACATTCAAACACTTAAAGTCAGTACTGAAGGATAGATGGAAGATAAAATAAGGCATGCCGAAAACAACATCAAAGCATATAGCACAAAAGTAAACACAGATATTCTAACTCTTTCTTCCTTCTTATCTTAAAGAGTGATCAAGGAAATTTCAGACACAAATTTATTAGCCATTACACCAAGTACTTGTTGCTTTTCATTTTCAGCTGGGTTCCTGTTCCTGAACTTAGCATTCCCGTTGATCAATCAAAAGAACACACTACCACAGTATTCTTATTCAGGAAACTAGAAGTGAAAAAACAATGACAGTATTGAAGATGCTGGGAAACATGAAAATTTTCAGTAATAAACAGTCACTATCTTACTGCCGAAATAGTAACGGAAGTCGTTGAGTAACGACATATAATGGTTCCCATATGTAGCAAATTGACAGCTGCAAGTTTATCTGGTTATGAACTCTAAAAAAATGGTTCTTCATCCACATTAATTACCTTGCATTTGCATCCTTGAATTGCAAAAAAGAGAATCTTCTTTTGTGTTATCATAGGACTTCCATAAACCGATATTACGAAATCCATGTGTCGATATCATTCTATAAATCTTATAACAATACTAGATTCAATGAAAATGCCTTATCATCATACGACGGTTACTTTGTAGATAGTTTCAGCGTTTATAGTATATCTACCTCCATGATAAATTCTTGAGAATAAACAAAAAACGGAACTTGACAGCAAAATACAAAATAGCATGCTAATACATGCAAAAATCAAATTTATAATTTCTTCAACATTAAATGTTATTACATTAAAGTTTCTAAACATTTTTTCCAGTTAAAAAGACGCATTTATGGTTGACACCGGTGAAATCTGGTCTTAAACGTCAACAGCTCTAAACAAGGCTGGTTAAGCTGCATATCATAATCTCATTGAAAATGATATTTATAATGAAATATATTCCTACTAAAACTCATTTCAGGAAGGGAATCACGTATCAACTATAAACTTCAGTTACCGAGGGACTGTTTATTCTAAGTAGTCAGCCACTGACTAGATTAAATATAGTACGATACTGAGCATGATAAAATGTCTTTCAAAACAGCAGTAATACTAAAAGTGGGAGGCTTAGGCAAGTAATGGTGAAGACTCTCTCTTGAGGAATATAATGGCGACAAAGACTCAGTGCTGCGAGTGACTACGGAGAGTTATGCAAGCTGCAATACCTCATACCGAGTACAAGGATAGAATCACCAAGGTGAAGTTTGAAAAGATATAACCATTTTACTTCCGGAAGAGGTCGAGCAACCTACCATAGCTCCTACAAGAATGCTGCAGGGCTGAAGGCTGGTTTCTTAGTGACACTCGGGGTTCTGGTCTTAGTGTTGTTGCCAGATGTGAACTAATTTCTGGGTTTTAATATCAATAATTATTGGGATTATTTCATTCTATTACACACACACATGGCTGAAATTTCAGCCAAAAGAGTACTAAAATCAACTTTATGTTCATCCTTATACTTTTAAATCCTATGAACAAGTATTGAATAATATAATAACAATCTAAACAAGCATATACATAGAAATAAATAATCAAAAGGTCAAAATTAAAACAAAAACAGATGAAATTTGAACATATATAAAAAGAAGATCAGAACTAGAGATTTAAGTCGTTCATGTTCTTACATGAACAGGGTGCTCGACCCGATCTTCATTATGATTGTGATGAACTACAAATAAAACCAATACAGCGACAACGAACAGCCCAAACAACGCACAGATCCAATGTGAAAACCTCCTTCGAACCGGGCGCCGGTAATCTATGGCCCGCCGCCGCATCTTACAAACCAAATACCCTCCACAATTCGACCACCAAATCGAAATTTCTCAAATACCCTTCTCTTCAGATTCGATTATAAACGACAATTTCAAGGAAAAAATTTATATACAATCACTCCACCACTCTTCCTTTTTTACACTCTATGAAAGCTTAAAACAAACAACGAAAAGAGACAACAACAAAAAAACACTGTAAGGATTGCTTTTAGTGCGAATCAAAGGCCTATATGAATGAGAACAGACAATAACGGGATCTGGATTTTCTTTGTTTTAGCACGAACAGTTAAAGGTAAAGACTTCAATCAGAGAGGAAGGGTTTCCCCCTGTTTTTATGGGTTCATAGATATGTAAAGAGAGGGAAACGACAAGGAAAAGAGAAGCGAAAAGGGAAAAGCACATGAGACCATGTGATAAAACTTTGTGTTTTATTTTTGGTAAAACTATCCTATCGGTCATCAAACAATTATATTATTTTATTTTGATCATTAATTCTTTTTGATAAAATCTTTATTTATAATACATTCTTTCTATTTTAATTATCATTAGTTGAAAAATTAATAATGATGTGATGCATATATTTTTACTATTTTAAAAAATATTAATTTATTAAAAAAACACATTAACACATGATAATTCTATTATATGAGAAAAACATTAAAAAAATCATACCGAAGATTCTATTAATTTTTAATGATTGTCTGATGATGATCTAAATAAAATAATATAAAACTAATGACAATTTTATCTACAAACATATTTGATATGTATTGTATTATGTAAAATAATATACATTTGATCTATTTTTACTATATTAATAATCTAAAATTAAATAAATATTAATATATCTATTTGTTTATATTGTATTGGTGTTTATTTTATGCATTTTATGGTATGTCGTATATTTGGTAATATATTTATGTAATGTGAATTTATTTATTTATTAACATTTTTGCTGAAGATGATGTTGAATGGGCATAAATACTTACAATTTTCAATTACTTGCCATTTAAAATTTTAAAGTTAATGAAGTCGGTGGTGATTGATATATTTATATGGTATTTATATATTTCATTTTTCATAATTTAATATAAAATATTATATATTTACATAATATTTTTTGGTAAGTATATTTACAATTTTTTTTAATTTATTGATATTTGATTATAAATATATGGTAATCTCATCTTACATGTAGATTAGGGTAATCTATATCCACATATTCTTTAATTAAACTAATATTACAAGTCCAATATTAAAATTTAACAAATATATTTTTTACTTTTTTATCTTTTATCATTTTAATTAATTTAGTTAATCTAACACCATTATTTTTATTAAAATTTGACCAGTATACCTTAGCTTCCAGACTCGAATCAACCACAACCATTACCTTATTGTCACCTTTGTTGTTAATCAATAACCGCCGTCACCTAAGAACTCCACTGTTCGCCGGTCATTTCTGACACAATTTGAAGCTGATTTACGTTGGAGAGACAGTGAGCAGACATGAACTCGAGCCACGGATCGATTAAGACAGTTTTGGTGACCCAGAATGTGATGAAGTCATGGTCATTTTGAGTTAAAATAATGTGGGAAATTTTGATATGCAAGTAATATTAAGGAGAAAGGGCAGCCGATAAGATTTTAGTACTATAATATGGTCATTTTTCTTGCTTGTTCATTTGTTTCGTTGGTGGGGCATTTCCCAGACCGACGTGCCAGCCATGGAGATGATGACCATGGTGATAAATTTAATGTACATACATAACTTCAATAAACAGTTATAATTCGAGAATAAAAATATATCTTTAGCTGACCCTATTTCCATATGTAATGTAATAATGGGAAGGTAGGGTAGTAAACTACCCCAACGTCAAGTTGAAATTAGCTTCCGTAAAAGACTTCCATTATAAATTGCTCTCAGTGAGACTCGATCCCACGATCACAAGGTTAATAATTTTGTACTCTACTAACTGAGCTAGATGTGCAATTTTCTAGAACAAAAATATAGTAGATATTAAATGAATATTTTTGGATACAAACGGACATGAAATCCAATATGAATATTTAAGGGAAATAATCTCTCAATAATAACCCACCAAATCTAAAAGCAAAAGACAGACAATCGATTTCTAAACTCAGTAATATGGTAAATAAATAATCATCCCAAGCTTTAATGCAAGAGATCGGACAAAAATGTATGATCGGCATTGAGATACGAGCCGCTGGCAGCTAAACGGAACGCTAGCTGTTCTAAGTGAGGAGAGTTTATGCAGAAGCACCATTAGGCAACTCGGCAGATTTGGTTGCGCCTGATGGGTTGAGTTCATCCCATGCTTCAATCCATGTCACCATAGCATCTGCAAGCTTGTTGAAGTAGTCGTCGACCTTGCCGAGTTTCTCCTTCACCTGTTTGGCAAGTTCCACGTAGCATTTTTGAACGCTGGTGCAATCCTTCGGGAGGGTAATCGATTGGAAGAACGGGATCAACTCTTCTTGCCAATAAATCCCTTTGTATTCTTTCTTAAGATTCACGAACGGGTTGCTCGCTTTGCTGTGCCAAATGTATGGTAATCCCGTCTTCACTCCCAATCCGAGATGATCGCAAATAACCTGCGTAATAACACGGAAATATGATTAACGGCTGCGGTTTAATAGGAAGCATATATACGGCCGTAGCAACAAAGATAAGGTACCTTAGTGCACCAGCCAGCCCACATATCGTCGTATCGTCCAATAGGCTGGCCATCACCCATGAGTCCGAAGTACATTGCTGGGCCGATCAATTCACGGTTGAATGCGAGGTTCATACCACACATGGGAAAGATGGTTCCTTTCGGTATTGTCATAACAGCATCGACATACCTGATCGGAATTTTAGACATGATTTAGTCTTAGACTAAAGCAAACCAAACATAAATAATGAATCGAACAAATACATTTAAATAATGAATCAAACAAAAACCACTACGATTCGAATCGATTTTCCATTCTAGATTTCTCTGCTAGGGATCATCAACATTGAAAGTTATATGTATTACCTGGTGTTCCTCTCAAGAGGCTTGACAAGCTGAGTCGGTGCATCATAATCCGGGATGTTGAGCCAGAGACCGTGAGACACAGCGGTGGGAGTACCCTCCCGAAGACTGAACGGGTACCCGCGGACAAAATCCGCACCAGGCCGGTACGGATCGTATAGGGTGTTGAAGAAAAACGGAGTGGACGGACTCAAGAGGTTCTTTATGTGATGCTCCAATGCATTAATGTCATTTCCAGATGGATCTTTAGCAACCTGTAAAAAAACCATTCAGATTCAAAAATCAAGTCAAGATCTATAAACAAAACATTGAAATATCACATCAAGATCTAAAGCTTAAAATCCGCATGAAAAACAGTGAAAATAAAATAAACCCAATTTCGAATTTCAATAGTTGATTGAAACTCAGATCTCTGAAAATACGACAGATTAAAAGAATTTAATAAAATGTTGAGCTTACGAAACAATCATCGTCGATGGTATAAATGTACTTCTTCTTGGAAACCATGTAGCCAAAGCACCTACAAGCAGAATCCTTGAACGAGATACAAGAAGCTTTAGGACCCAAAATCCTGTTGATGTCGTTCCTGTTGTAAAGCTCAAAACCGAATCCTTCGGGGACTTTGATGGTCTTCGAAGGATCGCCGTCTTGAACTATGATGAGATGGTAAGGCTGGAAAAACGGTCTCCACATCTCCAAGAAATCCAAGTTCCGAATGGTGGGAATCACGATGTCAAGCTCGTCTTTCAACAGAGGAGCTGGAAAGATAGTCGCTGGATCCGCCATTGATGAGAACTTGGAGTTTCAGAGCAAAAGAAAAGCAGAGTGAAGCAAGGCAAAGCTGAGAATAGATGGGGAATATGGGATGCGGCCATATGTTATAAAGGAGGGAATTATACGACACTTATGGCACGTGCGAAGAAATAACGTGACTGTTTGTAAGAAAACAGCTTAATTCACGTGTACACCTGTCCATAGTCTCCGAAGGTCCGGCTCGATTTATATATTATCCGGGTAAATTACACAAATGATCAATCGATTATAGGGCGTTAATTTATTAAATCATCTAAATATCAAAAGTTACAAAATAGTTTTCTAATTATAAGACGTTATTTTATTGAGTCATCGACTATTAAAAGATATAAAATAATCACCGACTATTTATATTTTCCAAAATTATCCTTTTCTATTAAAAAAATTGACAATCGTCTGAACTAGACGTTAACATGTTGATTAGGATATAATAAAATTATATTTTAATGATATCTATTAGTACGTTTGTTGCTTTCAAGCACTGACTCGACATCATAATGTTTCGAGCACTAACTCGATGACATAATATAAACAAAGAGCCTATAAAAAAATACAACTTAGACAATTCTAAGATCATATTTTATCATATCATAGTCAATATGTTAACATATAGCTCAAAAGATATTCAAATTTTTATTAAAAAATGACAAGTTTGAAATATATAAATAATTAAATTATTATTTTATAACTTTTAATAGTCAATAGATTTATCAAAATAATATTTTATAATTTTTAATAGTTGAAGAACCAACAAAGTAACACAATATGAGAGACCATTTGTATACTTTATCGTATTATTTAATAATTCTAAAATTGTATTTACAAATTCGTAATTAAAATTTATACTCTACATTTTTATTATTATTTATTAGCAGTAAAAGAAAATTGTAATAGTGCGAGACCGACACGGTGACGTGTCCGAAAGTTTAAATCAACGTGGGGGCGACTAAATTCCAAATTCAAATTCAAATTGAAATTCGCCGGTGGGGAGACTTTTATAGTTAAAGGAACAACGAAAAAGTTGGGCCACCGGAGAATACGTGGCACAATAGCAGAGGAAGGTCAACTTTCTTTGATTTTCAGACACGTGCTGGATCTTTTTGGTAGTAGATGGGCGGGAACTGGGGAAAAAAAGTCTCTGCTTTCAATTTCCACGATGAACAAACAAATAAAGGGTGAACTACATGTCTAAACTATTATTTTGGTTTGTTTTGATATGTAAATTTTATTTTTTTAAAACATAATATTTAATTTAAATTTATTTTAGTATCTTACAGTTAAAATTTAATCATAAAATTGATGTATCACTATAAAATAATACCACATAATAATCAAAAAATATCACATCAATAATTCTATTAAGTTTTTAACAATGAGTACTAAATTGAAGTTTAAATTAAACGTTAGTATGACTTTGAAAAAAATAAAGTTTTGATACCAAAATAGAATAAAAGTAATAATATAAGTACTAAACATGTAATTTACCCATAACTAAATAATGTAGATAAAAATACTTTTTAATCAAATTACTTGATTGTAAAATGTAATTTAAAAATAACATTCATTGAAAATTTTACAATAATTATTAGGCATAATACTAAAATTAGCTCCCAACATTTATTAAAATAGTCATTTTACCCCTATTCTATTTTTTGGAAAATTTTAGTCTCCAATGTTTCATTTTAAGGCAAAAAGTCAGCTAACATTTGACAGAATGGTCACTTTATCCCTTATTCTTTTTTCCTTTAACATTTTAGCCGTTAACATTTCATTTTAAGTTAAAAAAACTCATATTTTAAAACATTAATTATGTGTTAACTAATGATTTTCATCTATAGAAGGAACTTTTTGTCTCAAAATGAAACATCGAAGACCAAAATGTTCTAAAGAAAGATAATAAGAGTCAAAATAGCCATTTCAATAAACGGTAAGGGCTATCTTTGGCATTATGCCTATTTATTATGGCAGAATAATTTGTTTGGATCGAAGGAAGAAGTGAAGGCAAGAAGAGAAACTGTATTTTCTTTTCAAAAACCATTCTAGGGTCATGATCGATTCTGTTTTAATCACTGAACAATTTTTTTTTATAAAATAAATCACTCATCTTTCATTTTGATTTTAGGCAAACCACTGATTATTAACTGTTAACAAAATTGCTTACGTGATAAACTAACTAAATTTATATAATAACACATTTAGTCATTATTACTTTTACATTTAATCAATTTTGTCCTAATCGGGACAATAACACATTTGATCCTTGTTACTTAAAACATTCCATCAATTTGATCCAACCACTGAACCGAGTTTATTATTTGTTCATACATATTGCATGCGTGCATACATACAACCACAAGAAATCAAATGCTTACTCTGATCAGCAAGAAGAATTTCTCAGGAATTGTGTAGCATCAATGGCCTACAATGTGAAAAGATCAAAGAGATTCTTATCCTACATTTTCATTTCTTTGCTTCGATTAGGGGCAAAAGAACTTGGAGCATAGTAAGAAAAGCCAAAAAAAAAAGGGTGGGGATCAACTAATAATCAAAGCGAAAGACATTGTACCCTACCAGGGAGATTCTTAGGGATCGGTAGTGCGATAACATATCTTTGGGAGAATTTGTGAGAGCTCGTAATTACATTCGAGGATGATGAGGTCTCAGCCCCATCAGCTTGCCCCCGGCTATGGAACTTGGCGAAACGATTGATGACTGAAACCTTCTCTAGATCCTGACATTCCAGTCTTAAGTCCAAGATTGAGGCTCTTTTGCCCAGACTGCTTAAATACAGAGCAAATATTAGACACAAGGTCATAATCATGATGAGGTTAGGGCAAAACCATAAATACCGCATCAGGAAACAAACTAAAGAAAATAATCTAGACTTGGCAATATTAGACGCGGCATAATAAATGACGAGAATGCATAAATTACCAGGTTCAGTCTAGCCCTAATCAAAATCTTCTTAAATAAAGCAAATCAACGAACCACACGTAATAATGCAAGTCATGGGCTCATGGCTGAATCCTGGAATAGACTGAAATTCAAATAGGGGATGGAACTAGATTTTGTAATCCTAGTGTTTATTTTGTACACAAACACCCTTTTTCCAGAACTCACATTAACTATTCAATTGCAACTTTAAAGCAGTTTGCATCAAATGGATGAGCTGTGACGGAACTTCTTACCACAATGTTGAACTTCAAGATTCATAAACGTATACGGTAAACTAGATAAGATATTATGCACGAAGATACTGGTAAAAAGTTTATGGAAGTTACCACTGTAAAACATTTTCCAGCATCTTTGCCCTGATGATAAACTCTTCTGCAGCCTTTAAGATGGATTGATTTCTCTCCTCCCTAAGCTTTTCAGAGAGACTAAAAGCAGAAAGACAGATAATGAGGAAAAAAACGTTACAAGATAATATGCTAATAAAAAAGATCCCCATATGAGAGACAATAAAAGCAGAGCTCAAGGATTTCAAAATTGATTAACCAGTACTTACATGCTTACACTCTCAGGAGGAGCAGCTGTATCACTTTCAGGTATATATGCCGTGCTGCATGCATCTCCTAAAACTGATCTAGAAACAAAATAGGCCAGAGTCTCATAGTTTTTGATGGCATCTGCAGAAAGAACTACCCTAGGAGGAGCACGGAGGAGCTGCTGCATAAGCTGTGTGGTTGAAACAATCCTTCTTTTTGATCTAAGCACTGGTGGCCACCAATCTTCAAAATTTTCAGATTCATTTTCAACCTGCAATTAAAACCAATGTGTAAGCTGAGAACTGTCAGAGTTTTAAGATGGAATAACAAATATTCAAGATAGTTGACATTGAACACACCTTCTCAATCAATTGACTTGCTGCATGAGCCCACTCCCCTTCTGCCACACTGTAGTCAACAGACAAGTCCAAAAAGAGGAAAAACACGACGATGATGAGAAAAGATAGCAATCAGTTTTTGCGTTTTAGCAAATTACCATTCAGAAATGTTATAGCATTTTGGATCATTAATATGCATAATGTAAAAAGCAATTGCAAGAAATGGAATATTGACTCCACTCACCTGATGTCCTGAGGCCCTTGAGAACCCTGGGTCACTTCTTTATGCCATGGTAGAAACTCGTATATCATACTTTTGAGCTTCTTTCTTCTCACAACCAAATTCTGGTTCACAATATCAGGTGGCAGTGATTGAGGGGAGATAAACTCACTTGCTATTGGCATAAAATTTGAGCTTTGCCGGACTTTTTCCAGAGGACTAGTATCAGTGGCAGTAGTAAACTGCTCACTTGTATGGACATGCAAACTGTCAGAAGACTGACCAACAATGAATGCTTTTTCTGTAGCATTCATAATGGCAATTTTCCGAGCATCATATATGGGCAACATTTTCCCATTTTTAATTGCCCCATACTGATCAAACCAGGATGGAGCCATCTGGGGACTGATCCAAGAGTGTTGACCACTGATATTAGCAGTTGAATTATCAGAATTGGAGAAATGTTGGGAAACATTCCGAACAAATGGCAGCATAGTATTAGCAGACAAATGTGTCTCATGGTTATCTCCTGTATTTGGTAAAGAGCTTCGAATTTGAGAATCTCCAGAAGGAATTAAAGGACGACCAACCAGGGCATCTTCCATCATAGAATTTGATACATAAGATAATTGCTCCACGCCTTGGGAACTTAACTGCTGAGCATCCAACCTAGAGTCTGAAGGTGGACCTTTAAATCTTTTAACACTCCTATCACTAGGATCAACCTCTGTATTTTTCATAGCCTGCACCTGATGCAACAAGGAATAGTTTGGTCTTAAACAACGGCCAAAAGCTTCAATTTCCTTTGGCATACTTGCAGGATTTTGGATCTCATTATTCTTCTGCAATACCAGCTGGGCTTTTGCTGGTTTCTCTTCTCCAACAAAGCTTTGTGGTTTAGCACAGTCTGCATGGAACTCAGATTGGCTACTATTTCCTGTCTGAGCAATTTGATCATCTAGCTTCTCTGTTCCGGGAAGAGTTGTTCCCGAGTTACTATGGGGATCCAACAAATTTTGCAAGGTCAGAGAAAATTTAGCTCCTAATAGATGTTCTGGGGATGAGACACTGGTCCGTACATTCAGCATTTTCGTTAAAGCATCTTGCTGAGAAGATTCAGCAGCATATGGTTGAGAAACTGACATAGCCTCCAACACTGGAAACTGAGGGCTGGATCACGTGCATGGTTTTGGTTGCCAGTGGAACTACTTGGGAAAGAAGTCTCGGAAGAAAAGTCATTATCGGGAGAAGTTTTGGGTATATGAGGTGCTGATTTCATTCCCAATCGAATAGTTTGAGCTCTCTCAGAAGAGTCATCAATCTGCTTCAAATGAGATGCCAACCCATCAAAAGTTGCATTGAAAGATTCATCGGGTGTTACTTGTCTACTGGCACCAATAGCATGCAGGCTTTGAATATGACCTTTCAAATAAGGATAACCAGAGGTAAATCCAACAGACGTTTTCCTGGATATTATGTTGTGAGCCTTTATTCCTAGTATCTTCACGGGTTGCTCCATGAGTTGAGGACTGAATAGAAGCTGTTGGACCCACCCATGTATGATCCTTCCTTCCTAACTCAGAAGAGACATGAACCGAATTTAAAGAATTAACTCCTTGCAGAGAACTCAGATGAAATTACTTGATCCAGAACAGTGAACCTTCGAGATGGAGGACCCAGTTTTAAACCAAAACCCTGAGATGCAGAAGGTTTATTATACTCGAACTGGCCTACTGATCCATCAGAAGTTTCTGCATCTGGCATTTCAGATGATTGATTGCGATCAGAAGAGCTTAAGTGTGTTGCAGTACCATGTTCCCTTGTCTGATCGACCTTTTGAAAAAGCTCTAACATATTTTTACTGCAAAAATTTGGAATACTCGGTGCACAAAAAAGGAAAAAAGAGGAAACCAGCACAAAAGTAATAATAAGGAAAGCAGAAGAGCTGGCAGTACCAAATAAAACAAAATTTCAAATACCAAATGATGATGATGATGATGATGGTGAATGAGTTTTTCCTATCATAGTAATACAATTCAAACAATTTCTTACATCTAAGTTACATCCATAATAAAATTTGAGAAAATCAATGTTCAAGTCAAGCTAAAGATTGAGAACCACAAATATTCACCTACCTAATTGGTGCTGTCTTGTTTGGCACAAAACCAACAAAAGATTTCTCAGGCGCAGAACAACGGTTTGAACTTTTGGAAGGTACCTCATCTGCTTGAATGCCCTGAAAACAATCCCCATATGCAGAGAAAAAAGTTGATAAAAGAATGACCAAACAAAGGAAGTTGGAAATTTCACGCTATTTACATATATGACCGAGCAAAGAAACTAACCTTCTCAGTGTCTGTAGACTCTCCAGCAGCATGACAAGTATATTTTGACTGCCCATAAGAAGGTTCAACCTCTGAATCCAGATCCTCCATAGGATGATACTGAAATTTACAGGTTCTATAAGGCTTATGACTAGCTTGAACAGATGACTTCTGTTTTCCTCCCAGTGGATCATTCGCATCTAACCAGACATTGTCTCTAATGCCACTGGTGGACGTATGCTGGGATAAGTTAGAGCGAATACTGTCACTTGAGTTTTCTTTTACACTAAGGTTATCCATATTTGTTTCAGACACTCCCTTCTCCAAATAATTATTTCCAGATGAATCCAAAGTTTGAGGGATCTTATACAGATTTTGCTGATATTCTGCTTGCACCCCGCTTTGTCCAGAGTTTACTTTAGAATTAATACTTCTCCAGAGAATAAGATTTTGGCTGTTTGGAAGTTGCTGGCTACTCTCATTGGTGACCCGTCTTGTTCTTGAATCTGTTATTGCGGCAATGTTGCCCTGATCAAAACCTTCCTTATTCACTTCTGGGCTTCCGAAGCCAGAATTCACATTCCGTGATTCAATATTAGAATAAGGAACAGGACGATCAAGAGCAGAACCATGACCTGTCGCATACATAGAACCTCCGTTATCATTATTCTGAGAACGTTGCAATGAGCTTTCAGTATCTCGACTTTTTGCAATGGCACCACCACCATGTGATGCAGATTCAATGAAGTTCCAGTTGTTTGGCTTATTGTGAATCTGACCACGAGGATCATATGCAGCTATTCCTTGGGAATTTGAAATGCTCTTTGCACTTACTTGCACATTAGGACCCTGAGCAACATTCCCTAAGCATTGAACACTTTCAGCTACATGCTTTTGTTGAGGGCTCTGATATAACCATTTGCTTCGTTCTTCTGTTGATTGTTGAACAAATCTACGAGGGGAATCATTTTTCATTCTCCTTGTCTGTTCATTTGCAATCTGGGCTCCTAATTGCTGAACCTCAGAAACACTACAAAAGTCAAGATTGATATTGACACCTATAGACATGGGTAAAGGTTTAGAGCTCAGTGTCAAGGCATTGTGGAAGTTGTCATAAGCCCAAGGGGATTGCTGTTTGCTGCCATCATTGAAAATTGATGCTGGCATGCTTCCACTTGGAGGTTCGCAATTCTGCAAATCTAAACCAATCCACTCTTCCTGTACCCCTATATCGTTACTGGATGTTTCTGCTACAGCAGACTGCATAAGAGCACTCCAACTTCCACTTTGCAGAGAAGGAAATCCCCCTAAAGACTCTGTACTATCCAACGCTGAACCCAGGTTGGTGCTCTTTCCAAAGACATCCCACATACTGTCATCTGAACCAAACAAAATCTTTTCTTCAGTTGGGTCCAGTGTAGCCACATTCTGGGAGGAGGAAACCTGAATTGCTGACTTCTCCAGGGATGTTTCTGGAGGACTGCAATGATCTCTCCTCTGGGGAGACTCCTGCATCACTGCATTTTTTGGCCGGATAATCGTTTGCTGTAAGTTTTCTGAAAGAAATAGACTATTTAAACCTTGAGCAGTCACAGCACCAAATACATTTTTATCCTGATCACCTTGTCTAGAAACCAAAGTTCCATCTTGCAAGCCAACTTGATCTGAAAACATAGCATACTGATTACCTGGAAAGGAATTACTGCTGGCTGGCACCTGCTGCATTAAACCCTTATCCAGTTGGAGAGAAGAGTACTGATGTGGAATTCCACTTGCACTACCCGTAGAAATCCCATAAAATGATTGATCAACTTGTTGAGGAACCAAACCCATCAAATGCTTCTGGCCTTGCTCAGGGGAAAACATACGTCCACCAGAGGATCGCTGCATGGCTGAAGAGGCACCATGTTGTAGCCAATTTGCATTTGGTGACATGTACACAGGCTGCCAGGTATAATTTAAAGCATCACGGACAGGAACACCATTGATTGGAACTGGACAGAGACCATCTGATACCTGTCTAGCAACAGCGGAAACCTGATCCGTAGAGCTCAACTGCCTTGTTTCTGGTAGGTGAAAATGTGACTTTGGAAGTTGTTGTCTCAGTAATTCTCGCAATATAGCATGTTTCTGTAGCAGCTGCATATCAGTCATTCCTGATTGCTGCCTCAATGATTGGACAGGATGCTGTCCACTAATCTGTTGTTGTGCTCCAAAAAATTCATAATTTTTGCGAGATTCAGTGGATTCCAACCTCAATTGATTCTTTTGATGAAAATCAGGGCCATTTCCTATTGGTGAATCAAGAACTGATAAACTTCTAGGTGCCATATCCACTCCCAATAAGTTTGTTTCCTTCTGCCTTGCCTGGAAAGACTGATGCCCTTGATTATAGCCATTTGCAATTGATGATTGGTTTTTTGATTGAGTTCTAGCAATTTCAGGCCTTGGACCTGATTTTGTGAAGTTCAGCCCATGCAGCAGGCTTGAAGACTGACCACTATGTCCTCTGTCAGGCTCTGCTAATGCCAAAGGAAAATATTATAGTGTCAACTAAAATGTGGTTTAGAAGTATGTAACAACAACGAACTAAGACCTTGGAACAATAATTGTTGTACCAGAGCAAGTAGAAACTAGAACAGTCCAAAATGCATTAATTATTACCTAATTGATGAACACTTGAATTTTTCAAACTGGAAACAAGAGGTCCACCAACTTGTCTCTGGATTCCAACCCACAAACTGTTAATTAAGCCAACCTGTGATTGATGCTGGTCCTGGGAGAAACTCTCTTGGCCAAGGAAATTATGGATCCTGTCCCCAATTCCATTACCAGGCATAGGTAATCCAAGCCAAAATATATTTCAAAGATAAAATTTTGGGAGAAGAAAATTACTACCTGCAAGAAATAAGAACAATGTTAAAGTTTTCACATGCCTGAAATTCCATTACGGAGACCAAAAGTTTGAAAACTCAACCTTATCTTACATTCATAAAACCAACATATCACATCTTCATGGAAACAAAAATTAAAGCAACAATTCCACTTCTATTTTCTTCATTTCCGAAGACAGTGTACTGACAAGTATTAAAATGTCGAAAAAAGGGGAATCCACCAAACATATAAAATAGCAGCTGGACACAATATCAATAACTAATAAGCTTCAAATAAAACTTATTCAATAAAACAATTCTCAAAATTCTTGAACCATATAATATTTTTTTTTTAAATCTTTTAATTTCGAGGGTGTGTTTACTCTTGGATTATTAAAACTGACAGTAACAGACCTTGAATAAAGTATGCAACCAATTTTGTTGACAATATGAAAAACACAAGAAAGATTTGCACTTATTAAATTTATATCTATTTGGTTCTCGGTAAAATAAATCATGCTTGGCATTTTAAAAGAGCATGCTTCAAAGTTGACAGAAACATACCCTAAATCCACACTATTTATTTGAAAGCCCATGGTGACTTATGCGGCTTCTTCATTTTGATGCCAAATCAAAATATTAGTTCGGTGTGAAAAAGAAGTCATGTTATAATTATTTTAATTTTGAGAAAAAAGAGAAATAACTTATTAACATTCAATTTTCACCCTATCCCAGTAAAACAAATATGCTTGATGTAAATATCTTTCCTTCACCTAGAAGTAAAGAAAACAGAGATGCCTTCCATTCTGTTGTATGAAACTACCAAGACAAAAGGAGACATAAATCTATTTCCTGTATGGAACAAGAAGAGGTGAAGAACTAAGTACCAAAAGCGCGGTAGCACACCGAACAAAGGTGAATTATCTCACATTATCCACGGATTAGTCAACAATGTGAATGACCACACATTTTTTCATATAGAACCTCCACTTTTTGGCAATCAATCTAAATTCTCAAAGCTTGACATTCTCCTCAAGTTAACTACTATAGGTCAGCCATTTTCATGAAACCAAACCAGAACTATATAACAAATAACTTTAGTTCCATTCGAACTTTTTCTAGCCCACACTCATGTGCATTCTCAAAGCTTATTACATGGCACCTCAACACAACCAAGTAAGCATAAATTAAAAGACGATATTATGGATATAAATTTCCATGCATTAAGGCAGTCAATCTACCGAAAGGTTTTGCTCTGAATTCATCATCGGTGGCAAGTTGTTCACCCATGAAGAGAAACAAAAAAGAAAAATCAAAAGGCATCAAAGACTACCATAGCAAGCTCAATGAAGTCCAAATACAACAAAAATGAGTAAAATTATTCTATAATTTAGTATTACTCTCAGGGTCCTTATTACATATTTGTATAGTATTACAAATTGTAAAATATTTATACATTTTCTTTAACAAATTAAATTTATAATATTTATATAATTTTTTTATAAAATTAAAAATATAAAAAGGGTTTAATGAAAGGGTAAAAAATTTTTAACCCCTGAACTTCATATAAAATTTTAATTATAGATTTTTTTTTGTAAATATAAAATAATTTAAGGATAAATTTGTAATTTAACCTTCGAATAATTTTTATTATTCAATAACAGAGATTGATATTTTTGAAAAAAAATAAAAATTTAAGGGCATTTTAGTCCAAAATGCCGGTAATGTTACAATACCTAAAGGAAGGGAGGTAATGACATTCCCGGTAATATATCCCAAAAAATCTATTATTGGTAATAAAACATTACCGGGAATGAGATTCCCGGCCAACCAAACATGGGAATGTGAGATTCCCATGGTATGTGAATCCCACAATCTTTGAACCAAACACCCCTCAAGATTTTGAATATGTGTTAATAGATTCTTAAAGTTTTATTTTTTATTTAACCTCTTAAATTCTTCTTTCATGTTATCATATACAATAGATTGTCATATTAATATCATAGATCATCATATCAATAAAATTCTATTAAAAATATTTCAGATTAATAATATTTATTTCTAATAATTAAATTTTTAAATGCTAAAACTGAGACTGTGTGCTAAATCGATTTGATTTAATTTGGTTAACCGACCATCTCTCTTCTATCCCTCTCAGCTTCGGCTTCAAACCTCACCTTCGGATCCAAACCTCATTTCGCTGCTCACCTCTCTCTCTCTCTCTCTCTCTGATCGTGGAAATTTTCGCACTAATTAATTCACTTTATCTCTCTTCAGCTAAAAGAATCTCCTTCGCTTTCAAACCCTAACTTTTTGGTTTTTTTCCCCACAATTTTGACACACTTCAAGATCGATTTTTCGAGCTCAATTTCGAAGGCTTCTCTACGTTACTGTAAGTTCAGTTATCTTCATTTATCCAGAAAATACAATGTCTATGTTTGTCTAGCTCATATCGAGATGCTGAATATGTGTTAGGGCTCCGGTGTCCTAGGGCTGGGTAGTTACGTTATCTGTGTTGTCGTTTTAGTTGGGGTGGGATTTGCTTGCTGTTGTTTCGATCTTTTGTTGCCTTGTTTAGAAATTTGAGTTTTATTCACGTAATGTTTGAGTATTGGCGTCTGTTTGATTGCCTAGAAAATTGGAGGATACTGAGGGAATTTTTACTTTGAGCAACTGCGAAGTTTAAATTGATCAAAACATATGATTGTTCTTCTCTTCACACTGTGAAATACTATAATTTTTTTCATGCTTATTTTTTTCGTGTTTTTATTTTTAATCTAGTTTCCTACATTTCACATTTAGTGGTTGCTTTGGTTGCTTCTTGAATGTTACTCTCATTTTTGTTGTATTTGGACTTCATTGAGCTTGCTATGGTAGTCTTTGATGCCTTTTGATTTTTCTTTTTTGTTTCTCTTCATGGGTGAACAACTTGCCACCGATGATGAATTCAGAGCAAAACCTTTCGGTAGATTTTCACATTTTTAATTTTCAGTATCTTCTCTCTGGCATTTCTTGCTATTGTCCTTTGCATTTCCTGCTTCGTACTCAAAGCATCCCGTTATTCGCTTTTGGGGCTTCGCTATCTCACTCCCTACTTTGTTTGAAAGCTCACGCTTACAGATATCTCTCGCGCTCTCTCTATCTTAATCTCAAATCACCCACGAATCAGGTACTTTCGATAATGCTTTCATCCCATATATTTTTTCCAGTCGATATCCGTTTGATCTACAGTATTTGATTGATATGCTAATCGACTGAAAGATTGTGCCTGTCTGTTGATTTTTTTTGGATAATTTAATTTTATTACCCTAATAGCAAACCTGCTACAAAAAATCAGCGTTTGGATACAGTGAAACAACCTACTTACAAAAAGAATCAAAGACCACATTATATCCCAATTCTTACTAAGAGTAATGTTAACATTATCATCTCTATTTAAGTTCATATTCCATAACTGTAATCATACAATATCCTTAATGGCACGGAACAGTTCTTGTGCATTTTTAGATCGGCCTTGAAACAATCTTTTGTTTCTTTCATCCCACAGAAAGTAGATAGTAGCATTAAGTGCTATCTTCAAAATCGAAGTGAGCAGAGATTTTCCTTTCCAAGAAGAACTTGCCCACGCACAAAAAGAATCCCATGTTTGAGATATAAACTGAAGGCCAGAAAGAGAGAAGAATGATTTCCACAAGAAGTCTGCCATAGGACATAGGAGGAACAAATGGTCTCTTGTTTACAGAGGATCATCACAAAACACACATTTGCAGTCGTTGATAAGCCCCATACGGTGGAGTCTATCCTTTGTAGGAAGTCTATCAAGGAAAGCCATCCATGAGATTAAACTATGCTTAGGTATATGCAGAGGGAACCAAATAATTTTCTGCCAGGGAACTAGAGGTCTCTTTTCCCAAATAGCCTCCCAAATGACACTCACTTTCGTAGCTCCAGCTGTCAGAATAGGGTGAGCCTCTGGTCTCAATTTAAGGAGTTTCTTTAAGCTCCAGCTTAGAGATGAATGGATATCAATATTCCAGAAGTCCTTATCTTTGAGGACATAGCATTAATCCATGCCACTCATAGTGAACCTTCACCTGCGAGAATCTTTTTAATAAGAAGGAGCATACAAGCTTTGTTCCAAGTCTTAATATCTTTGATTCCAAGCCCTCCCTCAGATTTCAGGAGACAAACATTGTGCCAACTAACTCTAGCTCTAGATGCTTTTTGATCAGCTCCTTTCCAAAAAAATCGTGAACATAATTGTTCAACCTTTTTAAGAACAGAATGAGGCAGGAAAATTTGTCTACACCAGTAGTTGGTAAGACTAGATAAAACAGTTCTGATTAATTCCAATCTTCCTGCATAACTGAGGGATTTAGAAGACCAATGATACAACCTTGCTTTTATTTTATCAATGAGGGCCAAACAATTCTTATCAGAGAAAACAGTTCTGATTAATTCCAATCTTCCTGTTGAATTTGGTTGTTAAATCTGTTTCATACTTTTTCATTTCTGTAAAGTTTTTTTTGAGCCTTCTGCTTTGAATCAGTCTTAGTTCCTTTTAGATGGAAAGAACTATATACATGCCTTTTTATTTTTTAAAAATAATTTGTTTTTAGTGATGGGTGTTTATTGGTTAGTCGTTTATGGCTTGAAAATCTGGAGTATAGTGTTTAATGGTTGAGAATTTATGCTGAGGACTTTAATTACTTATGTTAAAACAAATATATATTAGACTGTGAGGTAGTTTTATGGTGGAAAAAGGGGTTTGTTTCTTACATCTCTATGTCTTCATGTTATGGTTTATTTCGGTCAAAGTTGTCTAAGAAGTTGAATATTCATATTCGAATTTCTTCGGCATTTTTGGGTTACGCAAACATTTTGATGATCCCTACTTGTATGTTTTAGTGTAATTTCTAAATATTACTTGCAATAAGTGCTTTTTTCATGTTTCCTTTATGTCGTCATCAAACGATCCTTAGTTGAAGTTTCATTTATTGATTCCTTGAAAATTATGTGCAGATGGCCATGCAGGAAGGAAGTCCTGCCAATATTCATACTCCTAGTGCTCAAGTTGTTGGAAATGCTTTCGTGGAGCAGTATTACCATATCCTTCACCAATCACCAAATCTGGTGCATAGATTTTATCAAGATTCAAGTCACTTAAGTCGGCCTGATATGTACGGCAACATGACTACAGTAACAACAATGCAAGTAAGTTTAGTTAGGAGTAAAGATAATTTTCTATATGAGCGTGCATGAGCATACTGTTATCAAGAATTCAAAACTGTATGGCGTCTGTGCAGGAGATGATGCTTCTAGACTAAGCTGGTTGCAGGTTATTGAAAAATTTGTAATAAAGTTTATTGAAAATTTCTTCAAAAAACATGGATATTTATACCATTTTAGTTGCATATGTTAAACTTTAGTAATGGATATTTTATCACGTGTTTGCTTCTGGAGACATTTTATATAATAATATTAAATTTTATAATTTGAATACTTTTTTTTATATAACCATAACTTATCTTTAACATGGTTTTATTGACTAGTCTACTTATGTTTTCTCTGGAGCAGGCAATTAATGAGAAGGTGCTATCGCTGAATTACGAGGACTATGCAGCAGAGATAAAAACTGTGGATGCTCAGGACTCTTTTGAGAAAGGGGTCATTGTAGTGGTAACTGGATGCTTTACGGGGAAGGACAATATTAGAAAGAAATTCACTCAAACCTTCTTTCTAGCTCCACAAGACAAAGGCTACTTTGTCTTGAATGACATTTTCAGGTACATTGAAGACACGGAGTTGCAAAACACTGTTCCGGTTAATGGTGTCAGTGAACAGGGTTCAATATCTGCCCTGAAACCTGAACCAGGTTTGACCTGATTCATTTTTTTGTAATTTGGTTATGTTTTCTCTATGCTCAAATCATGGAATTGCTTTAAATTTTGCATCCAGGGCCCTCTCATGACCATCTTGTGGAGGATCCATTAGCTAATCCGGAAGAGGAAGATATTAATAATGGTGCTGAAGTTTGTGACCCTTCAGATGAGGAGGAAGGATCGGTAATTGAAGAGGAGGTTGTTGTACCCCAAAACATTGCCAGTCAGAATGAGAGTGTTGTGGCTGATGATTCAGCTCCTGCGGTTCTAGAAGATGCTCCAAAGAAATCTTATGCTTCAATTGTGAGTTAATGTTAACTCTTTTTATTCTCTATTCATGTTTTGATGGTTCTTTTGATGTATAACTGAATTTACTGAATTGTATATTAGGTCAAAGTGATGAAAGGTAGTGCATCATCTACCCCTGTCCATGTAACTACCAGAAATGTGAGGGCTGCACCTGCAGAGCAACAGTCAACCGTTTCTGCAAAACCTGCTCCAACAACACCATTGGTGGCTGTTCCTAATAGTGATAATGCAGTTGAAAGTAGCAATGAGAACGAGGAAGGTAATTGTTAATTTCATTTATGACGCATGATAGTAGAACAGTTGTTCTCTGTGTTGTTCCAACTCTTCATTTCTCATGAAGTATCTGTGTCCAACGTACATATGGACATGGGTATGGTGATATGACCTTTTAATCCCCCAAATACATTGAAACATTTAAAAAATAAATAACATACCCGTTTTGAACAAATAACGATATTTGACACTTACATTTTTATCCGAATATGTTGTTTTCTTTATTGATGAAGTTAGATCCAAATGTTTTCTATTTTAATCAATTATCCAGTAAGTGAGTAAAGATGCCATACTTGATTTTGGCATGCTTAATTTTATGTCATACTGATTTTTCTCTTTGATATGCTTGATGCGTATTCTTTCTTATTTTAAAATATAAACCTCGTGTGCTTTGTTGCCTAAGCTGAAGGACACTCCATATATGTGCGGAATTTGCCTTACAATGCAACACCTGCACAACTTGAGGAGGCTTTCAAAAAATTTGGGCCCATTAAGCACAATGGCATCCAAGTCAGAAGTAATAAGGTTAACTAAGATATCAGTTTGGGCTTCTCTTTCCTTTTTGACATTTCTAGTTCAAGTTCTCAGTTCTTACTGTTTTTATGCGTTTCTTGCTTCCTGCAGCAGGGATTTACTTTTGGTTTTGTTGAATTTGAGACTCCGAGTTCAGTGCAGAGTGCACTCGAGGTATCGTCTCATACCTCTTATCACTCCTGTTATAAATGTGGTGCCATCATGATTACTATTGTGTCACTCTTCCATTCAATCACCTATTCACAATTTTAGTCTACCAAACAAATGCTGTATGTGTGGCGAGTATGCTAATTTATTCCTCTTAAGACTGAAACAGAAATGTACTTGTTTATCAGATTAAGCTCTCTTCAACTGTAGGATTTCCTGAAACAAGAAACAGAACACAAATCCTTGATCAAATTTCTTCCTAGTGACAGTATGATTGAATGGATTGCCTGAATTGTGGGCCTTTCGATCACTTGAGAAGTATCTGGTTAGATGATTCTATCTAGAACTTTCGTCAAGAAAACATTACCTTTTGTGTATGTAATTAAATCAGCTAGTCCAAAAAATAGATACAAACTTGAAGTCTGATACGGTGAATATGTTCCTCCGATTCTCTCAGTACATGGAAATCTTGGAATAAAGGAAAAAAATTGCACATACGGACATACCTGTGTCTAGCATTTCCGAGTCCAAGTAACATAGTTGGCTTCTCTTTCATTTCTTTTGCTACTTCTGGGCACTATATAGCCATGAAACAGGCACCTTTACCGAGTCTTGTACATTTACATCTGATATTCTCCTTAACCTTATGTATCTTTCACTTTGTACTTATATGCAGCCTTGTTGAATTAAGTTGGATTAAAATATTAAAAAAATCAAAATGTTAAATTTTATTTAATGGACGTCATAAAAAGTACACTAATGAGTATACCTGGTCTACAATTCTAAGATTCTAAATCGAAGGTTTAATTACAATCATCCTTTATTTTCCCCTCTCTCAGCTGTCACTGATTTTGTGGCTAAACTTAACTATGATATTAATCAGGGACCTCTGCTTGGTGTTTTATGTGAATATTATTTGAATTTAATATTGTGCTGAATGGCATTTCAGGCCTCGCCGATTACAATTGGGGATAATCAAGCCGTTGTGGAAGAAAAGAGGACAAGTACCCAAGGTAATTCAAATTTCATTTGGAAGAAATGCCTTTGACACTATTTATTAAAAAAATCCATTTTTACTAATAATATTTTTGCATGTGTTCAAGTTTTTAGTTGATCCAGTGATTGTACTTAGATTAGGCAAATATGTTCTCAACTAGGTCGCTATTATGCAATATGTTCGTGTGTATATACTTGAGAAAACTGCTTCTTTTTGCAGTTGTTAGCAGTGGAAGAGGTAGGTATGCATCAGGTAAAGGTGCCTTTCGGAGTGACAGTTTCCGTGGTCGAGGGAACTTCGGCAGTGGCCGAGGAGGAGGCTATGGCAGCCGCAGGAATGAATTCAGAAACCAGGGTGAGTTTTCGGGTCGACCCAAAGGTCCAGGTGGATGGAACGGAGACAGTTATCAACGGGCTAATCAGAACGGAAGGGGTGGCCGTCAAGGTGGGGTCCCAAAACCCTGATTTTATATGTTTTCAGACATTAGCTGAGAAAGTGACCAGATTTTTTTGACAGTATAAACAACGATTAGGAGCTAAAGATTCAAAGTTTTTTATCTTCACAAATTTCATCGGTTATGAATGAGTTAAATATTTTTTATATTCCTTGATATCTTTGATGGCTCTCAAATCTTTCCTTATTACATACATTTATTGACGTGAAAGCATCAAACAATAGCTTATGCGTGAATTATAGGCGGTGTAACTAATCTTAGCCATAAGAAGCTTGAGTTTGACTGCAATTAGTGGCTCGAAGTTCGGATAAATTTTAATCAAGTTCGAGCTCTTTGAACCAGACTTGATGGGGTTTTTCATTCTAACTATATACATGTTTGTTTCATACTAAATATAATGTGAGAAAAATGAAAAATTAAATAAACTCTATTAAGATAGAAGCATCTACATGTTCTTGAACTCGATGAATAAAGCAATAACAAAATAAATAAAAAAAACTGCAGAACTACACGAAAGGCAGTGAAAGAAGCCCTTATGAACTTGTACTAACACAGAATCCATAGTGCTTGAAAAACAAACCATGTTTAAGCCATTTGAGTCATTGATTCCAATACAGTGTTCTTTCAAGGGGTGGCACTGGCGGTGCAACAAGAGAAGCAAGCGAGCCATTTTCTGGTTGCTGCAGGTGACTGAGGCTTCGGGTTACCCGAAGTGCTCTCTCGGGTTTCTTTAGGGGACCCTAGCTTTGGTGTTTCTGGGGTTGTCTCTGTTTTGTTAGCCGCTTCTGAAAGTGTCTCTGGGGTTTCAGTGGTGGAGCACTGTGATTGTTGGGTTTGCTCTGTACTCTGTGTGGACGATCCGTTTTTATCTGCATCTCCTGTCAATCTTTGTCACAAGTAAAGAATAATTCAGTATGTTACTGTAATACGATAGGATACCTGCAGTTTCTTAAATGTACGAAGTATTTATCAAAACCCGAAACCTAAAAACGAAGACCGAAAACATTCAGTTTGAGAAGTGAGAGCTTACATAGGGAAGGCAAAAGCTTTGACACTTGCATCAGTTGGCTCTTGATGAACATCGCCCTCGTGATGCTGGGATTCTGTTGCTTCTGAATCTCGAGGCATAGAAAGAGATAGTTCTTTATTAACGCTGTGTTTACGAACCCGAGGTTCTTTCTCCACTGTGTCGGTTGCTTCTGCTTCGTTTTTTCCATCACAGCCCTCGTTAATTTCAGCCACTGTCTGATTCTTACATGGAGTGTCCGGGAGCCGACCAGAGTTTGTGGGATCGAAACAGATATTCAACTCGCCCGATTTTGACATCCAATTCATTTGGTCGCTTGTGAAACTCATGTTCCCTGTGCGGATACTAAGCAATGATTCACTGTTTAGGTTCAAGTTACCACCATGCCTAGCAAATTCAGTTGCTGACATATTGTTCCATGGGGTTTCCGGCAGCAAAGGACTGGAAAGTGTGGAATCATAACCACAACAGAACTTGCCCGATTTCGATATCAATTTCAATTGTTCTGTTGTGAAACTCATGTTCCCCGTGTGAAGGCTAAACAATGACTCGTTGGAACGCATACTCCATTCCCTTGTAGCTGCAGTAGTTGTTCTACCAAAGACGTGAGATGGAGTCCTCTCCGAGCCTTCGGTAGGTTGTTTAGTGGACGGTGTTCGAGGAATTGGTGTGGCCAGATCATTGTCACTGGGTTGTCTGTTTACGGAAATAGAGGTAACCCCACTACAGTCACCCAGATGTTCACCGGGTGATGATGAATGAGAGGGGGCTGTCGGCTTTTTGTCCGCCGAAATTCGAGGATTTTCACTCGGAGTAGCGTCTTGGTCCAGATTTAAATCACTGCCGGTATCATGAACTCCACTCATATTTCCAGATTCCATGGCCGATGCAATGCCAAAAATTTCAACTCCTTCACCATCTCAAGACCAAAAATTCATGCTGTAATTTGAAATTTAAACACACAAATAAGACTTCCAAGCTATTATTTGTTTTCAGCAAAACAACAAATGAATTATGAACATGAATGAATTATTTGCACAAATTTCCGGGTAGAATCCAACCATTGAAAACCATAATTCCTTGTTTGGTGTGGATAACTTCTCAACAAATTCACTTATTAATCGTTAATAAAGAAAAAATCTCGTAGATAATTGTTGAATATATGAATTCAAAATCACATGAATAAACAAATAGAGTAACAAATCGAATCAAATGATAAAAAGAACTAACAAAATGAAATGATAAAAACCAATTCAAAACTTACTTTGAAAATTTAAAAACACAAATAACCTTTCGATGAATCGCAATCAAATGAATCTTCTTTCGATCTCTTATCAACTAACACAGAAACAATGAAATCCAAAAATTAAAAATATAATAAAAACAAAGATCGAGAAAAAAAGTAAACTAGAGAATAGAGAGAGGAAATGTTGGATGAGAGGGAAAATTTGAAGGGTCTGCCATTGGTGTAGGCAATTTGTGTGTCTGTTTTATCCATAGTAATAACGAACTTTAGCCGCCAAAAAGCTAACGTATTTATTTATATAGATTTAATAATTAAAATGAATTTACATGTAATTATATGATTTCTAAATAAAATAATTAAAAATTATTTTTAAAGGACTGAACATGATAATGTAATTATTTATATGATTAAGGATGACAATTTGATTTGAATTTGACAAATTTCGATTTATCATATTAGATTTTTAAAAAATAATTCCTGATCGGATTGAGTAAGATTTTTTAAAAGGTGAGACCATGTCGAATGGGGCTTAAAATGAAAATATTCAATCTAATAAAGTAGTATAATTTACTAACATAAGAAGAAAAAAAAGGGTATAATTTTGGATGTAGATATAGTGTGATAAGATACATTAAATTCACAAAGAGGGAATTTAGGTTTAGGAGCTAATAATATTATAAGAAACAATCCCAAATATGAATTATAAAACTAACATAAAAATAAATAAATGTGAAGATATCACCATTAATAGTTTAACCCATAATTAAATCTTTAGTTTGAGACAATATCCAAGTTTTGATGGCTCAAAAATTTGTTTTACTAATAGTATTTTTTTTATAACTATTAGAATCTGATTCATTGATCGAATAATTCAGATTAATTATTTCATATATTATTATAGACTTATATTTTAATTTTATATTTTTCACGCATCTAAAGTCTAATCTTACTGAATTAATTGATAGTTGATAAATAAAAATTTATTTTTATTGATACTTATATAACTTTATAATTAAAATTAAAGGTAAACTACACACATTTAGTACTTAAACTATTACTTTTGTTCCATTTTAGTACCCAAACTTATTTTTTTCAAAGCTATACCTAACGTTTAGTTTAGGTTTCATTTTGGTACCCACCATTAAAAACTTAACGATAATGTTAATTTTTTAACGAAAGATATCAAAATGAAATCCAAACTAAAAGTTAGGTAAGATTTAAAAATAATAAAGTTTAGGTACTAAAATAAAATAAAGTTAATAGTTTAGGTACTAAGCATGTAGTTTATCCTAAAATCAAATAGAAAACATTTTATTTTAAAATTATAATATGAGTTAATCGGAGTCCATCAAAATGTAATAAATTTCAAAGGCCCAAAACTCGGCGGTCCGTTGGGCTGATTTTTTTAATACAATTACCACATGTTACCAACGAGGAAAACATTGCCCAACCAAAAACATACACGTGTACAAGATTTCAGAGCAAATATATTTTGATTGTGGACGCCTCAATCTCGCCCGCCTAGCTTTGAAGTTGGTGGAAATTAAAATTCAATTACATCATTTTTTTATGTTTATGTTTGGTTCAAATTTTTTAACGAAAATGGAATCTCTGATGGAATTCAATTACATCAAATGAGGGAAAGTGAATTCCATCAAAAAATGGATGGAATTCAATTCCCTTGTTGGAGAGAATTGAAATTTGATCATACTACCCTCATCAATCATTTGGTAACTTATTCATATATTGAATAAAAATATTTTTTTTATTATTTTGTGTCGGGTTTCTAATTCATATATTCGGATCGGGTCGGGTCAGGACGGGTGAAACTTTATTTTGGTCGGGTCGGATCGAGCTTTTTTAAGTGTGATATTCGGGTCGGGTTTAGGGTGAAAAAACCGGACCGACCCAAAAATATATATAATTTAGGTCGGGTTGGATTAAGTCACTGTTTTTATTAAATAAAAATATTTTTTTTTATTATTTCGGGTCGGGTTGGATTTCTAATTCATATATTAGGGTCGGGTCAGATGAAATTTTATTTTGGTAGGGTCGGATTTTTTAAGTGTGATATTCGGGTCGAGTCGGGTCGAGTTTTTTTAAGTGTGATATTCAGGTCGGGTCGGATCGGGTTTGGGTTTAGGGTGAAAAAAACCGGACCGACCCGAAAATATATATAATTCGGGTCGGGTCGGATTAAGTCACTGTTTTTATTAAATAATTTTTTTATTATTTCGGGTCGGGTCGGATTTCTAATTCATATATTCGGGTCAGGTCGGATGAAACTTTATTTTGTTCGAGTTGGGTTGACTTTTTTAAGTGTGACATTCGAGTCGAGTCGGGTCGGGTTTTTTTAAGTGTGATATTCGGGTCAGGTAGGGTTGGGTCGGGTTCGGGTTTAGGGTGAAAAAATAGGACCGACCCGAAAAAAATATATAATTTTATCTTATATATTTAAGAATAATTACAATAATATCCCTCTATATATAATTTTTTTTTCCAATTAAGTCAATGTTTTTATTGAATAAAAATATTTTTATTATTATTTTGAGTCTTGTCGGGTCGAGTTTCTAATTTATGTATTGAATAAAAATAGTTTTTGGTATATTTTTTGGTAACTAATTAACATACTCCGATTAGAATGTATCGAAATATTGCTCTATCTTTTGGTAACTTATTAACATATTTTGATTGCGATGATTTCAACTTATAATGTTTATTAGCATGATTTTTATAATTTATTGAAATAAATAATCAATCAATAAAATGAAAATTTAATATTTTTAAATTTTTTATAATATATTACTACATGTAAGTTGTAAAATAAACTAAAATAAAGCAAAAAAACAAGAAGGGCAATTCTGTCATTTTACATTAATAAAATCAAATTCATCTGACATGTCTGCGAACCAAACAGAATATGTAATTGTATTTCAATTATATTTCCTGCCAACCAAACATATTTCAATTCCCTCATAAACATTCAAACGAACCAAATGTCACCTTAAGGTGCGTTTGGTTCACAGAATGTAAGATTACCAATGGAAATAAAATATTACCAGGGAATAGGATTACTGTGAATGTTGTATTTTGTGTTTGGTTGGTTTAGCAGGAATGTAAGATTACCGTGTTTGGTTAAAAGAATAAAAGATTATTGGAATATATATTTAATCAAATTATCCTTATTATATATTTGTATAATATTACAAATTGTAAAATATTTATATATTTTCTTTAAAAAATTAAATTCATAATATTTATATAATTTTTTTACAAAATTTAAAATATAAAGAAGGTTTAATGAAAGGGTAATTTTTTTTAACCCTTGAACTTCATATAAAATTTTAATTATAGACTTTTTTTGTAAATCTAAAATAATTTAAGGATAAATTTATAATTTAACATTCGTAGAATTTTTATTATTCAATAACAGAAGAATGATATTTTTGAAAAAAAATAAAAAAAAATTAAAGACATTTTAGTCCAAAACGTCGGTAATATTACAATACCTAAGGAAATGGAGGTAATGACATTCCCAGTAATATACCCAAAAAAATCTACTATTGGTAATAAAACATTACCAAGAATGAGATTCCTAGCCAACCAAACATGAAAATGTAGGATTCCCATCCCATGCGAATCTCACAATTCTTGAACCAAACTTGGGGGTACAAACATGAAAGAAAGGGTTTTCAGTTCCATACAACCCTTAGGTTTCTTTTTGAATCTGCTCGGTTAACCCACTTTTCATTTTGGAAGTGTTTCTTTCAGTGTTGTATCGTTTAAGGTGTTTCCTTTTTCAGTTTTTATTGTAGTATTATATTATTGTTTTAATATTTCATTTTAACATGTAATGATTTGCTTTGGATTGCTTGTTTTTGGAATTGCTTAAGATCAATGAAATATCTTGGTTTCTTTAGGGGAATGATTGAAGAATAGAGCTGTTTATTAGGAAAAATAAAATTAAAAATGGGTCCTTTTTCCCTTTTGTGGTTTCAAACCCATAAGCTTAAACATTGTAAATTAGTGTTTTACATTTTACATTATAATATTGGATCACATAATTTGATTTTTTTATGTTTGTTGATCGCTCTTTCTTCTGCATTTCTTTAAAAGCTATATCTGTTTAGTACAATATACGAGATTGGCTGATTGATAGAATTAACCCTCTTTGTTCTTTTTCTTTTTCATGCACTTCCTTTGAAATTGCAGATGTTTTTATAGGGTGCTTAGTTTTTTTCTGTTGATTTGTTATTACTGCTGTATCCATGATGTGTTTTGTATTTTGGTTTGTCGTAATCGTGTTAAAGTTAGTTTATGTTCATCCAGAATTTGATGTGTCAGAGATTTTAAAAGCATTCATATGGTGGTTCTTCTAGTCGGTGTCGTGTTGGTATATTTTCTGGACCTGATCTGTTTATTTATTTGGTTTCTAGGCCGTAACAATGACTCTCTTAAGTAAATTTGGGAGTATACTTAGGCAGGCCACAAGTATGCTGGTCAATGCTCAGTTGTCCATATCAAAACCAGGCCTCTTTCAAGTGTTTAGAAGCATGTCAACGTCGCCAAGCTCAAAACTTTTTGTTGGAGGTCTGTTGAACTTTCCACTTAGCACTTGAGTCATTCTACATTCCCTGTTTTCTCTGGGCTTCTCATGATCATTTTATTAATTGCAGGTATTTCTTACCAAACGGATGATCAAAGTCTGAGAGAAGCTTTTAGCAAATACGGTGAAGTTATTGATGGTACGACATCATAAATTCATCTTGCTAGTATCATGGTAAACAGAATCGCAAAGTCTCGAGCTGGTTAAAACTTAGTGTCTACATTTTTTATGAAGTATAAGCCGTGTTGCGTGAACGTTTTTGATATTATCCACGAGCTAATTTACAATTGATTATTTGTTTCTTACTTTGTGTTTTGCCTTTTCCGGCTGCTTATGCTATTGGTGCACTGACCATTTCCACTGTTGGTTTTCTATCTATTGATTTGTTATTTCCGTTTGCTGGTTTGGACTTTGTAAAACTGTTGATTGATTTTATATTTCCTGTAGCAAGAGTAATTGTGGATCGAGAAACGGGTAGGTCAAGAGGGTTTGGCTTTGTCGGTTACACAAGTACTGAGGATGCTTCCAGTGCAATGCAGGCCTTGGATGGACGGGTAAATATGTAAAAAGTAAATAGGCTTTTAAGGATTTTCATGTTACTTTGATCGATAATGTGAGTGTCAGATGTAGTTATGTGTCCAACACAAGTATGTTTGAAGTTTTCTAATTTATTCCATGTATTTGGAGGATCATATCTCCGTATATAGGTGTGTACAAGTGTTGGGGTATAAGTGTTGAATGTTCACAGGCTTTACATAGTAGCTTAAGTTCTCATATCCGTATGGATGATTTATGGGAATTTTTGGTTGACAGGAACTCCATGGTCGTCAAGTAAAAGTAGCCTACGCAGCTGAGAGACCTCCTCGCAACTTTGGAGGTGGAGGTTTCAACAGCAGTTATGGCGGCAGTGGATATGGTGGCGGCGGTGGAGACTATGCCAGCAACAACGGTTTCTTTTCTGGAAATTATGGAGCTAATGCTGGATATGGTAACACTGGTGGCGGTGGTAGTGGTTATGGAGGCCAAGGAAATTACGGTGGCGGTAATAATTATGGCTCTGGTGGTGTTACATATGGAAGCAGTTTTGATCAATCTGGTAATGGTTTTGTAACCGGTGCTTCAGCCGGACACGGAGGTGATGGAATGGGATTTGCTGGTGGCGAAGACGGGTTCACAGTAGAAACAGGGGGAGATCATGAGGGAAATGATGCACTGACTGAGAACACAAGAAATGAAGAGTTTGACTTTGCCAAGAGGGCATGAAGTAAAATGTTTGAACTTTGAGATCCAACTTAGTTCTTTAATGGAGTATTTGTTTTGGTTTTAGTGTTCCGTTCTCTGAACTAGTTTTGTTTGTCATTCTTATGCGTTGAATCTGTCGCTATAAACCTTGATACTTCTTCAGTGTTTATCATGGAGAAACTCCGTATTCAGTGTTTAATTTTTCACCCTCTTGGTTATTAAATTTTAGAGTTAATTGTATCCTTTGTCCCCAAACTATAACCCTCATTTTAAATTGGTCTTTAAACTTTTGAATATTTTAATTTCATCCCTAAACTATGACTATCATTCTAAATTATTCCTTAAACTTTTGAACATTATAATTTCATTCCTAAACAATGAACCTCTTTCTAAATTGGTTTCTAAACTTTTGACTAATATAAATTGGTTTCTAAACTTTTGAATAATATAACTTGGTCTAACGATTTGATTAACAAGGATGTGATTAGCATATATTTATAGTTTGGGATGAAATTGAAATGTTCAAAAAATTTGAGGACCAATTCAGAATGAAGGTCATATCTTAGGGATGAAATTGAAATATTCAAAAGTATGGGGACTTTTAGAATGATAGTCATAGTTTAGGGATGAATTTGGGACATTTAAAAGTTTATGGATCAATTTAAAATGAGAGTCATACTTTGAGAGCATGTGATGCAATTAACTCGAAGTTTTATAAATTTAATAACTAAAATAGAAAACAATTAAAGTTGAGGGATGAAATTTGTAGTTTACCACATATTAAAAATTATATGAGAACAAGTGAATAATAAAAGATACTTTTATGCACATCAGACGGCCAAGACTTTCACATATTAAAAGTTGGGCCGCATCACTGAATAATTCTACACGTGTCTGATCCTCCTTGCAATACCACCTAACTTCCTTGTATAACCTCACTAGTCTATACAATGACGTTTTCCAAACCACTTTTTTGGAATAAAATAACATTTAGTCCTAGAATATAATTACTTATTACAATTTGATCCTTGAATATTTTTCATTCATATTAATCGTAAACTTAGATTTTTAATCATTTTAATCATGTGGCATTTTGATGTTGCATCACATGATACAATTTAACTGTGAAACATCACAAACAGGATAAAATCGAGAAAAAAATTCAAGTTCAGGACTAATTTGGAATTTTTTAAGGGATCAGATTGGTAAATGTTATCGAGTTTAAAGATTAAATAATGGTTTTATCCCTTTATTTATTGTTCCACCCTTCCTTTCAGCTTCGACTCCAAACCTCATCTTCGTTTACACCAAAGCTTACGTGCGGATCAAAAACCTCAATTTTGCTACTCAGTCCTCACTGATCGTTGAAACACTCGCTCTAATGAAACTCAGTTTATCTCCCTCATCGAGCTAAAAAAAAGTAGTCCCTTTCGCTTTCGAACTACTTTTTTTTGTCACAATTTTCAAGCAATTTCAAAGGCTTCCACTACGTTACTGTAAATCCACTTCTCTATGCTTCTCCTCGAGACGCTGAATCTCCGTTAGGGCTCCGATATTCTATGGCTGGGCTTGGGCAGCTATGTTATTTGTATTGTCCTTTTAGTTGGAGCGGGAATTGATTGTTGCTGCTTCGGTATTTTGTTCTCTTGCTTATTGTTTTTTTTATAGTTTTACATATTTTTTAAGTTTTAGCGACTCTTTGGTTGCCTAGAAAATTAAGGATGCTGATAAATTTTATTTTGAACAATTTCAAAGTTTAAATTGAGCTAAAGTTATGATAGTTCTGTCCTTGCTGCTTTCAGAAAGGGTATCTTTTTAGTGCTAATTTATTCGTGTTTATATTTACTTCGTTTTCCTACATTTCTCGTTAATAATGGATTTGTGTTACTATTTCAAATTTTTTATTTGCTTTAGCTGCTTCATTAATGTCCATTTCCTTTTTTTTTGGTATGTGGAGTTCATTGTACTTGCTATGGTAGTATTTGATGCTTTTATTGTTTGTTTTTGTTTCTGTTAATATGTGGGGAAGGTGGGTGCCTTTTCTTTTTCTGTTGACTGATTCTTGCTTGGATTTATTACTAGCCTTATGTCGTTAGTATCTTTATTGATTTGGTTTCTAATTTAAATTTTATCTAACGAGGATTCATATGATTGTTTGCTCTGTAATGGAATTTCGACTCAAGATTCCTGGATTTGGAAAGGAATTGTGAATAATTATTTGAAAGATGATGACATTGGAGAATGTTTGAGATCGAATACTAAGACTCATTTGGGAAATGGCAAGTCTATTTCGTTTTGGAATGATGTTTGGGTCAATGATCTACCCTTGAAGACTCAATTTCCAGGATATTTGCATTATCAAACAATAAAAGGGGTAAGGTGGCAGATTTTGGTTGCTTTGATGTAAATGGATGGGTGTGGAATCTTCAAACAAGAAGAAGCTTATGTGATTGGGAATTGGACCAATGGATCGAACTAATGGCAACACTAAATTGTTTTAATTTATCTGATTCAATGGAAGATTTTCTTTCTTGGTCTGGGAAGGGGGATGGTTTGTTCTCGGTGAAATCCTGCAGGGTGGCTCTATCAAATAGTCAAGGAGGTGGGTTTTCTTGGAAAAGATGGGTTTGGTCAGGTTTCGATCCTCCTAGAGTAGAAACCTTCCTTTGGCAAATCATACACAAGAAATTGGCAGTGAGAAATGAGTTGAAGAAAAAGGGGTTCCTATGGAAAACGCACTATGTCCACTATGTAAAAAGAATGAAGAAACAGTCCAACATCTCTTTTTCTCATGTTCAGTTGCAGGGGATATTTGGAACAGATTGTTGAAGATTTGGGACATCTATATAGCTTTGCCTAATGATCCACAAGTTTTGCTAAGTTCATGGTCTAATTTAAACAAAAACTCGAACATATGGAAATTCATTCCGGGAGTAGTTCTTTGGTCTATTTGGAAGGCAAGGAATTCAGTTGTGTTTGATAATTCTAGCCTTGATATAACCTCTCTCTTTTTCCTAATAAGATTTAGGTTGGCTAAATGGTTTTTAGCTAAGTTTCCCAATATCCAAATACAAGTTGATTTGTTGGTAGGGGACCCCTCTTTAGCAGACATGCTTGGTTATCAGAATACTCATAGGAATTTGTAACAAAGTTAGCAGCCTCCCCTTACATATTTTTATAAATTTAATGTTGATGGGATGGCAGGAGGAATTGGAGGTATTTTAAGAGATTGTACTAGCATCATCCTATCGACTTTCTCTGTTAGTATTGGTCCATGCCCTCCCCCGTTGGCTGAACTAAAAGCTATTAAGAAAGGCTTAGACTTTTTTCTATCATCAGAATGGGCTGTAAAGGGAAGATTGATCTTAGAAAGTGACTGTAAATCTGCTGTAGACTGGATTTTGCTGCCTAATTTTGTTCCTAGTTTCTTCAGTTCACTTGTTGAGGATATTGTGTCCTTAATTCAAGAGAGGGAGGTTATTATTCGATGGATTCCCAAGGGATGTAATTGGGAAGCAAATAAATTAGCTAAGGATGGGATTGGTTGATTGTAAGGGTATTTTTATAGGGTGTTTTAAGATTATAGTTTGATTATGATGCCCTAAATGTATTGGTGTACTTTATTGTAATAATTTCTCTATTCAATAAACTAAGACACTCTTTTCCTTCTTCCGCTAGTTACTCTTTCCTAGAGTTAACTAAAGAGGGATGTTTTTAATGAGGCCTATTATTCCTATCAAAAAAAAAACTTTAACTTAATTCTTATTTCTTGTAGGTAATAATTTAAAGTTCAGTTTCTGAATGTTTTTGGCTTGGATTATCTATGCCTGCCAACGAAGTTGGAGACAGGATCCGTGATTTCCTAGACCAAGAGAGTTTGTGCCCTGACCAGCAGCAATCGTAGGTAACTGATAGTAGCTGGCGTGGTTTAAGTAACAATCTGTGGGTTGGAAGCCAGAGACAAACCGGTGGGCCTCTTGTTTCCAGTTTGAAGAATTTAAGTTTTCATCAATTAGGTAATAATTAAGGCGTTTTGGTTGTTATAGTTTCTGACCGCTCTGGTACCGCTACTATTGTACTGAGATCTTAGTCCATAGTCATTACATGTTTCTATTGTTTAGTTAACATCATTATATTTTCCGCTAGCACTAGCAGACTCTGACGGAGGACATAGTGGTCAGCCGTCAATGATGCGACATGAGCTGAAATCTACTCAATCAGATCCGAGGCCTGAAATTGCCAGAATCCAAATGCAAAATCAATCACTAATTGTAAATGGCTATATGCAAGGGCATGAGACTTTCCAGACAAGGCAGAATGAACCAAACTTATTGGGACAAGATACAGCTCCTACGGGCTCATCAAGTCTTGATTCACCAAAAGAAAATGTCCCTGATTTTTATAAAAATAATTCATTGAGGTTGGAATCAACTGAATCTCCCATAAATTATGATATTATTGGAGGCGAACAACAATTTAGTGGAAAACATCCTGATATGATACAACCTTTGCCAAGGCAGCATCCTGGGATGACTGACATGCGGTTCTTACAGCATAATGCTATAATGCAAGAATTGCAGAGACACCAACTGCCAAAGTCACAGTTTTGGCTTCCAGAAGCAAGGCAGTCAAACTCTGCAAATCAGGTTTCCTCTATTAAAAAAATATCAGATAGCCTTTCTCCTTCTCCCATCGATGGTGTTCCTTTCCATGATGCTTCAAATAATTCCTGGAAGCCTGAGGACATGGCACCAAATTCAAATTGTCTGCAGCATGATGCCTCTCCAGCCATGCGGGGATCCTCTGGTATGTTTTCCCCTGGGCAAGGTCAGATTTGTTTGATGGGTATGGTTCCTGAACAGGTTGATCAATCATTTTATGGGATTTCTACAAGCGATGCAATAGGAAATGCATATCAATATTCTTCTGTTCAAATGGACAATCCTTTGATGCAGCAGGTGCCAGCCAGCAGTTATTCCTTTCTGGATAATCAGTATGATATGTTTTCAGATCAAGTTGGCTTGCAAGATGAAACTTCGGTTTTTAGACAGCGTGATCAGGATAGTAATGTATTTGGGGTTGTGGCTGGTCAGGGTTTAAATAGCGTATTTCATTCAGAAAACTTCCAGCGAATGTTTATCCAGCCACAAACTACAGTGATGCAGGAGTCTTCTCAGAGGCAAGAGCATTCTAGTCCTCTAGAAACATCCCTGGAGAACTCAGCAATTCAGGTATCCTCCTCCCACATGGCTTCGCTGGATCCGGTTGAAGAAAAGATTTTGTTTGGTTCAGATGACAGTATGTGGGATATCTTGGGAAAGAGCACCAACGTGGGTTCAGCAATGGATGGTATGAAATCTTTAGGGGGATTTCCTTCTCAGCAAAGTGGGATTTGGAGTGCTCTTATGCTGTCTGCTGTTGCAGAAACATCTAGTAATGACACAGAGGTGCAGGAACAGGGGAGTGGATTGGGTATGCAGAATTGTGAACCTCCAAACTAGAACATGCCAACATCAACTGTCAATGATGGCAGCAAACAACAATCAAATTGGGGTGATAATAACTTGCCTAATGCTTCTTTGCTGAACACTAAACCTTTAAGTATGTCTAATACTAATAGATTGGTATTATCAGAGAATAGTACAAGCCAAAATTCTACAAGCATGCAAAGAGATACTGAAGGTTTTGGTTGTTATTCAAGACCAAATAATGATGTGCATCTGGAGCAGTTAATGAACAATATAGAGATTGATCCAAGTAACAGGGGTATTAAAAGATTTAAAGGTCCACCTCCAGACTCTAGTTTGGAAGCTCAGCAGGTAAGTTCCCAAAGTGCAGAGAAACTATCCTATGGATCCAATGCTCAGGTTAACCATCCTTTAGTTCCTTCTGGAGATTCTAAGGTGCTAAGCTCTTTGTCAAACATTGGAGATAACCATGAGACACAGTTATCTGCTAATATGCTAGCATTTGTTCAGTGTGATTCCCCACATTTTTCCAATTCTAATAATTCAACTGCTAATATCAACAGTGAAAACTCTCAGATCAGCCCTCATATGGCTCCATCCTGGTTTGATCGGTATGGGGCAATTAAAAATAGGAAAATGTTGCCCATGTGTAATGCTCTAAAAATTGCCTTGATGAACGCTACATAAAAAGCATTCATTGTTGGTCGGGCTTCTGACAGTATGCATGTTCATTCAAGTGAGCATGATGCTGGTCCATTGGATAAAGTCCAACAAAGCTCAAACTTTATGCCGATAGCAACCGAATATATCTCCCCTCACTCACTGCCACCTGATACCACAAGTCAGAATTCGGTGGTTGTGAGAGCAATAAAGCGCAAGAGTATGACATTTGAGTTTCTACCATGGCATAGAGAAGTGACACAGGGTTCTCAAAGGCCTCAGAACATCAGGTGAGTTGAGTCATTATCACAATTTCTGCAATCCTTTTAACATTATGTATCAATGATCCAAAGGGATAAAAGTAAAACCTTTCTCATCAATAATTTACTAAAATGCTAAACCAATTGCTCTTTTCTCTCATATCATGTGTTTCCTCTATTTCGAATTATTTGTTGTTGCAGTGTGGCAGAAGTAGAATGGGATCATGCAGCAAATCGATTGATTGAGAAGGTGTGTTCAGTGTCAACTGTATTTGAATGTTTGTTATACCTTCTTACAATCTGATATTTTGTAGCTAACAGACATTGATCTTAGTTGCAGGTTGAGGATGAACCACAAATCATTGAAGATTGGCCACCAGTGCCTAGGTCAAAAAGAAGGCTTGTTATGACAACACAACTTTTGCAGCAACTACTTCGTGCTCCTCCAAGGGTAATGCTTTCTGCATATGCCAGCAAAAACTATGAGACTCTGTCGTATTTTTTTTCCAGATCAGTCTTAGGAGATGTATGTAGCACGGCATATATACCTGAAAGTGACACAGCTGTCCCCCCTTTCAATGGAAGCATGTAAGTAAATATTTTGGGAATCCTTGAGCCTGCTTTTACTGGCACAAATATGGTATCATTTTTTGTTAGTATACCATCTTACTAATGTTTTTTTCCTCTTTTGCCTGTTTTAGTCTCTCTGAAAAGCAGAGGGACCAGAGAAATCAATCCCTCTCGAAGGCTGCAGAAGAGTTTATCAGCAGAGCAAAGATGCTTGAAGATAGTTTACAGAGGTAACTTGTATTGTATCTAATTTTTTCCAATACCTTCATGCATAATATCTCATCATAGTACATATATGAGTTTTGAAGTTTAACGTTTTGTGGCAAGAATTTCCCGTCACAAATCATTCATTCAATTTGATTATTTTGTTGCCTCGCGGGTGTGACAAGCCATCATATATCATCAGTTAATTTATTGGTGACAAATAATCAGATTGGTTGAGCTTTTAACTAAACCGAGTCACCCAGGGTATATTTGTCGGTGGGGATTCAAATAGTGATCGGATTGTGGAATAGCGGCCTCTATACGGTGGTAGTGGTAATGGCAGTGGCCCAAACCGCTATTGTGGAAAATAGCGGTGTGAAGCGGAATCAAACCAATAACGGTGGATCATGGTCGCAATTTAACGGGTTGTGGTAGATCGTGGCAATAGCGGAGGGCTATTGTTCTGCTATTCTTATTTTTTTTAATAAAAAAATCAGCTCTTTCTTTTTTAAAAAAAAAATCACCACCGCGATACCCGAAATGACCGCAATAACATCCGTTATATCCGCAACCGCGACAAATGCAATACAAACGAAAATGCTTCCGCAACCACAATTTAGATCCCTGCTTGTCGGATCCATGGATTGTATTAATTTCCCTTTGGTTAATTGTTTACCTGCATAGGCTTAATAATCCTTTGGAAGATGCAAATGGGGTATTTTATGTGCACTTTGGGAAAACTGTATTCTATTATGGTGCATTAATTTAATATTACTTTAAAGGAGATTCTTTTTTTGTTTTAATTGCTTTGTTTCTTTATTTTTTTAACTAGTGAGGTTCTTTATCATCGTCATCTATCTCTGAGTTTCTGTATATTCCCTGATTCGGCTATGACTGGTCTTGTATATCTATCCTTTCAGAATTTGGTATGGTTCTATGATTTGCTTTATGTTAGAAATAAGATTTTGCTAGGGGTTAGACTATACCTGGTAATTTTTACATTCTTGTTGCGTCGAATATTGCAAGTCTATGCTAGATTGCACCTGTAATTCTTCACCTTTTTGCCAATTATATTGCCTTCTAATATTTACTTTATATAAGCAGTCTGGTCAAGAAAGCCTCAATCTTAGACTTAAGACTGGAATATCAGGATCAAGAGAAGGTGTCAGTCATCACTCGCTTTTCCAAGTTCCATAGCATGGGGCAAGCAGATGAGGTTCGCAAATTCTTTGGCCAAAGATACGTTATCGCACTACCGATGCCTAGGAATCTCCCTGATAGGGTACACTGTCTCTCACTTTGATCATAAGCTGATTGATTTTTCCCCTTACTGCCATTCTTATCCAACCTCATGCTTCTCTTCTATGTTCCAATTTCTTTTGTTCAGAATTGAAGCACACAAATGAAAAGGTATGATAAAAGGCATTTAGATGTTAACAACACATTGACATTGCAGGTATTGATATTGTTCAATTCCTGAGATACTAGTCTTCTTACTGATCGGATTAAGCATTTTGATTTCCAATAGTTGTATGTATGTTTCACTTTGGTTTCCAAAATGATTGATTAGAACCATTAATCTGGCACATAATTACAGAAATTACTCACTACCTCACTGAATAAGTACGTTCTCATGGTTAGTAATTGAATTTAGCTCTTAACTTCTGGGGTTTTGAGCATTTTCTTTTAGGGTCTGTTTGTTTGCCTGTAATTGATTTTTTGAAAAATGAATTACTGAAATTTGAATTACTGGAATTTGAATTACTCGAAAATGAATTACTGAAATTTGAATTCTGGAAAATGAATTATATTTTTGGAAAATGAATTACATTTCTAGAAAACATCTGGAAAACGTTTTATGATGTTTGGAAGATGTTATTTAATTTTTTTTTCCACTAGTTGAAGAGTTTTTTAAAAATTATTTATTACAAATATTAAATATAATAAATAATATTATTTCTCATAAAACTTAATATTATTATTTTAAAATATTAAAATAATTTATTTATTATTAAATATTTTTTTATAATTTTATTAATAAAAATATTAATATTGGTATATTTTAGTGAAATAAAATATTATAAATTATATTAATTATTTATTAAAGTAAAAGTGTTATATTATATTTTAAAAATATTAATTAGTATATTTTAAATATCTTTACTAAAGTATTATTTAAATATATAAATAATATTATTCATTATTAAATATATAAAAAAATTATTATATATTATTAAAATAAAAATATAATATCTTATATTATTATAATATAATTGATTATATTATTGAACTAAAAATATAATATTATATTATTATAAATATTAATAAATATATTTTAAATATTTTAATAATTAATATTTTGATGAAAATGATATTAAAATATTTTATTAATATTAAATTCATAAAATAAAATTATTTTGAGTATTTTTGCTTTGAAGTGAAAAGTTCGGAAAATGATTTACGGAAAATGAATCTGTAAGTCATTTTACAGAAAACACAAAGGAAATTCTGTTACTAGGAAAATGAATTACGTTCCGGAAAACGAATTACGTGAAACAAACACAGGAAAACATTTTTCGGAAAACAAATTACGTGAAACAAACACGGGAAAATATTTTCCGAAAAATAAATTACATGAAATAAATATAGGATTTCGGGAAAAATAATTCCGTAATTAGTTTTACGGCAAACAAACACACCCTTAGTGTTGAATTGAAGAACAATGGATTTCAATAGTTTTCTATTGCAGTTACTGAACCCAAACTTTAATCCCATTGGCTTATGGGGTCGCCTTTAATATAGTACACACTCAAAATTCGACAATTTTGTACAAAAATTAGTAAGACTGAGTTATCAAAATAACCTTCACCTATTTTATTCAGGTGTATGGGTTGGATACAGGGAACAGATATGCTTAACATTTTCCAAGATTTCTATATATTTGTAGGGTCATAGTAATATACCCATAATCATGTCATGGTACATATTGGATTTGAATATTTCAAGAAAAATGTACGATTAGTTCCCAAGTACGTTAAAGAAAATTTTCGTTTTCATTAAAGATGAAACATATATTAACATAATTTAACTTAAAAATGCAACGAGAGAGAAAAAATGGAACTCGGATAAGGAGAATAGCATACTTGCTGCTTAAATAACTTCAAAGAAGCTTTTCTTCGAATATCTGGCACGTCCTTTAGAGTTCTTAACTCCATCATAGGCATGTATCTGAAATCATAACGATTGATAAAAACGAAAATTAAAAAGACAAAAAAATATAAATATATATATACAATCAATGATTTGGGAAAACAATAAAATATGTATTTTCATCACTTTTGAGATAAACAAAGCGTTGACGAGTGAAGTGGCGTTAGTTCTGGCGGACGAGGAAGAAGAAAGCCATTGTTGGCGGTAAGAATCCATTTTAGGCCATTGGTTCCTTAGGTTCAGATGAGCAGCCGGCCTCCATTTCCTTTCTGAATACGATAATGGTGGGAATGGAGAAGAGCTTGAGCTTAAGCTTAAGCTCGAACTTTGTGATTTTATACTATGTAGTTTCCATGTTGCAGTGGAGGTTTCAGTTTCGGTGATGGTCCCGCCATTTGTTACTTAGCCTAGCCTAGCCTTTTAAGCTCGTTTTTTTTTTCTTTCAATTTGGACCCACTTTGACAAACCCAAACCCAAAATCAAAGAACATTTCGTAGGTCTGATTAGATCGAGTTCAAGTTCAAATTTAGTGGGACTCAGCTCATATATAAAAAAAATTAGAAAACTAATCCAATTATTTTTTTCTCATTTTTATCTTTTTTCATCTTTTAAATTGATTCGACTATTTTTTTTTAGATTTACATTGCCATTTTAAACCAATCTCTCATTTAAATATCTATATGATCGACGGAGCGGTTTAATTCAAACATCTATAAAGATAATTGACCTAATAGAATTATAAGAAAGACTTCCTTAAAGACCCTCTATTTAATATGGACAATGATATAATAAGGATGAATTTTTATAAATAAACATAAATAAAAAAAATGATAGTTAGAATCTAATTACAAAATTATTAATTTAAAATTTTAAAACATAAAGGTTATAATTTAGTTTTGAAACTGAAAAGATTTAGAAAATATTTAAATTAAAAAATAATAGAACAAAAATTAATTAATTTAATTAAAGTATTAAAAGGATCTAAACAGTAATTGTACCAATATCAACCTCCACTATTTACATGAGGGAAAAACAAAAAAGGAAAAATATTGAAAGCGGTAGCTGCGAAAAATTTTCCCATTGTTTTCCCACCCATTGAATACGTGACGTGTCACTCACCCATAGATTGCCCCCATCAAATATCGCTGTCCTCCAACAGCTTATAAAGAAACCCCATATTACAAAGATCCCACAACGCCCTTCTCTTTTTTATTTGAGTGGCACTCAACGTAATTATCACCAGATACGTGTCTTTTCTTCAAGATATTTCCGTTTTCGGACATTTCTGTTACGAAAAACAAAAAACAAAAACAAAGGTAACCCTAAATTTTACCCCCTATCTTCGTCTTTAACGAAATCCCCCGATTCGATTTTGATCGGTTTAAATTTCTTATTTATTTATGTCTATTGAAATCAAGCTTTCATTTGATTCATTTTCTGTTGACGCAACCTATTTTTATTTTAGTTTTTCCCTATTCTTTGATCGTTTCCACGGTTAGGTTTTTTCTTCTTTTTTTTAATAGTTTATCGATCTGTGAATTTCGATTGTTTTTTTGGCTCGCCATGTCCTTTTTATGGGTTGCAATTTTCTAGATCTGGATTTCTGCTTCTGATTTGGAATTAGCTCTTTAAAAGAATCAATTTTTATTGAGGTAATTTGATTCCTGGGTTTCGATTCGTAAAAGATTGTTTGATCTCTAGATCTGTGAGGTTTTTTTTTTCTGATAAATCCGTCGGGAATATGTTTTTTGTTCGTGAGTCGGCGTCAATTTTGTAGATTTCTTTGGCAATTTCAGGATCTAGGGTTAGGCTTGACTGGAAATTGGGGCTTTTGTATTTTTCGATTGATTAACTTGGGGAAAACTCAATTCGCGTCTAATATTGCAATTTTGGTCCTTTTGTTTCTTGTTAATTAAGTCACAATTTCTCAATTATAACCCGATCGACCATTTCAAGATAGCCCCCCTTTTCCTAAGTTATTAAAATGTTTTTTCTGGTTAATTTTGAATATAAGATTCGCATGTGTAAAATTTAAATAAACCAAATTGTTAAAAGAATGCCCCAAATTACTCACCCTTCCTCATAATAATAACAATAGCTGCATAAATGTATATACAGGCATTTGTATGCATACATGAACTGTATTCATATTTGTATAGATGTATATATAATATATATGCATGTACGTGTGTGTATGTGTGTATAGGACATTAGCCTTTAAGCATTTTTACATGTAGTTAAAGCAAGCTACCTTTTTTCATGAATATATAATCTTTACATTGTTATCTAAATTATAAAAGTAAGATTGCTGTTAGTTTAAGGAATTTATGCTTCTTTAGTGTTTTGGATTATTAGTTTGTTTGTGCATTTCTAAAATTTTGTTGTTCATTGTCTAGTTTGGCACTTGAATGTGCTTAGTTTATTATTGTGATATTCATTTACCATATCCAATTTTAATGAGTTTTGAGTCATTGTTTTGATGTTGCAAGTGGAATAATCATGGATTATTTGTGCAAAGATTATTATAGTGCATAATCTGATATTGCCCCATTCTTCATTTGTCTTCCCTGCTTCGGCTTATAGTTTGATTATTTTGTCAATGATTCTTTTGCTTTTAATGTCCTCTCATCAGTTTAACATTTTGGTGCAGTTCAACATGGTACATAAGCGACCTTTTGTTGAGGAGGATGCTTCTGAGGTTTCAAACAAGCAATCAAGACAAGCAGAAGATTGTAGTCAGGGGGATTTATCTTCAGAACCTTTTTTCCCTGAAGCCCTGATTTCTGATTGTTCAGGTACATAGTTTCTAGCCTGTAATAAACTACATGTGGGACACTGAGGCTGTAATTTGGGCATTTTAACTTGGCATTCCTATTCCTGGTGTTGTAATGGATGATGTAAACCCGATGCTAAACAGTCCATATTCATAAAAGTTAAATGAATCCTTTTTAGATCCTAAATTCAGTTGGACCATTCAACCTAGTGTCACTGTCCTCTATGCTTTTTAATTATTCCCACGTGTTTATTTCTTATGCATAGATCAAACTCATTGTAAGCTGATTTTCATGTGTCTTTTACAATTTTACCTTCTGAGAAGAGTGATTGTTTAAGTAACATCGTGTATTAGATGATTCAGTTGTAAATATATCAAATTTGTTCTCCCTTTCCCTAGTTCTTTTCAATTATTTCTTACTGCATTATAATGTGTAATTGATAAAGGTGAGGGCAGATTCACAAACGCTAATATTAATTGCGATGAGAAGTTTGTAAATGCTATTGATACTAAACACCTGGGACAAGATGAGTACTTTGAAGCCAATGTTCCCGGCTGCATTGCCATTTCTTCCCAGGGTACCTGTAGTGTTGGTGAAGAAGACTCGTGGCCAGAGGAACCACTTCACATTGCTTCATATGGAGAATTTTTTAATCCTGAACGCCCTATAAGAACAATATATCGTTTAGAAGATATATATTCTATACTTTTGCAATGTCCTCCAAGGAAACCTGTTCCTGTTGGACCAAATTACCAAGCGGATATTCCAGAATGGGAGGACTTACCAGATGCGAGAAATACTCGTAAAGAGTCTGATGGATTGGAAACTGCTGCAGGTAGCTGTGGGAATGAACTGATGGGAGCTTGTATTATTCCTATGCTCTCTTTGGAATCTTCCGCATATGATGACAAAGTTGGACGTGGCAGAACTGATTGCAATTGTGAGGATAAGGATTCTGTCAGGTGTGTCAGACAGCACATTTTGGAAAGGAGAGAGGAACTTAGAGAATCTCTTGGGCTCGAGAGATATATGGAGCTTGGTTTCTGTGACATGGGTGAGCAAGTGGCAGATAAATGGAGTGAAGAAGAGGAACAGCTATTCCACAAAGTTGTATTCTCTAATCCTGCATCCATGGGGATGAATTTCTGGAAGACCCTTGCTTCTGTTTTCCCTTATCGAACCAAAATGGATATTGTTAGTTATTACTTCAATGTGTTTATGCTGCGGAAGAGGTCTATGCAGAACAGATGTGAATCAATGAGTATTGATAGTGATAACGATGAGTGGCAAGAGACTGATGATTCTGACAACAATGATGTGCTGTCAGACAAAGATGAGGACTCTGTTGTTGAGTCTTTTGAATGTCAAGAAGATTTCCCGCATCATGAGTGTCGGGAAAACGGATTGTGTGTTTTTGATGAGAATGCTGCCGCGGAAACTTGTGATAATTACAATATAGATCTTGATAGTGCTGCAGATGATGTCAAAGTTTCAGAAACATATTCCGGAAAGTTGTTTAGCAACTGTGATTCTAATCCCAAGGCTCAGGTTCATGAAAACACTCTCGGGGATGAGCGAGGAGAGCACGAGAAACAAGAGGTCCAAGATGATTCGTGCACATCTTCTGATACAGGGGCTGCATTGCATTCACAAGAAACACCGGTGACTGCTAGTGATCGGTGGCAAGGTAACATCAATGGGTTAATCAATGGTGGCAGCCATGGATATGTTTCGGAACAGGGTGATTCCAAAGCTTGGGATTCGGGATATACAGCAACTTGCCAAAAGAACAAGATTGACTTCTTTTACCCACATGTAGTATGATTGTAGAGGTTTTTGGAGAAGGATCTTGAATCTTGATATAAAAGGGCACTATATACACACGCACACTCATATGTGTGTGTATAACTTTGAGCAGTTTTGTCTGAATTGATTTGCAGTGATGGTTGGGTATTAAAAGGGCCTGCCATCAGAGATCTACGGTATAGGTAAATCATAGGAATTTTCATTTTTAGAGTATAATTCTTATCAATAAATAGAATTCAATTTTTACATGTACATATAGTGAATTTTAGAATAATGCTAATCTTTGTCATAATCGTTTGGAGAGTATTTACTGTAATGACAGCTCTAAATAAATCAATTATATCATTTTTTTCATCTTAATTTTAGAAAATGTGATTATTATGTAATTACTTGCATAGTTTTCTTAATTTTCAACATCCAATGGAGCAAGTAATTAAGGTGCTTCAATTTTCTATTAACTGTGAATAAGTATAGGGTGCAGTGGTAAGTCACATTGTACTTTAAGGTGAGAATCTAGGCTTGAAGACAACATTGTTGGGATAGAAAATAAAACTCCAAATATGGAATATGGTCGAATATAGAATATAAATCGATCATATAAGATAACTTATTTTAACAAAAAATATAATCTCTAGACACTTAAAATAAAAGAAATATATATAGTTTGAATACCATTTTTTTCTCTATTGAGTAACATGTTTCTAAGTGTTTCTATATTATATTTTCAAACATTAATTTATTGATAATATCTACACACGTTATTAATCCTTTAATTAGTGCTCATATAACTATATACGAGACATATTACACATTTTTTTTAATTAAGTTCGTATAATCTTTTTGGACATTTTTTAATTTTATTTTAATAGTCCGTAATTAAATAAAACTCAAACTGTAGACATTTTAAATAAAGACATAATTAATCACATTATTAAAAAAATGTTTGATTGGATGAACTTTTATCGTACGCGATATCATATTGTGTCAATTTAATAATTAGCTGAGAATTAATATTATTCTAATATTTAATTTTTACTGTGATATTTGTGTAATTTCGCCGTATTAGGTAGAGCATACATTGAATCACATGTATTATAATTTGAGAAAATAATCTATGTGACCAAAAATATCTTATAATATACGAATTTAACCAACTTTTTTTGGATTTGCCAAAATGACCAACAAATTCGCAACACGAACTCCAATTTCGCAATCCAGTTTCCAATTTCGCAACCCAGTTTCTAATTTCGCAACGCAAATATGTAAATCGCAACGCGAATATGTAAATCGCAACTCGAATTTGTAAATCGTAACACAGAATTCAAATTCGAAACGCGATACTCAAATTCGCAACACAAAGTCAAATTCGCAACGCGGAATTTCAAATTCGCAACGCGGAATTTCAAATTCGCAACGCGGAATTTCAAATTCGCAACAGGTTTTAGTTTCGCAACACAAATGTTTTGGGTATATAACAACGCAACAGCAGCAACTCATAACCTAAATCCCTAAATCGCAATTCATTTCATCTCCATCTATCACTCTCTCCGGCGACATCCGTTCCTATATCCAACGACATCCTTCCCCATCTCTATTTTTTTTTACATAATTTTAATTCTATATAATTTTTCAATGATTTCTCTCCTAAATTATCAACTATCAACTTAATAAAGGTATGTTTTTCTCTAAGTTAGTGATGATATCTAGTTTATAGCTCGTTTGTTTAGTAAATTAATTTACAATTTGTAGAATGAAATCATCTAATGTTGATCATGTTTGTATAGATTTGTGTTTTGGAGGGTCATGGGAGAATGTTCATAGTGTTTTACAATATGTGCCTTTACCCATGAATCTTCAACTAAAACTATCATTAAAAAGTTAACTTATGAAACTCTAATGTTACGTGTTGCAAAGAAATTGAATTTAGAGCCTCTAAGTGGATTTAGGCTATCTTATCAGAGAAAAGGTAAAGTTTATTTGTTAACCGACAATAAAGATGTTGAACGATTCATTGCTTACATTAGTGTTTCACAAGAAGATGATGTTACATTGTATGTTGTTGAACCTAGAAGTAGTGAAGTTGGGTCAGTAGCGGGTAGTAATCAACTAAGTTCTTCAACCCAAAATTTAATGGTTCCACCACAAGTTCATCACCAAGCAAATTTTGTTTCACTACATTTCCAATACCAAACACAATATCAAACACAATCTCAAAACCCACAACCTTTTTATAATCCAAATCCCAATCAACTTTCAGCACCAAATTCCGGTTTTCGTATTGACCAGTTAGACGATTATAAGCCAACAGAAAAAATTGTGAGTACTAGTCAGTATTCGAAATTTGATTTTGGTCAATACCCGGACTTTGATCTTGGTCAATACTCGGATTTTGATGATGTGATGGAAGAAGAAACAGACCATGCATGTAATGATTTTGATATTGACCAATACCCGAATTTTGATGATGAAACAGCCGATGCCGAGGAAGATGTTATTGATGATAATGAGGAGGAAGTTACGACTGTGAATGAACATGTTGAACATCCATTCTGTAATTCATATAACCCTGAAGAAGAAAAAGAAAAAGAAGAATAAGAAGTCCCCGAAGAAAGAAAAAAGAAGAAAATGCCACGGGAGTATAACTGGAATATGCCAGAATTACTTCAGATACCGGTAGAAGAGTTGGTAAAGATAGCAGTTGATTGTTACACAAAAGTTATTCGTATCAAGAAAGATGATTGTTTTGATACAAAGGAAGACTTGAAGATAGCTTTGTATACAAAATGTGTGGAAGATGGCTATCAACTAAAAGTTAACAAATCAAACAAAGATCATTTCGAAACAAGGTGTATGATTGACAAAAACTGTGAGTGGCGTATGATTGTAAAGAGGATAAAAGATTGTGAAATGTTTCAAGCTAGGACTTTTATTGATAAACATACATGTTCAAGAACCCAAGTTTTTCCTCACAATAAACAGGCAAACAAAAAGGTGTTGGGTGCATTTCTGGCTGAGTTAATGTTTTTGAATGGAATGGTATATCGGGGATATGAAATTATGACTGACATGAATGCTCGGTTCAAGATTAGTATCTCATATTCTCAAGCTTTGAGAGCCAAATGTTATGCCTTGGAATTGTTGAGGGGGTCGCCAGAAGCATCGTTTGCCCAACTGACGGCTTATTGTCACAATTTAAAGCTGAAAAATCCTGGGTCGGTAACTCATATCAAAACAGATAGAGATGGACGTTTTGAGTTGCTGTTTATCGCCATTGGTGCTGCGGTTAGTAAATAATTATAATTTTGTTAACTCATTTTTGTTAGTTGCATGCATTTCACATTTAAATGATTATATTTCTTGTGTATATGATTTTGTAGATTCGTTCGTTTATTACTTGCATGCGCCCAGTTATTATAGTTGACGGAACACATTTGAAAAGTCGATACCTTGGAGTAAACTTATTAGCAGTAGCCATAGATGCTAACAATGAGATACTGCCAATAGCTTACGGGTTGACAAATCTGAAACCTCTGATTCATGGACATGGTTTATGGGGCATCTTAGGGATTGCATAGGTCCTATTAGCAATCTGACAATCATATCCGATAAGGCAAACTCAATTGACAACGTTGTTAGAAGGTGTTTCCCAGATGCTTTTCATGGACTTTGTGGTGTTCATTTGTACAGAAATCTAAAATCAAGGTATGCTGGTATAAAAGATCACAAATGGACATACTGGAAGGCTGTAAAAGCTTATTGGGAAGTGGATTTTAATAAGCATATAAATTGTTTAATACGTGTTTTGCCTCAATGTGCTCAAACACTAGAATATGTCGGGTTTGAAAGATGGTCAAGAGTACATCAACTTGGAGCAAGATATGGTTTCATGACGTCTAATAGTGCATAATCAATCAACGCTCTAAGTCGTCATTCCCGAAAATTACCCATTACTATGTTAATGGAGTTTTTTCGAGCCTCTATTCAACAGTAGTACTACAAGAAAAGAAACCATGCATGTATTATTTCTTTAAATTCGTAACTTATCATATATTTTACTAAGTATTATTTATTTAAATTTACAGGAACATTGGAACGTCGTGTTACACCATGGACTGAAAAAAAGATAACGAAACATGTTGTGAAGTAAACGTCATGGAGAGTTGAACCATGTTCAAACACTTTGTTTGAAGTATTGGATAATAACTTAAATGGGCTTGTCGATCTAAATGCAAAGACGTGTAGTTGTAAGAAATGAAAAATATCTAGTTATCCGTGTGGCCATGTTATAAAAGTTGCTCTTCATCTAAACCAAGATGATTCAAGGCATACGCTATGGATTGCTACACTATAGAAGTATATCGACAGACTTATGCCAAGATTGTCTACCCATGTCCACATCCTTCTGAGTGGGACATACTATATGACTTACAAACAGTTTTGCCACCAATCATGGACAACAGGCTACATGGCCGACCAAAAAATCACGATCGTATACCGTCTAAGGGTGAAGAGAAGAGGATATCGACATGTAGTCGGTGCAAGGAAAGTGGTCATACAAGGTTGACCTGTGGATCACCAGTGCCATCACAATCATCTTTTCCTCTACCAAAAAATGGATCCTCATCAAACTCCAAAGTTCATATGGTGCCAAGCAAAAGGAAATCAAAATCGCAATCAAAATCAAAATCGCAATCACAACCGGCTTCACCTTTTGGGACTTATTAACTTAGGTGATTTTTAAATGCAAACGTTATATTATGTGTATTTTTTGTGTGAATGCATACATTTTCAGTTAGACATTCATTAGTAACTTGAGTTTGAACATTGCTATGATATGTTCAGTTGTTATCATGTTGGGATTTTCTATTGTGTTTGATTGTTTGGATAGTTGTTCTCTTGCTTCTTCAAGTGTCCTTAGCTTGTATTTATAGCTTGGAATGTGTTTGATGTTGTATATAACTTGATGTTGTATGTTGCGATCAACGCGAAAGTTAAATTCACAAACCAAAAATCGCGTTGCGAATTTGACTATCGCAACGCTTATTTCGTGTTGCGAATTTGACTTTCGCTTTGTGAATTTAACTTTCATGTTGTACATTATTTGAACATTGTTATGGGTATATTATTTGGAAAATAATGTTCCAGACTTCGTTAGAAATAACCCTTTTTCATCGGATTAATTTCATTTTTGTGGGTACATTATTTGATCATTGTTATGTATAAATTTGTTGTGTATTTATGTTTTGGTTTGATTATATTGTATGTATATTTTCATTCAGAAGAGATGGGTTGTGTATAACAAAACAATCTATCTCTTTCATGTTAGTACTTTATTCTAACCATGTGACAAGTGTGACAACCCCGTCAACTCACAACTCAGCTTTAAACTCAATCAATATTGTATTTTAGCTTGATGGTTCATAAAGCATGTTACTTGAACAATATGAATAAATTATGCAATTTTCATGTTCAATTTAACACTGCATTTCAAATTCATTTCATATGTAATTGGAGTTTAAATTTCAATTTCAATTTGAGTTTGAATTTCAATATAAATTTCGGCTCCACTATAAATATTAGCCCAAGCCAATATGCATGTTATCATTGATTATTCCTAATTTCCATTGTTTTTTTTTCAACTTTAAACGCGAGGGAAATCCCGACCATCGTAATTTTTGGTCAACTTTAAAGCGTCAGAAATGTTTCGGGCGTATGATCTAGGTGGTATACGAGAAATGCAACAAATGACAACTAAAAATCCTGATAATTGAGGGCTACAACTTGTAATAATAACAAAAATAATAAGTCTGAAATGCTTCCGATGCTTATCAAAATCCAAAGCTCATATGGTGCCAAGCAAAAGGAAATCAAAATCCAAATCTCATATGGTGCCAAGCAAAAGGAAATCAAAATCTACAACTTGAGTTTGAACATTGCTATGATCTGTTCAGTTGTTATCATGTTGGGATTTTCTCTTGTGTTTGATTGTTTGGATGTTTGTTCTCTTGCTTCTTCAAGTGTCCTTAGCTTGTATTTATAGCTTGGAATGTGTTTGATGTTGTATATAGAGCTGGGTATATGGGCTAAGGCCCGCGGGCTACCCGTTTAACCCGCGACCCGTGCGGGCTTCAGGCCCCAAAAATTAAAGATCGTTTAAATTGCGGGCTTTTTAGCCCGGATCGTTAAACCCGCGGGTTTAATGGGTATAACCGCGGGCTACCCGTTAAACCTGCTAAAGCCCGCTTAATTTAAAATTTATAAAATTTTAGAGAAAATAAACTTAAAGAATTTTATAGAAAAAGAAAATAAATTACCTATAAATATGATGTTACTTATAACTATTGTAGTTCTTAAATTTATTAGGGTGTTTGTCATAATTTTACCGTTGCTTGATATTTTTTTCATTTAAATATACATCATTATCATTTTGGTATTTAAAGATTTTTTATTTAATTTTGACCTTTATTTTTTTATGAAGTATGTTATCCATTTTGTTCTTTAATTATAAAAAGTCACGTGATATTCTAATAATATATCACATGACACATATTATTTGGATTAAAAATAAGAAAAAAAGTAAAAGAAAAAATTGAAAATATACTTTTCAACTTTTAAAGACTTTTAAAAAATAAATATATTTTAACAAATTAATGACTTATATTTTATCAATTTTAGTATAACTATATTTTTCAAATTTACTCTTATACTGTAAGTATTTTATTTTATATTTTCATATTATGTCTTAGTATTTCTCTAAAGTATCCATAAAATACAATTATTAGGAACACTTGACAACTTTCTTGTTAGATTTGTATAATGTTTGACTTTGTTGAATTTTTATATTTGAATTTCTGCTTTCAGACACTTCTGTGTCTTCATATTATAGCCTTGAATAATCTTGTTTTATAAAAGTATAATGTGGTTATTGTTTTATTTTTTTTTCAATTTGGTGACACAAGTGAATATTGTTTTTTTAATTTGAGTTTAAGTAATTATATCATTATATATATATATTAATGATTAAAAAATTAAAAAAAATATTATTTTATAATCATTTTCGGCTATTTAAAATAAAATTTAAATATTATTTATTATTTTGACGGTGCTACCTTCCTTTTCAAGTTGCTCGATCATTTTTAAAGGTGCAGTAAGTTAAAACATTATTTTTTATTACATTTAAAGCATTTAAAATTATTTTTATTAAACGGGTCGTGGGTAAGCCCGTTTAGCCCGCGGGTTAAATGGACGGGCCGCGGGCCTTAAAATTCAAAATTATTTATGAATGCGGGCTTTTAAGCCCGCTCCGTTTAAGCCCGCACCGTCAAAACCCGCGGGCTAAACGGGCGGGTAGCCCGTATACTCACCTCTAGTTGTATATACCTTGATGTTGTATGTTGCGATCAACGCGAAAGTCAAATTCGCAAACCGAAAATCGCGTTGCGAATTTGACTATCGCATTGCGAATTTGTACCTTCAACAAGTCTTTTTTGCCTTCAAACATAATGCATATTGAATTTTTTAGAAACAACAAATCAACTTTTACAAATCAATTAAACAAGCAAAAAAATAATTCTTATTTACACATCAAATTAAACAAATCAACTTTTACAAATAAACTTTTGCAAATAAATTAATCAAAAAATAAATCTTATTTTCTCATCAATTAAACAAATCAACTTTCAATGTAAAATTCAATTAAACAAAGCAAAAAAAGTGTACCTCAGACTGTTGTTTATGCACAAATACATCAATTTCACGCAACTCATTTCAGGATTAACCTGCAGAAACCAAACATTTGCTCAAACAATACTTTCTACACATCTAAAATCAACAAACAACAAATTACTGAATTCTAGGTACTTAACCAAATATTTTCAAACCAATTAAAGAGTATATATGTTAACACTTGTTCAAACTTACCAATTGTTTATGCACACTTTCAGTACGCGGATGTAGGTAGGCAGCATCTCGTATATATCGGTCTGACCATATAATGCCGAAAACAAAAGCTACTGCACCTCTATCTCTATCTGTGGGAGGTAGATACTGTTTACTTCCTGTCGTCAAACGTTCCAAGCACAAGCATACGAGAGAACCACAATCCCCTCTGGCTCCCTGCGTTTGTTGTGGCGCAGTCTCGTCTCTGATCATTGTAATTTTGAACTTATTTGGCTTATTGTTTCCAGAATTTGTCCAATAATCAATCGCATCCAAGTATTTAGGCAAATGATCGCTTCATCCCTTTGTAATAATATCTCTCAAATCAGACAATGATATGTAATTCAACATGCTGTCATATACCATTGTCTTCAGGGATGGGAGCTGAAGCTCAACGAGAAGCCAATGACGACGTTCCAAAACAGGGATAAACACCTGCAATCATAAATAATTGCGCACATCAAATAAAATTTATGAAAACCTTTAAAATATTCAAAAAAATAAATACTAACCTTATCGACCTCCCACCACACAGGATAAAGTTTAGCTTTTCCATTACCCAACGTATATGAAGCATCTCTCTGATCCTTCAAGTGAGCTGCGTGAAAAGACGTCGGCATAATAGTCCATCGAATATTTCTTTTCCTTAATTTCCTTATTATTAGAAGACGTGACACCCATGCATCAATATGTTGTTTTATAAAAAAATAAATATATTAGTGAATTTATTAATAATTTTAAAAAAATTAATCAAAATGCCATATAAGAAGAATATAAGACTTACCACCCCTTCTAGATAGCCATTATCTTCAACCCCTAATAAAATACCCCACCAAGACTGGTCAAGAAACAATTGAAAAGCATCGTCGATTTGGCATAGGTCATAATAACACCCCTTGCTCCGCTCATGTAGATAAAAATCAATTGCGGTCTTAGCCTAAACGGTATTATCCGTAATTATTTTCGATAGTGTTTCTCTCTCCTACTGAGGAATGGTACTAGTCGGTAACACATACGAAAGCCAACTCGCACCCATCATATCGGGCACGGGAGGGGGTTTATCAATATGTTGACATATGACGCCATGTGAATCGGGCTCTTGAACGACGGTCGAGACCTCTTGAACGATGACAGGGGCCTCTTGAACGGTGGGAGGGGCTTCTTCGATGATGAGAGGAGCCTCTTGAACAATAGGAGGCGTCTCTTGAATGATGATAGGTGCATCGAGCTTATTCTTACGGAGTCTTGGTACTAGTGGGGTGAACGGAGACGTAATGGCACGTGCACGACGTCTGATGCTTGAACCCCATCGTACAAGAAAAACCCGACGTAAAGCATCTACCTTATCAGGCCACTGAAAATAAATTAATACATAAATCAGTAAATAAATAAATAAATAATGCCAAAAAAAGGTTATTTGCATTTTTAGTATAGTATTAAACAAATTTACCTCATTGCGTAGAGTATGAACCTCATTTTGCAACAATAAAACAATCTCGCGTAGAGTGACAACCTCATCACGTAAAGTAGATACCTCACCGCGTAGCGCACCATTGTCATCGCGTAAAAAATCCACCTCATCACGTAAAGATTGAACCTCATCACGCCATGCACCATTATCTTCACATAAAGTACCAACCTCATGACGTAAAGCACCGACCTCATCACGTAATTCCCCTAACTTATCCCGTGGAGGTGGAGAACAGGGAGATAAATATCGTGGCCTCTTTGCCGGTCGCCTATCATGAGGTGATGGTGGAAAAGAGACTCGATGATGTGATGGAATAGGTGATGGTGGAGGTGGAGAAGAGGCTCGATCAGGTGATGGCTCCAGGTGTCGAGCTGTAGAATCGGCCCGATCAGGTGATGGCTCTCGAAGTAGGGGGTACTCATCATCCGTCCCATAAAAAAACCTCTTACTAGCTTGCCACCAATCAGTGGCAAGCTCAGCCTCTGTGGGTGTCAGCCTCTGTAATGGATAGTTGGCCTCCTAACAATATAAAAACTCAAACAAAGTTAAACTTGTACTAGTAATAACTTGTTTATATATGGTATTATTTGTGTGTTAACTTACATCATTCATCGTCGTATATGGGAGTAACTCTTCCCAATCCAACATGCGGATCCTCTTCCAGGTAATAGCCCTAGGAATATCATTTGATCTTTTTATCGCATATGTCTGCATGCTGGGGAAAACCTCAAATATCCAAATCTACAAACATTAGTAATTGTTAAATAATTAATTATAATTTTGGAAACATTATATAGAAATTATTACCTTAAAGGCCCAAGTAAAGCCTGTCAAACTGTATTTAGAACCATTGCCCCACAAACTTTTTCGGTCCTCAAAGGCAGACGACAACTTCTTCCAGGTAGCTTTCCATAGATATGAACCCCACGGAAACAGGTTCCATGCATTTAGGTCATATATCAATAATATTAGGTCCTCGGAGATAGGTTGTCTGCCCTCTTTGCCTAAAAAGTCGGCATGCAAAAGTAATAAATGGCATACTCGGACAACATCAAGGTCATCCATCTGAGTAAAACCATCTTTATCAAATAATCTCTTCAAGTTGTCGACGTGTAAACTCGGCTTCGACTTTGCCAGCTCAGGAAAAACCCGAGATAACCATGATGGGCGGGCGATATGACTAGTGTACTGACCTACATCATCTTGTCCAAAGCGTAGACCAGTGATTAAGCAAAAATCCTCCCGCCCAAAACAAGTATGTGTCGGAGGAAAATGAAACCATATCTCCTCATCACCACGTTGTATCCCCTCGGGTAGATCGTTAGTCATGGTCTGAAGAAACAAATGTGTCAACATAGCATTTCCACCCGTATGTTGCACTTTCAGCCATGACCCGAAGCAAGTATCCTCAAACAATTTTCTTTGTAGAGGTGTAAGTGTCGACGCAATTTTAGTAGTTAGGCTTAATTTATTCCTTAAGGTCAATGCAGCCGAATTTTTTTTTTACAAAAACAATAAACATACAGTTAGATATACTAAAAACTCCTTATTATACACTATAAACAGACATGATATTAAACTGTGAAAACAAAGCCAAATATGTTTCAAACTAGCACGGTATTCACCTAAGTCATTATTCCATCATAGTTCACAAAATGCATCAGATAACATTCGAGAAGTAAGCACTTATATAAACATTTTAAAGGACAACATATATGTTTAGTGCAGGTTCAAGGACAACATAAAGAGTTGTAGTTTATTCTTGAAACTTAAATTAGCAACACTGTGAAGTTAGTATTTGTCTTTGTTTTTTTTGTTGAAGTAATGCAATTCATTCAAGTTTCAATTTGCAGAATAAAAGAAGTTTCTGAAACTTAAATTCACAACGCGAAAATGAAATTCGCAACGCGAAACATTTTCGCGTTGTGAATTTGGCGTTGTGATTTAGGGTTTCTTCAACAAAAAGACAAAACAAAGACAAATACTAACTTCACAGGGTTAAAGACTAAACAGTTTAGCAGTATTGACAGCAACCGAATGAATTTACTAAGCAATCTCAGTGAAATGGTTAATCTATATATATTGAAATTACCAGTAAATTTATCATCAATATAAGAAAAATCTAATAATAATACAAAAATTTCAAAATAAAAATAAGAGATTTAAAAAACTAACCCTCGGTGGTTGATTTTCCATTTCTGACCGTGAATGGTTGTGAGGGTTGCTCTGAGAGATGGAGATAGACGAATTTCATCGGAGATGGGGACGGATGTCGCCGTAGAGAGTGAGAGATGGAGATGAGACTGAGTTGTGATTTAGGGTTTTAGGTTAGAGATGATTTGCGATAATATTGTTTACATTTGTGTAGCGAAATTAATATTGTGTTTCGCATAAAAACATTTAACTATCGCGTTGTGAATTTGACTATCTCGTTGCGAATTTGACTTATGCGTTGCGATTTACAAATTCGCGTTGCGAATTTGGAAAAGCGAATTTGGAAAATCGCAATGCGATTTACATATTCGCGTTGCGAAATTGGAAATTAGAGTTCGCGTTACGAATTTGTTGGTCATTTTGGCAAATCAAAAAAAGAGAGTTAAATTCGTATATTGTAAGATATTTTCGATCACTGAAGTTATTTTCTCTTCTAATTTTGGTGGTGGTTTTTTCCTACTACTTTTGTCTTTGCTTTTATCACACTTTTTCTTTCTTTTATTATATTTCCATTTAATGAAACACTATTTACAACTATCTTGTTGGCGGGTAATAGATGTGCTTATGGTCGGTTGAGTACCGGTTTGAACTTTTCATATTTTAGTTTAGTCGATTAAAATATTTATTTAATTATTTAAATAACATTAAAACTTTTAAAAACTTTTATATTAATATTTTGCATATGTTATATTGTTAAATTAAAATAAAAACAAAATATTAATATTAAATTAAATTTATATCGAATTAACTAAAGATTTGTCCAATCCATTTTTTTATTATAAAAATAAAATATTAAAGAATATAACAATATACATTTTATAATTAAATTCAAATAAAGTATTAGTTTCGTTACAAATTTCAGTTTTCAAGCAAAGATATCCCATTATATTTGAGTTATTTTAATAATATTTTAAAAATATATATATTAATATACAACATTTTATTTTAAATAATAAAATAAATCATTTATATATTCGATTTTGGTTCCGACTTAGATAAAAGAGCAAAATTACGATTGGGCTCAAACCGGCCCATGAAATGGAAAAATAAAAGAACAGAAAAACTTGAAAAATCCCCATTTCCTTTTAAAAAAAAATCCCAATATTTCCTTCAAATATTACGATTATTTTGTCGTAATTTACTCGCGATTTCTTTCAATTCGCATTTTAGGTTTACCTTTTCCGCTGATCGGTTCTATCACCCACTATTTTTGTAAAACCAGTAGTTTACCCTATTTTATTTGATCTTGTTGACTGTGCTTGTTTAACGAAGTTGATATTTTTTCTGTACAAATAAAAATATTTTTCCCTTTTTCCCCTCCTGCTGTAACACTAAGGGTTTTTTTTATGATCAATTATATTCCTTTTGTTGTTAAGTTCTTATTTTCAGAGGCTACTGTGGGGTTTTTATTGCTTGGAGATGATGGAGAACAGTGGAGAATCAGTGGATGATCAAGGCTCGGGATGGTTTGAAGTGAAAAAGGTGTTATTTTCTCGTTTCGATATTGCTAAACCCCCTTTCGCATTGTCATAATTTGGTTGTTTTTGTTTCCTTTTTGAGCTTATTATTTGTTTAGTTACTAGGAAAAGTGGAAAAGTGGGGGAATGGGAGTATTTTCTCTCATCATTTTATTAGCTGAATTCAGTTTGATTGCTGCTTTGAGCTATCCTATCTGATTTCGATTTTAGTATGGAAAGAAAATTAGTTTTGAATTGTTGTACTTTTTATCAGCAGCCTGGCAATTTGCTAAGCAATTTCTTTATGTATATTTATTGCTGATTTCTGAGTTAAGATTGATTTTAAGGTTAGATTATGGGTGATATGTCCTTTATTTAGCTTCGAAAATAAAATTGTTTGATTGTCAAATTATTATTATTAGTTTGATATTCGAGGTTCTTATGGTTTGATCCTTGATCACTGGGAAGTAAGAGTCCGTCACTTTGCTAATGGATCATTTAACTATTGTACAATTACGAATTATTTGGGTCTATATCAGATTGAGGGAAATATGTTTCATAAGTTTTCGTGTGATTCTAACGAAAAACAATTTACAATAATACAAAGGTGAATGTTTATGTTAAAAAATAGAGCGGGAGTCTTGGACTTAAAATTTTATTTTATTCACACAAAAAGTTTGGAAACATTGCTTGAACAAGGTATTCATCTTGTCTTGTCCATGTTTTGCCTTCCATTGCAACCCAGGGCTTCATTTTTCTTAACTTTGTTCTTGATGTCAAACTTTCAGTGTTATGTTATTGGTATTTCTGGCATATGGAGATGATCCATCTTCCTTTTTCTGATATCATCAGATAGTCCTTCTAGATGTGCTTGTAGGTCTGTTGAGTTAACCAAAATAATTTTAGAAAACTAACTTAATATTCTAAACGTGTCTCCAAAGACTACCACATAATTATGTCGACGTCAAGTGTTGTTATTTGTTAGTGTTTGTTTTCCTTCTTTCTCAGAAACACAGAAGCAGCTCAAAGTTTTCCGTGCAAAGTTGGGGTGGGGGATTTTCAGCCAAAAATGGCTATAACTTGATGAGAGGTCAACAGTTGTTAAACAAGAATGGTGGATCTGTGCAAGGAAAAGATAGATCTCTGTCTCAATCATCTGCAGGGAATTCAGGTGTAAATAGCCAGGGTGGTCTTGCAAAGTCAACTGCTGAGTCAAATGAAGATGAAAAGAATGCGTGTTATCTTGATAAATGTGTTCTTAAGCAAGATTGTGAAGGCTCCCCCTCCCCCTCTTCTTTTGTCGAAAATGCTAATGGTAGCTGCACAAATAACCCAAAAGTTCTATCAAAGGATAAACCACATACAGTTCACAAAATCAAGTGGGGTGATTTAGAAGACAATGTGCTGGTAGTACACCATGTAAACAATGTGGGAGCTGAAATCAAGTTTGGTGATATAGGTGATGATAATGTGCCTGGTTGTTCGAAGAATGAGAACACTAGTAATTCAATTTCATGCACCAACCTCCAAGAAAACACAGTAGAAGCATCCATGGATGAAGACAGTCATTCTTGGTTGGTATCTCCATTGACTCCTAAGGGTGAAATAATGGAAGAAAAATGTAAAGGGATAAGTGAAATATCTTCAGGAGTTTTGGAACAAGAGATTGACAACGAAAAAATAATTTCTGCAGATGATGGTTTCAAGGAAATACATACCGGACACATCAAAACAATAGTGAATAATCAAGTAGATTGTAGCTTTCTATCTCCTCAAGCCTCTGGAGCAGCGGTTAAACCTGATGTCTCGTTGGAGGTTGACAAGCCAAAAACATCTGAAGAACCTATTGTAGATAGTGATTCAAGCATCGAGATAGTTTCACTGGATGCTGTGTCACTTCCCCCTGAGAACAGTGGACCGGAAACTTTGAGAGAATCAATTACAGATTGTATAGAAGATGGTAGAAAATCTGATCTGTCAAATGCTCAACTTATAACTGCTATCGGAGAAGGTGATGCCGGAGAAAGCAAAGAAAGGTTTAGGGAACGGCTTTGGTGTTTCCTTTTTGAGAATCTTAATAGGGCAGTGGATGAACTTTATCTTCTTTGTGAACTTGAATGTGATGTGGAGCAGATGAAAGAGGCCATCCTTGTTCTTGAAGAGGCTGCTTCTGACTTCAAAGAATTAAGTGCAAGAGTGCAAGAGTTTGAGGATGTGAAAAAGTCCTCTTTTCAATCGGTTGATGATTTGCCAATTACTTTAAAGAGTGACCACAGAAGACCACATGCGCTTTCCTGGGAGGTAAGGATGCTTAGCGCCTATTTTATTTTTATTTTCCCCATATTATTGCTTGGAGTTTTTGATCAGATTAATGGCAATTTATATCATTCTTTTGGAATAATCCTCGAGCCTACATTTTACTTCTGTTGGAACTTAAAATTCATGGTGTGCACCTTTCTATATGACATGTACTTATTAGAGTTCATTTTATCTCTTCTTACACGTGTCTACTCGACTGAAATTGAAAAAAGATAAAAGAGCTTTTGGAGTTGTGGAGCCTGGAATATATGTGTGTGTGTCGGGGGCTGGGGTAGAGTTAGGGTTTGGATCTAAACCATGGTATTGGAAGATGACCTGCAGTAGGTTAAGCTAGTAGACACAAATGCATATACGCGTGTGCTAAATTTGATGGTTCTCTAATGTCATTTTCATTCCATTTAGCCATCTCATATGGAACACTATCGATACTTCCTCTTGGATGCAGGTTCGTAGAATGACAACTTCACCTCACCGAGCGGAGATACTGTCTTCATCCCTAGAGGCTTTTAAAAAAATTCAACAAGAGCGAGCTACCCAACTATCACGTAACAGTATGAAATCCCTGGGGCAGGACAATTCCAATTGTGCTTCGATATCTGGTGATAATTTGAAGAAGTCAGTTACGCTGTCTGATGTAACATCCAATGATAAAGAGCTGGGGATAAAGTCAAGAAAACTAAGTGGAGGTTCAGATCTTACTCAACGGAACCTATATGGAGAGAAACGAAGCATTGAACCAGGCAAGTATGGCAAATTAAACTCTGTTCAAAATGGTCGTGACCCTCCAAAGAACTATATCTCTTCTGATGTTGCTTCATCTAGGCCATTTCTGAAGGACAATCCTACTGCATCTGTTGCTGGAAAGAGTAGGAGAGAATATCTTGGGTCTGAAACTGAGAAGCTGCTTTCTAGGAAAGACAAAACATTAACAGAAAATGTTGTTGAAAAAAAATCTAAAAGTTTGGATCAGATTAAGAGGCAAATTCCTCCTGAAAAGGACAAGGATAAGAGAAATGCTGCTTCATGGAAACCCATGGATGCATGGAAGGAGAAAAGGAACTGGGAAGACATACTTGCGTCTCCTTTCCGTGTTTCTTCACGGGTATCATACTCACCTGGAATTGGCAAGAAAAGTGCTGAACGTTTACGTTCTTTGCACGACAAGCTAATGTCCCCCGAGAAGAAGAAGAAAACTCCTGTGGATTTAAAGAAGGAAGCAGAGGAAAAACATGCACGGGCGATGAGGATCCGAAGTGAATTGGAGAATGAAAGAGTTCAAAAACTTCAGCGTACCTCAGAGAAACTCATTCGAGTCAATGAATGGCAGGCTGTTCGGACTATGAAGTTACGAGAGGGAATGTATTCCCGTCAGCAACGTAGTGAATCACGGCATGAAGCTTTTCTTGCAGAAGTTGTGAGGAGAGCTGGTGATGAAAGCAGTAAAGTTAATGAGGTTCGTTTTATTACTTCATTAAATGAAGAAAATAAAAAGATCACGTTACGCCAGAAACTGCAAGATTCAGAGTTGAGAAGAGCTGAAAAACTTCAAGTGATGAAAAGTAAGCAGAAAGAAGATATGGCTAGAGAGGAAGCTGTTATAGAACGCAGAAAGCTCATTGAAGCTGAAAAGCTGCAACGTCTTGCCGAGATACAGAAGAAAAAGGAGGATGCTCAATTGAGAAGGGAAGAAGAACGGAAAGCATCAAGTGCAGCCAGAGAGGCTAGAGCCGTAGAGCAGCTTCGGAGGAGGGAGGAAAGAGCTAAAGCTCAGCAAGAGGAAGCTGAACTTCTTGCCCAGAAATTAGCTGAAAAACTACGTGAAAGTGAGCAACGTCGTAAATTTTACCTTGAACAAATACGGGAGAGAGCTTCTATGGATTTTAGGGATCAGTCTTCACCTTTAATGCGTCGATCCATTAATAAGGAAAGCCAGGGCAGATCTACACCAACCAACGGTGTTGAGGATTGTCAAGCAAATGGCAGTTCTATTTTAGGAAATTCTGCACTTGCAACAGGCAATAGTGCTTTGCAACACTCATTGAAGCGAAGGATTAAAAGAATTCGACAAAGACTTATGGCTCTGAAGTTTGAAATTTTTGAACCTCCTGCTGCTCCTGAAAATACTGGTATTGGATATAGAACAGCTGTGGGAACTGCAAGAGCGAAAATTGGGAGGTGGCTTCAAGAACTTCAGAAACTTCGTCAAGCAAGAAAAGAAGGAGCCTCAAGTATAGGGTTAATTACTGCAGAAATGATCAAGGTATGCCATTTTTAGGCCACTATTAAAAAAAATTAGGATCATAACTTGTACTGCGGTTATGATGGTACCAACTTGAGATGTTTTCTTTATGGGTATTATGAATCTTAAAGGAATTTCCAGGATTCAGAATATTTTCTGTCAATCATTCTAGGGGATATTCAATGCACTCTTTTGATGGTTGAGAGGATTTTTTTTTAATAAGAGAGGATTAAAATTATACGAATCTACTTTTAGTTTATTCATGTCTTTTTCAACTACATGTTATGGTCAACCATTTTCTTTAATAAAATATGGTAGCTATACATAAGTTCTTTTATTCAATCTGCAACTAGCATTGAAATGGTGGGTGGGGATTGATGCTATCTTTCTAACTTATTCTTATGAAAATTTCATTGTGAATTAGTTTCTGGAGGGAAAGGAACCTGAGCTTCATGCTTCTCGCCAAGCTGGTCTGCTTGATTTTATTGCTTCGGCCCTTCCGGCTTCACATTCATCGAAACCTGAAGCTTGTCAAGTGACAATACATCTTTTAAAACTTCTGAGGGTGGTGTTATCGACTCCTGTGAACCAGAGTTATTTTCTTGCTCAGAATCTTTTGCCTCCTATGATTCCCATGCTGTCGGCGGCACTTGAGAACTATATAAAGATTGCTGCATCCTTAAATCTCCCCGGAAGCAGCAACTCTCTCTCATGCAAAACTTCTCTTGAAAATTTTGAATCAGTGTCCGAAGTACTGGATGGTTTTTTATGGGCTGTCTCCTCAATTATTGGTCATATAAGCTCTGATGAACGCCAACTCCAAATGCGGGATGGCTTGCTTGAGTTATTAGTTGCCTACCAAGTTATTCACCGGTTCAGAGATCTCTTTGCTTTATATGACAGGCCTCAGGTTGAAGGATTCCCATTCCCTTCATCTATTCTTTTGAGTATCCATCTACTGGTGGTTTTGACATCCAGTCCCGGAAAGAGTTGCATCAATTGGGAATCTTTACATATTGAAATGGAACTGGGTACTGAAAGTCAAGATACTAAGATTACAGCATCTGCGGATTCTAGATGTTCCTTTGGAAATATCAACCCTGGAGACAATACACCTCAATTATGTGCGCCAAGTGGTAGCATAATGGCACCGCTATCTGATGTACCAGAGGATAGACCATTAGATGAACCACGTAGAATAGATAACAATGATAGTTCAGTCGAGTTGATCAATCTCAGCATTTCCAAGGTAGATGTTACAGATGCATCACAGAAAATTCTAGTTGAGCAAAAGGAAGAGAAAGCCATCATAACTGCCAGGGAGGAGAAATTGAACGAAAACATATCAAGCGTGAAACAACCAGTGACATTCCTTCTTTCTGCTATATCCGAAACTGGATTAGTCACTCTTCCTTCCTTGTTGACAAGTGTGCTACTTCAAGCAAACAATAAGTTACCTTCTGAGCAGGTAACTTGACCACCTTTTGAAAAGTTCCTTTTCCTTTTCTTTTATTTTATGTCATGGAATCAAATAAGATTCTTTTATGGAAACTTTTAAACTTCCACCACTTTGGTTCAGGTTATATTCAGTATTGTCTTTTGCTCTATACTTTTCGAGCTAGAAAAAGGGAGACCAAAACAGAGCTGCTTTTTTTTTCTGAAGATTAATTTTGGTTTGAGCAGTTCTTACTATTGTCTTTTCATGGTTAGATGAGACCTCATTTTATTAATTCTAACTTGTTATACTATGAAATATTTGGTATCAGGATCGTACTAAGGGTATGCTTTTGAATAGATAATGTGGTCAATATTTGTAGAACAGAGCCACATGTTGGGAAAATGGCTAATTTGTGGTTGTTTAAGAAAAGAGTCTTCTACTAGAATATTGGAGATGCTATTTTTATAATTAATTGTCGATTCTGTTTCAGGCATCAAATGCCCTTCCATCTAATTTTGAAGATGTGGCAACAGGAGTACTGAAGGTTCTGAATAATTTGGCGCTATTGGATATTACATATATACAAGGAATGCTGGTGAGTAAATTTCATGTATTGGATATTGGTTGATGATACTTATGATAGCGGTTTTAGCTAAACAATGTGATTCTCCTCATGTTTATGCTGATTTTGATATATGCCAGAAAACAAAAAACTGATTTGATCCCTTTTTATCCCCAGGCAAGGCCGGACCTGAAAATGGAGTTCTTCCACCTGATGAGTTTCCTTCTTTCATTTTGCACGAGCAAATGGAAAGCAGCAAATGATCAGGTGATTGATTATGTGCATGTTACCGTAATGCATGCAAAACCGACAAGATTCATACACATAGCCAGTATCAATTCCAAAATTTTATACAATATCCCCATCCTGTACTTTTTCTGTAATGGCTATCTTTCAGTAAATGCATGCATGGGTTAAAACTTATACAAGGAATCGTACTATTCCAAAGAAGTCAACTTTGAGAAATTTAGTCTCAAAGATCATTTTCTTAACTTACGCTATCAATTTCATCTCAGATTGGTTTGCTTCTACTTGAATCTCTGCTGCTTCTTGGTTATTTCGCCTTGTTCCACTCCGGGAATCAAGCTGTTCTTCGATGGGGTAAAAGTCCCACAATTCTTCACAAGGTCAGTGATCTCTTCACAGTTTTCTCTCTCTTATCTTTAGTTGCTATTAGAGAAGCTAACAGTTGAGCTCGAAGGGAACAGGTGTGTGATCTGCCTTTCGTGTTCTTCAGCGACCCAGAATTGATGCCGGTCTTGGCAGGGACACTTCTTGCGGCCTGTTATGGCTGTGAACAGAATAAGGATGTAGTTCAGCAGGAACTAAGTATGGATATGCTACTGTCCTTGCTAAGATCTTGCAGAAATATCTTACCAACCGTCAGATCATCCAATTCAAACCCGGAAATTCTCTTACCAGACGATCCAAATGAGTGTAACCACCAGGGTTCTGATTTGAGAAGATCTCAGGGCGATGTTCCTCTAAGATCTGGCCGATACAACACCAGAAACACAAGGATATCGGGGGGAAAGGGACGCAGTGTAGGAAATGGCCTGAAAATCGGCAAGATGAGAAACCAAAGAGAGAGTAGATCAACAAAAATTTGTGAAGAAACTACTATTAGACATGACAATAACCTTCCGGTTTTGGGGACTTCACTGATGTTATACTCTAGATTCTCGAGCAGCTTCATCAACAGAGCTGAGCAGTTCTTTTCAGCTGGTATCTCCAATGAAGGAACTGTGAGTTAACTAACACGAAACTGAACTCATCATATTTGACATTTACAGGCCTTTGCCATCTTAAATTCACAGTGGTAAGTCATAAACCCTAAATAACTGCTACATTTTGTGGAGATTTTATTCATGATTACTGATTCACTAGGCTTTTTTCCAAGCTATTTGTTGTGAACTACCTTCTTTTTTGGGGAAAATGGTTTGATGAAGTATACGAGCTATATGCTCAAACAATCATTTTTGAACTTCTAAAATTTATAAACTATCATTAAATTTATCGAACCACCATTATAAAATGACCATTGTAATATTATAAGTTAAAAAAATTAATAGATTTAATGACTATTTTATAATACATTGATAAATTTAATAGTTATTTTACAATAATTTAATGAATTTAATTATTTGAAAATTCAATGATGAAAATATTTATCTGAGTATAATTCAACAACTCGACCTCTGAACTCGTTCACATCAAACTTCTGTACGTTTTCATGCTTTTGCGTTCTATGAGTTTGAAATCCGTTTGTCAAATATGCTTTTGTCCAATGTTAAGGGTGTAAATGAACATAATTTTTGACGAATTGTTTGTTTATATTTTTTATTAAGTTAAAATAAAAGAATATGAACAAAAATTTATGTTTATTTAATAAACGAAATAACACTAACATAGGTGTTTTTGATTCGTTTATGTTCACTAACAAGTTCATTTATCGGTTCATTTATGAGTTTGTTTATTCGGTTTTTATTTTCATTTTATCTTTTTACATAATATATTAGTGAAGATAGGGACTAAATTGAATATAATGTGAATTTTGGAGTTTAAATTATGAAATTTAAGAAATTTAAGGACTGTAATTTCACCAATTTTCTTTTGTTTGCCAATAAAAGAGTAGAAATAGAGGGTTGGTTGTTGAACATTAAACTAACATTAGTGGATATAATCACAACCGTTAAATGAATATGTTTGCAAGTGTTAAATGAACATTTTCACAAATGAATGCAAATACTTTCAAAATCAATTAAACGAATATGGACACGATACTAAAAATTTAAATGAATGTGAATATAGCTTAATTCGTTCTAATTTAATTCATTTACACCCATTGTCCAAATACATTTTCAAACCGAAGTTACATATTGTTGCACCATAAATTAAATTAATATTTTTTATTTTGATATTACAATATATTGATATTTATATGATTCTGTATAGTTTGATATAATAATAGATTGAATTGGGTCTGGGTTTTAGTATATTTGAATTTGATTGAAATATTATATTTTTTTTATCGTTTATTTGATTCGATCTAAATTAAAGAAGATTCAATTTGACATAAAAACTGATTTGAATTTTGGAGTTAAAATTCACATAAATCTATTTAAGCCGATACAATTTAAAACTTTGTAGTTTTACATAAAAGTAGGAACATTGGATGAGTAAAAATAGATGGTTGAGATTAACTCCTTGTTTTTTTTCCTAGTGATTATATTCTCATTTCCTACTTTTAATCTTATACATCTATTTTCATTCATCCAATATTCCTAAATTTATGTAAAACTAAAAAGTTTTACATTGTGTAAATGAATCTTAACCTTATATATATATAATAAAGAATAATTAAAAAATATAAAAAACGATATCATATCAACTGCTTTAAAATATATATAATATTATATTATTATCTCAAATCATATTAAAAAATTAACATAAACTGAATTAGATCTAAGTTTAATTTTTCTAAAAAAATTATTTTATAAAATAGGGTCATATCAAAATTCATCCTATAATAAAATTATCATCACTATATAGTTGACATTTACCATTAATTTTAAATATTAATTTCCCCTATAATGTCTAGAGTCAGATCTCATTCTTCAAGTCTTTTATTAGTTTTTTTTTTAATTATCAGTTTAGTATTGTGAGGTGCGAGTCTATGTAAAAATATTTATTTTGTTTTAAATTAAATCAATAAAATTTTCAATTCTAACAAATCGGAAACCCTACTTCCACAGTATTTAAGAATTCATTAACTTCATAAAATCCCGCACATCTGCTTAGCCCCCACTCTGCTTTTTGCTACACACTCGAACAAGGAAAAAAAAAAGAGTTTTTTGAAACACGATAATGTCTGACGAAGAGCATCATTTCGAGTCCAAAGCCGACGCCGGTGCCTCCAAGACATACCCTCAACAGGCCGGAACCATTCGCAAGAACGGCTATATCGTCATCAAAGGCCGACCCTGCAAGGTTCTCTCTTTTTAAAGGATCCCTGATTTTGATCCTCTGAATTACCTTTTTGGTTTAGGATTTTTGAGATTTGTTTATAATTTCTAGATGAGATTTTGGTGGTTGAGATCTATTTGTTTTTTTGGATAATCGGTATTTTTGTACTTTGTTTGGTTCTTCATTTTGGCTTGAAAATTTTTTAAAAATCGAATATGATAATATATTTTAGTATTTTCTTTGAATTTATAATAACTTGTGTTAAATCAAACGCAAATTAGAAAAACAGGAATACAACCAAACTAATCTAGAACTTCAGTTTTAAGAAATTAGGATTTTTTGACGAATCTTCTTATTATGAGCAATCCGATGGTGTTTGTTGGAATGTGATGAATTATTTGTTGTTTGGTTTATTTTTTATTTGCACCGTATGGTTATTTAGAATTATTTGCATTTTTAGCTGAACTCAATTGTTGTTGACTTGTATGGCGTTGGCCAGGTTGTCGAAGTTTCAACCTCCAAGACCGGGAAGCACGGCCACGCGAAGTGTCATTTTGTTGCAATTGACATCTTCACTGCTAAGAAGCTTGAAGATATTGTTCCGTCTTCTCATAACTGTGATGTATGAAATTATAAACTTACTCCACTGATTGCTATTGTTTTTGTCATTCACTATTTAAATTTCTAATCTGTTATGTAATTGCATTGAATTGATTTTTTTTGTCTTTTGGTTGTAACAGGTCCCACATGTTAATCGCACTGATTATCAATTGATCGATATTTCTGAGGATGGATTTGTAAGTTTGTTTTGGTTCCGTTTTTGCTTTCATGTTTGTGTGCAGTCGTCTGTTTTTTTCTTCCCAACTTGTTAAATATTTCAGGTGAGTTTGCTGACTGACAGTGGAGACACAAAGGATGATCTGAGACTCCCAACAGATGAGAACTTGTTGAAACAGGTAAGTTAACTATTTTTCATTTTTTTGACAAATCAGTCTTTTGATACCGAGTAGATGTCGTTATTCAATTTAGTGATTTGAATGAACAACAAAGCCTTTTGCCTGTATCTAAGGTTGGCTACTTGTTTTCTATTCGCCTGTAGTCATCATCGTATATAGGACCCATGAACCTCGTATCATTTGAGTGTTTGTGTTCACTGTTCAACATTGGATACAAAGTATTGGCAGAATCTTTGAGCATCTTTTGTGGACAAAATTGTGAGGCCCAATGGGCTTATGTTGTGCTATTTGCTCCTTCAGCTGGGGCTACATTGGCAGCACTGTTTGCAGTCTCCTGCACAAAGAAGAGCGAGTTTAAACTTGTGCACAAGAACGTTCCTGGCCTCTTGATTTTAGGACTTAGGAACCTGATTGAACACCATATTCTGATTGGGTGATATGACCCTTTTTTCACATGTTTAAACTAGCCAAAACTGTTTATTCTTCTGTCTTTGTTTTACCTGGTGCTTATATGTTTATATATCTCCATGACTAGTAGCTGATCTGACATTTGTGCATACGACTAATACCCTTCCAAACATGGAAATGTCAATTGCTTTTCAGTATCATGAAGGTGGCAGTTTAATCATTTACATTCATGATTGTTTTGGTGAGTGCAGATCAAGGATGGTTTTGCTGATGGGAAAGATCTGGTTGTGTCTGTTATGTCTGCAATGGGGGAAGAGCAGATCTGTGCTCTCAAGGACATTGGTCCTAAGTAAATTTCAGATTCATTTATTGCGAAAACTTAAATGGAGCCAAAAATTAAGACTTTGGTAGTAGTAAATGCTGTTTTCATGTTTTTATTTTTGGGTCTTGGTAGAAAAAAAGAAGGAAAAACAATATTACTAGTTCCTTTTTGTGCTATGGATACTTATTTTCTTGCAAGATTTTTTCTTACCACGTTTTGTTTTGTGGGGTATTTTTTGAAGTTATAAGGTATAATTATGATTATAAGTTATTCATGTTCGTATAGATTATAATCAGAATTAATCATTATAAATTTCAGTTCGACTACTATCTGGAATATATTCGGAGCTAGATCACGAAACTATGGGCTAAGTCGACTTTTAATCATTAAACTTCACAATTTTTTCAATTTAGTCTTTAAACTTTATTTTGGACAACATTAGTCTTTGAACTGGAATTTGTCTTTTTAGTTCTTTTGATAGTGTTCCATGTCAAAAGGACTAAAATGGAAGAAGTTGTTAAGTATATGTATCAGAATAAAGTTTAGGGATTGATTGAAAAATTATCAAGGTTAGAGATTGAAAGTTGAATTATCTCTAAATACATATATTTGAGGTCTGACTATATTACGAGTACAAGTATATCATATTCCATTGTTACACGAATTATATAATTATTGGTTTGAATTTAATGGAGATCATAATTACAAATTAGTCTTTAATGTTTATATTTTTTGTTAATTTAATTTTTATTTTAAGTAAAATTGCTTTTTATTTTTCAGCGAGGACAATGACTATAACATTATGTTGTGTAATATTATTACTTTTAATAAAGTTAATTAATAATTTTAAAATTATAAAAAAATAATATAAAGTATACGTGAAATGATATACGAATCGACATACAAGAAGAACTGTTGGAATCTTATTATTTTTAAAGTTCAATTACAATTAAAAATAATAATGGTAAAAAAATAGTAAATGATTTTGGTTGGTGGCGTGTGAATGATACGATGGCAACTAAACATTAATAAAATAATAAAATACTTTCGAAAGGTTTTAAGTTCGAACAGATGTTTATAAAGATGTATGAACGTTTATCATCAAATTGTTAAAAGTTTTTCGAACAGTTACTATCTTGTAATTCCATCATATTAATAAAAAATTTATATGTTTAAATAGAATTAGTTGCATAAGATGTCCTTAAATTATGATCTTCATTATAAATTAGTCCTTAAACTTTGAAACATTCTATATTAATTCTTAAACTATGATCTCATTCTAATTTATTCTCTAAACTTTAAAGTATTTTTTATGGTATAATGATAAAATTACCCCCTCATCGTTTGCATAAATGATCATTTTCCCCTATTTTTTTGAAGCATTTTATATAAATCCTCAAACTATTCTTGTCATTTCATTTTGATCTTCCATTAATGTACTATATTACCTCTACTAACTTTTCAAGGTCACAAATTGAACTCATAACTTTCTAAAATATTTAATTTTATTTTAAAAGTTATGAGAATTGAACCTACAACCTTCTAAAAAATTAATCTATTTTTGAAGGTCTTGTAATTTTTTTTAAGTTACACCAGATCATTTGATCTTTAAAAAAAAGTTAATCAATAAAGTTATGGCACATTAATAAAAGGATAAAAAAATAGAATGATACTGTTAGTTTGAAGACTGATATATAATATTTTAAAGTTTAAGGATCAATTTAAAATATAGATCATAATTTGAGGATTGATATAAAATATGTTAAAGTTTAAGAATCAAATTAAAATAGAGGTCATGGTTTAAGATATCTTGCGTGATTATTTATTTATTTTTGTAAAAAAATATCACAACTACATTAAGAATTAAAATTTAAGAAAATAAAAAATAATATTATTCCATAAAGTCTAAAATTTTAATAATAGCAATATAGAATTTAAAAAAGCCGGTTCAACTTTCCAAGTATTTTCTTTCTCATTTTCAATACTTCTCTTTTTCCTTTCAATTTTTTTCCTCTTAGAACAAACAAAACTCAAATAACATATCACCAGAATTTGTTTTCAACTCCAAATTGTTTAATCTGTTTTCTCTTTAAAAAAAATCTTCATTATAATCCTCATTTTCATTACATACTGTCACTTCTTTCTTACTTCTTTCTTAAATTTGTTTATGAATTTTCTATGCGCCAAACTTTCCCTCCGCATTTCATTTTCTGTCTTTCTCTGCCTCTCTATCTCATTCTAGTTTGCTGTTTCATTTATGTATTGGAAAAGGAATTGAAATTGTTAATAATTCTACGGCAAGAAATCCTCATTTATTTTAATATTTTGGTCTGTTCTGGTGATGACATTGACGGGAAAATTGTGTTGTTTTTTAATTCGGTGGTAAGAAATCTTCATGCATTTGGACAATTTGGCGTGTTTTGAAGAAGGGCATTGACGGGGAAAAAATTCGTGTTGAATTTACATCGGAGTTGGGTCACTTATAATTGAATTTGAGAACCTGAATCCGTGGCGGGTTTGTTTAAAGAGAAATGTGATCCTATTCGTGGTGATAGGAAGAAAGGGTTTTGAATCCTATAACGGTAGTAACAGCGCCATCTGATGGCGCTGTTCAGACGATTGTTTTACCGGAAGCCACCTGATCGGCTTCTCGAGATATCCGAACGTGTCTACGGTAACTCTTTTTTTTGTTGTTCTTATTTGTTGTTCATTTCAGCTTTAAAATGTGGAAACCGTATTCATTCTATCACAGAAAGAGGAATGCCGATGGATACAGTTTTTGAATTTCCTGGGAATCAAATTTCTTATCCATATTTTCTTATTTATATTCATTTATTTGGACAATGCACTGCTTATTTACATGTTTTTTTGGGTTCTGTTGATTAACTTTGGGGTATTTATTACAATAAAGAAACTCTTTGAGGGGTTTTTAGCTTGTTTCTTTTCCTGGTTTTTTTTTATTATTAAGTTTCTTTTCATGGTTGCTGGGGAGAATTGGGGGGATTTATCACCTTAAAGCAGAACTATTGAATTAATTTGCTATTGAACTTTGTAACAAATCACTTGGAGCTTAGAAGCTGATGTGCTATCTCTGTTTTATTAATGCATACAAGTTTCGGATACAATTTTTGATGTAAATATTTCTGTTTCGAACTGTAGTTTGCTTTTCTCCATGTTAGGAAAATTATTGAACTCCCTTTGGTGAGCATTTGTAATGAACCTTACAGTTAAAACTTACAAGTTACAATATTATACTTACACATACAGAGACATGTATATATGGAGGCATATGGTTAATAATCATTGCTGATTTGATTCAATTCTTGTGCTGGTTGTTTTGCAGTATTTGATTGTTGCTTCACTGCGAATGTTATGGAAGAAGACAACTTCAAAGCGTATATGGATAGCATTGTGGCACAGCTACAGGACTACTTTCCAGAAGCTTCATTCGTGGTGTTTAATTTCAGAGAGGGGGATGGGCAGAGCCGAATTTCAGACATTTTAAACAAGTACAACATGACTATTATGGACTATCCGCGGCGATATGAGGGGTGCCCGCTGCTGCCACTTGAAATGATTCATAACTTCCTTCAATCTTGTGAAAGCTGGTTATCATCGGGAGGGCAGCAGAATGTGCTTTTGATGAACTGTGAAAGAGGAGGATGGCCGGTACTTGCTTTCATGCTTTCCAGTCTTCTGTTATATCGAAAACAATATAGTGGTGAGCAGAAGACTCTTGAAATGGTCTACAAGCAAGCTTCTAGGGACCTTCTCAAGCTTCTGTGCCCTTTGAACCCCCAGCCTTCTCATTTGAGATATCTGCATTATATTTCTAGAAGAAATTCAAGTATTGATTGGCCTCCCGCATATACACCTATATTTTTGGATTGCATAATTCTTAGAGCTCTTCCCCGTTTTGAAGGGGGAGATGGGTGCAGGCCGGTTATACATGTCTATGGATCGGACCCCAAAACACCAGCCAGTACAAGTTCTAAGCTTCTGTTTTCAACTTCCAAGTCAAAAAAACAAGTTCGCTACTTCCAAAAGGTGATGCGCAAGTTACAAAATTGAAATTGAAAGATAATAGACCAAAATTTGGGATGTTCTAATAAGGCTTATCTGCAGGAAGAGTGTGCATTGGTGAAAATCGATGCTCATTGTCATATTCAGGGAGATGTTGTGCTTGAGTGCGTCCATTTAAATGAAGATTTGGTACTTGAAGAGATAATATTCAGAATTATGTTTCACACGGCGTTTGTTCGAGGAAATATTTTAAAATTCAACCATGATGAAGTTGATGTGTTGTGGGATGCCAGGGATCAATTTCCAGAGGAATTTTCAGCAGAGGTAGGTTAATTTATTATTCTGTGATGACTTTGTTTAAAATTAATTTTTAAGCCTGTAGGAGTTGAATACATACTCATGTCTGTATCAGGTAAAGTTTATGGACCCTGATTCAGTTGTCCCACATCTCACCAGAGTCACAACAAGGGAAAATGGGAATGAGATTGAAAGTGGCTCACCAGAGGAATTTTTTGAGGTGGAAGAGATCTTCAGCAATGCAGTTGATGCACTGGACGGAAAGGTGGATGATGACAGTTTGAAAGTTCATTACAACAAGTTAGAGCAGAAAGATGTCCGGAGGGAGGGTGTAGATCCTCATAGATTTCAAGAATGTGCCATAAATGATGGGATCAAAAAACAGGATGTCAAGGTTGATTCTAGTATAGATGCAGTGAAGGACATAGCTGTGGATGATGTGAATTACAAATTACATAAGAAGATGAATTCTGACACTAATGTTGTGAAGGACATAGCAGTTGATGAAGGAGACTTTAAGGTTGGTTCAGTGGATTTTACTACCGGCCTGTTGAGGGATAGAGAAACCAATAAGGTGACAGAAGATGTGCTTGGAAAGTTGGAATACGTGGAAGATATAGTCAATAGAGAAGACATTGTTCCACTGAAGAAGCAAAGGTTGGAAACTGATATTTCCAAACCTAAACCTGAGAAGTTTTTGCCTGCTTCAAAGAAATGGGGTGGGCTGTTCCCAAAACCAGCTTCAGATTCTGCTCTGGTGAAACCAAAGAGCAAACAACTAGAACTTCAGGGCCATCCTGCAAGACAAGCAAAGCCAAATGCCATATCTCGATGGATCCCTCCTAACAAAGGCTCTTATGCAAATTCGATGCATGTATCATATCCACCATCAAGACATAGTAGTGCACCACCTGCACTTTCCGGTACTACTGCTTTGAGGAAATCGAAGTCTGGTTCCAATCTAAAGGTTTCTACGGGAGCTATGATTTCAAAGGATGTTTTATTCAGGCAAAAAAGTCAGAAGGTTGACCGTGTAAAGGCTTCAGACTCTTCGAAAGAAATATCTACCACTCCAATAATTCCAACATCGTTGCCTGGTCTACAACAATCGGTGTATATTCCACCTAGCAATCCACAACCATCACCACCACCTGCTCCTCCTCTTCCTCCTCCTTCCCCATCTCCACCAAGACCTTCTCTCTTGGTTTCACAATCTTTGCAGGAAACTACATCTATACTACCTTCCCTACCTCCTGGAGATGTTTCTAGAATGCCTTTCGCAGCATCACCTCCTTGCCTTCCACCTTGCACAACAACAAATGTAAATACTATTGGGATGGTTGCACAATCTCCAGTGTCAGGTCCTCTGCTGCTTCCCTCTCCTCCATTATCTGTTTCTCAGACTACCACACTGCTTTTGCTTCCTCCACAACCTTCATCATCCCGGAAGTCTAGGTATTCTTTAGCCTGTACTGCACTACATTCTCCACCTCCAACCCCTCCTCATCCATCTTTTGTCAGATCATTGGGTACATCACAGCCTAGTAATGAACCTTCTTTTCATCCACAACCCCCTCCCACCGCACCAATTAAATGTGCTATATCTCCATCCACCATGCATGAAGTGCTATCAGCACCTTCTCTACCCCTAGCCCCTCCATTGTGTGATTCTCCATCTCCACTACCACCCTCCCTCCCACCACCAGTGCCCACTGGACATGGACCTTTGCCACCCCCATCCCTACCACCATTGCCACCTTTTCAATATCATTCTTTGGCTCCTATACCTCTACCACCGCCAATGCCTCTTCTTCAAGTAGCTTCTTCACCACCACCATTGCCACCACCTTTTTTACAAGGAATTGCGTATGGACATTCTCAACTACCCTTACCAATGCCTAGTTGTCTATCCCCTCTACTTGCACCACTCTCATCGATGTATAGTCCCCTCCCTTCTTCACCTTTATCACCCCTATTAGTGTCTACCACTTCATCTCTATCATCCCTATCAATTTCTACTTGCCCACTTCCTTTTGCATCTCCACCACCTCCATTGATGTCTAGCGCCCATTCTCTAACTCCCCCCTCAATATCTAGAGCTTCATCTCTTCCTCCCCTACCACCCACATCAATGTCTAGCTCCCCACTTCCTCCTTCACCTCCATCATCCCCATCAATGTCTAGTGCCCCACCTCTTCCACAACCCTCATCAATATATAGCGCCCCATTTCCTTCATTTTCACCACCCTTTTCGACGATTAGTGTCCCACCTTCATCTCCACCACCCCCATCAATATGTAGTGCCCCACTTCCTCCCCTACCTTCACCACTCTCTTCGACGACTAATGCCTCACCTTCACCTCCACCACCCCCATTAATGTCTAATACTACACCTCCTCCCATTCCTCCACATACATCTCCATCACCCCAATTGGTGCCTAGTTCCCCACCTATGTCCGGTGCCTCCCTTTCTCTTCCACCTTTACCCCCCTCTTCAACGATTAGTGCCTCACCTCCTCCTCCTTCATCTCCCATACCCCCATCGGTGTCTAGTGCCCCCTTTCCTCCTCCACCACCACCCTCTCCGACGACTACTGCCCCACCTCCAACTCCACCTCCATCTGCACCACCCCCATTGGTGTCTAGTGTCCCATCCCCATTACCCCCGTTAGTTTCTAGTGCTCTACCTCTTCCTTCATTGATGTCTAGTACCCCATTTCCGCATCCACCTTCACCACTCTCTTTAACGACTGGTGTCGTACCTCCTCAACCTTCTTCTCCACCTCCTCAATCAGTTTCTAGTGCCCCACCTCCTCCACCTCCACCGTCCCCCTTGATGTCTAATACCCCACCTTCTCCACCCCCGTCAATGTCTAGTGTCACACCCCCAACATTTGAAACCCCTCCACCCCCTCACCAATTGTCTGGAATGCCATCTCTGCCTGCTCATGAAATTGTAGCACCAACGTCGTCTCTTATGCATGGAACTCCTCCACCACCACCTCCACCGCCACCTCTTGGAAGTGGAGAGCTACCTCCCGGAAGCAGAGCAACATCTCCACCGCCACCTCCTCCGCCACCTCCTGGGAGCGGAGCGCCACCTCCTCCGCCACCTCCTGGAAGCACAGCGCCACCTCCACCGCCACCTCCTGGAAGCAGAGCGCCACCTCCACCGCCACCTCCTGGAGGTGGAGCTCCTGGCCCTCCAGCACCACCTGGAGCTCCTGGCGGCGGACCGCCACCTCCTCCTCCTAGCGCTAGAGGAAGAGGGCGTGGGCTATCTCGTTCAGGAGCTATGACAACTAGGAAATCTTCCTTAAAGCCTTTACACTGGAGCAAAGTCTCAAGGGCAATAAAAGGAAGCTTATGGGAGGAATTGCAAAGACATGGAGAGCCTCAAATGTAATATATCTTCTGATATTGATGTAGCTTTTCTGTAGTGTACTTCTATAGAGAAATTCCTGACCCAATATTTATCCTAATGCTCCATGATTTTATGTTTGCATTAGACTTTTACATTTATTAATTTCCCTTTTGTATTCACTTACCTTTTCCTTATTTCTCCTAGTGCTCCAGAATTTGATGTATCAGAACTTGAGAGACTTTTCACTGCTGTTGTTCCTAAACGTTCTCGTGGGGGTAAAGGGAAAGGCAACTCAGGTGGATCAAAAACTGACAAAGTCCACTTGGTAATCTGTAATTTCATTTTTTCTGAAAAAACTATTCATCTAAGTTTCTTTATAGGTGGTCGTGGTACTATTACTTGAATCACCTTATAACTTGAGTGGCTACAAAGTCTGCAGTTTTGGAAATTGAGAATTTTTAATTTTTTAGTGTAGGTTACTACTTATCTGTGGGAGAAAGGCGTTCTAATCATTGTTTTGTGGTTCATATTAATTATAATGCCCATCTTTCAATTGCTTTAACATTATAAGACCATCATAATAATAATTATCTCCCCCTTCTCTAATATCACAGCTAACAGATTTTGTTATCACATCATAGATTGACTTGAGGAGGGCCAACAACACTGAAATTATGCTCACAAAAGTTAAAATCCCACTTCCTGAAATGATGGTAAGCTGGATATGGTCATTTTCTTGCATTTATTAGTATTTTCTCTTAGATAACTAGGGAACGTGTACCTATGGTGTTCCACTTACATGGAACATGGAAGTTTACCCTGGAATATATGTGAACAAAACAAGAGGGTTTTTTGGTTCTTGTTGTTTTGCTAGTGGTTGCACAATTGCACTTAAGTTTCATAGGTGTGGTCTCCTTAGAGTCGTTAGCTTCTTCTGCAGTAACAATTTTGGTGTAAATGCAAATTATTAGGATTGTCATTTGTCATGCTATACCTGAATTAATGGAGGCATGGAGGAAAATAGGATTTTCCTTTTCGATCTCCTCTCTCTTCTTCTCTCCTCCTTTCTTGCCTTAGTTTTAACCAAAGATTTTCGGTTTTTATTTCATAACTTACTATATGCAGCTTCATGTATTTATCAGGCTGCAGTGCTAGCAATGGATGATACAGTATTAGATGTTGATCAAGTGGAAAATCTCATAAAATTTTGTCCAACTAAAGAGGAAATGGAACTTCTCAAGGTGAATCTTTAGTGCATGAGTATATCTAGATTCAGTATTGTAAATAAGTTGTTTAAAATTTATTTTTACATTGTATAAGAATCCCTTTACCACTAGAAGTTTGTCTTCTTTGATTATGATTTACCCTCTTTTCACTTTGATTATGATTTACCCTCTTTTCATTTTTTTAGAACTACACTGGTGACAAGGAGACTCTAGGGAAGTGTGAACAGGTCTGTTTTTTTCTATCTAACCATATCATCTTTTACACTTGAGTTCCTTAGTGGGTGGGCTCGTAGATGGTTCATTACCATTGACATGTTAAATATTCTCTTTGTGAAAAGAAGTCTTTGTCTTCATGTTCTTGTGAATTGTGACCTGCTAATATCTTTTCCCCAGAGCATTTGGTTCACTGCTTGGTGCATGCTTCCTTTTTGAATGATTGATTGAATTACTGCATTATGCCCATTCAGTTGAAGAATCTTCTTTTAAACTGAGATTCTTTGGTATGATAACGAAATACATATTCCTGGGTTATTCTCTTTGAATGATTGAATTACTGCTTTCTTTTGAGTCAGCTTTTAAGGGAGTGAGGGGAACACTGCAAAACTCATATACCAACACCCCCCCCCCCCCAAAAAAAAATAATAAAATAAAATAGAGTTCCTTCTATTTTCCTCTCTTCCCTAATTTAATGTAGAGAGACTATATATGTATGAATTTATACCACTTGTTTAACTGTGTCCTCTTCTGTTTCTTGATATATTAAGTGTATATTTTCAATATTTAAGAAATATTTTCTCAATTTGGAGAATTTTTACTTTCTAAGACCCTTTGGTATTATACTTAAAGAGGCATTTTAGCCATGAAAATTTCTTTTCAAGTTATGGTTTAAAGATAGTAATTGATATCGAAGGAATTATTTGTTTTTATCTTCTTGCCTTTTTTACGAGGACATGTAATCCAAATTGAAGATGGTATTTCTGATAGTTACTACTTTATTTCCCTACTATATTTTTGAAACAATTGATGCCTGATAATTCCTCAATGAAGATGGTAACATTAGCGAAATTTTTTCAGTGATGTTAATTGTTCATGAACATCAATACAGTTAAGATTTAACTCAAGGTTCAGTGATGTGGTTCAAACAGAGGGATCATTACTTATGTATTTGATTGTAGATCACATTTCTCTGTTAAACTTTCATTTTGTTTACTTATCGGTTTATTCTTATTCTGAGAGATATAAACTAGTTCTCTACCTATTTGCATATGGGAAGAACTGTGGTCTAGCAAGAGTGTATATAGTTGTACATTTAGTAGAGTGAGCTGTTTGCGTTCTTTCGACTTAGTGGCTTTTGTGAGGAAGAGAGATAGAAAGATGTTTCAGGGAAGAAGTACCTTTAAAATTCTCCTGTGCTGTGCTCCTACTTTTTTATTAAAATGACATCACTGACTGGAACTGCAAGAGGCTATTGATTTTTATTTCTCTGTTCTGTTAGAGTTAGCTTTTCAAAATGGGTATAAAGGAAAGAAAGGACAGATGATGTTCTATAGTACTAGATTTTAGTATCCAACTGTAAGAAGATAGTTAAAGCTCTGGAGAACAATGATTTACCATATTGCATTGTAGCAAATACAAGATAACAATTTTCTTCTTTCCCCTTTTATGAAGAAACTCTATCTAAAACAACTGGCTCCTGGATGCTTCTCCAATGGCATCTTTCATTTGATCCATCTTTATAACAACTTCTAAACCTGAAGCGGGTTTTGATCTTTCATGTTCAGTACTTTTTGGAGCTGATGAAAGTGCCACGAGTAGAGTCAAAAATGAGAGTGTTTTCTTTCAAGATACAGTTCCGAACTCAGGTTTGGCGGTATCTCCATAGTTCTGATTGATAAACTTACAGTTGTTTAATAATTAATCTCTTTATTGTTTCTCCTTTTTATTTTATTGAATCACCTGTTTGACCTCTGTTCTTACATGTTTTACCTCCTTCAGATATCTGAATTTAGAAGGAGCTTAGAAGCTGTAAACTCTGCATGCGATGAGGTATATAGCTAACATTGCTGATGACTATAGTGTTTATTTGTTCTTATCTGACTACTTTTGTATTGGTTATTTAGGTACGCAATTCGGATAAATTGAAGGAAATCATGAAGAAAATTCTCTATCTAGGAAACATATTGAACCAAGGAACTGCACGGGGTAAGTGACATTCAATTTTCCTTTTGGCTTCAGTCTTTGATGCTAGAACTGCAGCTTATAAACTATTATTCAGGGAAGAGATTTAGTAGCTAAACCACATATAATGTATTACTGCGATGTTTGTCTGGACCCATACATTTTAATGGTACTTGCTTTGGTGTTTACCTGCAGAGTCGCATGTGAGATTATGTTACAACATTTTGAGCAGCATTCTTGTTCCTTAAATTCAAAATCCTTGGTGTTTACCTAAGGCACAGATATGGTGTTGAAACTATGCTTTTCATATCTTATTGAAGATATCTTTACTGTTTCTTATTCCAAATGGTAGCTATGTGCCTCGATTTATACAAGATAAAATACAAATCAGGATCCAATCCCATAAATTAGCTTATCTCACAAATCAGTTTGTGTCTACAAATATGTTTATCCTTACTAATCTGGAACAGTTATAACTAAATAATAGGAGATTTACGGCTAAAGAACCCTTCTCCAGCACTCCCCATCAAGCTGGTGTCTCCATTCCTAGCTTGCTGGTTATCTCTTGAAATGAAGCATTGGCTAACCCCTTAGTATGTCTTCCATCTGCCCGTGCGTAGGAATATAGGGTATGCGAATTAATTCGCTTTCTAAGTTCTTTATAACATGTTGGGTCTTTTTCAATATGTTTGGTTCTATCATGCTGAATTGGAATGTGGGTGATATTAATAGTCAACTTGTTGTCACAATACAACTTCATTGGCCCAATCCATTTAACCTTAAGATCATCCAAGATAATCTTTAACCGCAAGAGTTCATAAATGCCTTGGGTCATCGCTTTAAACTTGGGTGATATTAATAGTCAACTTGTTGTCACAATACAACTTCATTGGCCCAATCCATTTAACCTTAAGATCATCCAAGATAATCTTTAACCGCAAGAGTTCATAAATGCCTTGGGTCATAGCGCTAAACTTTGCCTCTTCACTTGATTCTGCCACCACTTTCTGTTTCTTACTCTCCCATGCCACTAAGTTCCCAAAAAAGAATACAATACTTGGTAGTTAATCTCTTATTAGTGTTAGAACTTTCCCAATCCGCATATATATAGGCTTCAACAATTTGATTTATATTCTTCCTAAACATAATACCATCTCTAGGTGTAGATTTGAGATACTGAATGCATGAACTAGCTTATCACACTTGCAACATATTCTATATCTGGTTAAGCATGTGACAAGTAAATCTTCCCTACTAGCTTTTGGTATCTTTCCTTATCAACAACTTCATCGTCTTTGCTTCACTTCCTGTCTACTTTTGGCTTGAATTTTCAAAATTGGTGAAAAGAACCTGTTGTTTTCTCTGCCCTCCCTTGTCTACTGCATCTGGAGGCTACCCATGGAGACGATAAGTGCAATTCAAATTCTGTGATTCCCCATTTGATTGACTGTTTCCGAGAGGGTTTGAGGAATTATTTTGGATTTCATCCATTTTTCAGGTGATATTCTACAATGAAGGCAAAGAGTTTTTCTGGATTAACGTTTAGCAATGAAGGCTGATAAGTTTTCATAGGCTAAGGTTTCAGCAATGAAGGTTGTAAATGAATGGAGAAAAGTTTTCTAGAATACCTGGCTTGGATACCATGTAGAAATCTTTACTGTTTCTTATTCCAAGTGATAACTATGTTCCTCTATTTATACATGGTGCAATAGCTATTCTAGGAAAGAAATCAGGATTCTTTTCCAAAAAATCAGTCTATGCCTACAAAAGAGGAACAATTATAGGTAAATAATAGGAGATTTAGAGTACTACCATGTTTCCAACTAAAAATTCCATGAGATTCTCCAACACTGGTAGTGCCATCAAAAATCGGTTCAACTGGTAAAAACCACCTTTTTCTTCTCAGAATACTATTTATAATTTAATTTCCAACTTATTTCTAGTTTCTTTAACATGCTGTTCTGTTTCTGTAACGTTGGCAGTTATAACCTTTAATGCCCAATGTCCACATTTATGTCTTTCATTTTGGATTTTTAGACGAAGCTAGCTAGCGTCAATCAATTCTTCATTCATTGTTATGCTGCTAGTTCCTTTTCTTTTTGCCAAAGCTACAACTACTAGTTCCAGATGTCGGTTTTTGTATGCATTTAACGCTGATCAACAATTCAGTTTTGAGGAAGAGAATACTCTTTAACTGCTGCCTGTTCCTTAATATGAGGTTTCAAATAATTTCTTATATACAGGTTCTGCTGTGGGGTTTAAGTTGGACAGTCTTCTAAAGCTCACAGATACACGTGCTGCTTCCAGCAAGATGACGCTAATGCATTATCTTTGCAAGGTTTGGTTACTATTTTTTCTCTTTGGTTTAAGTAAGATCATTCTGTTTCTTTAAGAATTTTCTGGATTATGTTCTACACCCCGTTCATATGTTACTTTACTACTGGAGGCTTGTTTCTAATGCAAACAGAAATGGTTGATTTGAATCAAGTCTCAACTATGTTCATTGTGGCTTAGGTCCTAGCTGAAAAGAATCCAACACTATTAGATGTTCACCTTGATTTTGTTAGCCTTGAAGCTGCAGCTAAGGTTTACATCAGTCTTTTTAGCATTTGAGTTCGTAGTTGGGTAATACTATGTTTAGTTTGAAGGCTTGCGTCCTTGCAGATACACTTAAAAGTTTTAGCAGAAGAAATGCAAGCTATAGTTAAGGGATTAGAAAAGGTTAAGCAGGAGTTGGCTGCCTCAGAAAATGAAGGTCCTGTTTCTGATGTTTTTCGTAAGGTACATGGTTGTTTCATTGCTTTTATTTTTTAACATACATAGATGGTAGTATCTGGATAATGAATACTTGATAAATAATAAACTTGGTTAACTAATAAAATCTTACGGTCTAAATCATGTTTATTAATTGAAATGATAGCCTCGCTAAATTCCTAAGATTACGTTGCTCGAACTCTTCAATATTTTGAATTACCCATGTTAGACACTTGAATATGAGCTCCAAGGATCCTCCAAATATATGGGGGAAAAATTAGAAAAATCTAACCATACACGTGCCTTGTACATACTTGTATCTGACACATACCTGGGTCCGAGTAACATAGGCCTAAGATAATATTTTAAGATAATATTTAAAAAAAATTATTTTATAATTCTTTAGGCCCAACAAACAAATGTCATATGTAAGGAAAAAGTTCACTAAACAACTTTTACCTTGTTGTTTAAGCTCTTTTAAGAATATGCATTCAAAGTTGTTTTTCGTTATGCCTAACCCAAACTAAGCCTTATTCTTTTCTCTCTTTTTTTCCGTACACATACCACATTCGGTGCATTCTTTTCATGTTGCAGCTAGTAGTTATTTCAGCTGACTATTGCTTGAAACGTATATATATATATTAATATATGAGCTAGGATCCAATTACATTGTGTAAAACTTTCTAGTTTTACACCTTTTTAGGATCGTTGGATGAGGGTATATCAAAGGCTGAGATTAACAGTAGGAACTAGGAAATCAGAAGATATTCATTGGGGGAAAAACAATGAGTTAATCTCAGCCTTTGATTTCCCCTCGTCCAATGATCCTTAAAAGGTATAAAACTAAAAGTTTTACACTAGGTTTAAGCGGATCTTAACCCTATATATATAAGAAACAGTTAGTAGAATATAACTTTCGTATGGATCTTGATCACCATCAGTTGGCATATTTATGATCCCTTGAATAAATTCTCTATCCTTAGTTTATTCTTATCAGTAGATGTAGTGTTTTTCCTTTATACGTCATTCGTATATCTTAGCAAAATAAAATAGTAATATACATGTATAAGTACTGAAAACATAAAACTCGATACTAATAAATATTAACCACCAACTGAATTCTGAATTGGCTACAAGCTTCATTTTTTTTTCTTTTATCACTCTTTGCCCGTGTAGTTATTTTATAAAATTGAACAAGATAAATGTTATGCAAACATGCCATACCTCAAAAACATGGGTTTAGTAAATAAAGAATCATACTACGTGTTTATGATGCAAGACATTAGCTTTGTGACACGAGTAATTATTGCTAATAAAGTGGAATATTAATAAGATAATATGGTTAGAAATAATACTTTCAATTCGAAAGTTCCTTCTGACAATGTTCATCAAGGCCTGTTCTATACATAGTAGTCCTTTCCAAAGCAACACCAGGCTTGAAATAATAATTTTCTGATGCAATGGAGTGAGCATTTGTTATGGCCTTGTGACCTACATCAAACATGTCAAATGCTTTTTTATTTTTCAAGGTAATGCTTCATTTTTGTAACATTTTCTCTCTCTTTTTTTTTCTTTCTGTTTTAGACATTAAAAGAATTCATTTCTGGTTCTGAAGCGGAGGCGGCATCTGTAACACATCTATACACCGAAGTGGTAATTTGCCAACTGTCTACATTTTCCTTGATCTGTCATATAATGTTCTCCATCTCTTTTGATTGTGTCTCCAATCATTTTTTTAACCTTTATGGTGGGCAGGGTAAAAATGCAGATTCACTTGCACTCTATTTTGGTGAGGATCCTACCCGATGCCCATTTGAGCAAGGTATATTGTGGATGTAATACCTTTCGTAACTTTTACAACTGAGTAGTCATCTATGGTGTGCATACGAGAATGTTAGAAAAAGGCTTTTGATTCATCTTTCTTTCTTTTTTCTTCAACATTCGAACTCCAATTGGGGCCCTTATTGTTATTTCTTTTTTACTTTGATCTGGAAATAAGGATCAATCATGGTATGGTTAATGAACTGCGGTATCTTGTTAGAGCCAAAACCGAAGGAAAATCTTCCAGAAGAAGTAAAAAGGAAAAGAAAAGATGAGAATGAGCTATCTACGGAAGGATAAAGGCGATTATGTGATTGAATTTAGAGTCAAACATGAAAAAATGAAGAAAAAGTTGTTCCAAACTTAACAAATATCAGTTGGTCTTGTGGGATGAAGTATTAGATTCTTTAAGCAAGATCAGATGTTTGAACCCTGGTGTTTGCGAATAGAGCAAACTAAGTTGCGAGGGTCAGCCATAATAGGCCTCTGTAAACCCAATATGGATTAGTTGGTCAATAGACTGGATAGTAGTGGATTAATTCCAAAAAACAACAATAGAAAGTAGTTGTATAGTTTTTTTGTAAAATAAAAAAACTATGGTTTCCTGAATTTTATAATTTGGTCAGAATGGAGGAAATGGCTTATTGGTACAACCAACTTACATCTGGTCGTATTGGTTTTTATGTTGAAATAAAATCAGGCTTTTATATCAAATATTCAAGTTGTTAGATCTTCAAAAATATCTTTGTTTTTTTTTTGGTATCAACTCTCATCTGTTTCATTGTACTCCGATTCTGTTTAATATTAATGTATTAGAGCCTTCATCGTAGTTATGGTTTCGGTTATTTCAAACTAAATTAACATGTTCCCTCATAGTATACCAAGTTTATATGGTGATTTGAAGTTAAGTTATTTGTATCCGATGCTGCATTTGATCAATGCAGTTACAACAACACTCTTAAATTTTGTGAGGTTGTTTCGAAAAGCACACGAGGAGAATATGAAGCAGGCCGAAGTGGAGCAGAAGAAAGTCGAGAAGGAGGCTGAAACGGATAAGAACAAGGGAACGGAAGAAGCAGAATAGTCAAGGATTGATTTCTCTATTCCTACAAAGGTAATATTGCCCGTCTCTGGCAGCTGATGTCTGTGCCGAAGAGCTCGACTCAATGATAGGAAATGCTGGCCTTGTAGGGATGTTCACTGAAGATGCCTACCATTCTCTGGTATCGGTTCAATTTTAAAGCCTTCAGAGATGTTGCAAATGATGCAAGGGCATTGTTCTGGAAGCTTGCTGGCCTCGAACTTTGTATGAGGCTTCAGGAGACAGTTTTATACGGTAAGTTGCTCAATCCCATTACCGTTGAATGATTGGTGAAACTTTCGGAGCAGATGTCAGATGGACCGAGCTTCGAAGCAGAGTGGTTATGACCACAACCTAGCAGAGCCGAGGTTCTTAAATGCAGCCTATCAAGGTCACTGCTATGGCACTTCTAGCATTAACGTCATTCTGAAATCGGTGTTGCGGGCCATCACTTGGCAATGTTAGACGAATTATTTTCAGCTTCCGCCTTTCATTTACCGTATTTCCTTCAGCTCCGGAGCGGATGTGGGACTGTAAACACTGGAAGAAGCCCTGCTGTACCATGAAAAAGTGTAGGTGTACAAAAGCTCTAGCCACATACAGTAAGCATTCAATTCTTTATCTTGTAACATAGTCATTTTTTTTATAAAATAATATTTTCCTCCTTGAGAAAAAAGAATGAGAATTAGCCAATCATAGAAGAAATTGTATTGGTTGTTTAGGTTTCAGAAATGAGAAAGAAAAAAGATACAGGCTTTCTTTGTGTAATTGTAATGTAGCACCAATACTTTGCTATTTTTTTTTATAGGAAGTTAAGGTCTTGTTAAAAATCCCCTTCATGATTAACGGAACACCAATTGGTGTTCCTTAATCAGCGGAAGGAGGAAAAGAGTGCCTCATAATTCATTAATAAGTAAAAGATTACACAATGTTTAAAACAAAGAAGCCCCTTACAAAAACAACCCGAAACACACCAAAGAACACATCTTTCACTCAATTAAACAATATCCCAACTGGATTTTACTTTGCTATTGATTGTAAACTTGCTTCTTCTCTTTCAGTGACTCGAATTTTGAACTTGTTGGATGTTACTTGGCTTTTATAATAGACCTAAACTGTCAATGTTGGTCGGTATGCAAGGACCAAAATGATACGTAAACTGGAGTTCACTGCTTAAAAATGAAGCATTTTAAAGTTTAGTGATAAAATCTGTACGTAAACTAAAATTCACAAGAAATAAAACCATGTCGTAGTTAACGATTTAAAGACCCAATGTTTATATCCAAGTCAAAATCAAAATTTAGTACGAATAAAGATTTTAAAATTCAATGATAAAATTGATATAACCCTAATATTTAATGACATTTGATATAATTTACTCTTCGATAAAATATATTTTTATTATTGTATACATTGCTAGTAGAGTTTTTTTTTAACAAAAATCATAAAATTTAAAAACTATCACGGTTTTTTTATTCAATAAACACTATTATATTATACTTGTAACTTCTAATTTATATTATATTATACTTGTAACTTCTAAAAAGATAATTGGATTTAATTGCACAACTGCTCAATGACCTCTAATTTAAAATTCTAAGAACATTATACCTAATTTGATCATTGAAAATTTTGTCGCATTTTTACATTATAAACAAATTAAATAAAACATGGACAGATTTATGCCTACAAAAACTGTCTATAAAGTTAAAAACTCAACAACAAATGCATAAAATACTAATCCCAATAAAAGCATCTACAGAAGAAAGGCAAAGAAGCTTTAAATAAAAATGGGATTTCCCTACATAAATCTTTTATACAATTCTCAAATCAAATCAAATGGTTAATATTCTACATATCTGTTCATCCAAAAACAAATCACAAATCTCTTCACCCATAAAGCTAAAAACTAACCCTAACCCCAAAATATAATTAAAAAGGAACAAAAGTAGATGATTCAAGAACTTCAGAAAATGCACATCAGCATCAGCATCCTTAAACTACATCCCTATTAGATCACATTCCAACTCTTACTTTTAAAGTTTCGGAAATTAATCCGATGATTTCGCCGATTTCAATCTATAAACATCATTATCCACAACATCAGTTTCGGTTTTGGTTTCATCATATTAATGTTAACTAACACATAAATGCTAAAAAAAGAAAAGAAAAGAAAAGCATGAGTTTTCACTTCTACATGAATGAGGCTGTCAAAAGGAAAACGATGTGTTACTGTCTCAAATTCTCGCAACAAGATCATCCTTCATGTCCGAGATGCCGGTGTTTTCACTGGACAGCTTCAAATCTCAAAGATTAAATACCCTTCAAGCATAAATCAAATAAACAGTTGTAATTAGGAACCATTTTCTTAAAAAATATAACAGACCATGTATAATCACAGTAGTTTCCCTTGAGCAGCAGAAGTAAACTGGAGATATGCATGATTAAGTAAAGTTTTCAACTCGACACCAGAACAACAATTGCTTCGTCATGGTTAACAAACGCAAGCAAGTATACAGCAAAAAAAAACACCTATAAGAAAATCTGCAAGTAAATCTCAGGAAAATAAGTTGAGAATCTTATGACGGAATACGCTATCAACAATGTATAAAATGCGGGGCAATGACCAATACTTCCCTAATTACATATTAAAGCAACTCAGCGCATACATTAAATCTCTTAGGTACTGTAGAAATGTATGTAAAACAAGAGATCTACTACAATAAACATTGCACAAATCAATATTTGGGATGTAGTATACAGTCATAATCGGACGAAGATAGCAAAAATATGAATAAAAACCATCATTACATGAAACTTAGCTAGCCTACAGCATCATTTTGAGATCATCAACAATTAAGATACATGACTATAAAGAAAGAAATGTATGAGCAATATTGAACATCAGCAATCCCACAAATTCAGAGAAAAGAAAATTCAACTATAATTTTATGCGGATGAATATTGTATAATACAATGATGGAAACATGGTCAAAAAACTTACTTCTTCCATGAAAAACCGAGACCATACTCCAGGGTTGAAGATTCAGGCAATGTACGACCATACTAAGAAAGGCTATGAAATGACAACCATGAGACAATCAGCTGAGAAAGACATCAAAAGTGAATGATGAACCCAAGGTTTCAGCAGTTACTAATTCTTTTCTATTGATATTAGGTTTAACAGAAAGATTCTGATATAGAAGGCATCAGAGAAGTCAGTCTGAGGTAAGTCATCGCCTCTTCCCATAATCAGCATCTCTAGATCTAGAGCGATGTTCCTCTTCTTGTGATAATCCTGACTTGATGCGAGTCTTTGATGATTGTCCCCTATCCCAATCATTATCATGCTCAGGTTCACGGTCCCTGTACCTACAATGATCTGCATATTTGCCTTTGTCTTCCCTATATCGGTCCCGATCCTGGTCTCAATCACGTTCCCTATCACGGTTGCAGTCACGACCACGAGAGCACTCCCTATCCCTGTCACGCTCCCTATCACGTTCTCGGCCAACTTCTCTATCATCCTGGTGCCCTCTTCTTGACGAATCATGACCATGGCCCGTATCCTTCTCTTCGGGCATGTCCCTATCATATCCTGGTTCTCTATCAATACGATGCCTTATTTCAGATGAGTCAGACCACTCCTTTTCTGAAACTCTATCTTTTTCTTTCATAGGGTTTTCCCAACCTACTCTATCATGACTAGCCTCACCCTGTTGACGATCAAATGCAGCTTCCTCCCCATAACTAGACTCTCCAGCTCTGCCACCACCATGCTCATCACCACCCCATCCTCCCATGCCGTGATCTGACCACCCCATATTAGGCCCATCTACACCACTTGCAGACATCATCCCCGTACCATTCATGGCCATAACTCTTCCAAAAAATGCAGGGTTAACATGAGGAGCCACTCCAGGCAAACCAACACTGCCAACAGGAGGGAACGAATTTATAATCCCAGAAAAGGGAGGCATTAGAGTGCCAGGAAAGCCTCCATAACTGCCCATTCTTCTTATAGTTCCACCAAAAAAAGGACCAAAACCTTGACCCATCATAGACTGTGGATGCATGAGAGGTGGCACTGCACCAATACCCTGTCCGAAACCATTTCCACCATTTCCCATGATACCTCTACCACCCATCCCACCACCCCTGTTCCTCATAGGACCAACAGGCCCCCTATTTCCCATGCCCTGAGCATTGCCTCTTCCCATGTTCCCTCTCCCGTAACCTCTGTTATTATCCCCACCTTGATAATTCCCACCGGTTTGGATGTTATTGCCAATGGGCTTGCCTCTAGCATCGTCAGGGCCCCTCCTAGCTTGTGAAAGAGCAGACTGTGCCATCTGTTGGTTCCGATTCAATTGAGCCTCTCCCATTTTCTTAACAGTAAATGGTGACGCAAAGGCAACAACACAGGGCCTTCCATTAAACATGTGTCCATTCATTCCCTGGTTACAAGATGTGGCTGTGGCTGGATCATAAAACTCAACCTGACATTATCCTTTTGACTTCCCACTTGCTTTCTCATCAAAAAACTTCACTTCCTTCACGGGCCCATGCTTGCACAACTCCGACTTCAATTCAGCATCTGTCGTCCACCAATGCAAATCCCCAACAAACAATATCGTCCCACCACCACTTCCACCCCATTTGTACCAACACCAGGAGCAGAACAAGGAACAGCACTAGGCAAACTCACATTTCCAACGCCATTCCCAATCATAGGACCACTGCCACCACCAACGTTCACATTCAAATTCCCACCACTTACTCCTTGCCTCATCAAACCCTCATTCTCAACGCTCCCCACATTCCCTACACCATGCCCCTGATGTCCCGTACTACCCACACCAACTAAGCCATTGTCGTTATCATTCCTACTCTTCTCTACAGCCATATCATTCAACTTACTTGACGCTTGTGCCAATTCAACCCTAAGCCCACTTCCACCACAACTGATACCCGCACTAAGTCCCTTCATGTCGTTATAAGCATCACCTCTGAGCCCTTGACTCTTGTAAGAAACCCTAGAAGCCCCTCTTTCAACACCATCTGCACCCCCGGGATTTGAAACACCAGATTCAGGTGCACCCTAACTTTCCCACCAATATTATTATTGTTATTGCCAACACTATAGTTCCAATTTGCACTATCCTTAGTTTCCTCATTTCTAAACACTAAATCTTCGTTTTTTCTTAAAGATTGAAGAAACCCTTCGCCAACATTAACATCATTATAAAGATCCTCATAATCATCATCTTCTTCGCCTAGAAAACCCTCGTCAGCAACAGCTGAGATTGCTTCGTTTCTATGGAACTGTTCCATCTGATCCCCTCCCTCTCCATTATCCATATTTCCACTTAAATTTCTCAAAATAATTATATATAAATATCCTTCAACAATTTCAAAGCTTTAACTCTCTCCCCCTGATTCCTGGGAATAAATGAGAGAGAGTCTATATTTAACGAAATTATAACATAAATAAATTGTAATTCATTAACGAATTTAGGAATCTTACCAGGTTGGTTCAAGTGAGATCAAATAGAGGGAAGGAGGCGAAACCCTAATATTGAAAGTTTGGGAATTTACATAGGATATTTTTTTAATGATCTAAATTATTAATAATATAAAAAATTATATAAGATGCATACATGAAATATTTTCTTTTACTCTCCTTGGTTAATGAATTTTACTATTTTTTAAAAAAAGTAATTACTTTTTATTCATATTGATACACATTATTTACAACTGAAAGCTTTTAATCACCGATAAATTGTTAACAATTTACGTGGAAATATTAAGCAAATGCATCACCAAATAAGTCGTACCATGAGATTTTCAAGCCAGATAAAAATAAATTCAAACCACAAAACCTAATATAAATAAAATGCACATCTTTCTAATAACTTATTTTCGTTTTCAACTAATTTCGGGAAGATCTCAAATTTCATGTATTTTTTAAAATTAATATTTTTATGAACAATGAGATCATCTTAATCACTACAATAACAAATATTAATCATTTAAAATCATGTCAATAATAGTAAGATTTATCATTCAAAACCATTTCTTGTAAGTTTGCAAAAAGACAATTAAGCTTCTATAATTAGTAGTTGGAGATAGGCTTCAACCTCATCCTATCTTACACTAACACAAGTTATGTTGGCTTAAGATGCATTCCCAACTATGAAATACATTTGCATGTAACTCATTCTAAAAATATGTTACGTGAAAACAGTCGAGAATTTAGCTGAAATCGGAGTATGCCTCAATTACTTATTTTTTATATAAGATATTTTATAAATTTTAAGTTCAAATTCAATATTGATAATTTATATTCTTAATATATATTTATATTTGTATATCAATTTATTTTAATTTACGCGATATCAATAGATTGACAGATAATTAAGATAGAACTTATAAATAAGTTCCTTCAAGATTATTGTGTTAATTTATTTTTGTACATCTTATTTGGTCTGATAAAAAAAAGACAGAGTATATAAATGGTTTATTGATTATATGGTTTTATTTTGTTGAGTCATATGATTATTAAAAGTTATAAAATAGTCATCGGTTATATGGTAATGCTTTGTTGAATCTCACTGCTATTAAAAGTTATAAAATTAGTCTTTTATGTTAAAAAACTGAAGGTTGCATAAGATGACAGTTAATATGTTGACTGTGATATAATAAATTATGATCCTAAAATCGTTTTGAACTATCTTTTGTGGATCAATTCTTTATTACATTATATTTTCGAGTCAATGTTTGAAATATTATATCGTCAAGAAAATGCTTGAAAGCAACTATGGTGCTAACATATATCATTAAAATATAATTTTATCATATCTCAATTAGCAAGTTAACGACCAACTCAAATAACCGTTAATTTTTAAAAAATAATATATAAGTTTGAAACATATAAATAATAAAATGATTATTTTATAACTTTTAATAATAAAAAAACTTAAAATATTTTTGCTTGTCCACGGCATCATTTCGAATTGAAATATTGGTCATACTGCTATCATGTCAACGTGGCGACTAGTCATTGGGTTATGACGCAACAAATCAAGACCTGAAACGCGGGCTGCGTTCGTGGGGCCCATTTGATTACGGGTAGACCGTTAAAAATGGCCGCCTAACTCCGACCTCATTTCTCTCTTGTGGGCTCACCCAAACAGAAAATCTCTTTAAGCGCTGATGTTGGGACCCATTTATAAGGAATTGACCCCTTTGCCCCTTGGAAATACTCCTATAATTCCTATTTTATATTTTTTAATAATGTAATATAATTAAAAATTATATTTCGAGATATACTCTTTATTAAGGTTCACGAGATTTTTTCAGAAAATTTTAGATGGAAATATTAAATTTAATAAAATCAAGATTTTGGAAACATGCTATTTTTGTATCTAAGCCAATTTTTTATTATTATGATAATTTATATATTTGATTATTGATTTTATTTTTTAATTTTAATTCTTTTTATTTTATAGCATAGTTTTTAATTTTTTCCATCTAACAGTGGTGTTTCCTTCCAAATTCAAATGTGGGAGATCGAAAAGGATAAAAAATAATATATTTCGATTTAATAATAATCCGCCAATAAAAATTATGGATGAAACTAAAATAAAATCAAAAGCCCTTGGTTGCTTAGAACTCATAATCCGCTAGAAAAATGGTTAAAGTATCATGTCGCGTATTGTTTAATTAATTTAAATCGAGTACTACAGAGGTAAAGACGATCAACCCAACTTAGTTTACTCTATTGACAAACGTCAGGATTCGAATCTTTAATTTTACTTAAAGAATTTAATACCTCATCCTACTATACGAACTTATATAGCATGGAGTAGGTTTTGCGATATTGTATTGTCACGTGCCTACAACTAATACTCCACGTGCTGTTTTGAATTTGCACTTATGTTTAAATAAAATATAAAAAAAAAAATTAATTTAGTAATATAAGCATATTCTTACATAATAATTAAAAAAGGTTAATAATTCCAAATGTGAAATCCATGAACCATGAAATTAGTGAATCATAGAAGCCAAACCTTTTATGTATAAATTAATGAAGGTTGAATTTCTTAAATAATGCAGTTGAAAAAAAATTATTCGAATATGGTACTCTCGAAATTATTTCGTGAAATAGAGTGAATGCTACAGTAAATCCGAAGACGCATTGGAGTCCAAGCGACTTACACACAAATTTGATATTTTTTCAATACAAAGGGTAAATTACACAATTAATCATTCAACTTTATTATCTCCACCTAGAATATTCTAGAGGGAGATAATAAGCATGATGTTGGTTTCTTTAGTACACAAATTTTTAATTGAAATTGGGTTTAGGTAGGAGTTATGACCCCCACTAATTTAGGGTATAATAAAAATAAATTAATTAAATGCAACTACATTGTTTTGGACAAACAATTTCAATTAGAAATTATGTAAGCACGATGTTGGTTTCTTTAGTACACAAATTCAATGCTTGGACTCCAAAAAAAAATACCCTTTGTACATTTATGAAAAAGTGAAAAAATTACCCTTTAGTACACAAGTTGAGTGATTAAATTGAAAAAATTAAAAGTACAATGAGTGAATTTAGAGAAAGAGTAAAGTTGAATGATTAATTTTGTAATTTACCCTTTGTACATGAAAAAAATATGAGAGACGCATGGAGTGCAATGCGTCTCCCATATTTTTTTTTCACTTGTACAAAGGGTAAATTACCAACTTTACTCTCTCCAAATTCACTCATTGTACTTTTAATTTTTTCAATTTAATCACTCAATTTTTGTTTTACTTCTATTTTGATCACTCGTCAACCATTGTTCAAGTTGTTATATGGAAGCCAATTTGATCCATCAACTCTAGCATTGAATTTGTGTACTAAAGAAACCGCCATCGTGCTCACATAATTTCTAATTGAAATTGTTGTCTAAAACAGTGCAGTTGCATTTAATTAATTTTTTTTATTATACCCTAAATTAGTGGGGGTCATAACTCCCACCTAAACCCAATTTCAATTAGAAATTATGTGAGCACGATGTTGGTTTCTTTGGTACACAAATTCAATGCTAGAGCTGATGGATCAAATTGGCTTCAATATAACAACTTGAACAATGGTCGATGAGTGATCAAAATAGGATTAAAATAATCCATGTTATTGTAGAGTGATCAAAATAGGAGTAAAATAAAAGTTGAGTGATTAAATTGAAAAAATTAAAAGTACAGTGAGTGAATTTGGAGAGAGAATAAAATTTAATGATTAGTTGTATAATTTACCCTTTGTACATTTACATAACAATGAAATTGATGAAAAAATATGGGAGACGCATTGCACTCCCCCAAATTTGTGTGTAAGTCGCTTGGACTTCAATGCTTCTTCGGGTTTACTGTAACATTCACTCTATTTCACGAAATAATTTCGAGAGTGCCCTATTCGAACAATTTTTTTCCAACTGCGTTATTTGAGAAATTCTATAAATTTTAATATATGAATTTTGGTTTTTAAGTTATAATTTAACACACACATATATATATAACTAGTTATATGAATGTAGCTAATTCAATATTTTTTTTCAATTAAGTATTTGAATTTAATTTTTAGATTTTCATAAGTATTTAAACTTGCATTTATGATTCAAATTGATTTAAATAAATTATTATTGTAAGTATCACCCTCGATACAAAAAAAAGTGAAGTTTATGAATCAATTTAAACTTAAAAGTCAAATTTATGAACCTAATTGAATCATAAAAACTAAAATTACACAAATAGTCTCATGACTATAGGGCATTGTTTTGTTAAGTCTCAGACTATTAAAAGTTATGAAATTGTCTCCGACTATATAGAGTTGTTTTGTTGAGTCTCTTGACTATTAAAAATTATAAAAATGTCACCCGACTATTTATTATGTTTCAAACTCGTCATTTTTCGTTAAAATTTTAACAACATTTTGAGTTGGACGTTAATCTGCTGACTAAAATATGATAAAATCTAATCTCATAATCTTAAACGACAATATTATCTCAGTCATCATGTTAACGTCCAGCTCAGACGACCGTTAAATTTTTAATGAAAAATGACGAGTTTGAAATATAATGAATAGTCGGGTGATCATTTTGTAATTTTTAATAATCGAATTACCTAACAAATCAACTATTTATAGTCGAAAGATCATCTTGTAACTTTAAATAATCGAATGACTAAACAAAAATAATATCTTATAGTCGAGACATCATTCCTGTGCTTTACCCAAAAGCTTAATGTACCAAATTAAACCTTAAAACAAAATACAGTCAATCTATTTTAACACAAAAATTTAAGATTCACTCACTAAAATATAAATTTATCTCAACCTCTAGAATTTTATGCTTCAATTCAGAGTTTCCATTAAGAAAAATCTATGCACCAACTCAAACCCCTCATCTTTACCATACAATAACAGTAGCAGAAAGCGTTAATCTTGTAGACCTGGCAGTTTCCCCCCCCCCCCCCTTTTGATTCATCAAATGCTTCTTCATTTCAGTAATGCCAAAAACAATCAAGATCCACTGGTCCGGCTGAAGAAGCAGAAGGTGCGTCTCGATCATCAAATGACTCCTTCCCGGTTTCCAGATTCGATACAGCGAATGAGATTCCCGGGTTTTCGAAACCCTGAAACCTTTTCACGTTCGATCCATGGTTTTCGATCAGCGCCCTCAACGCCGACTGTTCCTGCACCGAAACGGAGCCCGGGAGTCGAGAATCACCGCCGTGAAAGCAGCTCGGAACCGGCAATTGTGGGAAGACCCGGGAGGAATTCGATGGAACGTGGAGATTGTTGTTGTTGTTGAAATTACGATCGACTGTGTTTTGTTGATTGGAGAAGCAGGGCACGTACGGCGACTCGGCAAGAACCGGTTTGGTTGTGTTGCTGCCGTTAATGTACGGTGAAGAATCCATTAATGGCGGTAGTAAACCAGCAGAAGGCAAGCCGTTTTTGAAAGAGCTTGCCTTAACGAGGCCTGAAATAGGGGTTTTTTTCCCATCTGATCCCTTCAGGAATACCCTGCAGATCACCCATTCATTCTGCAAAATATAACTCCATCTTTAGCCAAATGGTTCATATCATCACTCTTGAATAACAACATTTAAATTCGAATCCCAAGGATTTATTAATGATCTGGGTGTTAAAATAAATTATTATTTTTCTAAAATTAGGATTCAAATAATTATATGTATAATGTATATACTTGATCAATTAATTAAAAAAATTCTAAACAAATACTATCTTACAAACACTTTAAATTATTTATAAAAAAATGAGAAAAAAAGTAAAAGTTACCTGGGCAGTTTTAGGGAGATTGTGGATTGAGAATTTGCCATCAAGTCTATATTCATGCATGACCCAATTTGAATTCACACCTTTAGGAGCTCTTCCTTTGTAGAAAACTAGAGTTTTTTTCATCCCTACCAGTGATTTCCCTCTGTAAATCTCTTTATCTTTTCCAGTAGCTTTCCAATACCCGGAATCAGTGGCCCTATTCGTCCTCAAACCAGTAGGGTATTTCCTATCTCGAACGCAGAAAAAATACCACTCTTTCTCTCCCAGTTTTGCCTTCCCTGTTTTCCATCACACCAAACAGAAGATAAGAAAGTGTTAGACTTAGAATCGATCTTCCTGGAAAACAAACACATCTAGGAAAGTTTTTTTCCAAAAAAACAAAAGAACCGAAGACGAAAACTCTTAACAAGGCAATTCCCATGGCTCGGACTTGTTCAAATCCACCTCTCCAATGGCTATTGAACTGAAGTTGATGTCAAGGAATTTCTTGTACAAATATTGATAAATAAGCTCTTCATCTGTTGGGTGGAACCTGAAACCCGATGGTAAATCCAATTTATCATCTTTTTCGCCAATATTTGTCATTCCTGAAACAACCCAAATCCCTTCCGTTCAAAATTCAGCTTAAAATCTTAAAGAAACCCACAAGTCTACATATATATGTGATAAGCAGGCGAAATTCTTAGTTTATAAGAGCACTTAAAAGGTCGATAAAGAACTGATAAAGATATTAAAATGGAAATATGAGCAGCAAAGCAATAACATCGAAAAGCTTATATAAAGCTAAGGATTGAGAGAAAAAGGAGAAGCCAAGGAAGAACTAAAAAAGAAGTAAACCTGAAAGATTGAGAAAGAAACTTAGTATGTAAGGCAACTTGGTAGGTTGTTTTATAATAATCATAATCAAAGAGACGGAGTATATAATTTATTTTAGTATGAATTGATTTTAAGGTAATATCTATGAATTTTTTTAGTCTATTGACAATACATTCTGCAAATGTAAATGTTCGAATTCGATTCTTTAAGGAGAACAACACTGCCCTTTATAAGTGAGGTCACTCTAGATACATAATAATAGTTGTTGCATAATGATTTTATATATAATTTAACAATTATGATGTTCGAGTTATAATATATTCAAATTTAAATTAAATTTTTTTATTTAAACTAAAATAAATTTAGATAAAAATATAATTATAATATTTTTTTAATAGTCTAAGGTGATTACAAGATAGTATATGTTCAGAATCTTTCTTAACGTCATTGATAACGCGTACACACTCGTAAACACATCTACTTGAAATCAGAACCTCTAAAGAAAATAACTTTCTCTTTAATCATTGAGACCAATTATAAATTCTACCTATTATATTTAGGTTTTACGAAATTCAAATTTATATTATTAAAATTATTTGATTTATTAATAGTAGATGTATGCATTGTCATTTGAGTACAAACAATAATAATTATAATACTTGTTTGAACAAATAATAATAATATTTGCTTTTTTTTTCCAAAATAATAATGATACTTGTAATATGAACATTATTAATACTAATATTTGCAATGTTGATAATAATGATGATTATTTTTTTCTATCACACCTAAATGTTTAATTATAATATTTATAAATCATGAATTAATATATATTTATAAAATAAATATTTATTAATAGGTCATTTATATTATTTTACAAATAAATCATCCAATACAAATATGAATAAAATTGAGTTTTCCACAATATTAATTATGATTGTTATCATTATTGTTTTTTAAGATTAAAAATTAAATACATTAAATATAATTATTATTTGATTTAGGGTCTATGAGATTATAGTTAGAGGTATTGTATAAAGAATATAAAAGTTACATTTTCCATATCTCAATAGAGAATCCAAATAAAGATATACAATTTGTTTCAAGCCAATTATTATTTTAAAGAGCATGTGGATATTTTTTTTAATTTATTTATTTTTGTTTGATCTTAATAACTGTTACAGATTCATGAAGAAGATTTGGATCCAATAAGGTGTAGGGTGTTGATTTTCCTGGGTGTGCTCAGCCAACATGTATTATTTTATTAATTTTTATTAAAAAATGAAAATATGTGATTTTTCTCGATGTGGGAAAAGAGCTTTCACATAACAGATTTTGTTTTCATTCTATTCATTGATGATATTATTATATATGTGATTAAAATTTATGGAAGATAAATTTATCTTAATAGTAGAAAGAATATTATTATTTTTAGAATATATGAATTTGAACAGTTATGCTTATAGGATATACGTATATTATCAATAAATAAAAAAAATTAAAAATATATTATATTATAATCACTCATATTATTAAAAAAACTTATGGAATGTGAAGATTTAACCTATCAAACGAAAAAGAAAATAAAATAAGGAGATTGTCATGGAAATTGCCGACAGATATCGACGACTTTAGGATAAGATTAAATTGAATAAATGAAATAAATATTAAATATTAAATTTATTTTTGAAAAAAAAAACTATGAAATCACTAGTAACTACGCACATCTACACGAAAATTGCTGATAATTGTACACGATATTGACAGAATCATCAAAATCATCAATATTGATTATAGTAGTAAACATTACACTCTCCTAAAACATTAAGATCTCATTTTTTATTTTTATTTTTTATAACATATCCCTAATTTAACCTAACTCCATCCCTATACAACCCCATTATTATTATTATTATTATTATTATTATTATTATTATTATTATTATTATTATTATTATTATTATTATTATTATTATTATTATTATTTAGATGAAATTGTTGTGAAATTCAGGTTAATTTCCACCAATAATAACAAATTCACCTTGAAAACTATTATCTAGGTGATTAGTGTGAAAACGATTGTACTAAAAATCACACCAAGCTAGATTCCCATAAAAGAGGAGGGGTCACAATGGTCCCTCTTAAAACCCACTTTCCTTAGATAGAACTACCAAGACAAGTAATTTTAATAGGACAATAATTAACAACAACTATACCCGACAATAGCTATTAAATAGACATAAAAAGAACACCAAAATTTAACGAGGTTAGGCCAAAATTTATGCCTACCTCCTCGAACACTACTAAAATAATATTTCACTAGTATAAGAAATATTACAAAGAGAGAAAGAGTACAAATAGCCTTTAATAGTGAAGAAGACTTATATTTGTGGGATGCTAAACTAAGGAGGAGTATGACTTTATTTATAACAAAAGAATTTCCCCTCCTCCTTATACACAACCAATGTGGTACTTTGCCAAAAAACCAACAAATCTCCACCTTGACAAATTCCACACACATCTCTCAAAAATCCAATCTTCAGTAGTGTCTGCAAATTCATCTTTCAATTGGTAACAATATTGACCAAGTCTAAACAATGTTTAAACTTGACCGCAGTTACCACTTTTGTCAACATATCAGTAGGATTCTTAGTGGTCCGAATCTTCTGGATTATGACTCCACCTTCTTTTAGAATCTCTCGTACAAAGTGATATCGAACATCGATGTGCTTCATCCTTGCATGGTAAACCTGGTTCTTTGCTAAATGAATAGCACTCTGACTGTCACAATGCACTTTGATGTGCTTCTGTTCCATTCCCAATTCACCAAGCAACCCTTGAAGCCAAATTGCCTCCTTCACAGCCTCTGTAACTGCCATATACTCTGCCTCTGTAGTAGACAAAGCTACTGTTGACTGTAAGGTGGACTTCCAACTGACTGGTGCCTTTGAAAATGTAAAAACATAACCAGTAGTTGATCGACGCTTGTCCAAATCACCTGCATAGTCTGAATCACAATACCCAACTACACAATGACCATCTTGTTTGTCATGCTGAAAGACTAAACCAACATCTACGGTGTTCAGAATATACCGCAGAATCCATTTCACAGCTTGCCAATGCTCCTTTCCAGGATCATGCATATACCTGCTCACAACCCCAACTGCCTGTGAAATATCGGGTCTCGTGCACACCATTGCATACATCAAGCTACCAACAACACTTGCATACAGAACCTTTGACATGTATTCCCGTTCTGCATCATCCTTAGGTGACATGGATGCACCGAGCTTGAAATGAGGAGCAAGAGGTGTACTAACTGGTTTTGACTTCTCATTCATGCCAAAATGTTTTAGTACCTTCCTCAGATATTCTTTCTGAGACAAACAAAGCCTCCCCAATTTCTTATCCCTTGATATCTCCATGCCTAGAATCTTCTTCGCTTCACCAAGATCCTTCATCTCAAACTCCCTATTCAATTGAGTCTTTAGTTTCAACATAAAGAAGATTATATATATATGATCCGTCTTGTAGCTTGCGTAAATACACACAATGATCATATTTGCTTCTTGTGTACTTCTGCTCTATCATAAACTTGTCAAATCGCTTGTACCACTGCCTTGGAGATTGCATTAACCCGTACATCAATTTTTCTAATTTGCACACCATCTCTTCTTTTTCAACAACTTTGAATCCATCTGGCTGAGTCATGTAGATTTCCTCATCCAAGTCTCCATGTAAAAATGCAGTTTTTACATCCATCTAAACTAGTTCTAAATCCAACTGTGCTACAAAAGCCAACAAAATTCTGATGGAGGAATGTTTTACAACTTGAGAAAATACTTCATTATAATCAACTCCCTCTGTTTGAGCGTAGCCTTTAGCCACTAATCTTGCTTTGTAGCGGATGTTATTCTTGTTAGGAAATCCATCTTTCTTTGCATATACCCACTTGCACCCAATTATCTTCTTTCCCTTCGGAAGACTAGCTAGTTTCCACGTCAGATTCTTTTGAAGGGATTGCTTTTCTTCATTCATGGTGATCCTCCACTTTTTATGTTCTGAACTTTGGACTGCTTCATTAAAAGTGGCAGGAACGTCATCAATTACAATTGGTAATGCAAAAGAGAACATATCAGCATAACGAGCAGGTTATCTAATGGTCCTCTTTTCCTTTCTGAGTGCAATTGATTCATGTTGCTGTGGAGGTTCTTGGGTCTGAACCTCTTCTTCATCTGACTCTTCTTCTACCATAGGAGAGTCAACATCAGTTTCTTTACTGGCTGGGTCAATTCTGCTTCCTTCAAACTCCACCTGTTTGGGATTTCCATCTGTCTGCTCCAATTTTTCTGAAGTCACCTTTCTCAACATGGTAGATTCATCAAAGGTAACATCCCTGCTGAAGATTATTTTCTTTTTTCTAGACACCAAAGACGATAGCCTTTCACACCAGAGGTGATCCCCATAAAGATCGCCTTCTTTGCTCTTGGATCCAGCTTTAACTCCTTAACATGGTAGTATGCAGTGGAACCAAACACATGTAAGGAATCATAATCTGTAGCAGGTTCTCCAAACCATTTCTATAATGGTATTTTACCACTAATAACAGTCGATAGTAAGCGGTTGACAAGATGACAAGCATAGACCAAAGCCTCAGCCCAAAATTCTTTGCCTAACCCAGCATTAGACAACATACACCGAACCTTCTCCACTAATGTCCAGTTCATTCGCTCTGCCACCCCATTTTGTTGTGGTGTAGATCTGACAGTGAAGTGTCTGACAATACCTTATTCTTCACAAACTTTTAGAAATGGATCATTTTTGTACTCTCCACCATTGTCTGTACGGAGACATTTGATTTTTCTGTCTGTTTGAGTCTCCACCATCTTTTTCCATTTAAGGAAAAATCCTAGCACCTCATCATTTGTCTTCATTGTATACACCCAAACTCTCCGGGAAAAATCATCAACAAAGGTGACATAATAGTGTGTTCCTCCCAATGAAGTTGTCTTGGAAGACCCCCATACATCTGAATGAACATAATCCAAAATACCTTTAGTATCATGGATTGTTGTTCCAAATTTCACCCTCGTCTTCTTCCCTTTGATGCAATGCTCTCAAAAAGCTAATTTGCAAGCCCGAGCACCCTTCAATAATCCTTGATCTATCAGCAATTTCAAAGATTTTTCACCAACATGCCCCAAGTGCATATGCCATAACCTGGTTGCTTCTGACTCCTTTTCATCAGTAGAAGCTGCCACTGTTGTCGTCCCAACAATTGTACTACCCAGAAAGTAATACACATTGTTTCTTTTCCGGATTCCCTTCATTATCACCAGTGTACCAGAGATAATCCTCATAATCCCATCTTTTGCCCTCACTTCTAAACCTTTTGACTCTAAGGTTCCCACAGAGATGAGATTTCTCATTAAATCTGGTACATAATGGACACCTGTTAATGTTCTGATTGATCCATCCTGATTCCTCAAGCGAATTGAACCAATCCCAAGTGTGTCAAGAGGGGAATTATTTGCTGTGTAGACAATTCCACCTTTTAGTTCTTTAAAATCAAAGAATCATTCTCTATTGGGGTCATATGGTGGCTACAAGCTGAATCTAACAGCCATGAACTAGAACAGCTGGTTGATGGCGTAGCAACGAATGCGAAATCTGAATCTGCATCATCATACTCGACCATATTTGATTCTGAGACAGTCTTTCCCCTTTCAGGTTTGCCTTTGTTCTTTAGCCTGGGACATTCTTTCTTCTAGTGCCCTTTTTCTCGACAAAAGACACATTCATCTTTGCTCAATCTGGACTTTGACTTCGATCTCCCTCTCCTTCCTTTATTCTGACTCTTCGAACGACCTCTAACAACAAGAGCTTCTGCTTCGACACTTGTGTTTTCTTATTTGTCTTTCTTTCTCAATTCATAACTATACAAGGCAGCAGTTACTTCACTGAGAGATACATCAACTTTCCCATAAAGTAGAGTAGTTTCAAGATACTCAAACTCATCAGGAAGTGATCCCATCAACATCAGAGCCAGATCTTCATCTTCAAAAGTCACGTCCATATTCATCAGATCAGTCACAGCTGATTAAAGCTAGTAATGTGATCATTCATAGTGGTACCTGGTACATAGTTGAAGTGGAACAATATCTTTTTCATGTAGAGCTTGTTTTGACCGCTTTTCTTCAAAAATTTCTCCTCCAGTGCCTTCCATAATTTACTTGCAGAAGTTTCCTTAGAAAATGCATACTTCTGCTCTCTAGAAAGACACGATCGAATAGTACCACATGCCAATCTATTGATCATCTTCCATTCTTTTTCCTCAACATCATATGGTTTCTCTCCTTCAATAGAAATGTCTAGACCCTGCTGAAATAGGGCATCTAGAACCTCACTTTGCCACATGCCAAAATGACCGGTGCCATCAAAAATCTCCACTGCAAATCTAACATTTGTCACAGCTATTGATGACGATGTGGATGTTTTTATTGCGTCTGCCATTTCTACTACAAATTCTATTTAATAGCTGTCAATGCGGAATGTCAATTATCCTAAGGAAAATTTTTCTGATGTGGAAGATCAGCCTAAGCCGCAACCACATACTAAAATAAACCAAGAGCTCTGATACCAATTGTTGTGGAATTCGGGTTAATTTCCACCAATAATAACAAATTCACCTTGAAAACTATTATCTAGGTGACTAGTGTGAAAACGATTGTACTAAAAATCACACCAAGATAGATTCCCAGGAAAGAGGAGGGGTCACAATAGTCCCTCTTAAAACCCACTTTCCTTAGATAGAACTACCAAGACAAGTAATTTTAATAGGATAATAATTAACAACAACTATACCCAACAATAGCTATTAAATAGACATAAAGAGAACACCAAAATTTAACGAGATTAGGCCAAAATTTATGCCTACCTCCTCGAACACTACTAAAATAATATTTCACTAGTAGAAGAAATATTACAAAGAGAGAAAGAGTACAAATAGCCTTTAATAGTGAAGAAGACTTATATTTGTGGGATGCTAAAGTAAGGAGGAGTATGATTTTATTTATAACAAAAGAATTTCCCCTCCTCCTTATACACAACCAATGTGAGACTTTGCCAAAAAACCAACAGGAATATCAACCTTAAAATATATAAAAAAAACCTTCTTTTTGTTTTGTATAAAATGAATTGTGGTGTTGATAACCGACAAGCACAAACATGCAAGAACCTTTTGTGGTCTAGAAACTTGAAGGTGCATTCATACCAAATGCTAACTTTATTATAGATATTTAATTTCATACCAGAAAAAACTTTACCCACTAAAACATACAAGTTAAAGATTCATGCAACAACATTATTATTATTAAGAATTATTTTGTAAAACAATTGATCATATATTAAATAAAGAAATCATTTAAAATGCATATTGTGTGATTTAGACTATAAACATATTTATTTGAATGTTATCCTGATATATTTGAATAGTCTTAAACCCTAAACTTTAAATTTAAACTATGGATCTTAAACGTTTCAACACGTAACTTTAAATTGTAAATAAAACACCAAATTAGTTTAAATAAAGCATGATTATTCATTTAGTTTTTTTAATCAATTCCTAACCCTAAAACAATCAACTCACCCCAACTTATGATCAACCTAAGTTCCCCACTCATTAGTGCAGCACAATAGGAAAAGGCAATTTGACTTATAAAATAATAATAATAATAAAGAAGCAAAAATAAAAGAAGAAGTAAAAGGAAAAGAGATGATAAAATTACATGCTTTGCTTTACCAAAAAAAAAGTTGTGTTAATCATGTATTGTCTTAGTGATAAAGATGACATTTTATTTACTTTTACCTTTTATATAAAATTCAATTATATGATTGTAACTTTTTATCCATACATTTAATTTCATTAAAATTTAAGGAAGACGCCATCTTAAATTCAAGTATTTCTATTAAATAAATAAATGCAAGTATAATTATACAAAAATATTACTAATAAAGTAGTATCTTTTACTATTTGAAAGTGACTACAACAAGATGAAATCCAATAACTGAATGACACGCGCCAACGTGAGCTTCTTTGAGGAATTTCAATCGTCTAGGTAACTTATCATTAGTAAACGTCCATATCTGCCACGTACGAGTAGCGGTTCCCCTCCAAACCCTGTCTGCCACATGGCAACATGTCATCGTCTTTGCTTAACCAACTTAAGGTACTTTAACAAAACCCAATTGTTTACGGTTTACCCCTTTTAAAACTGACGTGGCAGTTAATCACACCTCTTGAGCTAAATTAGAACATGTAACTTAAACCTAAATAAATGTGAAAGATAACTCCATTTAATTTACACAAAATAAACAAATCAAGTCGGGTCAAACTCAAACCGAATCATTTTATATGTTATATGGGCCAGACTAGAACGAACAATTAGCCCCCATTTCGTGTTGAACATGATTAAAGAGGATGAATAAAGATCTGTTGTCCGACCCGGTCGGGCAACGATGAACTCTAGTCACTACCCCATGGCCACTCGTTTGTCCTAGTTTCAGACACCAAAATAATGTTGAATTCACAGTGACATAACATACCATACTGTTACATTTGTAGTAGTTTTAACGTTTGATAAGTTGCCTTACAATATTGATACCGCAACTACACTAGTTTAACCTAAATGTTCATACCAGACAGCAACTTAACAACAATTTTAACCTAATTTTCTTGGCATTAGCCTAAGAAACCTTTTTCTGTTTCTTGTCTTGCCACTCCTTGATTTCGGCTTTGATCTTTGCGTTCACGCGAGCCTGAAATCCAGGATACGGTTCGTATCCGAATAATGATTGGAGAACCTGCACCAAATAAAGAAAAGGCTAAAATCACACATTGATTATAGTTTTGGGAAATCATCTTTTCGTTTTCGTATAACAGGGAAAGATACTTCACTAACCTCGAGCAAAACAAAGAAAGGAGCCATTAGAATAGCTTGAACAAGATTGTCCAACAGGGCGGGTGCTCGTTTCTACAACAAACATATTAATGAATGATTGTAAAAGAGTTTGAGAAAAGATGATTGAAGCAAAAGAATTAATTCTATGATTATGGCCATCGCTCACCTCAAACACTCCATGGCCAAGAAACTGCCCAGACCAGCAAAGCACTTGAGCAACCATCACAACCTGAGCGGACAGAATGGAGTTAAACTTCAGGCGAATAATTGAACATACATAATGAAAAGAACTAAAGGTTAAAATTATCTTCACAATTCGAAAAGCAATATAGAAAAAGAAATCCAACGTAAGGAGTAACTCTTCCTTTTGCTCTTCCGATTCAACTATAACCAGTGTTTTCATCGCTTTCCTTCTTCATCTTCTCCAAATTTCTACCTTGCAATTTACAAACTCATTCAGCCTTCCACCACCACCTACAACCAATCCATTCCTCATGAAGCATTTATACTCCCCTTTGGTATTTTTATTTAAGCAAACCTGGGTAAGAGTCACTCGTGCAGGAGCACATTTTGCTAGTTTTGAACCATATGTTTCTGATATTTTTGTGTTGCGTAGATTTCTTGCTTAGGTGTAAAATTAATAAATATCGGTTTCGTGTAGTAAGGTTTGAGGTGAATAAAGCTTCTGTAATTTTATTGAGGGGAGAGCTAAAATAAGGAACCCCAGCGAGACAATTTCATTTATAAAGCAAAGGGGGAGAATAGATAAAGGAAAAGTGAGAAGGAAAAAATCACCTTAAATGTTTGCTATTAAAGTCAATGGACTTAAATCAGTTGATATGTGATGTTGAGAATTCGGTGTTTGTCGAGGGTTCTGGTGGCATCAACTTGGCATAGACAGCACCATCGAAATGTTCTGACATTTCTACAACGAGACTCTAGAAAAAAGTTGCATTCAAGCCAAAAGGACAATCCAAGAAACTTGAGATGAACTCGGGAGTTTTCCCTAAAAATTGATTCTCCTCAAGCCAAAGCGTTATCAAATGTGTAAACCGGTTGATCATAAAGAGAATCTCGCCAATGAACTTGCCAAGTGATAGATCAAGATGGTACAAACGAAACAACAACCGAATTCAAGAACTCATCGATGAATTCTATGCAAGATAAGAAAGAGGAGCTTGTGAGCACTGAGGTTGGAAATGTCGGATAAGTTGGGAACTCGACGACCAAAGGCAATCGTGTCGGAAATTAAGGGCAAATAGTTGGGTGAGTGAATTGAGGGGTTCAAAGGAGGCAATTAGCTGAAGGTTTTCCATGTAAATGAGATCAAAATTCGAAGATAGCTTTGTTTGAAGCCGAGTTGATGATCATTAATGCTTTCAGATCAACGTCTGGAATAGCTTAGGAACAAAGGGTAAAAAATGTCGGACTAAAAAGCAAAGGTTTCACCATTCTTATACTCTGCAACGACGAAATAGAACGGAATTTCCAAATATCTTCCAGATTCCTATAAGAAATTATATCACAAAACTTGTATCTTTCAAACAAATAACTTAACATGCAAATCAACAATATTTATAAATCCCACAGGAAATCAACAACAAAGAAAATGAGATTCCAATCATTAAAACTAAGGCTAATAAAAAGAAAACAAAATTACCTTCCAAGCTAGAGAATATCCAAGCTTTGCAGCAATAGAACTAGCCCCAAGCCAGCAAGCTAAGCAAAGAAAAGCTGCCAAAGATCCAGCTTTCTTATCCAAAACTACATAAAACAAGCCAAGGAAGAAAGAAAAAGCAGACCCATAGTTTAAAACCAAAGCATGATTAAACCCAGAAGGGAGAATCCCAGCTTGAGAGAGATCATAGAATGCTGGAGTGAAGTAGAAAAGTATAAGCGATGTGAAGAATATCGGCCACACAAATAAAGTGTGTATCAGAATGTTAATTGGGTTGCTGTGATATGCACCATAATACGCAAAATGGTTCTCGAGATCGAACAGTCTTGGCTTTCCCATCTGGGGGGGGGGGGGTGGATTTTTTTTTTCTGTTTGTTCTGATTTTTGGGGAAAATGTAGAAGGGGTGGGTGGGGGGCAACTTAAGGTTGGTGTTTGGACGATTAGAATTTAACGGCGTTTGCATTGAAACACACGTGCTAACTTTCACGTGTGGACGCTGATTAACATTAAGGGTAAAGTATAGTAATGTTCATTGAACTTTTCTAAAATTTTCATTTATATACCCCAACTTTTAAAACTTACAATATAATCTTTCAACATTTAGTCCGTTTGCAATATGGTTCCCGACGTTACACTATCGTTAGTACATTTTTAATATGGTCATTGAACTTTTCAGACACTTGCATTTAGGTTCTCCAACTTTTAAAACTTGCAACACAATCCTCAATTTCATTCTAAACCTCAAATTTATTTTCATTTTCAATCTCAAATTTCCTTTTTCACTTCTCTCTTCTCATTTCCAGCGTAACTTTTCAGTAAGGGATGCATGGGAAATTCTAATCTAACTTTGAATTATGTGGAGATATTGACTTGAATAAGGGTCTATTGAGAGAAGACCCGACCAAGGGACTATCGGGATCATCAACGATTTAAGGTGTAATGTTAGATACATGTCATCTCAGGTGAAGCATAGATGTTCAATGAAATGTTTGTGAGAAAAAATGGGGTTAGAAATGTAGAGTTGACAAATACTACTAAGATGAACTAATTATCATTGTTGAAAGTCACCAACAAAGTTGTAATTATTTTGTATAAATGGAATATAATAATTTATTCGTTTAATCCTTGTGGTTAAAGATTTTCCATTAGATGATCAAATATAATGAAATCTCAAACAGTGCTTTCACCTATCAGTCTCTTTTGCAACTCGAAAGGCATCATGACAGGGTCCAGGAGCTACTCCAAATATACTACCCTGTCATGATGTCTTTCGAGTTTTGTGCATGCAGAATTGTATTCTAAAGCTATAATTCAATACAATTCAACTATAAAATTTCCAAAACATGTAAAAATTTCAATTCGTTCACGATATATTAGTCCCATTGATAACTCCGTAAAAAGGTTATATTTGGAACCTTTTCACTTAAGTTATTGACTGTCTAAGAGCTCATATAGGATCATATAGATACATTTAGGAGCATATAGTTGCGTGTGGTGAAATTTTGTTTGCCGTGACATTTTATTTTGTAATCAGTGCTACGTTATGGGGAAGGTGTTTTGTTTAATGATGTGTAGGATTTGAGAGCAAAGATAAGCAAAAGGGAATTGCCATGACATGATGAGACTACTGAGCAAAATGCGATTGCCGCGACATCTCGAACGATATTTCTGGTGTAAAAAAAAGTCAAAGAAAATATTTTTAGTAAGAGCCAGCTGTCATGGCATAAAAAGTGCTTTCTGCAATCAGTATTAAAGGATAAGCCAGTTACCATATTTGCACCAACTCTCACATAAAAGGAATGAACTTTAAGGTGCTAGGGTAATTTTAACACAAAACCCTAGGTTCATTCTCCCCTATAAATAGGAGATGAAGCCTAACTTTTTGAGGAGACTGAGAGATTTTTAGACAGCCGCCAAGAGCCTAAAAATTCGGAGAAAAAGATCTCTCTTTTTTCCGTCAACCGTTTTTTCCGTGGCATTCCTCTGCTGACAAGCTAGAGGGAGTGGCGAACTAGGCGTCCGAGAGGAGCTAGATCGCTGGGACAGTTTGTGGTGGCCGAGGGAAGCTCCGGCAGTGCATGTCGAAGGCTTTTCCTCATCCCCTTTGATCTTTGTTTTCGTTATTTATTATTTGGGTTGTAAGGAACATATTAACTTGCTTTGTGGTTGCTTATTTTGAACCCCACCATGAACTAATCCTATTCGGTGGGAGTTTATTTTGGATATTTAAGTTTTGCTTTAATGAATGGTTATTTTTCTATGTTATATTCTGTTTTGTTTATGATGCTTAGTTCCTTAAGGTTGTAGGAGCTACGAGAGTAGTCGTTCCTTTGGAGATTACTTAGTGTTCGAGAGAATGTCTAAGTAGCACATCCTTAGTATTCGAGAGAAATTAGGGAGGAACCACATAAGCAAGGGGTTCTAGATAGTAACTAGGCCTAATCCACCTTAGAGATAAGGCTAGGATTTCATTCGACTAAAAGGAGTAGTGAACGATCGATAGGTTAGATGTTAATACTACCGCAAAAAGGTATTGCCGAGACATATCATGTTATCTGGACCAATAGGATCCCTATAGTAGCTAACGCCAATCGATTTTGCCAAGGCATCTTCAATCTGTCGAGTCCCTTAACTAGAGATAACATAGGGCAACCTTAGTAAACTCTGTAGGGCAGATAAAGCATAAAAGTAAGACCATTCTAAGAAGTAGACTTAGATTTTCCTAAGTAACTCCTATCACTCATTCCCGTAGTAGCTTGTCGTGTGAAGAGTCTAAAGTCTTTATAAGCAAATCGAGTATTTACAGTTTATTTTGCCTTTACATTTTCATTTGTTTGCACTCAGCATAATTTAATTTGCCATATCATATTCATTTGCTACCATATTACCATCATACAATTTCCACAACATCCATTCATTTTGCCGCAACATTTTAATTTGCAAATACCATCTAACTTTACTTAGGTGACAAAGTAAAGTGTTGTGACAAACTTATTTGATTTCCCCCAATCCCTATGGAGAACGATACTCACTCATCACTGTATTACTTGTTCGATTGTGTATACTTGCACATATATCCGCACCCATATTTAGTACTCACAAATAGCGGACACCCATAATCAACATAAACTTATTAAAAAGAATACGAGCTCACAGGATGCCGAAAACCACATGTCAGATCAATACAATTCCCAGTAAACTAGTACATCAGTCTCTCGGATTGAGCCTGACGATTTCACTATGTTGATACTCACAACCAATTCCCTGATTTAAAGAAAAACCAAACAAGAAGATCAAAAAATTTAGCCTAGGACCCTCTTTCACTTCTATTCCGATGGACTGAATATATCTCATAAGGAGTACTAAAAGTTTTGATTAAAAAAGATAGAAAGAAAATTAGATGGTTTTGGTTCAAAACTAACATTGAATATCCAGATCATTGACATGCATTTCCAGAAACATAAAAAATTCAACAAGAAACACACAATGCGAGCTGAAAATAGGAAAGTACGAAAGAGGAAAAGCTTACTTTCGGATAGCCCAAAAGAGAAAATAAATACCTTCTTGCAAGTGAGGGGAGATGCTAAGAAATAAACGTAATCAGTGTTGCGTTCCAACAATTCTTCCTCCATTTTTTCTTTGTAAATAAAAAACTGAAAGATAGAGCACTGCTTGGGTTTACAATTTTACATGGCAGAAAATTGAAGAACAAAAACCAAACGAGAGTGCATGTGAGCGAAAGAGACTGAGAGGTGAATGCGTTGTTTGGGATTTCATTATATTTGATCATCTGTTGGAAAATCTTTAACCATAAGGATTAAACGAAGAAATTATTATATGTCATTTATACAAAATAATTCCAGCTTTGTTGGTGACTTTCAACAATATTACTTAGTTCATCTTAGTATTATTTGTCAACTTTGCATTTATAACCCTATTTTTTTTTATCACAAGCATTTCATCAAACATCTATGGTTCACCTGACATGACATGTATCTAACATTACACCTTGAATCGTTAATGATCCCGATAATCCCTTGGTTAGGTCTTCTCTCAATGGACCCTTATTCAAGTCAATATCTCCACATAATTCAAGGTTAGATTAGAATTTCCCATGAATCCTTTACTGAAAAGTTACGCTGGAAATGAGAAGAGAGAAGTGAAAAAGGAAATTCGAGATCGAAAATGAATTTGAGGTTTAGAATGAAATTGAGGATTGTGTTACAAGTTTTAAAAGTTGGGGGACCTAAATGCAAGCGTCTGAAAAGTTCAGTGACCATATTGCAAATGTACTAACGACAGTGTAATGTCGGGGACCATATTGCAAACGGACTAAATGTTGGAAGATTGTATTGCAAGTTTTAAAAGTTGGGGTATATAAATGAAAGTTTTAGAAAAGTTCAGTGACCATTACTATACTTTACCCTAACATTAATTAATGCTTGCTTTGTTAGGTACATTTCCATTTATTAAGATTATAGTATTGTTTTTAATGAAACAAATATCATATTTGCATTAAGAAGCGAGAATAAATTTTAATTGAATTTAATGAATAAATTGACATTTTACCTAAAATTTAGTGTTTAAATTAATATTTTATATAAAGTTTAAAATCAAATTAATACTTAAATTAGTATTTGACTATTATTAAACATATGAAAATTTGCAAACAATTAAAATATTTAGTATCATACCAAACTCATGAAAGATGTTACAAGCAAGCATGCTGCTTTTTCCCCACACAAACATTTATAGTGTAATGATATGCAAGTTATTCATCACTCGGAGATGGAGCAATGGCGGATTCTGGTGCTGGAGTAGGAGAATCGCCACCCATAAATCCAAATATTTTTATAAGCTCTTTAGCGATGAGCTCGTTGGCACTGTCCGACGGATGATACTCGACCCAAAACGCATATTTAGTTCGATCTCTACACAATGTTGAAGCCGGTGTGCATGTGAGAGCTGGTCGAATTCTTCTCAATGAACAACATGGAGAATCAACATTGTCAAATCCTGCAAAATTGTAATCAACTGTAATTAGTTCAACCTTCCTATGGAATATCTTTAGTGATGGAATTAAGAGCAATGGCGACGAATATTTCCGTCACCAATACCGTGTGCTACGTTTTTTTTCCCCAAAACGAAATAGTATTGGTGACGAAATATCTATGTCAATAGAAAATTTCATTGAAGAAAGATTCATTCTCTTGTAGCTTATAAGAAGGTTTTCTTTTCTTAATCATACATTAACGTGATGGTAAAATTATGCATAAGTCCTTAAAAATTATAGATTTCTAAGTTGATACATGGTAAAGTTACCTTTTAGCTCCCTAATTTTTTTTTGATTTAGTCCTAAAAACTGCAAACCTACAAACTAATATAGTGGTAAATTTGTATTTGAATCCCATAAAATTTATAATTTGATTTCAATTTTCTAAAAGATTAGTTTCGTCTCTGATTATGACTTACCGTATCTATAAGGATTACGAATCACATTGTCTACAACATCGTAAGCATCTCCCAACTTGAAGCTAGCATTGGGAAGTTGAGTTTCCAAATCAACTAATAACTTGCTTGCAGCTTTACTGAAGCTAAGAGAAAGCTTATTTGCTCTTTCTTTGCACTTTCCGGTTGTACTTAGGACCTTTGCAATGGTATGCAACCCATTGGCCCTAGACCAAACACCATTAATTTCCTTGCCTCTAACTTATGTAATTCCTTAAAAAATATAACTATTCTATTTAAGTCAGTTGAATGATTAATCGATTTACCAATAGTTGCTTATGAAGTGTTTCCATCAAGTATTTGAAGGAAGTTTGATCATTGTATTTCCAAGAGTCATTGTAAACCGGCATTAAGTAATTGTTAATGAAGTCATTGCTCCCTAAAGCAACCACATAACGAGCATCTTGAAAGAACTTATCACTTGCTTGTTTCCCAAGTTTTTTCTTCGTCAATTCAATTGTCCCTTGAAATAACTCGATTTGCTTCCAAAGAGAAAATCTTTGAATCGAAATTTGGTAATTAAATTAAGAATCAAAACGCCGTATTAGGTTATTATATATATATATATATATGATAGGATCCACTTATACAGTGTAAAACTCATTTAGTTTTACACGAAAATATAATCCTTTGATTAATCTAACCGGATGATTGAGATTAAAATAAAGAGAAAATAACATCAATGACCGAAAATGCCTTATAATATACGATTTTAACCAACTTTTTTTGGATTTGCGAAAATGACCAACAAATTCGCTACGCGATCTCAAATTCACAACGCTAACTCCAATTTTGCAAACCAGTTTCCAAATTCGCAACGCAAATCTGTAAATCGCAACGCGAATTTGTAAATCGCAACACAGAAGTCAAATTCGCAACACATAAGTCAAATTCGCAACGCGATAGTCAAATTCGCAACACTGAAGTCAAATTCGCAACGCGAATCTGTAAATCGCAACACAGAAGTCAAATTCGCAATGCAGTAGTCAAATTCGCAACGCGAAAGTCAAATTCGCAAAGCGCCTTTATTTTTGCAACACGAATTTTATTTTATTTTCAAATTCGAAACACAATATTAATTTCGCAACACAAATATAAACAATATTATCGCAAATCATAACCTAAAACCCTAAATCACAACTCAATCCCATCTCCATCTCTCACTCTCTACGGCGACATCCGTCCCCATCTCCAACGAAATCCATCCCCATCTCCGACGAAATCCATCCCCATCTCCGACGAATCCATCTATCTCCATCTCTCAGAGCAACCCTCACAACCATTCATGGTCAGAAATAGAAAATCAACCACCGAGGGTTAGTTTTTTTAATCTCTTATTTTTATTTTGAAATTTTTGTATTATTATTATTATATTTTCTGATATTGATGATAAATTTACTGGTAATTTCAATATATATAGATTAACCATTTCACTGAGATTGCTTAGTAAATTCATTCGGTTGCTGCCAATACTGCTAAACTGTTTAGTCTTTAACCCTGTGAAGTTAGTATTTGTCTTTGTTTTTTGGTTGAAGTAATGCAATTCATTCAAATTTCAATTTAGTTTCTGAAACTTAAATTCGCAACGCGATTTTAGTTTCGCGTTGCGATTTTCATTTTCGCGTTGCGAATTTAAGTTTCAAAAACTACTCTTATTCTGCAAATTGAAACTTGAATGAATTGCATTACTTCAACAAAAAAACAAAGACAAATACTAACTTCACAGTGTTGCTAATTTAAGTTTCAAGAATAAACTACTACTCTTTATGTTGTCCTTGAACCTGTACTAAACCTATATATTGTCCTTTTATGTTTATAAAGTGCTTACTTCTGGAATGTTATGTGATGCATTTTGTGAACTATGATGGAATAATGACTTAGGTGAATACCGTGCTAGTTTGAAACATATTTGGCTTTGTTTTCATTGTTTAATATCATGTCTGTTTATAGTGTATAATTTGTAGTTTTTAGTATATCTAACTTGGTATGTTTATTATTTTTGTAGAATTTTTTTTCGGCTCAATTGACCTTAAGGAATAAATTAAGCCTAGCCACTAAAATTGCGTCGACGCTTACACCTCTACAAAGAAAATTGTTTGAGGATACTTGCTTCGGGCCATGGCTGAAAGTGCAACATTCGAGTGGAGATGCTATGTTGACACATTTGTTTCTTCAGACCATGACTAACTATCTACCCGAGAGGATACAACGTGGTGATGAAGAGATATGGTTTCATTTTTCTCCGGCGTATACTTGTTTTGGGCGGGAGGAGTTTAGCTTAATCACTGGTCTACGCTTCGAACACGATGAAGTAACACGATACACTAGTCATATCTCCCGCCTATCATGGTTATCTCGGGTTTTTCCTGAGCTGGCAAAGTCGAAGCCGAGTTTACACATCGACGACTTGAAGAGATTATTTGTTAAAGATGGTTTTACTCGGATGGATGACCTTGATGTTGTCCGAGTATGCCATTTATTACTTTTGCATGCCGACATTTTAGGCAAAGAGGGCAGACAACCTATTTCTGAGGACCTAATATTATTGGTAGATGACCTAAATGCATGAAACCTGTTTCCGTGGGGTTCATATATATGGAAAGCTACCTGGAAGAAGTTGTCGTCTGCCTTTGAGGACTGAAAAAGTTTGCGGGGCGATGGTTGTAAATACACTTTGGCAGGCTTTATTTGGGCCTTTAAGGTTAGAATTTCTATATAATGTTTCCAAATTTATAATTAATTCTTTAACAATTACTGATGTTTGTGTATTATATTGTTTGTAGATTTGGATATTTGAGGCTTTTCCCAGCATGCGGACATATGCGATAAAAAATTCAAATGATATTCTTAGGGCTATTACCTGGAAAAGGATCCGCATGTTGGATTGGGAAGAGTTACTACCATATACGACGATGAATGATGTAAGTTAACACACAAATACTACCATATAATTAAACAAGTTATTACTATTACACGTTTAACTTTGTTTGAGCTTTTATATTGTTAGGAGGCCAGCTATCCATTACAGAGGCTGACACCTACAGAGGCTGAGCTTTCCACTGATTGGTGGCAAGCTAGTAAGCGGTTTTTTTATGGGACAGATGATGAGCACCCCTACTTCGAGAGCCATCACCTGATCGGGCCGATTCTACAGCTCGACACCCGGAGCCATCACCTGATCGAGCCTCTTCTCCACCTCCACCATCACCTATTCCATCATATCATCGAGCCTCTTCTCCACCATCACCTCATGATAGGCGACCGGCTAAGAGGCCATGACATTTATCTCCCTATTATCCACCTCCACGGGATGAGTTAGGGGAGTTACGTGATGAGGTCGGTGCTTTACGTCATGAGGTCGGTACTTTACGTGAAGACAATGGTGCATGGCATGATGAGGTACGGTCTTTACGTGGTGAGGTGGATGTTTTACGCGATGATAATGGTACGCTACGCTACGTGATGAGGTATCTACTTTACGTGATGAGGTAGCTGCTCTACGTGAGATTGTTTTATCATTGTAAAATGAGGTTCATACTCTACGCAATGAGGTAAATTTGTTTAATACTATACTAAAAATGAAAATAACATTTTTTCGGCATTATTTATTTATTTATTTACTGATTTATGTATTAATTTATTTTTAGCGGCCCGATAAGGTAGATGTTTTATGTCGGGTTTTTCTTGCACGACGGGGTTCACGCATCAGACGTCGTGCACATGCCATTACGTCTCCTTTCACCCCACTAGTGCCAAGACTCTGTAAGAAGAAGCCCAATTCATCTGTCATCGTTCAAGAGACGCATCCTATCGTTCAAGAGGCTCCTCTCATCGTTCAAGAGGCCTCTCCTACCGTTCAAGAGGCCCCTGTCATCGTTCAATGGGTCCCTCCCACCGTTCAAGAGCCCGATTCACAACACGTCATTTGTCTACATATTGATAAACCCCCTCCCATGCCTGATATGATGGATGCGTGTTGGCTTTTGTATGAGTTACCGGCCAGTACCATTCCTCAGGAGGAGAGGAAAACACTACCGGACACAATTACAGATAATACCCTTTGGGCTAAGACTGCAGTTGATTTTTATCTACATGAGTGGAGCCAGGGGTGTTATTCTGACATATACAAACTCGACGATGCTATGCATTTGTTTCTTGATCGGTCTTGGTGGGGTATTTTATTAGGGGTTGAAGATAATGGCTATTTCGAACGAGGGTAAGTCTTATATTCTTATTATATTGCATTTTGATTAATTTTTTTAAAATTTATTAATAAATTCACTAATATATGTATTTTTTTATAAAACAACATATTGATGCACGGGTGCCACGTCTTCTAGTAATAAGGAAATTGAAGAAAATAAAAAATACTCGATGGACTATTATGCCGACGTCTTTTCACGTAGCTCACTTGAAGGATCCGAGAGATTCTTCATATATGTTGGGTAATGGAAAAGCTAAACTTTATCCTGCGTGGTGGGAGGTCGATAAGGTTAGTATTTATTTTTTTGAATATTTTAAAGGTGTTCATAATTTTTATTTGATGTGCGCAATTATTTATGATTTATGATTGCAGGTGTTTATCCCTGTTTTGGAACGTCGTCATTGGTTTCTCGTCGAGCTTCAGCTCCCATCCCTGAAGACAATGGTATATGACATCATGTTGAATTACATACCTTTGTCTGATTTGAGAGATATTATTACAAAGGGATGGAGCGCTCATTTGGCTAAATACTTGGCTGTGATTAATTATTGTACTAATTCTGGAAACAAAAAGCTAAATAAGTTCAAAGTTACAATGATCAGAGACGAGACTGTGCCACAACAAACGCAGGGAGCCAGAAGGTATTGTGGTCCTCTCGTATACATGTGCTTGGAACATTTGACGATATGAAGTAAACAATTTATACCTCCCACAGATAGAGATATAGGTGCGGTAGGCTTGTGGTTTTGGCATTTTATGGCTAGATCGATATATGCGAGACGCTGCCTACCTGCATCCGCATGCTGAATGTGTGCATAAACAATTGGTAAGTTTGAGCAAGTGTTGTTAACATATATACCCTTTAATTGGTTTGAAAATATTTGGTTAAGTACCTAGAATTCAGTAATTTGCTGTTTGTTGGTTTTAGTTGTGTAGAAAGTGTTGTTTGAGCAAATGTTTGGTTTCTGCAGGTTAATCCTGAAGTGAGCTGCGTGAAATTGATGTATTTGTGCATAAACAACAATCTGGGGTACACTTTTTTTGCTTGTTTAATTGAATTTTACATTGAAAGTTGATTTGTTTAATTGATAAGGAAATAAGAATTATTTTTTGCTTGTTTAATTGATTTGTAAAAGTTGATTTGCTTAATTTGATGTGTAAATAAGAATTATTTTTTTGCTTGTTTAATTGATTTGTAAAAGTTGATTTGTTGTTTTAAATTCAATATACATTATGTTGAAGGCAAAAAAGACCTGTTGAAGGTACAAATTCGCAACGCGAAAGTCAAATTCGCAATGTGAAAGTCAAATTCGTGTTGCGATTTTATCGTTGTGATAGTCTAATTCACAGCACGAAAGTCAAATTCGCAATACGAAAGTCAAATTCGCAACGCGAAAGTCAAATTCGCAATGTGAAAGTCAAATTCACGTTGCGATTTTCGGTTTGCGATTTCACGTTGCGAATTTGACTTTCGCGTTGTGAATTCAAGGAAAACACCTTCAAAAAGATAACAAACAACAATATGATAAGTGATAACAACTGAACAAATTATAGCAATGTTCAAACTCAAGTTACTAATGAATGTCTAACTGAAAATGTATGCATTCACACATAAAATACACATTTTATGAGCTTTGGATTTTGATGAGGATACATATTTTGGTAGAGGAAAAGATGATTGTGATGGCACTGATGATCCACAGGTCAACCTTGTATGACCACTTTCCTTGCACCGATTACATGTAGATATCCTCTTCTCTTCACCCTTAGACGGTATATGATCATGATTTTTTGGTCGGCTAGGTAGCCTACTGTCCATGACTGGTGGCAAAACTATTTGTAAGTCATCTGGTATGTCCCACTCAGAAGGATGTGGAATAGGGTAGACAACCTCGACATAAGTCTGTCGATATACTTCTGTAGTGTAGCAATCCATAGCGTATGCGCTTGAATCATCTTGGTTTAGATGAAGAGCAACTTTTATAACATGACCACACAGATAACCAGATGTTTGCCATTTCTTACAACTACACGTCTTTGCATTTAGATCGACAAGCCCATTTAAGTTATTATCCAATACTTCAAACAAAGTGTTTGAACATGGTTAAACTCTCCATGACGTTGACTTCACAACACGTTTCATTATCTCTTTTCAATCCATGGTGTAACACGACATTCCAATGTTCCTGTAAATTTAAATAAATAATACTTAGTAAAATATATTAAATATGATAAGCTACGAATTTAAAGAAATAATACTTGCATGGTTTCTTTTCTTGTAGTACCACTGTTGAATAGAGGCTCGAAAAAACTCCATTAACATAGTAATGGGTAATTTTCGGGAATGACGACTTAGAGCGTTGATTGATTCTGCACTATTAGACGTCATGAAACCATATCTTGCTCCAAGTTGATGTACTCTTGACCATCTTTTAAACCCGACATCTTCTAGTATTTGAGCATATTGAGGCAAAACACGTCTTAAACAATTTATATGCTTATTAGAATCCACTTCCCGATAACCTTTTACAGCTTTCCAGTATGTCCATTTGTGATTTTTTATACCAGCAGACCTTGATTTTAGATTTCTGTACAAATGAACACCACAAAGTCCATGAAAAACATCTGGGAAACACCTTCTAACAGTGTTGTCAATTGAGTTTGCCCTATCGGATATGATTTTCAGATTGCTAATAGGACCTATACAATCCCTAAGATGCCCCATAAACCATGTCCATGAATCAGAGGTTTCAGATTTGCCAACCCCGTAAGCTTTTGGCAGTATCACATTGTTAGCATCCATGGCTACTGCTAATAAGTTTACTCCAAGGTATCGACCTTTCAAATGTGCTCCGTCAACTATAATAACTGGGCGCATGCAAGTAATAAACGAACGAATCTACAAAATAATATACACAAGAAATATAATCATTTAAATGTGAAATGTATGTAACTAACAAAAATGAGTCAACAAAATTATAATTATTTACTAATCGCATCACCAATGGCGATAAATAGCAACTCAAAGCGTTCATCTCTATCTGTTTTGATATGAGTTACCGACCCAGAATTTTTCAGCTTTAAATTGTGACAATAAGCCGACAGTTGGGAAAACGATGCTTCTGGTGACCCCCTCAACAATTCCAAGGCATAACATTTGGCTCTCCAAGCTTGAGAATATGAGATACTAATCTTGAACCGAGTATTCATGTCAGTCATAATTTCATGTCCCCGATATACCATTCCATTCAAAAACATTAACTCAGCCAGAAAACCACCCAACACCTTTTTGTTTGCCTGTCTATGGTGAGGAAAAACTTGGGTTCTTGAACGTGTATATTTATCAATAAAAGTCCTAACTTAAAACATTTCGCAATCTTTTATCCTCTTTGCAATCATACGCCACATACATTTTTTGTCAATCATACACTTTGTTTCGAAACGATCTTTGCTTGATTTGTTAACTTTTAGTTGATAGCCATTTTCCACACATTTCGTATACAAAGCTATCTTCAAGTCTTCCTTTGTATCAAAACAATCATTTTTCTTGATACAAATAACTTTTGTGTAACAATCAACTACTATCTTGTAACACCCCAACCCGTATCCGACCCGGATACTAATCCGAGGTGTCACATTACCTTTTTAAAACACATTTCTTACAAAATCACAACATTTGAACTTATATTAAGAAAATACGATAATATACATATATTAATACACTTTTACCAAAATACTCAGAGCATACACAACTTAACCCTTTAGTTACATGCCAACATCCATTTACATAACAAAATGACATACTGATTAAGTTGTTTCTGATCTGATAGTTGCAGGAGTAATGTTGTCCAACTGCTTAACCTCGATCGTCTACTTTATCAGATCCTACGTGTGAAACACTCACACGCTAAGTCATTGACTTAGTGAGGCAATATAATAATAACAATAAAATATAAAGGAATTGCCAAAATGAGATGGGTTGCAATGATAATATGTATGTAAACAATGCAATAACCATAACTATGTTTATTACACATAGATTTATCAATTTCACATTCATAAGTTCACATTATTAAGTTTATTAGCCCATGATACCATATTGAGAACTTAAGGTATGTGAGTATTGTGAGGTTATGCACTATGCTGTCACCACAGCTCGTATAATTACACCGAAGTGCCACGTAGAATTGCACCGTAGTGCCACGTAGAATTGCACCGTAGTGCCATATAATAATGTCCATAAGGACCACATAACATTCTTTAAGAATCATATACATATACTAGGGATGAAGTATGTGTCTCACAAGAGTTCACACATGTTCCAAAGAATATATATATATCCCGAAGGACCGCGTAGACCCTCTACTCTTGGCATGCCAACTATACCTATATTTCTCATCTACATAACATAGGCTTTCACAATTCACATAATTTGTATCACGTTGACATATTATTTTCCTACCTTTATCACATAGACATATCATTTCCATACCTTTATCACATAAATCATATAATTTTTTCCTGCATATTCATGTCACATAATGCATATGGTATAAACTCATATCATGTTTCATAATATGGAATGTAATCATGTATCAAAATATTGAATCTAGACTTATCATAAGTCTAGAACTGATTATAATACTATATTCATGCTATGCATATGCACTCACCTATATTTCCTTATTTTTTCCTCGATCGATCTTACGAGGTAATTATTCTGGAACTTGTTTAGGCTCGGTATCTATAGAGTAATTCATTGATGCTAATCAGTATACTAATTAATGTATTCTAAACTATCATTTCTTGGGCTAAAAGAAAAGTCATTTTCATCTTTTTAATGAAGGTATGCATCGATGCACCACACCATACATCGATGCATAAATCCTATTCGATGTTTGTATTTAAGGGGGTGCATCGATGCACTCCTTATGCATTGATGCATCGATGGCATTCGATGTTTGTATTTTAAAAGAGTGCATCAATGCACTTCATGTACATCAGTACACCTTGAACAATTTCTAGGATTTATCCTTGATGCATCGGTGCACATTGAATGTGCATCGATGCACATAGCCCAGAAATATCATTTTAAGCACGAAAATCTCTTTATAATCTTCTCTACACTTTATATTTCACCTCCTTTTATATCCCTAACTTGCATACACTTGCTTAAACTAATTATTATCCATTCGATACCTTTAAAACTTAGAAATCTAACTCTCCATATAAAATTTAAGAATTTCATTCAATTTCCAACATGTTCTAAATCGAATTCTAACACTTCATATCCTTTAATTAGCTTGATGAAAAGTCAAATCCTACTTCTAATTCTTATTATGAACTCTAATCCAAGATTTTACTTTTCTACTTCATTTCTTTAATCCTTCCTAACCCCATCATCTTATGGTTTTAAGATAACCTAAGCTTTCCTTAATCTTAGTTATCATCTAATGATCAATAAGCAACCTTAAATTCATCAAGAATTTGATTAACAAGAAAACTCACCTTTAGATTGGTCTCACGGGAAAGATGAAGAAAGAAGAAGAGAAATCTAGAAACTTTTGTTCTCTCCATTTGCCTTCCCCGTGGATTTAAATATCATCATCTAATATTTAATTATTTCCCCTATTAAAAGACTCATTTACCCCTTTAATTCCTCATTCTTTGTTAATTGATCCTACACAAAATATTCCCATTAAATCTTTCAACTATTCAATTTATCTACTTTGGTCACTAAATTTTAAAATTTCACAATTTGATCGCTAACCCGCTATGGAGGATGTTACAAATCTCCATCCCTTAAGAAAATTCGTCCTCGAATTTTCATTGCACGAACAAATGAGGATATTGAAATCGCATATCTTCTTCACGTTCCCACGTGGCTTCTTCTACTTTGTGATTCCTCCAGAGAACTTTGACCAATGGAACAACTTTATTCCTCAACTGTTTTACTTCATAATCCAATATTCTCACTGGCTCTTCTTCATATGACAGATCTGATTGGACTTCTACTTGTTCTGGTGCAACGATGTGAGAGGGATCAGACCTATATCTTCGTAACATGGACACATGGAAGACGTTATGGATCTTCTCCATTTCTGGTGGCAAGGATAACTGATATGCCATGGGTCCTATCCTCTTAACAACTTCATATGACCCAATGAATCTAGGACTTAACTTTCCTTTCCGACCAAAACTTAATATTTTCTTCCAGGGGGATACTTTAAGGAAAACTTTATCTCCAACCTCGAATTTAATCTCTTTTCTTTTAAGATCAGAATAGGACTTTTATCGATCAGTGGCTACTTTGAGGTTATGTTGAATTTCTCGAACTTTCTTTTCTACATCTTGAATTAAATCCGGACCAAGAACACTTCGATATTTGAGTTCATACCAATTTAATGGAGTACAATATTTTCTCCCATATAATGCCTCGTATGAGGCCATCTTTATACTGGATTTATAACTATTGTTGTAAGCGAACTCTGCCAGCGGTAAATACTTTTCCCATGATCCTTTGAATTCCATTACGCATGCTCTCAACATATCTTTCAATATCTGAATAGTTCTCTCTGATTGCCCATCAGTCTGAGGATGAAAAGCCATACTAAAGTTTAAACGAGTTCCCAACACTCTATGTAAAGATTTCCAGAATATAGAAGTGAATCAAGGGTCTCGATCAGAGACTATAGAAACAGGCACTCTATGTAATCTAATAATTTCTCTAATATACAGCTCAACGTACTTTTCCATAGAGAAATATGTTCTAACCGGAAGAAAATGCGCTGACTTAGTCAATCGATCAACAATTACTCAAATTAATTCTCTTTTGTTCGGAGTCAAGGTTAACCCCAAAACAAAATCCATCGTAACATTTCCCCATTTCCATTGAGGAATGTAAAGTGGTTGCAATAATCCTGACGTAACTTGATGCTCAGCTTTGACTTGTTGACATATCAAACACTTAGACACAAATTCGGTGATGCTTCGTTTCATCCCTGGCCACCAAAATCAATCCTTCAAATCCATATACATCTTGGTTCCACCCGGGTGCATCGTTAATGGACTGCAATGAGCCTCTGTCAATATTTCTTTATTCAAATCTTCATTGTCGGATATCACAATTCTTCCTTTATAATAAAGATTTCCATCTAACTTAACCTCAAAGTCTTTAATCTCTTTGCTCTTTACTTGCTCAATTCTTTTCAAACACATTTCATCTTTACTTTGTAATTCTCCTATTCGTTCCAACCATGCTGGTTTAAGTTTTAACTCTGCACAAAGACCACCATCTCTAGTTAAAGATAATCTTGCATCCATAGCTCGTAAGGCTGCAAACGTTTTCCTGCTTAAGACATCTGCTACCACGTTAGCCTTTCCGGGATGATAGTCAATTATCACATCATAATCTCTCAAAAACTCCACCCATCTCCTTTGTCTCAAATTAAGCTCTTTTTGAGTCATCAGGTATTTCAAGCTCTTATGATCCATATACAAATAACATCGTTCTCCATACAGATAATGACGCCAAATCTTGAGGGCGAACACCACTGTAGCCATTTCTAAATCATGGGTGGGGTAATTCTTTTCATGTGGTTTCAACTGTCTCGATGCATACGCTACCATATTTCCTTCTTGCATTAATACATACCCCAACCCGTTATGGGATGCTTCACTGTATACGACAAAATTCTTGCCAGATTCTGGTTGAACCAATACAGGAGTTTCTGTCAGAATTCTCTTTAAAGCTTTAAAACTTTCTTGACATTCAGAAATCCAAACAAACGAGACATTCTTTCTCATCAGCTTTGTTAAAGGTAGCACTATCATCGAAAAGTTCTTAACCTTCTAAGGGTCCGCTCTAATCCCATTTGCTGAGATCACATGCCCCAAGAAAATTACTTCGTTTAACCAAAATTCACATTTGGACAATTTCGTATAAAGCTTCGTATCCCTGAGAATTTGCAAAACTATCCTCAGATATACGTTGTGCTCTTCAATGGATTTCGAGTACACCAGTATGTCATCAATAAAGACAACAACAAACTGGTCCAAATAGGGCTGAAATATCCTGTTCATAAGATCCATGAAAGCAGCAGGTGCATTCATTACTCAGAAGGGCATTACAATGAATTCATAATGACCATATCTCGTTCTGAAAGCCGTCTTCGGAATATCTTTCTCCTGAATCTTCAATTGATGATAACCCGAACATAGATCGATCTTCAAAAATATCGAAGCTCCTTTTAGCTGATCAAACAAGTCATCAATGCACGGAAGAGGATACTTATTCTTGATGGTCACCTTATTAAGCTGTCGATAATCAATACAGAGACGCATTGATCCATCATTCTTCTTAACAAATAACACCGGAGCTCTCCAAGGTGACACACTTGGTCGAATAAATCCCTTTGCTAACAACTCTTACAATTGATTCTTTAACTCTTGAAATTCTTTCGGAGCCATCTGATAAGGTGCCATTGCAATCGGAGCTGTTCTCGACATTACTTCAATTTGAAATTCTATCTCTCTATCTGGAGGTAATCCTGGCAACTCAGCCGGGAAAACATCAGGGAATTCCTGAACTATTAAAATCTCATTTAATCCTTTTTCTTTAGCTCTTGTATCTATCACATTTGCAATAAAACCCTGACATCCTTGTAACAATAGCTTCTTAGCAGACATTACTGATATTACATTTGCTAAAGGTTTAAACCTTTCACTACTCACACTTATTTCTGATCCTCCGGGACTTTTCAGGCTTACCTTTTTCGATCTGCAATTAACATCTCCATAGTAACGGAACAACCAATCCATTCCCAGAATCACTTCAAACTCGTCAAAGGGTAATTCCATCAGATTAGCAGGGAATTCAATTCCCTGAATCTTTATGGGACACCCCTTACAGACTTTGTTCACCCGAGCACTATGGCCTAAAGGATTAGTTACTATAATCTCATTACTCGTAGCTTCTAAGGAAATCCTCAATTCATTTACTAACTTACTCGTAATGTAAGAATAATTAGAGCCTGGATCAATCAGTACCAATACTAATTTATCGTACAACTAAAAAGTACCTGATATAATATCAGGGTCATAATGGTCTTCACTTGTCTTTAGATTGTACACCCGTGTGGTTGACCGAACTTCAGGTTGAGCAAAGGATTCAGACGGGTTCCTTCCTCTGCCTCTTCCTCATCCTTTTTGTGAGGCAGAACCAACTCTTTCAGATGGTGCAGGCTCACCAACCATCAATGGAAAATCCCGAATAAAATGTCCGGGATAGCTTGTATAATTGCACCGAAGTACCGCGTAGAATTACACCGGAGTGCCGCGTAGAATTGCACCGTAGTGCCATATAATAATGTCCATAAGGACCACATATCATTCCTTAAGAATCATATACATATATTAGGGATCAAGTATGTGTCTCACAAGACTTCACACATATTCCAAATAATATATATATATCCCGAAGGACCGCGTAGACCCTCTACACTTGACATACCAACTATACCTATAGTTCTCATCTACATAACATGGGCTTTCACAATTCACATAATTTGTATCATGTAGACATATTATTTTCCTACCTTTATCACATAGACATATCATTTCCATACCTTTATCACATAACTCATATAATTTTTTCCTGCATATTCATGTCACATAATGCATATGGTATAAACTCATATCATGTTTCATAATATGGAATGTAATCATGTATCAAAATATTGAATCTAGACTTATCATAAGTCTAGAACTGATTATAATACTATATTCATGCTATGCATATGCACTCACATATATTTCCTTGCTTTTTTCTCGATCGATCTTACGAGGCAATTGTTCTGGAACTTGTTTAGGCTCGGTATCTACAAAGTAAATCATTGATGCTAATCAGTATACTAATTAATTTATTCTAAACTATCATTTCTTGGGCTAAAAGAAAAGCCATTTTCATCTTTTTAATGAAGGTATGCATCGATGCACCACACCATGCATCGATGCATAAATCCTATTCGATGTTTGTATTTAAGGGGGTGCATCGATGCACTCCTTATGCGTCGATGCATCGATGGCATTAGATGTTTGTATTTTAAAAGAGTGCATCGATGCACTTCATGTACATCAGTACACCTTGAACAATTTCTAGGATTTATCCTTGATGCATCGATGCACATTGAATGTACATCGATGCACATAGCCCAGAAATATCATTTTAAGCACGAAAATCTCTTTATAATCTTATCTACACTTTATATTTCACCTCTTTTTATATCCCTAACTTGCATACACTTGCTTAAACTAATTATTATCCATTCGATACCTTTAAAACTTAAAAATCTAATTCTCCATATAAAATTTAAGAATTTCATTCAATTTCCAACATGTTCTAAATCGAATTCTAACACTTCATATCCTTTAATTAGCTTGATGACAAGTCAAATCCCACTTCTAATTCTTATTATGAACTCTAATCCAAGATTTTACTTTTCTACTTCCTTTCTTTAATCCTTTCTAACCCTATCATCTTATGGTTTTAAGATAACCTAAGCTTTCCTAAAGCTTAGTTATCATCTAATGATCAATAAGCAACCTTAAATTCATCAAGAATTTGATTAACAAGAAAACTCACCTTTAGTTTGGTCTCACGGGGAAGAAAAAGAAAGAAGAAGAGAAATCTGGAAAGTTTTGTTCTCTTCATTTGCCTTCCACTTGGATTTAAATATCATCATCTAATATTTAATTATTTCTCTTATTAAAAGACTCATTTACCCCTTTAGTTCCTCCTTTTTTGTTAATTGATCCTACATAAAACATTCCCATTAAATCTTTCAACTATTCAATTTATGTACTTTGGTCACTAAATTTTAAAATTTCACAATTTGATCACTAACCCGGTATGGAGGATGTTACATATCTTTACCAACTCTTCTTCCGGTATCTGAAGTAATTCTGGCATATTCCAGTTATACTCCCGTGACATTTTCTTCTTTTTCTTTTCTTCGGGGACTTCTTCTTCTTTTTCTTCTTCTTTAGGGTTATATGAATTACAAAATGGATGTTCAACATGTTCATTCACAGTCGTAACTTCCTCCTCATTATCATCAACAACATCTTCCTCGGCAGCGGCTGTTTCATCATCAAAATTTGGGTATTGACCAATATCAAAATCATTACATGCAGGGTATGTTTCTTCTTCTAAAACATCATCAAAATCCGAGTATTGACCAAGATAAAAGTCCGGGTATTGACAAAGATCAAATTTTGAATATTGATTAGTACTCACAATTTTTTCTATTGGCTCATAATCGTCTAACTGGTCAATACGAAAATCAGAATTTGGTGCTGAAAGTTGATTGGGATTTGGATTAGGAAAAGGTTGTGGGTTTTGAGATTGTGTTTGATATTGTGTTTGGTATTGGAAATGTGGTGAAACAAAATTTTCTTGGTGATGAAATTGTGGTGGAACCATTAAATTTTGAGATTGATAACAACATTGTACATTATGATCACCATAAACTGGGGTTGAAGAACTTAGTTGATTACTACCCGCTACTGACCCAACTTCACTACTTCTAGGTTCAACAACATATAATGTAACATCATCTTCTTGCGAAACACTAATGTAAACAATGAATCGTTCAACATCTTCATTATCGATTAACAAATAAACTTTACCTTTTCTCGGATAAGATAGCCTAAATCCACTTAGAGGCTCTAAATTCAATTTCTTTGCAACACGTAACATTAGAGTTTCATAAGTTAACTTTTTTAATGACAATTTTAGCTGAAGATTCATGGGTAAAGGCACATATTGTAAAACACCATGAATATTCTCCCATGACCCTCCAAAACACAAATCTATCCAAACATGATCAACATTAGATGATTTCATTCTACAAATTGTAAATTAATTTACTAAACAAATGAGCTATAAACTACATATCATCACTAACTTAGAGAAAAACATACCTTTATTAAGTTGATAGTTGATAATTTGGGAGAGAAATCGTTGAAAAATTATATAGAAATAAAATTATGTAAAAAAAAATTAGAGATGGGGAAGGATGTTGTTGGATATAGGAATGGATGTCGCCGGAGAGAGTGATAGATGGAGATGGAATGAGTTGCGATTTAGGGATTTAGGTTATGAGTTGCTGCTGCTGCGTAGTTATATACTCAAAACATTTGTGTTGCGAAACTAAAACCTGTTGCGAAATTAAATTCGTGTTGCGAATTCGAAAATCGAGTTGCAAATTTGAAATTCAGTGTTGCGAATTTCAAATTCAGTTTTGCGAATTTGACTATCGCGTTGCGAATTTGATTTATGTGTTGCGAATTTGACTATCACGTTGCGAATTTGACTTCTGTGTTGCGATTTACAGATTCGCGTTGCGATTTACAGATTCGCGTTGCGAATTTGGAAACTGGGTTGCGAAATTGGAGTTCGCGTTGCGAATTTGTTAGTCATTTTCGCAAATCCAAAAAAAGTTGGTTAAAATAGTATATTATAAGGCATTTTCGGTCACTGAGGTTATTTTCTCTAAAATAAAATTATCTATTTTTTCCTTGTAGAATTTTGAAATAGAAAATAATGCTAATACACAAAATTTTAATCATATTGATCTATTTAGATTTATCTAAGAATTATAGTTTTTAATAAAATTAAATAATTTTACATAGTATAAATGGATTATATCTCATATATAATTAGGGTTACGTGTACTCTTACAATGTAACGTCCTGTTTCATTCAAGATGCCATCTCCTCCGGAGGCATAATTTACTCCATTTCCCAATACAAGTTTCTCATTCAAAGATGGATCCAAGAAAGCTGGTGGCCTTGGGAGACCTGTGCTATCACCTGTAGACACGAATGTTTCGTAAATATAAAATATCTTAAATAATCATAAATAATATTTTTTTATGTATTTTATATATTATTAGTAGATTTTGATAAAAAAATATATATGTAAAATTTAGTATAAAAATACTGGAATTATGATATTAAATTAAAGTTTAAATTAAGTTTATGTTTATGTTATTAAATTTAATAAATTAATATTTTATATGATTGTTTCTATTTTTGATAAGAAAATATACGAAAACAATTTAAAAGCATGTTAAATTGAATTGGATCAAAGTCAGATTTTAATTAAATTTCTAGGTTGAACGGAAATATTTTAACTCGAGTTTAATTTTATTATTATAGTACCGGAAATATTTATTTAGGAAATATCAAAATCTTTATGGCTCGATCTAAAAATTATTATATACATATACATATAAGGTTGGGGAATATATTGTTAAGACTTCGGTTGAAACATTAGTTGGACGGTCGCTCATTTGGCAAGTTCAGCAAAAGAAAGAAGAAAACTCATATTTATTTTCGTAATAAAATTAATTTATATTTAAATACAATATTTTTCATCAACGTACAAAAATGTGAATATTAGTGAGAAATTATATAATGTAATTCAAATAATATGAAAAGGAAGTAGCACTTTCAAAATTAGAGTGACACATTTATTTAAATAATATATAAATGATAAACTATCATTAACATCTAATTGGTATAGTGAAACAAGACATTAGATCCATTAAATATGGTTAGCAATGCAAAGATCTTCATCAGAGCCATCAACATCTTTATAAGTAGCAATAAGGCAAACCAAAATTATGAGAGAGAGTGTCAGTCAAGTAGGGAGAGAAAGAGAGAAAGGTCAATCCTCTTCATGTGAGAGTTGGACGGTTTTTGTTGATAATCTTAGCAAGAGAGAGTCTCTAGAAGAGAGTTAAGAGATTTATTTCTTTCTCAAGGTCATGTGGTTAGAGTTTTTATTACAAATGAGAAGAACAAACCAAAGTATAAATCCTACTTGTTTGCCTTTGTTCAGTTTGGTAATGAAGTAGGAATGTGGAATGCAGTTGAAAATTTAAATGGGATATGGTTAGATGGGAGAAAAATATTTGTTGGAGTTGCAAAATATAAGAAATATCGTTCAAGGTATGGAGGGTCAGATAAGGTTCTAGCTGGTGCTTCAAAGAAGATAACAGAAGGAAATACCAATTTTACTGAGAGAGCTCAGCACACAAGAAACATAAGGGAAGATAGGTCTTATAAGGATACTTTGTTGGTGAACATCCAGCAGAGAAGAGCTTTGAAAGATTTAGAGAATAAAAATGATGCTTCAGATAGGGGGAAAGGAAAGAAGAATATTTGGGAGATGCATATTCCTTCTGATCAATCATCATGGGTAAAAAGATCATTCACGCACATTGTTAAACAAAAGTTTGATCTGGAGTTGGTGCAAAGCGCTTTAGCCAAAGAAGGTTTCGAAGTCCAGATTGCAAGCTGGGGTCACATTTGGAAATCTTGTGTCATTATATTTAAGTCAAACGAGGAGATGAAGGAGGCTTGAATGAAAAGGAGTGAGCTGTTATGCTTCTAGTTTGATAGACTGGAACTTCTGTTGAATGAAGGAGGTATGCCAATGGCTTTTTGTTTGGTGGAGCTCTATGGTGTTCCATTACTATGTTGGCAAGAAGATTTTTTAGAAAAGTTAGCGGGGAGGTGGGGGATCGTAGATGGTATTAAGAACTCGACAAAAAACATGGAGGATCTCTCGACTGTGAAACTTCCGATTAGGGTGGCAAGCCCTTTTGATGTTCCGAAAGTTATCAATTTAGGTTCGTATGGAAGATCCTACAAGGTGAAAATTAAGCTGGGTTCGACTTCTATCTATTCTGGTTTTTTCTCCAGTTTCATGCCGGAAATTTTTTTCAATAAAGGTGAAACTGTATCAGAGTCATCAGAGATGAAAGTTGACAGCTTAAAGTCAATTGATAAGACATGTATTGTTCGGTTGGTTGAGGAAGCACGTAAAAGAGTTAATAGTTGGATGGAGCAGGGAACTACTTCCGCTTTTGTTGAATTTGACAGAGGATATCAGTTTCCTAGAAGAAGCAGGGATGAGATAAGCATTAATGAAGGGATGCCAGATTTGCACAGTATTGGGAGTTTTAAAAAGGGAGAGTTTGCAGGTTTAGGTTTAAGGAATTTGAATAATTCAAATGGTAATTCTCAGGCCCAAACAGATGATAGTAGTGAGCCCATTTTCCCAATAAAGAAGTTAATTACTAAGGGTCCAACAGTTTTCATATCTGGACTTCAGTTTCCATTAAATAATCAGTGTTTCATTCATCCAAGCAGTCCGAAGGAAACAGTAAATAAGGGGATTCAATCTAGTAAAATAATAGTGGAGGGTGGTTCTAATTTTACATCATTGAATTCAGCTAATGTGAGGTCTGTAGAAGGTAATAATTTGTTAACTGTGGGGGGTGTTTTTCAGAATCGTCCAGCAGAGAATATTTCTATGAAAAGTGCTCTGGTGGGAAGAAGGATGATAAGAAGTTATAAGAGAGTTTATAAAAGATCTCGGGTGAGGAACATTTGGCGAAGTAGTGAGCATGATTTCTTATCTCAAACAGAGGGTGGTTCAATCAAACAAAATGAAAATGATGTTATTTTAAGATATGCACAATCTGAATTTCCAGAGGATAATCAAAACTCATAAGAGAATTGTGAAGATGTGGGGATTTCAAGATCTAAAAGGAGAATTCAAAGGTTTTTTATTAAGGATGCCTTAGAAAAGGTTAGTGTCTCTACTGTTTCATCCACTGCTTTTACTTCAATTTTAAAAGAAGCTCTTGCAACTTGGGAAATTAGCAAGATGTTGGGTATATCATTTAAGGAAGGGAAGGAAGCTTTCTTGGATAAAATCATGAAATTAGAGGAAGGTTTGAGTGGGGTCAATTGAGTAGGTTGTCAAGCTGGGGAGGAGATTGGTATTAGCATATTACCATGAAAACAAAGATAATAATATTATCATGGAATGTCAGGGGTTTGGGGGAAAAAGAAAAACAACGAGCTGTTCAAAAGATAGTTTCCGAGAAGAAACCATCATTTCTCTTTTTGCAAGAAACAAAATTGGAGGCATGTCCAAGGTCTTTTTTGAGAAGAAGTGGACTGAACAATCTTCAAGGGTATGTTGAATCGCCAGCAGAAGGTTCTTCAGGGGGATTACTTAGTTGTTGGGATAATAATGTTTTTGAGGTAGAAGATAGGCAGATTCATAGGAGATTTATTGTTATTTTAGGGAAGTTCAAAATGAATCAATTTCAATGCGGGTTTATTAATGTATACGGACCTTCGGTGGAGGAAGAAAAAATAGAGTTTTTTTAAGAGTTCAACTTGTTTTTGAATGGTATTAGTATTCCTTTTTGTGTAGGGGGATTTTAATGCTTATTTAACAGAAGATGAGAAGGATGGAAGAGCACAAAACATAAATTCGATGGAGATTTTTAGGCAATTTGTTCATCATTCGGGCTTAATTGATTTTCCATTGACGGGGGGAAGATTTACTTGGGGTAACAATTGGGAAGATCCTACTGTTGTCAGATTGGATAGGTTTCTGTTGAGTATTAATTTTTCATCTGCATTCTCGGATATCACCCAACTCCTACTTCCGAGATCTATTTCTGACCATAATGCAATATTGCTTCAGACATGGGGTGATAATTGGGGTAAAAAACCTTTCAGGTTGTTCAACTATTTGATGAATGAGGATAGGTTTGATGAGTAGGTTGTTACAACTATTAAAGATTGTAAGAAAGTTAATAGAAAAACAGGTATTCTGAGCATCATTAGTAGTTAAAAATCAGCTATTAAAAGTTGGTCTGGAAGGAGAGATCAGTTTCCAGCTTCAACCATTTCTGCTTTAGAAGGGAAAATTCACCAATTAGAGCAGAATTCTCAGTCACAGCAGGTAGTAAGGGGTACAGACAGCGTTGAAGAATTACGGTCTTTAAGATCATAATTGTGGAAGTTATACATGATTGAGGAGCAAGTCTGGATTCAAAATTCAATAGTGAAATGGATAAAAGAAGGTGATTGAAATACAAAATATTTCCATACTTGTGCTTCAATTAGGAGGAGGTTGAATTCTTTAAATGTTCTCAAAGTGAAAGATGAAATCATTTATGACCCGACTCTCATCAAGGCAAGTGTTCGTGATTATTTTGTTGAAACTTTTAATTTCAAGTCTACCCTGGAAGTGGAAGATATCAAGCTGATTTTTTCGAGAATAACTTTAGAGCATAGTACAAGCTTAGAGAAGAGGTTTACAGAAGAAGAAGTTTGGGAGGCCTTGAATTCATGTGATAGTAACAAAGCACCAGGGCCGAATGGGTTTAACATGGGATTTTTCAAAAGGTTTTGGTTCACATTGAAATTTGATATTCTGAAATTTTTTCATAATTTTTACTTGGGAAAAAATTGGGAGCATGTCATTAATCATACCTTCATAACCCTCATCCCTAAGGATTCAAACATTGGGGGCTTAGATGATTTCAGACCTATTAGTTTAGTATGTGGATTGTATAAGATCCTTTCGAAATGTCTATCAAGAAGGTTGAGATGTTGCATGAACGATGTCATTAGTGCTTCACAATTTGCTTTTACTCCTGGTCGACAAATCTTGGATTGTTCTTTTATAGCTAATGAAGGAATAGATTTTTGGAGAAAGAAAGGCTTGAAGGGTTGTGTGTTTAAGGTAGATTTCCGGAAGGCTTATGATACAGTGGATTGGGATGTTCTTTTCAAAGTCATGGACAAAATGGGTTTTGGCATAAAATAGTGCAGCTGGATAAGAAAGTGTGTGACCACAGCATCCGTTTCAGTGTTGGTTAATGGTGTGCCTACAGAGGAATTTTCAATGTCAAGAGGTCTTAGACAGGGCTGTTCACTTTCCCCATTATTGTTTAATTTTATAGAAGAGCTACTTAATCAATTGCTTCTCAAGGCGATATCTTCGGGGTTGTTTAATGGTTTGGTTGTCGGTAAAGAAGAAGGTTCTTACATGCTATCCCATTTGCAATTTGCAGACGATCTTATTATTTTTTGTAATGCCTCTAAGAAGGATATTGTAAATGTTAAGAGAGTTCTAAGGGTTTTTGAAATTATGTCCGGTCTACAGCTTAATCTAAGCAAAAGTAACTTATTTGGCATTAATATTACCGATGAAGAGGTCAAGGAGTGGGCGGGGGATCTTGGGTGTGCAGTTGGTACTTTCCCTTCTGATTATTTAGGGCTGCTGCTTGGAGCAAAAAGGAACTCTTCAGCTCTGTGGGATCCGGTTGTGCTGAAATTCTTCAAGAAACTATCGGTTTGGAAGGCAAGAACTCTTTCTTTGGCAGGGAGACTGGTTTTATTGAAATCAGTATTATGTTCTTTGCCTACATATTATTTGTCTATGTTTAAAATTCCAGCAGCAGTGAATACTAAGTTGCAATCCATCATGGCCAATTTTTTGTGGGTAGGAGGGGCAGAATCTAAGAAAATACACTGGATCAACTAGATAACAGTGTGTAAATCAAGAAGTTATGGTGGTTTGGGTGTGCCGAATCTTAATTTTATGAATAGGGCCTTATTAGAAAAATGGTTTTGGAAGTTTGCTAATGACAGTGAATCAATTTGGAAGAGGTTGATAAGTTCCAAATATAATCAGGACACTAATCTGATTTCTTTCTCTAAAAAATATCCTACAAATGCTTCTTGGATTTGGAAATCGGTGGTCAATAATCATTTTAAAGAGGATGAGTTTGGTGCCAAGATTCATAGCATGTTCCAAGTCAAAGTGGGTAATGGGGAGAGAATCAGGTTCTGGGTAGATATTTGGGCTCTTGATCATTCTTTGAAGACTGTTTTCCCGAGGATATATGCTATTTCATTGAATCAGTTTGGGATAATTAAGGAATTTGGTGAGTTCAATTCATCGGGGTGGTCTTGGTATATCCAGTTGAGAAGAAACCAATGTGATTGAGAGTTAGAACAGTTTTCTAATTTTCTAGCCATCATTCATAATTTCAGGCTATCCCAAGAGTCAAGAGATGGTCTGTTTTGGAGAGGAAATGGGGAAGGTATTTTTACTGTTAATTCTTGTATGAAGACTTGTTTTGTTGAATCGGTAAAAGATAATTTCTAGGAGAAATGTATTTGGAAGGGGTTGGTGCCTCTTAAAATATAAACTTTTATGTGGCAAGTAGTCAATCAGAAATTGGCAGTTAAGTTTGAGCTTCAAAAAAGAGGGGTTTCGGGGATTGTTGATGTTTCTTGTCCGTTGTGTAAAGGAGAGATTGAATCTATTCCTCATATATTTTTCTCTTGTACGGTGGCATGGTCCCTATGGAATAAGTTTTTGAATTTTTGGAATATTAGTTCGGTCCTTCATGGAAATGCACAAGGATTTTTACTTGCTTGGAATGACATGATGTTTTCTTCTTCTATTTGGTCCTTAATTCTGGGGGTAGTGCTTTGGACCATTTGGAAATTTAGGAATATCGTGGTGTTTGAAGGAAGGTCTTTGGATCACATTGAGTTATTTTTCATGGCTAGGCTAAGGCTTGCTTCTTGGTTCTTAGCTAAGTTCAACGAGGTTACTATTACTAAAGACTCCCTGATAAGTGATCCATCTATTGCAGATTTCTGTTCTTCCAGAAATTTGGCTACTAAAATTGTGTGTTGGATTCCTCCTCCAAAGGGTTTTCTAAAACTGAATGTAGATGTAGCAGTTTGCAATGATTGGCGAAAGAGCGGTGTGGGTGGTTTACTAAGAGATGAGGCTGGTAAGATTATGGGTTCTTTTTAAAGAATCTGCAGATCCAGGCCCTCTAACTTTGCTGGAGCTTGTTTCCATCAAGAGGGGTGTACTTATCTTTGAGGATATTCTTCAGAGGTTTAAGAATCGGTGGATTGTTGAATCTGATAGCAAACTTGTTGTGGATTGAGTTAAGAATTTAGATAGTTGTCCTGGTGTTTTCCTTCATCTAGTCAAAGATATTGTTGCCATGATAAGAGTTTTGGGATGAGCTATTAGATGGGTTGACAGAACGACAAACATATAAGCTGATAGCTTAGCTAAGGCTGGTATTGGGTAGTTATTGTTTGTTGGGTTGGGATATTGTTTAATAGAGTGAAATATGTGTTCTTTGGTGTGTTTCGGGTTGTTTTTGTAAGGGGCTTCTTTGTTTTAAACATTATGTAACCTTTTACTTATTAATGAATTATGAGACACTCTTTTCCTCCTTCCACTGATTAAGGAACACCAATTGGTGTTCCATTAATCATGAAGGGGCTTTTTAACGAGGCCTTAACTTCCTATAAAAAAAATCATGATGTTTGTTAATAGGGCAAATTGGGGAGGGTTGTCCTCACCTCTGCAATATTCGTCTCAATTAGTCGATTAATAAATTAGATATTGGTGATTATACCAAAAGATAATTAATATTTAATTTTGTTTAGAGTCGTTTAGAACATTATTTAAAATAATTTGATTCAAATCATGTTTGAATATTAGATGATTCTCAATAAAAAAAAATAGATTAAATAATAGAGTAAGGATTGTTAAAGATTTAATTCAGATTCTATGTCAACTAAAAATTTGTTAAATAATTTTTTTATCATTTTATCTGTAATTTAATTTGTGAAATATCTTAATCTTAACTAACAATATATTTAATTTAATTTAATTAATATGCATACCATAATCATATAAAATTGATATACTCGTATTAGGTTTATTTATATTTATATCATAGTCATACTTAATATATTTGTGACTATATTGTCTAAATGAATCGAATTTAAATATCTTAATCTTAACTAACAATATATTTGATTCATGTTCGTTTAAATTTTCAGTATCATGTTTATTTATTTATTTTTAAAGGTGTTCATGTTTATTCGTTTAGTGTTCGTAAATATGTTCGTTTAATATTCGACAACCAACATTGTGTTTTTATCCTTTTATTTGCAAGTCAAATAAAAATAGTGAAATCACGTCACTAGTCCTTAAGTTTCTTAATTTTTATAGTTTGAACTCCAAAATTCACCACATGTCCAATTTAGTCTCTATCTTCTTTTTTTGGATAAGTAAGATTTTATTATCCAAGAATAAGGTTCAACAAACAACAAATATCCCAAGAGGGAGACAGAAACCCCTATTTACAACCAAAAAAAGAAAAACTTAATCAAGACCCCAATAGTCACAAAGATTAGAGTTTACATTATCAGATCTATTGATATCTTTACCACTAAGTTGAATACGAACAAGCTCTTTGACAGATTGGAGAATTTGGTCTGTTGTTCTTGAACCACTTTTGAAAATCCTTTTGTTTCTTTCCTCCCAAATCAAGTAGTTAAAAGCATTCCAAGCAATTATTAGAATGATAGAAAGTAAGGATTTCTCCTTCCATTTTTGAACGGCACCATCTGTAACAACCCGGAATAAAATTTAGAGAAAAAAAAATTTAATTAAGTAATTTGGCAAAAATTTGAGGATTAAATCGAAAGTTTTCAAAATTGTAGGCCATTTTAGAAGTTAAAGGAAATTCAGGGACCAAGCCCTGCATTACTCCTTTTAGTGTCGGCAGAAAATTCATATAAACATATGAATGGTTTTCTGTTTTCAAAACAGAAAACAATTGTGAAATTCTTCCTCACGCGCACAACTTCCAAACTCGATTCCGACGCCGTCCGAATTCCGATCGTTGTTTTGAAACCACCGTTGTGTTCATCATCGAGCGAGGAGCAAAACCTTCAAATTAATTGAAGCGAAACGCGGCCAAACGTCGGGAATTTCCAGTCAAAGTAGCGACGGTTTTGTTAGCTCTATCGCCGAGAAAATCTTAAATTCACCACTGATCGTTGCTCTGTTTACGACACCTCCCGCACCATCGTGTTCCTTGTGCCGTTCCGAGTTCACCGGTGTCAACCTTGTCCGCCGTAGACGGCGGCGCGTGGGGAGGTGGTGCAGTCAAAGATTCGGCCGATTTGAAATCGAGCTCTCCGCCGTTCAAAAATTTGAACCGATCGTTGTAAGTATCTTGAAATCGCTCAAAATAATTTTTAGAAATTTTTCCGGGATTTTTAGGGCCCCGGAGGAAGCCTCACGCGCCACACGCGCCGCCGCAGGGCGAGTGGCTGCTGGAAACCGGTTTAACCGGTTTTCAACCGGTTCTGACCGGTTTGACCGGTTTCAACCGGTTCGAACCGGTTTGACCGGTCTGAACCGGTTTGACCGGTCTGACCCGACCCGACCCGACCGTTGACCCGACCCGACCCGACCGTTGACCCGACCCGACCCGACCGTTGACCCGACCCGACCCGACCGTTGACCGTTGACTTTCTTTGACCAAAACTTAAAATGGCTTTGACCGAGCATTAAACGACTGTTAATCTTTTCCGAGTATACCTATCCTGATAGTTTTCGACGTGCCGAATCCGTTTCCGTGGTCCGTTTTGTCAAATTCGAATCCGAAGGTCTCCAAATCTACGGTCAAAGTGGTTGACTTTGACTTTGACCAAGAATTTGAATTTTCGAAAAGTCATACTTTATGTTTTTCGACGCCCTGATTCCGATTCCGTAATCCGTTTGGCCAAATTCAGACTCGAAATACCTCAAATTGATAGTCAAACCCGAAAAATACGTATATACTTAAGAAGTTTAGCTTTGAACAATTGAATAGGATTTGAGACTGATAAATATTATTGTTTGAAGGTACAAGAGACTCTCCGGATCGTTCGACAGCTCGACCCAGCTCTTCTAGATCAGTTAAACCACGTGTGCCAGTATTCACCCGTTCGAAAATTGTAGCAGAGCGTGGTGAAACCAGCAATCAGTAGATTTGTTATTTGAATCTATTGTCGAGGTGTGTTCCCTACTTGTTATTGAACTGTTTTATTGGTTTTAATACGTGGTACACCGAATTCATTGGCTATTGTTTTATGGATGCACCAATTTAATGTGACAATTTATGGAATATGGCTGCTATCTAATTTTTGTTTTGAAATGGTATATGATTACTATGTTTTTGGATTTATGGAGTTTATGTCACGGTGCAATTGAATTTTGGAATTGAAATACGATGGAATAGCTCTGATCAAGCTAACTGGGCCTAATGTGACTCTTGAGGGCCCCAAGATGTTTCATTAGGTCGGCTTTCCTTTGCTGTGTGCTTAGGGTAAGCTATATGGACTTATTGACTTGGGCTTAAGGATACAAGCTTCAGAGCCTATCCTTAAGTCGGCTTTCTTTTTGCTATGTGCATAAAGTAAGCTATATGGAAAATAATTTGGGAACTACTGATGGTGTACCAGAAAAGGGTTTAAACTATGATTTTCAAAAAGTTAAACTCTTTTACGAATTTGTGAGATTACTGGACTATGATTTGTACCTATTGTGATTTTATGGAAATGTTGGGACACACTGAGCCTAGCTCACCTTTTGAAAATGTTTTCCCCTTTCAGATACTGTTGGGTAGATACCTTGGTTCGAGCACTTGGAGGATCAACATATCTCTTGAAGTAAATCAGATTGTAATGTTTTTATCTGGCAAGTTTACTTTATTTTGGTGACATGGACCTTATTTTAAAATATCAGATTTTATAATGATAACACTTTTGCTACTACTGCTCGGTTTATTGTGATTTTGAATTTGAAGACATGTTTTAAATTAAATTATTATTTATTTGTACTATATTTACGAGTTGGTTTTTGATAGTATAAATTGTTTATAATTTCATGTTTTTATAATGTGATTTTATATTGATGGAATAACGGTTGCGAAAAATGTCTTTAATAATTATAATGTGATCCACTAGACTTAGTCGAAACGCATAGGCCGGGTCTAGGGGGTTACATTTATTGGTATCAGAGCTTTTGGTTTTTAACCCTCGGACTGTGTATGAGTCCACATTGAAAATACGGTTTTGAAATATTTTACAAAACGAGTTACTAAGGCCATGTCACAAAGTTATTAAGATTTTAACTATGTTTGAGACTCCAAGTGCTTATCTAACCCTAAGTTTTATCTTCTGTAGTAAACTTGAGATCCATCAAAATGAGTGCTAGACGTAGTCGTCGAACTAGCCGTGGACGAGGTCGAGTGGCTAGATTCGCAGATCCGATCGATGAGATACGGGTAGATCCCCCACCTCCGATAGGTGATCATGCTCCTACGACCCCAACGGATCTGCCTCCTGCCGCTAGTATTGGCATGACTACACCGATAATAGGAGCGACCGATATTGAGTTAGAGTCTACCGGAGTTGCTTTGGATGAGAATTTTGGTAGACAATTTCTGCAGTTAATACAGGGAGCAGTCAGAGCTACTGGTGTTGTATCTGAGGTTCCTATTTCGCAGACTTTGATTGCCAATGGAGTTAGAACTTTTGGGGGACAGATAGGTGGGGCTCCTACTGAAGCTGAGGATTGGCTCCAGGATACAGAGAGACGCATGGATCAGTTGGGTTTGGACTCAATTAAGAGATATCAGGGTGCTGTGGCGATGTTAGATGGCAATGCCTACACTTGGTGGGAGTCAGTGACCAGTAGTGTTCCTACCGATCGTTTGACCTGGAATTTCTTTAAGGATCGCTTTCGGAGCCGTTTTCTGGGAGAGCGCTACTTAGCTCAGAGACGACAACAGTTTCAAGACCTGGTTCAGGGAGACATGACTGTTTCTGAATATGAGATCGAGTTCCTGAAATTGCTGAAGTATGGATTCAGTATGGTACCTACGGAGAGAGATCGATGTCGTAAATTTGCCCTTGGACTCAGATACGAGCTGCGTAGGCAAGTTGTAACCCATCAGGATGAGATATTTGATGTGCTGGTGGGCAGAGCCAAAGATGCGGAAGAGGTGGAGTTTTTAGCTTCTGGTAGAGAGCGTGTTGATCAAGATCGATCTAAGAAATTTTCAGTCCCGATGGAGTCATCAGCACAGTCCGGAAAGAGGACTCGTACTTCAGCCCCTCATAGAAGCAATACACGTTTCAGGCCTGCAGCATCCTCACCTTTAGCTGTCAGTCGAGGCGGTTCCTCGTCGTATTATAATGGGCCCCTTTGTGAGTATTGTGGTAAACAACACTCAGGAGAGTGTCGTAAGAAGATGGGTCTTTGCTATCAGTGTGGATCTAGTGGTCATTATCGGAGGGATTGTCCTCAGTTAGTTTCGTTTGAGCAGACCACTACCCAAACTCCTGTGCGTTCGCAGACTACAGTACAGACCCCAATTAGAGATCGTAGTCAAGGAAAGACTCGAGGATCAGCGTCCAGGACAGACAGTAGAGCCCGACCTCAGCAAAATAGAGGGCCAACAGCTTCTGAGGCTAGACAACCAGCTTTGGTTTATGCAACTAGACGTCGTGATGACAGAGATGAGCCTGAGGTTATTGCAGGTACATTTACTATTTATTCTACCCCATACTTTGCATTATTGGACAATGGTTCCACTCACTCCTATGTATCGAGCTCAGTATCTCGAAACCTTCAGATTCCGATCGAGAACACTGAAAATACTGTTACAGTTACAAGTCCAGTAGGACAAGCGGTATTAGTGAATAAAGTATTCCGACGTTGTCCTCTCGAGGTTCAGGGAGAAATTTTTCTCGCTGATCTTATGGAGCTTCCTTTAGAGGAGTTCGATCTAATTCTTGGAATGGATTGGTTGAATAAACACAAGGTAAAGCTGGATTGCGAATACAAGCGGGCTACTCTGAAGACTTCAGATGGTCGGACTGTTGTGTTAATTGGTGAACGGCGTGGTTATCTCTCCAACATAGTTTCAGTGATGGAAATTGATCGTATGATCCGGAAGGGATATGAGACCTTCATTGCTTGTATTTTGAACACCAAAGGTGCATTGTCCACGATCGAGAAGATTCGTACAGTTAGCGAGTTTCCTGATGTTTTTCCGGAGGAGTTGCCTGGGTTACCTCCTGATAGAGAGGTAGAGTTCGAGATTGAGACTTATCCAGGATCTTCACCTATTTCTATGGCACCTTATCGTATGGCTCCAAAGGAACTTAAGGAGTTGAAAGTCCAATTGCAAGAATTATTCGATCGAGGATTTATCCGACATAGTACTTCACCATGGGGAGCTCCAGTTCTATTCGTGAAAAAGAAGGATGGGTCGCTAAGATTATGTATTGACTATCGGAAATTGAACAAGATGACGGTCAAGAATAAATACCCATTACCCAGGATTGATGACTTATTTGATCAATTGCGAGGAGCTACTGTATTCTCTAAGATTGATCTTCGTTCGGGGTATTATCAATTGAAAGTTAAAGGATCTGATGTTGCAAAAACGGCCATTCGCACTAGATATGGTCATTATGAATTTTTAGTGATGCCTTTTGGTTTGACGAACGCTCCTGCAGCTTTATGGATTTGATGAATCGGGTGTTCCGACCATATTTGGATCAATTTGTGGTGGTCTTCATTGACGATATTCTGATATACTCTCGTACTGAGGCAGAGCATGACGAGCATTTGAAGATCGTTCTGCGGACTTTGAGAGAGCATCGTCTATATGCCAAACTAAGCAAGTGTGAGTTTTGGCTTCAAGAAGTGTCATTTCTGGGGCATATTATTTCTGCGCGAGGTGTTCAGGTTGATCCCAGCAAGATAGAGGCCATTATGAATTGGAAACGACCTAAGAACGTATCTGAAATTCGCAGTTTCTTAGGCTTGGCTGGTTATTATCGACGTTTTGTTGAGGGCTTCTCGATCATTGCTTCTCCTTTGACAAAGTTGTTAAGGAAGAATGTGCTGTTTGACTGGGGTGAGGCACAACAGGAGAGCTTTGAGAAATTAAAGGCGGTTTTGACTCAAGCACCTGTGTTGATTCAACCGGAGTCCGGAAAGGATTTTACAGTGTATAGTGATGCTTCACATTCAGGACTTGGTTGTGTTTTAATGCAGGAAAGTAAGGTGGTGGCTTATGCATCCCGTCAGCTGCGGCCGCATGAGAGTAACTATCCTACTCATGATTTAGAGTTGGCAGCAGTAATTTTTGCCTTGAAGATTTGGAGACACTATCTTTATGGAGAGAAGTGTTACATTTTCACAGATCATAAGAGCTTAAAGTATCTTCTGACCCAGAAGGAACTTAATTTGAGACAGCGTCGCTGGTTAGAGCTTCTAAAGGATTATGATTGCGTGATTGATTACCACCCTGGTAAAGCTAACATTGTAGCAGATGCTTTGAGTCGAAATACGGTATCGGAGTTGAGGTCTTTAATGGCCAAGATGAATTTATATGACGATGGCACTTTGTTAGCAGAATTGCAAGTTAAGCCGACCTTGGTTGATGAGATCAAGGCTAAACAGCCCCTTGATAGCTCCTTGTTTTCCATCTTTGAGCAAGTAGAGCAGGGGACAAACATAGATTACGCAATTGATCAGGATGAAGTTTTATGCTTTAAAGGTAGATATTGTGTGCCTGATGATGCTGAGTTGAGGCAGACTATCCTTACCGAGGCTCATAGTAGTCCATATGCTATGCACCCCGGAGGAGATAAGATGTACCGGAATTTGAGAGAGAGGTATTATTGGATTGGTATGAAGAAAGACATATCTGACTTTGTGGCTAGGTGTTTGACTTGTCAGCAAGTTAAGGCAGAACATCAACATCCATCAGGTTTGTTACAGCCTATCAAGATTCCTGAATGGAAGTGGGAGCGTATTACTATGGATTTTGTTACTGGCTTGCCTATGACTCCTTTGAAAAAAGATTCTGTTTGGGTGATTGTTGACAGACTTACAAAGTCAGCTCACTTCATTCCTGTGCGAGTAAATTATACTTTGGATAAGCTGGCAAGATTGTATATTTCAGAGATTGTCAGATTGCATGGTGTTCCATTGTCTATTATTTCTGATCGAGATCCGAGATTTACTTCGAGATTTTGGAAGGCGTTACATACGGCTTTGGGAACAAGATTGGATTATAGTACATCCTTTCATCCACAAACTGATGGTCAATCTGAGAGAGTAATTCAGATTTTGGAGGATATGTTGCGGGGTTGCGTAATCGATTTTCATGGTAGTTGGGAGAACTTTTTGCCGTTGGCTGAATTTGCTTACAATAACAGTTATCAGACCAGTATTCGTATGGCACCCTATGAAGCACTATATGGGCGTAAATGTCGCACTCCGATCTGTTGGACTGAGTTGCGTGATAGGAAAACGTTGGGACCTGAGTTAGTGCGAGAGACGGAGGACACAGTCAGATTAATCCGTGACCGTCTGAAAGAGGCATTTGATAGGCAGAAATCTTATGCAGATCAAAGAAGGAAGGATATACAGTTTGAAGTGGGAGATCGGGTCTTTTTGAAAGTTTCACCCTGGAAGAAAGTATTAAGATTCGGGCGTAAGGGTAAATTGAGTCCAAGATTTATTGGACCATTTCGTATCTTGAAGAGGGTAGGACCTGTTGCATATCAGCTTGAGTTGCCTTCTGAGCTAAGTCGTATTCATGATGTCTTTCATGTATCAATGTTGAGGAGATACCGTCCAGATCCAGGTCACATTATTCAGGTTGAAGAAGTAGAGCTGAGACCTGATTTGTCATATGAAGAGGAGCCCATTCAGATCTTGGAGAGAGATGAACGAGTTCTTCGGAATAGGCGAATTCCAATGGTCAAAGTTCAATGGAGTAATCGAGGCCCCTCAGAAGCTACTTGGGAGACATTGGAGTCAATGGAGGCTCAGTTTCCTCAACTATTCTCATAAGGTAAATTTCGAGGACGAAATTTCTTGTAGAGGGGGAGAATTGTAACAACCCGGAATAAAATTTAGAGAAAAAAAATTTAATTAAGTAATTTGGCAAAAATTTGAGGATTAAATCGAAAGTTTTCAAAATTGTAGGCCATTTTAGAAGTTAAAGGAAATTCAGGGACCAAGCCCTGCATTACTCCTTTTAGTGTCGGCAGAAAATTCATATAAACATATGAATGGTTTTCTGTTTTCAAAACAGAAAACAATTGTGAAATTCTTCCTCACGCGCACAACTTCCAAACTCGATTCCGACGCCGTCCGAATTCCGATCGTTGTTTTGAAACCACCGTTGTGTTCATCATCGAGCGAGGAGCAAAACCTTCAAATTAATTGAAGCGAAACGCGGCCAAACGTCGGGAATTTCCAGTCAAAGTAGCGACGGTTTTGTTAGCTCTATCGCCGAGAAAATCTTAAATTCACCACTGATCGTTGCTCTGTTTACGACACCTCCCGCACCATCGTGTTCCTTGTGCCGTTCCGAGTTCACCGGTGTCAACCTTGTCCGCCGTAGACGGCGGCGCGTGGGGAGGTGGTGCAGTCAAAGATTCGGCCGATTTGAAATCGAGCTCTCCGCCGTTCAAAAATTTGAACCGATCGTTGTAAGTATCTTGAAATCGCTCAAAATAATTTTTAGAAATTTTTCCGGGATTTTTAGGGCCCCGGAGGAAGCCTCACGCGCCACACGCGCCGCCGCAGGGCGAGTGGCTGCTGGAAACCGGTTTAACCGGTTTTCAACCGGTTCTGACCGGTTTGACCGGTTTCAACCGGTTTGACCGGTTTCAACCGGTTCGAACCGGTTTGACCGGTCTGAACCGGTTTGACCGGTCTGACCCGACCCGACCCGACCGTTGACCCGACCCGACCTGACCGTTGACCCGACCCGACCCGACCGTTGACCCGACCCGACCCGACCGTTGACGTTGACTTTCTTTGACCAAAACTTAAAATGGCTTTGACCGAGCATTAAACGACCGTTAATCTTATCCGAGTATACCTATCCTGATAGTTTTCGACGTGCCGAATCCGTTTCCGTGGTCCGTTTTGTCAAATTCGAATCCGAAGGTCTCCAAATCTACGGTCAAAGTGGTTGACTTTGACTTTGACCAAGAATTTGAATTTTCGAAAAGTCATACTTTATGTTTTTCGACGCCCTGATTCCGATTCCGTAATCCGTTTGGCCAAATTCAGACTCGAAATACCTCAAATTGATAGTCAAACCCGAAAAATACGTATATACTTAAGAAGTTTAGCTTTGAACAATTGAATAGGATTTGAGACTGATAAATATTATTGTTTGAAGGTACAAGAGACTCTCCGGATCGTTCGACAGCTCGACCCAGCTCTTCTAGATCAGTTAAACCACGTGTGCCAGTATTCACCCGTTCGAAAATTGTAGCAGAGCGTGGTGAAACCAGCAATCAGTAGATTTGTTATTTGAATCTATTGTCGAGGTGTGTTCCCTACTTGTTATTGAACTGTTTTATTGGTTTTAATACGTGGTACACCGAATTCATTGGCTATTGTTTTATGGATGCACCAATTTAATGTGACAATTTATGGAATATGGCTGCTATCTAATTTTTGTTTTGAAATGGTATATGATTACTATGTTTTTGGATTTATGGAGTTTATGTCACGGTGCAATTGAATTTTGGAATTGAAATACGATGGAATAGCTCTGATCAAGCTAACTGGGCCTAATGTGACTCTTGAGGGCCCCAAGATGTTTCATTAGGTCGGCTTTCCTTTGCTGTGTGCTTAGGGTAAGCTATATGGACTTATTGACTTGGGCTTAAGGATACAAGCTTCAGAGCCTATCCTTAAGTCGGCTTTCTTTTTGCTATGTGCATAAAGTAAGCTATATGGAAAATAATTTTGGGAACTACTGATGGTGTACCAGAAAAGGGTTTAAACTATGATTTTCAAAAAAGTTAAACTCTTTTACGAATTTGTGAGATTACTGGACTATGATTTGTACCTATTGTGATTTTATGGAAATGTTGGGACACACTGAGCCTAGCTCACCTTTTGAAAATGTTTTCCCCTTTCAGATACTGTTGGGTAGATACCTTGGTTCGAGCACTTGGAGGATCAACATATCTCTTGAAGTAAATCAGATTGTAATGTTTTTATCTGGCAAGTTTACTTTATTTTGGTGACATGGACCTTATTTTAAAATATCGGATTTTATAATGATAACACTTTTGCTACTACTGCTCGGTTTATTGTGATTTTGAATTTGAAGACATGTTTTAAATTAAATTATTATTTATTTGTACTATATTTACGAGTTGGTTTTTGATAGTATAAATTGTTTATAATTTCATGTTTTTATAATGTGATTTTATATTGATGGAATAACGGTTGCGAAAAATGTCTTTAATAATTATAATGTGATCCACTAGACTTAGTCGAAACGCATAGGCCGGGTCTAGGGGGTTACACCATCAATCCTTGAATCCCAAGTACTGTAATTATCTCGTATGCTGGAAAGGATCATGATAGAGCTCCAGATCGAAGACACATAAGAACAGTAAAAAAATAAGTGATTTATGGATTCAAGTTCTTCATTACGTAGAATGCATAAACGATTAGTAGTGATCCCCATTCTGAATAGTCTATCCCGAGTAGGAAGTCGATAGAGGAGAATCATCCAAGAAATCATACTATGTTTAGGAATATGAAGAGGAAACCAAAGAATTTTCTGCCAGGGAACCTTGTCTCTATGTTCCCTTATTTATTCCCATATGTCTTTCGTTTTAGAGAGTCCAGAAGAAATAATTGGGAGGGCCTCTTCTCTAAGCTTAAGAAGCTTTCTGATGCTCCAACTAAAGGAATTACTAACATTGATTTCACTTAAATCTCTGTTTTTAATTACATAACAGTGAAGCCAAGCAACCCACAAAGATCCGTTACCTGCCAGGATTTTTCTAATGAGTTGAATCATGCAAGCCTTGTTCCAAGAGTTAAGATTCTTCAAGCTGAGACCTCCCTCAGATTTGGGGTAGTTTAATCTGTTCCAGCTGATTCTGGCACCTTTGGCAGCTTTATTCGATCCTTTCCAAAGGAAACAAGAGCATAGTTGCTCGAATCGATTGATTACTTTCTGAGGAAGAATAAATTGCTAACACCAGAAATTAACAACACTATATAGGACAATTTTAATAAGTTCAAGCCGTCCAGCATAACTAAGGAATTTTCCATACCAATATTGAAGTCGAGCTTTAATGTTGTCAATGAGAGGAATACAATCAGTTTCTGTAAGTTTTCTAGTGACAAGAGGAACACCTAGATATCTTACAGGTAAAAATCCGTGCTTAAAGCCAGTGGAAGATTTGATTGAATCAAGAATTCTAGCTGAAATTCCAGCAGCAAAGAACTCAGTCTTGCTGACATTGAGGTTGAGACCAGACAAGGTATAAAAGTGATTGAGAACACTGGTAACACCAATAATAGACTCAAGGTTTCCTTTACAAAATATCAATAGATCATCAGCAAAAGCAAGATGAGTGATTCTAAGTTTTTTGCACTTTGGGTGAAATCCAAAAATGCCTTTGGCAGCAGCAAGGTTAAGGATTTTAGATAGAATGTTCATAGCCAGCACAAAAAGAGTTGGAGATAGTGGGTCTCCTTGTCTTATACCTCTCTGGCCTTTGAAGAATCCTATTAAAGTTCCATTAAAGGAAATGAAATACCTTGCATTTCTATAACAAGCTTCAATCCATCCTATGAAGGTGGATGACATACCAATGGCAAGAAGAATAGAGTAGATGAAATCCCAATTAAGAGAATCAAAAGTTTTTTAAAGGTCAATTTTGACAGCAGACCTTGGAGAAATGCTTTTCCTACCATAACCTTTTACCAGTTCTTGAGAAATAAGAGTATTGTCAACAATATATCTATCTTTCACAAAAGCAGTTTGGTTGAGGGTGATAAGATCAGGCAGCAGCAAAGAAATTATTTTAACAAGAATTTTAGTGATAATTTTGTAGACCATTGAACAACAGGAGATGGGTTTGTAGTCTTTAACTTTGCTAGGATATGGAATTTTAGGAATCAAGGCAATAATGGTGGAGTTAAAAGTGGACTCTTGAAAGAAGAAGATAACAACATTGATAACATCCTCCCCTACCACAGACCAAGAATATTTGAAGAACATAGGAGTGAAACCATCTGGGCCTGGAGCTTTATCATTACCTTGGCTAAACAATGATTCTTTAATCTCTTCAGCAATAATAATCTTTGTAAGTTCAGTGGCAGTCTCAATAGGCAGAGAAAAACGGAGTAGATTCTTCAAGAGAGTAGAATCAGCAGGAAGAACATTAGGGTCAGAAGTCCTTAATTGATTCTTGAAGTAATCAATGATTTCATTTGCCATATCATCAAATGAATCTAATATTTTGCCCTCATTGTTAGTTAGAACCCTAATTATATCTCTTTTAAATTTAGAGGTAATAGTAGAGTGGAAAAGTTTTGTGCATTTGTCTCCTTCTTTTATCCATCTAACTTTTGCTTTCTGTTTTAGGAACATGTATTCAGATTCCTCAAGGGCAATAAGCTCTTTTTGGACCTTTAGTTCTTCTACAATAGAATTCTGTCCATTAAGAGTTAAAATTTGAACAGTTTCCAGCTCAATTTTCTTCAGTCTAACCCTTATCGAGATTTCACTATAATTATCTTTGTTAAGCTTCTTCAGGCAAGGCTTTAAACATTTAAGTTTAAGGAAGAGTTTATGCATTGGGTTGCCTTGAATAGGTTCTTGCCAAGAGTAAAGAACTTCATCAAGAAAATTTGAGTGTTTGGTCCAGAAATTAAAAAACTTAAAAGGCTTTGGTCTATTGATTTGAGTTTCTTGGAAGTCCAAACCAAAGCCATACTGTGATCAGAAGGACCTGGGCTAAAAACTCAACAAAGGAGTCTTGAAAAGAAGGAGACCAATGAGGGTTAATTAACACCCTATCCAGTTTTCTAGCAAGATAAGTATATTTTTGCTTGTTGCTCTAAGAAAAGGTGGGGCCAAAGAATGGATGATCTTGAAGAGAAAGGTCTTGTACAACTTCTTGAAAGTCAAGCATTTCAGAGGAAGAATAAGGGCCAAGAAGATTGAAATCAGATCTTTCTTTGTAATGAAGATAGGTGTTGAAGTCACCTCCCAAAATCCAAGGAAAAGAACCATACATGGAGTCAAGGTCTATGAGGTGTAGCCAAAGAGATCTTCTATGGGAACCACTATTACTGCCATAGATGGTAGTGATAAAGAAGGTAGTGGAATTAGTAAGGCATTTAACAGTAATACTTTGATCATTTGAGTGGCAAAGAGAAAGGCCAATGCCTTTCTTCCAGATAAGCCAAATTCTTCAATTGACAGCAGAATCATAGTTATTGAGGATATTCCAATTCCCTAGCATTGAGTGAAAAATGTTCTCAGAATTTTCTGGTTTTACTCTGGTTTCTAACAGGCAGAGAACATCAACATTATAGAGGTTAGCTCTATTCAAAACCTTAATCTGTTTTTGAGGATTGTTGAATCCTCTTATGTTCCAGAAAGAGATAATCATTGAGAAATAGAGGAGGAATGACCCTCTATATTTTTATCAGAGGTATTGTTGCTCTTATTGAGATTGTCTTTCTTTTTAGATTTGAGTTATTTGATAAGTTTGGCTACCCCAGCGGCTGCATGCCTTGTTTTTCTGATTTGAATTCTTGAGGATGGAGAATTTTCATCTACTGTGGAGAGGATTTCAAATCTGTTGGCAGACCCTCTGATAGCAGAATTAGACTTGATTTTAAGTGGTCTTTCTCTACCACGTTTAGGAATGATGCTAGGGTCCTTAATCTTTGAGGCAGTTTTAGGAAGCTGATCAGGATGGTCATCATTAACAGTGTCTTCACTAAGAGGAGGGTTAGTAGATTTATCAGTAGAGTCTTCATTTGAAATAGAATATGGAATAAGAGAAACACTTTTAGAAGAATGATCATTATGTTTTGGAGAGGAAATTCCAGAATCATTAACATGTTCTTTTCTTTTGTAAACATTCTAAATTTTTGAAGAGGGTGATTCAGGTATTGAATATTTCAATGAAGAATCTGTCAGGGGAGTTTGCAAAGATTCTGAATTATCCTGAGCAGAAAGAACAGAGTGATTGTTCTTTATCCTCCAGATTTTTGTATTAGAGGGAGCAGAGGACGTTTTGACTAAACATCCTTTTTCTGAATGACCAAAGGTGTTGCATCTCCTACATCTAGTTGGAAACCAAGGGATTTCAACATAAACAGTAGTAGAAGTACCATTAGCAAGCATCACTTCAATAGTTTCAGGAAGTTCATCATTAACCCCTATCTCAATACACACCTTAGCATATTCTAGCCTAGATTTAGAAGCAGTGATTGAGTCCATGGAAAGAGGGACTCCAAGAGCACTGCCTATATAGCTAAGGCCTTCCTTTGAAAATAGTTCAAGAGGAATATTATAGAGGTGAACCCACAGTGGCAGTCTTGATAAATCGAAATTCAGTCTTTGCAGATTGGGTTCCCATTTTCTAAGAATTAACGGTTTGTTAAGAACATGCCAAGGGCCATTTTCAAGGACCCATTCCCTAGATGACTCAGAACTGAATGAGAAAATATACAAATTATTTCCAGCTAGACTAACATGTGCTCGAGCCCCTTGAGAAGGATGATTCCATAGCTTGTCAATTGTTCACTGCAAAGTGATGAAATTTGGGGCTGCACCGAGGAATTGCCCCACCAGAGAAAATTTTCACTCTGTTGTTCCAGCTTCGAAGACCTCAGGAGGAGGCTGAACAATTAGGGTTTCTTTGGACAAATTTGGGGGAAAGTATGAAAGTGCTTGATTGGCTTGACACCCAAAAAGTTTTCTCCAATCCATACCATATTGAAGAGTGTACAGAAGAGGGCGAAATCAGACAGAAAAACGGGGGAAGCGCCGGCGACGAGACGGGAAACAGGGGTTCGATAGTCCTGCTATCGTGTGCCCAGAGAAAACGAATCGTGCGCCCAAACAAAATAAATTAGTCTCTATCTTCATCAATATTTAAAATGTAAAAAAAATGAAAGGAAAATGAAAACAAGTAAATGAGTCGATAAATGAACCAATAAATGAGTTTGTATGTGAACATAAACAAACCAAACACACACTTGTTCATATTCTTTCGTTTATGAAATGAACATAAAAATTTTGTTCATATTTGTTTATTTAACTTAATAAACGAACATTATACGAATAGTTCACAAATAGGTCACCGAACGCTATGTTAGTTTACAACGATGTATTTCTACCGACAAAAAATATTGACTTGGTCTTAATTATATCAAGTATCAGTTTGATTTGGGGCTATCTCTCCCCTTTTGTATTTAAGCTTAAGGACACGAACAAAATCTAATTTTAATTAATACTTACTTTTCTTTCGTTTTCGTTGGATGTCATCAGATTTGATTAAAAAGCGTGCACACGGCACTCAGTTTTGTGTTTAATTTGCATCTTCATATGTTATTAATAATTAGTAAAAGAACATTATACCAAATTAGTGAGATCATCCTTTTGCTTTTCAACAGTATAATAATATCAATGCACCATTCGGATACTCAAAGGGTCCTTAGCCTCATCAGCTAAGCAAAAGGCAAGAAATAATTAACAATTAACTCTATATAGAGCAAAAGGCTAGTGAGGCATAGCACTGGTGGACGGAGGGTGGACGGAGGGTGACCGGAAAAGAAAAGACGGGTTAAAGAGGCGAGTGAGGGTTAGACTATGAAAGTGAGGTGTCAAAGGGTTTGTGATTCAGAATTTAAGTATAATTTTTGGATTTAAGATTTGAATATAATTTTGAATTTAATTTAATTTTTATTTTAATCTTATGTAGCGTATATATTAATAAAATAATAATAATAAATGTTACACCATAGAAAAATATTAATAAATAAGTCAGACTGATTAAAATAATAGTAACTCGAAAGTTGAATGATTAAATTAATTTTTTTTTTAAATTTTAGTAACTGAAATAGAAATGAAAATATTATTGAGTATATTTTACCGAACAAAATAAAGAACCGGACACAGAAAAATAGGCAATTAAAAAGGGTCGGGAAAATGGCGGAAAAGGGCAAAAAAGGGCAAGCAAAAGGCCAAAAGAACAAGATGCAACACTTTTAAATCTCAGCCGTAGAAATAATCGATTCAACCATCGGTCACCATTAACGAAATGTGAAAAAGAAAACCCGGAATCGGATCTTGTTGGTAGATTCTTTGCCATACAGCGGCGTTGTATTCGGTACACAAAAAGAAAAATATTAAAAAAAAATCGAAGAAAACATTGCCTACATTGCAGCAATATCATCAGCAGCAGGCGGAGTTGAAAACTTTTAGCGGTTTGTTCGAATACCATTGGTTGAGTTTTCTATAAATATCATAATCGCAAAAGAGGGTCAATTTTTCCTTATATATATATATATTACTGGTGTTCCTTTTAAGCTAGCCTTTCTCTATTATTCAGATCTCAAAAGGTTCGTTTACCATTTTTATGTTTGATTGTTCGTCTGGAGTTATGATTGTTGAAATCTAAACTATGGGTTTTGTTTGTTTATCTGAAATATGATATGGGTTTGATTTCTTTGATTTTTTCCGATGTTCATTGTATTGAGGTGCAGTATGATTAGATCTGTTGCTTTCTGTTTTTTTATTTGATTTAACATGATCTTTCATTTTCAACGTGGAACTTCGGATTCTTGTTTCTAAGCATTTTTCTATATTGTTTTTAGGATGTAATTTTCTCGAGTGAAATCGGGACTTTTATTACGATTAGGATGGCCTCTGCTATTGTTTTCGGCCTTTGATTTGAAGTCATAATTAGCTCTGTTTGTTCCCTTTGCTTTTCCTGTTTTATAGAGTGCGATGGCAGCAACATCCGCAACTACCTTCTCCATTGGATCGGCCATCTCGGTCGGAAGCAAGGGGAGCCGACTTCCACAAACAAAACCTTCGGCTGCAAGGTTCGCCTCCCAGAATTCACTTACAAGTTTCAGTGGCCTCAAGGCAGCAACATCCATGAGTTATGAAACAGAAGCCTCTTTCATCGGCAAGGAAAGCAGTGCTGCTCTTCAAGGCTCTTTTGCGCCGAAAGCGTGGAAAGCAAACCAGGAGTCTTGTCGTGGCCTACAGCCCGTGGCATCGTACAAAGTGGCTGTACTTGGAGCTGGAGGAGGGATAGGTCAGCCATTGGCACTTCTAATCAAGATGTCCCCGCTAGTTTGAGTGCTGAACCTATACGATATAGCTAATGTCAAGGGAGTTGCTGCTGATCTCAGTCACTGCAATACTCCTCCTCATGTTCAGGATTTCACCGGTGCTTCAGAATTAGGGAGTTGCCTGAAAGGTGTGAATGTAGTGGTTATTCCTGCTGGCGTTCCCCGGAAGCCTGGTATGACTCGTGATGACCTCTTCAACATCAATGCCAACATTGTTAAAACCTTGGTTGAGGCTGTTGCCGATAACTGCCCCGATGCCCTCATCCATATTATTAGCAATCCGGTCAACTCCACCGTGCCAATTGCCGCTGAAGTTCTGAAGCAGAAGGGTGTTTACGATCCCAAGAAGCTTTTCGGTGTCACGACATTGGACGTTGTCAGAGCCAACACCTTCGTTGCTCAAAAGAAAAACCTTAAGCTCATTGATGTGGATGTTCCAGTTGTAGGAGGACATGCTGGTATCACCATTTTACCACTGCTGTCGAAGACGAAACCTTCTGTTAGCTTTACCGATGAAGAAGTGGAACAACTAACTGTTCGGATTCAAAATGCCGGGACGGAGGTTGTGGAGGCAAAAGCAGGTGCAGGGTCTGCCACTCTGTCCATGGCCTATGCAGCCGCAAGATTCGTCGAATCATCGCTTCGCGCTTTGGATGGAGATGGGGATGTCTATGAGTGCTCTTTCGTGCAGTCTGATCTGACCGATCTTCCATTCTTTGCATCTAGGATCAAGCTCGGAAGGAACGGGGTTGAAGCTTTGATTCCATCTGATCTCGGAGGGTTATACGAGTATGAAGAGAAGGCACTGGAAGCTCTTAAGCCAGAATTGAAGGCCAGCATAGAGAAGGGAATAGCTTTTGTCCAGAAGCAACCGATTACTGCTTAAAAACTCAAGTTTTCGATGCATCTAAACTCAACTCGGGGGTGATAATAAGGTCTGATAATTTTGTTGTGGATCTATACCTACATCAATGGTTTCAGTTTTGCAGAATGGAAGTCTTTTTTTCAGTTTTCCTTTTCCAATTACATCACAGAAATCTCAAATTTAGAAAGGCAGTTTGATGTTGAAGATGAAAAGATTATTATCTTTTCTGAGTCAAAATTTGTAGAACTTGTGACAGTCCCAAATAAATGCTAAATTATTTTGTATAAATAAACACTATTCTTAATTGTATAACTACTTTTTGTATTTTTTTAATTATACGATTTACTAATAATTTATACATAACTTTTAATTATACGACTTTTAAATTTTGTTTGTTATAAGATTTTATAATATTTATTTAATTCAATTTTATAAAAAAATAATGAAATAGAATTAGAAATACATTTAGAGTTTAAAATAATTAGAGATAAATATATATAAAATAAAATTTGTATAGGATAGACAATTCATATTTATACAAATAAAACTAAGTTAAATCCGAGGTAAAAAATGATAACATAGTTTTAATTTTTTAGTTATTTAATTTTCATATATATATATATATATATATATTTGAACATTTTTATATTTTAAATGTAGAATATTTTTGTTTTTTTTAAATGAAATAAGCCATTGAACTTAAAAAAATCAATTAGGTCTTCAAATTTGACAAAAAAATCAATTTAGCCCATTTACCATGTCATCAGTTATTGTAGACCGTCACGTTTGTACCATAGACTACCACGTCAACATCATAATCAACGATTAAAATTATTAGTCAAAATATCATATTAGGTTTGTTTTTCAAGTTTAAGGGTCATACAAAATATAAAATAATTTGAGATCTACTTTGATTTTTTTAAACTACAGGGCCTCTGATATATCTTTTTACCTATCTATTATATTTAAAACGTAATACAATTGAAAATATGTTTTATCGTTCGAAAAGATCTATAGTCAATCAATAACTTTGCATTTTAAATCATCCCCTTTTCAAGAGCACAGTGATTGAAAGTTTGGGATTCTTGAATGATCAAAAGAATCCAAAAAACAACAATATTAATCTTTCAAGCAACAATAATCAGCTAATTAATTCATATCTATATGAAGAATTAGGTATACTAAGAGGCTGCCTCAGTTTCTACTACCCTTCTGTGAAAGTTCCGATGGCAACCACAAGCGGCACACATTAAAGCCCCGGTCGTCCTTTCTGCATCGCTTGCCATAAACTCCCGACAACCATTGACGGCGTATACTTCGATGTTTGCCGCGTGATTCTTGGAACCCTTTAGATCCAGCCTATACGTTACGACTAAATCTAGCGAATTATATTAATGATCTCAAATAATTTTAAAAATCGTAGTAATATTAAATAAGCAAAATCAAACAACGTAAGACATAAAATCCCATTAGTATAAAAAAAATATGGTATGACGTAAGTAAATCAAATATCAAGTATAGCAATAAAATTTATACATTAGTAGCAAATCAAAATACTTCATAAAACATGTAACACAAAATAACACAAGACACATGTAACCAAATAAAGGCAGGCTGGAAGATAGAAACATTACAATAAAAATATTATAGGTGATGTGTCGATCCTCCAAGTGTCAGGTCAAAGTGTCTATCCAAAAATATCCGGGAAAAAAAAATTTGGGAAGTGAGTTTGGGAGCCCAGTGTGTTCCAATAGTGTAAGTAAAACGTAACAGTTAAAAAAATGAGGAAGTAGTTTAGTAAAGTATCATAAAAGTCGTAGTGAAGTTCAATTTTAAAACTCATAATTACCCTTCTCCCGTACACCAAAATGCAGTTTCCCATAATCACATCCATAAAGGCTTACCATATATCCGTTGGGTACATGAGTCAACCTAAGGGAACATCTTAGGGCCTGAAAGCCTACCCAAGAAAGTGCTTGGGGCCTCGGAGCCTACCCAAGGGTCACCTTAGGTCCGTAAGGAATTACCAGTTTGATCAAGGTTGAACCTCCATACTCCAGTATCCTACCCAAAACAGTATCTCAATAAAACAATTCACATAGTAAGCAGTAAATTTTATAGTCCATAAATCGACATAATCATATTTTCCAGTGAAAACAAGTAACCAGATAACATATATCAAATAGTCATGGTTCATAATCAGTCAATCAGTAAATTAGTAAATCGTAATATCGAGCTGTTAAAAGATTCAATAAATCAGTAATTTTGGTAAATCATATAGCACATAGGGAACACACCTCACAAAAAGGGATCAGTCGATAAGTCTAATGAGCATCTGCCTCGCGACGCTCTGCAGTAGTGCTCGAACCTAATTCATAATGCAACAGAGTTATTATCCGGATAATATTTTAATTCAAATATTCTTAGGGTTTACGGATCATACAAGTAATCAATGGCTCACGAGGTCGAACGAATCGAGAGGAGCTGGGTCGAGCTGTCGAACGAACGGGAGAGTCACGAGCACTTTCACATAATAACATACAAATTAATCTTTGTCCATAATTTAAAATGTGCTTAGATAAAATGCTTAAATATATATATGCATGTTCGGGTTCAACGGTCAATTCGGAGGCTTTCAGGTTCGAATTTGACAAAACAGACTTTAGATTCGGACTCGGAATGTCAAAAAACATAAAATATGACTTTTTCAAAAAATTTGACTTTTTGGTCAATGTCAAAGTCAACCCTAGTCAAAGTCAATAGGCATATTCAGTCAAAGTACGGTTGAATCAGTTCGAACCTGTTCAATCTGAATAGATCGGTTCTAGAAGCATCCTGGACCAGCCGAGAAGCCCAATGCGCAGGGGCAACGCGTGACTGCGCGTGCGGCGACGACAATGGCCTTTGAGGACGTCTGATTTCTCCTCGGACAATTTTTCTCCAAACATAACTCAAATCAACACCAATATTCGATTTAAAACTACTAAAATATTCGAAATAGGTGATCGAACTTATCCACACCGACGATGGAGGAAAATGACGACGATGAGGTGACCCAAGGGGGGTTGGGTCTTAAGTGCACGGCGACGGGGAGGCTAACAGCGGAGGCGGTCCGGTGAAACAATGTCTAGACTGGCCGAAATCGAGAGAAAAACCGAGGCGACGGGGTGAGTTTTAGCGAAGCTTTAGGATGAATTTTACGGTAAACGACGTCGATGTTTGGTGAAAGGAGGCTCAGGTTTCGATTGTCAGTCGATGGCGAGTCGGATGAAGGTGTTGGTGCGCTCAACAGCGATTAGACGGCGATGGATTTGGCGGAGTTAGGGAGCGACGAGTTAAGTTAGGATTTGGGAAATTGGGGATTGAGGTTTCAAATCTAGAAAAAATGGGATTAGTTTTGGGTTATAAGAGTCTTAATCAAATAAAATATATTTTTATTATTATATTATACTAATAGTGGCCTAGTCTAGTTGGTAAAGACATGGGTGGTCATACTTGGGGATAGGGGTTTGTATCCCCTTACCAACTTATTTCTATTTTTATATTTTTTCCGCTTACCTGAAGAATGAGAAAATTCAGGGTTAAGTCCATGAACCTCCTAAATTACCGAAACTAACCCAGAAATTCAAAAATATTCATTTTGGTTTCTTAATTAAATTAAAGAGAAAATAACCTCAGTGACCGAAAATGCCTTATAATATACAATTTTAACCAACTTTTTTTGGATTTGCCAAAATGACCAACAAATTTGCAACACGATCTCAAATTCACAACCCAGTTTCCAATTTTGCAACGCGAATTTGTAAATCGCAACACAGAAGTCAAATTCGCAACGCGATAGTCAAATCCGCAACACAAAAGTCAAATTTGCAACACAAAAGTCAAATTCGCAACGCGAAACACGATATTAATTTCGTAACACAAATGTAAACAGTATTATTGTAAATCATAACCTAAAACCCTAAATCACAACTCAATCTCATCTCCATCTCTCCCTCTCTACGGTGACATCTGTCTCCATCTCCGACGAAATCCATCCCCATCTCCGGCGAAATCCGTCTATCTCCATCTCTCAGAGCAACCCTCACAACCATTCACGGTCAGAAATGGAAAATCAACCACCGAGGGTTAGTTTTTTAATCTCTTATTTTTATTTTGAAATTTTTGTATTATTATTAGATTTTTATTATATTGATGATAAATTTACTGGTAATTTCAATATATATAAAGATTAACCATTTCACTAAGATTGTTTAGTAAATTCATTCGGTTGCTGCTAATACTGCTAAACTGTTTAGTCTTTAACCCTGTGAAGTTAGTATTTGTCTTTGTTTTGTCTTTTTGTTGAAGAAATGCAATTCATTCAAGTTTCAATTTGCAGAAGAATAGTTTTTGAAACTTAAATTCGCAACACGAAAATGAAAATCGCAACGCGATTTTAGTTTCGTGTTGCGATTTTCTCGTTGCGATTTTCATTTTCGCGTTGCGAATTTAAGTTTCAGAAACTACTCTTATTCTGCAAATTGAAACTTGAATGAATTGCATTACTTCAACAAAAAGACAAAACAAAGACAAATACTAACTTCACAGTATTGCTAATTTAAGTTTCAAGAATAAACTACTACTCTTTATATTGTCCTTGAACCTGCACTAAACTTATATGTTGTCTTTTTAAATGTTTATATAAGTGCTTACTTCTGGAATGTTATTTGATGCATTTTGTGAACTATGATGGAATAATGACAGCATGTGAATACCGTGCTAGTTTGAAACATATTTGGCTTTGTTTTCACTGTTTAATATCATGTCTGTTTATAGTGTATAATTTGTAGTTTTTGGTATATCTAACTTGGTATGTTTATTGTTTTTGTAGAAATTTTTTTCGGATGCATTGACCTTAAGGAATAAATTAAGCCTAGCCACTAAAATTGTATCGACGCTTACACCTCTACAAAGAAAATTGTTTGATGATACTTGCTTCGGGCCATGGCTGAAAGTACAACATACGGGTGGAGATGTTATGTTGACACATTTGTTTCTTCAGACCATGACTAACGATCTACCCGAGAGGATACAACGTGGTGATGAAGAGATATGGTTTCATTTTCCTCCGGCACCGGCATATACTTGTTTTGGGCGGGAGGAGTTTTGCTTAATCATTGGTCTACGCTTCAGACACGATGAAGTAACCCGGTACACTAGTCATATCTCCCGCCCATCATGGTTATCTCGGGTTTTTCCTGAGCTGGCAAAGTCAAAGCTGAGTTTACACGTCGACGACTTGAAAAGATTATTTGTTAAAGATGGTTTTACTCGGATGGATGACATTGATGTTGTCTGAGTATGCCATTTATTACTTTTGCATGCCGGCTTTTTAGGCAAAGAGGGCAGACAACCTATCTCTGAGGATCTAATATTATTGGTAGATGACCTAAATGCATGGAACCTGTTTCCGTGGGGTTCATATCTATGGAAATCTACCTGGAAGAAGTTGTCGTCTACCTTTGAGGACCGAAAAAGTTTGCGGGGTGATGGTTCTAAATACACTTTGACAGGCTTTACTTGGGCCTTTATGGTAAGAATTTATATATAATGTTTCCAAAATTATAATTAATTATTTAAAAATTACTAATGTTTGTGTATTATATTGTTTGTAGATTTGGATATTTGAGGCTTTCCCAAGCATACATACATATGCGATAAAAAGATCAAATGATATTCCTAGAACTATTACCTGGAAGGGGATCTGCATGTTGGATTGGGAAGTATACGACGATGAATAATGTAAGTTAACACACAAATAATATCATATATAAACAAGTTATTACTAGTACAAGTTTAACTTTGTTTGAGCTTTTATATTGTTAGGAGGCCAACTATCCATTACAGAGGCTGACACCCACAAAGGCTGAGCTTGCCACTGATTGGTGGCAAGCTAGTAAGCGGTTTTTTGATGGGACGGATGATGAGCACCCCCCCACTTTAAGAGCCATCACCTGATCAAGCCTCTTCTCCACCTCCACCATCACCTATTCTATCACATCATCGAGCCTCTTCTCCACCATCACCTCATGATAAGCGACAGGCAAAGAGGCCACGACATTTATCTCCCTATTCTCCACCTCCACGGGATGAGTTAGGGGAGTTACGTGATGAGGTCGGTGCTTTGCGTCATGAGGTCGGTACTTTACGTGAATATAATGGTGCACGGCGTGATGAGGTTCGATCTTTACGTGGTGAGGTGGATTTTTTACGCGATTACAATGGTGCGCTACGTGGTGAGGTATCTACTTTACGTGATGAGGTTGCCGCTCTACGCGAGATTGTTTCATCGTTGCAGAATCAGGTTCATACTCTACGCAATGAGGTAAATTTGTTTAATATTATACTAAAAATGCAAATAACATTTTTTCGGCATTATTTATTTATTTATGTATTAATTTATTTTCAGCGGCCCGATAAGGTAGATGCTTTACGTCGGGTTTTTCTTGTACGACGGGGTTCACGCATCAGACGTCATGCACGTGCCATTACGTATCCTTTTACCCCACTAGTGTCAAGACTCCGTAAGAAGAAGCCCGATGCACCTATCATCATTCAAGAGGCACCTCATGTCGTTCAAGAGGCCCCTCTCATCATCGAAGAGGTCCCTCCCACCGTTTAAGAGGCCCCTGTCATCGTTCAAGAGGTCCCGTCTGCTATTCAAGAGCCCGATTCACATGGCATCATATATCGACATATTGATAAACCCCCTACCGTGCCCGATATGATGGATGCGAGTTGGCTTTCGTATGTGTTACCGGCTAGTACCATTCCTCAGCATGAGAGGGAAACACTACCGTACACAATTACGAATAATACCCTTTGGGCTAAGACCGCAGTTGATTTTTATCTATATGAGCGGAGCAAGGGGTGTTATTCTGACCTATGTCAACTCGACGATGTTATGCATTTGTTTCTTGATCGGTCTTGGTGGGGTATTTTATTAGGGGTTGAAGATAATGGCTATATCGAAGGGGTGGTAAGTCTTATATTCTTCTTATATTGCATTTTGATTAATTTTTTTAAATTATTAATAAATTCACTAATATATGTATTTTTTTTATAAAATACCATATTGATGCATGGGTGTCACGTCTTCTAATAATAAGGAAATTGAGGAAAATAAGAAATACTCGATGGACTATTATGCCGACGTCTTTTCACGTATACGTTGGGTAATAGAAAAGCTAAACTTTATCCTGCGTGGTGGGAGGTCGATAAGGTTAGTATTTATTTTTTGAATATTTTAAAGGTTTTCATAAATTTTATTTGATGTGCGCAATTATTTATGATTGTAGGTGTTTATCCCTGTTTTGGAACGTCGTAATTGGTTTCTCGTCGAGCTTCAGCTCCCATCCCTGAAGACAATGGTATATGACAGCATGTTGAATTACATACCATTGTCTGATTTGAGAGATATTATTTGTAAGGGATGGAGCGCTCATTTGGAGAAATACTTGGACGCGATTGATTATTTGACTAATTCTGGAAACAAGAAGCCAACAAAGTTCAAAGTTACAATGATCAGAGACGATATCGTGCCACAAAAAATAGAGGGAGCCACAGGAGATTGTGGTCCTCATGTATGCATGTGCTTGGAGCGTTTGACGACAAGAAGTAAACACCTTCTACCTCCCACAGATAGAGATAGAGGCACAGTAGGCTTATGGTTTCGGCATTTTATGGCTCGAGCGATATATGCAAAACGTTGCCTACCTGCATCCGCGTGCTGAAAGTTTGCATAAACAATTGGTAAGTTTGAGCAAGTGTTGTTAACATATATACTCTTTGTTGGTTTGAAAATATTTGGTTAAGTACCTAGAATTCAATAATTTGTTGTTTGTTGGTTTTAGATGTGTAGAAAATGTTGTTTGAACAAATGTTTGGTTTCTACAGGTTATTCCTGACGTGAGCTGCGTGAAATTAATGTATTTGTGCATAAACAACAGTCTGGGTACACTTTCTTTGCTTGTTTAATTGAATTTTACATTAAAAGTTGATTTGTTTAATTGATGAGGAAATAAGAATTATTTTTTGCTTGTTTAATTGATTTGTAAAAGTTGATTTGTTTAATTTGATGTGTAAATAAGAATTATTTTTTTGCTTATTTAATTGATTTATAAAAGTTGATTTGTTGTTTTAAATTCAATCTGCATTATGTTGAAGGCAAAAAAGATCTGTTGAAGGTACAAATTCGCAACGCGAAAGGTAAATTCACAACGCGAAAGGTAAATTCGCAACGTGAAAGTAAAATTCGCAACGCGGAAGTAAAATTCACAACGCTAAAGTTAAATTCGCAACGCGAAATAAGTGTTGCGATAGTCAAATTCGCGTTGCGATTTTCGATTTGCGATTTCGCGTTGCGAATTTGACTATTGCAACGCTTATTTCACGTTGATCGCAAGATACAACATCAAGTTATATACAACATCAAACACATTCCAAGCTATAAATACAAGCTAAGGACACTTGAAGAAGCAAGAGAACAACTATCAAAGCAATTAAACACAAGAGAAAATCCAAACATGATAACAACTGAACAGATCATAGCAATGTTCAAACTCAAGTTACTAATGAATGTCTAACTGAAAATGTATGCATTCACACATAAAATACACATAATACAACGTTTGCATTTAAAAATCACCTAAGTTAATAAGTCCCAAAAGGTGAAGCCGGTTGTGATTGGGATTTTGATTTTGATTGCGATTTTGATTTCCTTTTGCTTGGCACCATATGAGTTTTGGATTTTGATGAGGATCCATTTTTTGGTAGAGGAAAAGATGATTGTGATGTCACTGGTGATCCACAAGTCAACCTTGTATGACCACTTTCCTTGCACTGACTACATGTCGATATCTTATTCTCTTCACCCTTAGACGGTATACGATCGTGATTTTTTGGTCGGCCAGGTAGCCTGCTATCCATGACTGGTGGTAAAACTATTTGTAAGTCATCTGGTATATCCCACTCAGAAGGATGTGGACATGGGTAGACAATATCGACATAAGTCTGTCGATATACTTCTGTAGTGTAGCAATCCATAGCGTATGCGCTTGAATCATCTTGGTTTAGATGAAGAGCAACTTTTATAATATGGCCACACGGATAACCAGATGTTTGCCATTTCTTACAACTACACGTCTTTGCATTTAGATCGACAAGCCCATTTAAGTTATTATCCAATACTTCAAACAAAGTATTTGAACATGGTTCAACTCTCCATGACGTTGACTTCACAACACATTTTGTTATCTTTTTTTCAGTCCATGGTGTAACACGACATTCCATTGTTCCTGTAAATTTAAATAAATAATACTTAGTAAAATATATGATAAGTTACGAATTTAAAGAAATAATACTTGCATGGTTTCTTTTCTTGTAGTACCACTGTTGAATAGAGGCTCAAAAAAACTCCATTAACATAGTAATGGGTAATTTCCAGGAATGACAACTTAGAGCGTTGATTGATTCTGCACTATTAGACGTCATGAAACCATATCTTGTTCCAAGTTGATGTACTCTTGACCATATTTCAAACCCGACATCTTCTAGTGTTTGAGCACATTGAGGCAAAACACGTCTTAAACAATTTATATGCTTATTAAAATCCACTTCCCGATAAGCTTTTACAGCCTTCCAGTATGTCCATTTGTGATTTTTTATACCAGCAGACCTTGATTTTAGATTTCTGTACAAATGAACACCACAAAGTCCATGAAAAGCATATGGGAAACACCTTGTAACAGCATTGTCAATTGAGTTTGCCCTATCAGATATGATTGTCAGATTGCTAATAGGACCTATGCAATCCCTTAGATGCCCCATAAACCATGTCCATGAATCAAAGGTTTCAGATTTGCCAACCCCGTAAGCTATTGGCAGTATCTCATTGTTAACATCCATGGCTACTGCTAATAAGTTTATTCCAAGGTATCAACCTTTCAAATGTGCTCTGTCAACTATAATAAATGGGTGCATGCAAGTAATAAACAAACGAATCTACAAAATCATATACACGAGAAATATAATCATTTAAATGTGAAATGCATGCAACTAACAAAAATGAGTCAACAAAATCATATAATTATAATTATAATTATTTACTAACCGTAGCACCAATGGCGATAAACAGCAACTCAAAGCATCCATCTCTATCTGTTTTGATATGAGTTACCGACCTAGGATTTTTAACTTTAAATTGTGACAATAAGCCGGCAGTTGGGCAAACGATGCTTCTGGCGACGCCCTCAACAATTCCAAGGCATAAAATTTGGCTCTCCAAGCTTGAGAATATGAGATACTAATCTTGAACCGAGCATTCATGTCAGTCATAATTTCATGTCCCCGATATACCCTTCCATTAAAAAACATTAACTCAGCCAGAAAACCACCCAACACCTTTTTGTTTGCTTGTCTATGGTAAGGAAAAACTTGGATTCTTGAACATGTATGTTTATCAATAAAAGTCCTAACTTGAAACATTTCACAATCTTTTATCCTCTTTGCAATCATACGCCACGTATAGTTTTTGTCAATTATACACTTTGTTTCGAAACGATCTTTGCTTAATTTGTTAACTTTTAGTTGATAGCCATCTTCCACACATTTCGTATACAAAGCTATCTCCAAGTCTTCCTTTATATCAAAACAATCATCTTTCTTGATACGAATAACTTTTGTGTAACAATCAACTGCTATCTTTACCAGCTCTTCTTCCGGTATCTGAAGTAATTCTGGCATATTCCAGTTATACTCCCGTGGTATTTTCTTCTTTTTCTTTTATTTGGGGACTTCTTTTTTTTCAGGGTTATATGAATTACAAAATGGATGTTCAACATGTTCATTCACAGTCGTAACTTCCTCCTCATTATCATCAACAACATCTTCCTCGGCAGCGACTGTTTCATCATCAAAATTCAGGTATTGACCAATATTAAAATCATTACATGCAGGGTTTGTTTCTTCTTCCATCACATCATCAAAATCCGAGTATTGACCAAGATCAAAGTTCGGGTATTGAACAAGATCAAATTTCGAATACTGACTAGTACTCACAATTTTTCTGTTGGCTCATAATCATCTAACTGGTCAATACGAAAACCAGAATTTGGTGCTGAAAGTTTATTGGGATTTGGATTAGGAAAAGGTTGTGGGTTTTGAGATTGTGTTTGATATTGTGTTTGGTATTGGAAATGTGGTGAAACAAAATTTTCTTGGTGATGAAATTGTGGTGGAACCATTAAATTTTGAGGTTGATAACAACGTTGTACATTGTGAGCACCATAAACTGGGGTTGAAGAACCTAGTTGATTACTACCCGCAACTGACCCAACTTCACTACTTCTAGGTTCAACAACATACAATGTAACATCATCTTCTTACGAAACACTAATGTAAGCAATGAATCGTTCAACATCTTCATTGTCGGTTAACAAATAAACTTTACCTTTTCTCTGATAAGATAGCCTAAATCCACTTAGAGGCTCTAAATTCAATTTCTTTGTAACACGTAACATTAGAGTTTCATAAGTTAACTTTTTTAATGACAGTTTTAGTTGAAGATTCATGGGTAAAGGCACATATTGTAAAACACCATGAACATTCTCCCATGACCCTCCAAAACACAAATCTATCCAAACATGATCAACATTAGATGATTTCTTTCTACAAATTGTAAATTAATTTACTAAACAAACGAGCTATAAACTAGATATCATCACTAACTTAGAGAAAACATACCTTTATTAAGTTGATAGTTGATAATTTGGGAGAGAAATCATTGAAAAATTATATAGAAATAAAATTATGTAAAAAAAATTAGAGATAGGGAATGATGTCGTTGGATATAGGAACGAATGTCGCCGGAGAGAGTGATAGATGGAGATGGAATGAGTTGCGATTTAGATATTTAGGTTATGAGTTGCTGCTGCTGCGTTATTATATACCCAAAACATTTGTGTTGCGAAACTAAAACCTGTTGCGAAATTAAATTCGTGTTGCAAATTCGAAAATCTAGTTGCGAATTTGAAATTCAGTTGCGAATTTGAAATTTTGTGTTGCGAATTTGACTATCGCGTTGCGAATTTGACTTCTGTGTTGCAAATTTGAAATTTCGCGTTGCGAATTTGACTTCTGTGTTGCGATTTACAAATTCGCGTTGCGAAATTAGAAACTGGGTTGCGAAATTGGAGTTCGCGTTGCGAAGTTGTTGGTCATTTTGGCAAATCAAAAAAAATTTGGTTAAAATCGTATATTATAAGACATTTTCGGTCACTGAGGTTATTTTCTCTAAATTAAATGAATTATTTATATTTTAAATTTAAAAAAAAAAATTGGGATGTGACAATTATTCTGACACTCTTTATATCTCACGTTGGTAATCATCAACAACACAAGTACTACAACTTCTTTTTCCACTTTTCAGCACCACTTGACATTTCTTCATCCAAAAAAAACCTTAATTCTTGTTTGAAATGGGTTATTTTAGAGGTCCACAAGAATGCAAGCTCTCCACGTTAAGTTAAGTTACAAAATAAAGAAACCTCAAAAGAATTACCTAGCATGTACATAGAGGTGGGTATATGGCCTAAGGCCCATGGGCTATCTGTTTAACCCGCGGCTCGTGCGGGTTTTGGACATCAAAAATTGAAGTTCGTTTAAATTGAGAGCTTTTTAGCCCTGACCGTTAAACTCGTGGGTTTAATGGGTATAACCGCGGGAAGCCCGCAATAGCCCGCTTAATTTAAAATTTATAAAATTTTAGAGAAAATAAACTTAAAGAATTTTATAGAAAAAGAAAATAAATTACCTATAAATATGATGTTAATTATAACCATTGTAGTTCTTAAATTTATTAGGGCATTTGTTATAATTCTACCGTTGTTTGATATATTTTTTTCATTTACAATGTATCAAATTATTCTTCATTTTAAAAAAATAAAAGTTAAAAGATTTATATAGTATTTTTTTTCTTATAAAATTTATATCATTATCAGTTTGGTATTTAAAAATTTTTTTATTTAATTTTGACCATTATTTTTTTCATAAAGTATGTTATCCATTTCGTTCTTTAATTATAAAAAGTCACGTGATATTCTAATAATATATCACATGACACGTAATATTTGGATAAAAAATACGAAAGAAAAGTAAAAGAAAAAATTGAAAACATACTTTTCAACTTTTAAAGGCTTTTACAAAAGAAAATTTGTTATATTTGTATAATGTTTGACTTTGTTGAATTTTTCTGTTTGAATTTATACTTGCAGACACTTTTGTGTCTTCATATTATAGCCTTGAATAATCGTGTTTTATAAAAGTATAATGTGATTATTGTTTTATTTGTTTTTCAATTTAGTGATATAAGTGATTTTTTTTAATTTGAGTTTAAGTAATTATATCGTTATATATGTATATATATTAATGATTAAAAAATTAAAAAATATTATTTTATAATCATTTTTGGCTATTTAAAATAAAATTTAAATATTATTTATTATTTTGAGGGTGCTACCTTCCTTTTTAAGTTACTAAATCATTTTTAAAGGTGTAGCAAGTTAGAACATTATTTTTATTGCATTTAAAGCATTTAAAATTATTTTTATTTAACAGGTCGCATGTAAGCCCGTAAACGGACGGGCCATGGGCCTTAAAATTCAAAATCGTTTATGATTATAGGCTTTTTAAACCGCTCCGTTTAAGCTCACACCGTCAAAATCCGCGGACTAAACGGGCGGGTAGCCCGTATACCCACCTCTACATGTGTATATATATAAGGTTCATTGGCATTGTTCTAATTAGAGACGGATGAGACGAATTCATAAAATTTGGAGATAAAAATATATTTTTAATAAAAAAATATATAAAAAATCAAAATATATTATAATTTTAAATTTTTATAAGGGACGGCAGTATCATCCCTCCATGAAACCATTGAAAGAAGGACATCATCACTCCTTTTCACATACCTCCACTTTATGTTTTCTAGGGTAAACTACAACTGTAGTCACTGAATTTTTATGATGCTTTCATTTTGATTACTAAACTTTAAAATAAACATTACAATCACTACATTTTTAACTAGGGTTGTAAAATCGGGTAATCGTTTAGGTTTCAGTCGGATCCTGGCAAGTCGGGTAAAATCGGATACAAGTCAAGTCAGGTAAATTTAACACCAGATCCATATCGGGTTCAGGTCAGGTCAAATCAATTCGGGTTATTTTCAGGTTGATTTGACACCAGATCCAGATCGGGTTCTGGTCAGGTCATTTTCACTTCGGATCGTTTCCAGTTCAGATCAAAACAATTCAAGTCCGAAGCAGTTAAAAAGCAGGTTAATTCAGGTTCAGATAGACTTCAGGCGGGTCTCGTTCAGATCGGGTCGCATCATTGGCAGATAAAATTCAGGTCGGATCTCTATCAGATACAGATTGAGTTCGTTAATTTTTATTTTTGGATTAATTATTTTCTTCTTTCACGAACGTTGAATTGCAATTTGTAATTGTATATGATTTAGAGTAAATTACTAAGAATATAAATAATCATGGTTCAATTTTATGAAAAATACAAATTTGAGAATTAAATTGAACAAATATGAAATTACAAATAAAAATTTAAATAAATTAAACAACACACGTTGATAAGGGATCAAATCGAAATAATTTAAATTGTGAGGTTGAAATTAATACAAAAAAGTACTAAATTATACCCATTTAAAAAGTTATGGACCAATTAAAAAATAGGATTAAGTAATAAGTATGGATCAATTTCATATGCAAATAAAATTTGGAGGACTAAATTGAACAAATATGAAATTACAAATAAAAATTTAAAAAAATTATACAACACACATTGATGAGGGATCAAATCGAAATAATTTTAAATTGTGATGTTGAAATTAATACAAAAAAGTACTAAATTATACTCATTTAAAAAGTTATGGGTCAATTAGAAATAAGTAATAAGTATGAGTAAATTTCATATGCAAATAAAATTTGGAGGACTAAATTTAATAAATATGAAATTACAAATAAAAATTTAAATATATTAAACAACACACATTGATGAGGGATCAAATAGTAATAATTTTAAATTGTGAAATTATTACAAAAAAAGTACTAAATTATACCCATTTAAAAAGTTATGGGCCAATTTAAAAATAGAAATAAGTAATAAGTATGTGTTAATTTCAGTTGCAAATAAAATTTGGAGGACTAAATTGAACAAATATGAAATTACAAATAAAAATTTAAATATATTAAACAACACAAAAGGGATCAAATCGAAATAATTTTAAATTTTGAGGTTGAAATTAATACAAAAATGTACTAAATTGTACTCATTTAAAAAGTTATGGGCCAATTAATAAATAGAAATAAGTAATAAGTTGAGAAAAAAATTAAAACAACTAATATATATATATATATATATATAATATAAACTATATAGTTTATATATAAAGAATGTGTATTATATATATAAACTATATAGTTTATATATATATATTATGTATAAACTATATATACCATGTATAAACTATAATACTATATAGTTTATATATGAACTATTGAACTATATAGAAACTACATAGTTTATATATAAATTATATATGAATTATATATAAACTATACAATTTATATTTATATTTTATATATAATTATAAATAATATATATTGTATAAATTATATAGTTTATTAATATAAATTATATAGTTTATATATATATAGTAGATATGATTTAGGGTTATATTTATATTTATATTTATATAAACTACATACTATAATTTATATTTATATACTATATTTTATACTATTTATATAAACTATAGTTTATATTTATATACTATATATATGAACTATAGTTTATATACTAAGGTTGATATTTACATATGAACTATAGTTTACATATGAACTATATATATAGTTTATTAGTGAACTATATACACTATTTATATAGTATATACTATATATATAAACTATAGTTTATATTTATATACTACATATTATAGTTTATATTTATATACTATATATTATATATATATATAAACTATATATATTATATGGTATAATTTACATATGAACTATATATAAAAATACTAAACCCTAAACCCTAAACTATACATTATATAGTTTATTAGTATATATAAACTATATGATATATATAGACTATGTGGTATATATAAACTATACATTATATATAGTTCGTTAGTATATATAAACTATATACTATATAGTTCATTAGTATGTATAAACTATATAGTATATATAAAATATATATTATATAGTTCATTAGTATATATAAACTATATATTAATTTATTAATATAAACATATATATTAATTGAAAGAATTGAAAAATATATAATGATCAAATTGAACAAATTTTAAATATGAACTATATATAACCTATAGTATATGTATATATACAATCTATTTATATGCTATATAAACTATATATGTAACCTATAGTTTATAAACAATAGTTTATATTAGTGTACTATATAGTTTATACTTTATAACCTATAATATATAATTTATAAACTATAGTTTATATTAATGTACTAGATAGTTTATATTAATATTAATTATATTAACTATATTTTATAAACTATACTATATAATTTATAACATATAGTTTATATTAATATTAACTTTATAAACTATATTTTATATTAATATTAACTTTATAAACTATATTTTATATTAATATTAATTACAAATTATAAACTATATTATATTAATATAAGTTAATATTAATATTAATTTTAATATTAATTATAAATAATTTTTTAATATAAATTTTATAGGGATAAAATTAGCGCCAAAATAGTTATTTTCTTCCTCTCTTCCCGCTAAACCCTCCCGCTTTATTTTCGATCTCTCTTCTTCCCCGCTCAGCATCCAAAACCTCTCCCTTTTATCTCGTTTTCCCTCTTTCATTTTTGTTTTCGTTTTCCCGGCCAAAATCATTTCTGTTTGCTTTTGTTTCTTCATATTTTATGATGATTTGATTGGATTTCTAAATTCTAAAATAGGTTTTCTTTAAGAGAAAGAACTTTGCTTTAATGGAGGTGTTTGAGCACTGTCTTTTTGGTCCCCTTTCATTCACAGATTCCCAGTTCATTGCGCTGCTTTTTCGTCGTTTTGATTCCCAAAAGCATTCAGCTGCGCCGAAATTTTATTTGTTCTTCGTTCTCCCCTTTTGGGTTCCTTTTTTTCAACTACAAAAAACGTTTCTTTTACATGCTGAAAGGTGGATTTGATTCAAGGAAAGAACCGATGGAAGATTTTGGTTAATATTGTGAGTGTTCAAAGTTCAAATCTTTGTTGTTCAACTGCACAGGTTGTGGAAGTAAGCATAGAGAAGATGAGTTGTTTCCCTTGCTTCAATCCTCGCTCTAAAGATGCAAGGATCGACATTGACAATGGAAGTCGAACTACTTCTAGCCAGTCCGTCGATTCCTCAGGTTCTTTTCCATTTCCCTATCTCTCATTCTTTTTTCCGTATAAAATTTGCTTATCTGGGTTCATTTGTTCTTCGTATTTTCTAACCAGTTTCCTGCGTTAAGAGATGGAAAGCAAGCCAAGAAGGTAATGTCCAGGATTTTAACACCAAATTTCGTGTTATTTCAGTGGATTTGATTAGTAATTTTTTTTTTTGAAATTCTGGTAACAGATCATAAGAATGGAAGTGATCAGGGAAAAGGCTCCAAAGGCAGTGGAGCACGTAGGTTCACATTCCTAGAGTTGGCAACAGCAACAAAGAATTTCAGAGAAGCCGATGTGGTTGGGGAAGGAGGATTCAGAAAGGTTTTCAAAGGTCGAGGAAACCGGGCAGGTAAAAATTGATGCTTTTCATTTCAAATTCATGTATCCGTTTGTCATATTTCCATAATCTGTTGTCTATTATACATATTAGGTAGCTTTTAAAGTTTGAATTGGATCATTTATGTTCTTGTAACTGGCCAGATCGTAGCGGTGAAACAACTTAATCACGATGGTCTTCAAGGCTATCAAGAATTCATTGTTGAGGTTCTTATGCTCAGCTTGTTACACCATGTTAATCTGATCACTTTGATCGTCTATTGCACTGCCGGGGATCAGAGGCTCTTGGTTTACGAATACATGCCGATGGGCAGTTTGGAAGATCATCTTTTTGGTAATGTAAACTAAATGCAGATTTCCATTGAACATGGAAGATCATCCATTGTTTCTTGCTACTTTTCTTAGTGTCCCTTATTATGTTTGGAGGCCTTGTGCTAGTGTGTACTGTAATTTAATAATGCAGAACTCTAGGTCTCATTCTAGATTTTCGCTATTGATTTTGGAGCCATGCAAGGAGAAATTTATTTTTGAGTCTACTAATAATGTTTGCGTTGCTGAATTTTTCTTTAATTTGTGGGCATTATGTGTAAAGCTTCCATTATTTGTACAGACATTTTACCCTTCAACCAATTTCAGTATTCGTCTTGAAGCAAGAGTGCATAACATCCAAATCTGGTAGAATAGCCTTAGAATGTGTGCTTTATATGGCCGTGCATTGTGCAATCATATTCGCTATTTAATATCCCTAGCACTTGAGGATGCAAATATTTATTCGTTGATTACATGTAGTTAATCAGATCATTTTCATATGTAAAGGGATTGTTTTGTATTGTTGTGTCTAAATGAAGAAGCCAACTTCTGACCACTTATCGGCGATATCCTAGTCGCACTTGAATATTTGGCTTCTCAGAGTCAGAATTGGGCTCCTAAATCATATAATGTCGAGGTTTGCAATAGCTCACAGTCCTCACCGATGCAACCAGGGAAAGGGACCCCTCGTCGATCCAACCTCAGAAGGAGTTTGGTCGCTGTTTGAAGTTATTCAGTAAACTTTGATCAAGTAAGGTGCAGCTCATTTTTTTATTTCAGAATATAGCCTAGTTTAGAATGATCTCTTCTTTCTCGATGTTACAAGAACGAAACACATCGGTATAGGTTGTTACCCAAAGGTCGACATGATCGAACATAATATTTACCGACAAGTGAGTACATATATGAGTACATTTTGTTATGTTGACGAATTCATATTCTTATTTCCTATTGCATTTTTATTTGGTAAAATTGTTTTGTTTAGTTGATTTTATTGTAATTTTAGAGTTTACAATTGTAATAAAATTAACTTTATTTATAAATTTTTTGTTTTAGTATTTGTAATGTTATTCAAGTTTCAAATCTTTAATAAGTTCATCATTTCAACTAATATTTTTTATTTTAAAATTTCAAGTTAAGTTATACTTAAATTATTAATCAATTTTCACATTAAAAGTAAATTAGATTTATGAATATTTTAACTCAATATATATAATTTAATAAAATCATGTTCAATAAGATAATATTGATAATATTTAAATTTAATTTAGTGATTATAAATAAAATTTATAATATAAGAATTATAAATAATATAAAGAATTTGAATTAATATAAAAATCAAATTTATAATATACAAATTATAATATAAGAATTATAAATAATATAAATAATTGTAATTAATATAAAAACTAAATTTAATTATCATAAGTTTATTATAAATTTAAAATAACATAATTATATTAACTGTAATTTATTACTTATAAGTCAGGATAATATTATATCATTTTAATAACGTGTCAGTTCATTTACAGGTTGAGTCAATTACAGATTAGGTTCATAACAGGTCAGGTTGAAAACACGCCAGGTAATACCAGTTATTTACCAGGTCAATCTCGGGTTCGGGTTCATATCAGTCGGATGCAGTTCGGGTTCGGGTATCATATTTTTGGTTCAATTCGGGTTCAGGTCATTCTCAGGTCGGATGCAGGTCGGGTTCAGATCCACAATTTCCAGGTCAAACTCGGGTTCAGGTTAACACCAGTTCCGACTCAAGTCGGTTTCGGATCGTCACAGCACAGGTCAAAAACAATTTTAACTCGAATCGGTTTCAGTCAATTTTACAGGTCGGCTCAGTTTTTTACACCCCTATTTTTAACTCACTTTCATAACGGCCATTCACTAGCTGTCGTTAATGTATACTTTTTTTTTAATCTTTTAAAAGTTGAATTTAATCGTTACATAGTAAATTTGGAGTATACTTTCAAGCTTGCAATGTAGCGTGTAAGAGTAAGACTATCATTCTAATAAAGAATTAGACAAATGCTAAATGGGGATTAGTGGAGGAAAATCTTGTCTATTACACAACATTGGAAGTGACCTTCAATTATCTTTAGATATGATATTTCAACTGCCTTTGAAGATAATAGGGAATTAATTTGGACTGTGTAAAACCGATATTTTTAGTCAATGATCTTTCAAATATTATAAAAAAGTCATTAAATTTCTCAAATGATTACAAAATAGTCATTTAAATTTATCGAACGGCCATAAAATAATCTTCAACTTATTAAATTATAGAAAAATTATCCTTAAATTCATTGAAATTTATAACTATTTTAACGTTGTATGGGACCATTTTATAAATGTTAAGAATATTGGAATATCATTTTTAATATTCGAAAGACCGCTAACAAAAAAATATTTTTACATAATTCAAGGTTTCGGTGTACTTCACCCTTAATTTTATTGATAATGGATTTAAATATTACAAAAAACGCATATATATATATATATACAACATGCTCCCACCTTTGAATATCGATGGAAGGCAATGATCAAAATTAGTGATGAATTATTAGAGGGATGACATCGGTCGAGTCAGGTTGGGTTTTTTGTCAATTTGATCTGACTCAAAAATGTACACTTAATTCGAATTTGACCTGACCGGAAATATATATGTCCTCCATATGATTTTGATTCCCAAAAATGTATATTCTCAACACAACCTTATCTAATATAAAATAAGGATTTAAATAAATAATAATAAAGATTGAGTATTATAGCAATTATCCATAAATTTATTTGAGGAAATTACGTTATTACCCTTAGTCGGATCGAAGTTTTTTCAACGTCCATTTAAACTCGACCTGGCCCAACCTCACTCCTTTATAAAATTAATCCAACCCCAAAATTTTAGAAAAAAAATCGGATCATGCTAAATCATATCGGGTCAAAATTCGTCAAATCCATGTTAAATTACGGTTCTTAATTATTAGTAAAAAATGGGGATTAAAATGGTTGCAATTGCTTGATTTAATTAAATTAGTGGGTCAAATTGTGACGCCTTAAAAATCACTTCTAGTGGGCCCTTGAAACTGTGGCAACAACTCATGTCTAAGTACCCAATAACATTTTGATATTAAATGATAGAAAATTCAAAATTCTTTTGTATAATGGTGAAGTGATATCGTTCTCCAATACTAATATAATGTTTTCGTATTTACATATTTAAATAAAAATAAATAAAATTTAATCAATGTTATATATTTCAAAAGAAAATTGACTGACAAGAACAAAGAAGAAAATAAGAGAAAAATACGATAATTTTCATGTGTTTAAAACAATAAATTAAATTTGTCTTTTATAAGAAAGTTAGGGGATGACGTATATATGAGCATTTATCTTCTATTACTTATTAAGAGTAAATTCGATAGATTATATTTAAATATTTGAATAAGTTAATGTCTAACATATATGAAAAAAGATTATAATGTTATGACATGAAATTGTTATATATATATATGAGATAGGATCTTGTTACACAATGTAAAACTCTTTTAGTTACACAATGTAAAACTCCTTTAGTATTGTAAAACTCTTTTAGTTTTACACATATTTATGATCATTGGATAAGTAAAAATAGATGACTGAGATTAACAACAAATATACTCTTTTTTTCATTTAATATGTTTTATTTTATTTTTATTAATTTTCTTTTATAAATTCTTTCTTTCCGTGAATTATTTGATTCATTTATACTCATATTTAAATTATTTAATATTTATTTTAAGTTGAAATAAAAATATTACATCATTAAATCGATAAATCAACTTATAATCGGTATAAATAAATTTTATTCATATGAGATGAGGTTATTCATGCATTTTACTTGCAGGTTGTTTTGGGTGACAGCTCCAAGCAATTTGGGAGAGGAAAAAGAAAGTCAAACCGTTCACATGTATTGTATTAAAGTGTTGGGTTTTTTTTCTATTAATTAACTAAATGTTAACTCGTTTCTTAATTATAGTTGACTTAAGAGTGTGTGTATGCTGATTTATCTTTAGTATTGTTGTGTTTCACAGCTCTCGTTGAGGATGAATTTGTCACATTGCTTTCATTCGGGTTTCAATATCATCATGGAGTGAGCCAGAATTAAATATTGACATGGGTCGAAATATTGGAATGTTTTAAAAAAAATATAAAAACTTATTAGATATTTAAATTCAAAATTCAACACAAACCAAGCGGCCTTAGTGATTAAGGGATTGTTATTATCCTTGAGGTTTTGAGTTTGAGCATTGCACATGTAGAGGTATGAATGTTTATTGTCAAATAGTTAAGAGTCTTTGTACATATATTACCTTATTCAATCTATATTTTAAAAAAAAATCTCAAAATTCACAAGATAACACCTAATTTGTCTAATATTTAAACTTACAATGACTCAAACTGTTATTAGACCAAATATTTTGAGAACACAAGGTTATCCTTCTTTAGTTCAATCCTTACTTGATTAAATATTTAATGAATTCTCATATTTTTTAATTTAAATATTTATTTTTACATGAATCAAAATACTATTATATCAAAATTATATTGAATATATAAATTTTAACAGGGATCGAAACCCTCTTGGACCCTCACTAAACTCCGCCCCTAAATATCATAGTTAAGTATGATTTTGTCATTGAAAATAAAATAATAATCATATTATGATATTCAACAAATATTTAATTTAATTCGTTGGACAAATCAAAACATACAACTTTAAATATTAATTATAATTTAATCCACGAAATCAACCTTTCACTAATTTGATTAATGTTCGATTTTACTCGTTATATTAATCAATTTTCAATTCAACCAACACAATTAAGTAGCCAAATCCGAGTTAAATCAATGATGGAATAGATTTATTGGCTTCAACAAACCCAGAAAATGCATGAAAACAATGATATTAACACAATGTGCCGACACGTAGCAAGCCTCTGGACCGTTCTCCTTAAACGATAAGTGTATGAACAATTAATTCTGTCGAGACGGTTTTCCGTCCGGTGAAAACAAGTGTCGTTGCTTTCTAAATTTCGTATCGAAAAAATAAGTGTTTTTCTTCTGGTATAAGATAAAACACAATTTGTGGAGTCGCCACCAATCATTTTATTGATGTGTGATTGGTCACCAAAAATACTATGTTATTTTAATAAAATTTATAAAAATAATATTAAAATAACACAAAAATGGTCTGTTTACTAGAAAATGAGTTCGAGAGTCGGTTACGTGTGGGGAAAGATTAGCACCTCACAACACCCAAAATTAGTACTTTTGTTTATTAATTAATGTCTTTGTAATAAATTAACAAATTTGTATTTAATTTCAATTTATGATCCCATAAAAATAATAATATAACTCAATTACATATAATAATTTTAATGATTTAATCAAAAAAATATAAAAATTAAGGTTACTATTATAACTACTTAATAGGCAAAGTACTATAGTTGTAAATAATCCTCTAATAATATGAATATATTAAAAATATAAAACATTAAGAGAATAAAATATATATTTCAAGAAAACAAATAAAAAAATGAATCATTATAATTAATTAAAATAAAAAAACGTGGATTTATTAAAATATTTGTGTACACAACTTAGTGGAATGTATTTTAAAATTGAACATCATAATTATAGTGCTCCACTTTCTAATTTTTATTATTATTTTTAATAATGATATTATTTTATGTCATTATATTATTTTATTTTAAGCACTAATATATATTATTAAGATACACATTTATGACTAAAATAAAAAATAATAAATAAGTACTAGATTTAAAATATTTAAACATAAAAGGTAATAATAAAATAAAAATTACAATTAAATAACAACCAAAATAATAATATAGGATTAAATTAAAAAAATATATAAATTATTTGTCAATATTCGAAATATTATAAAATATATATATTAAAAGTGTAAATAATCCTAAAATATTATTTAAATATATATAAATATATGGTAGTGACTAAAATAAAAATAAATAAAATGCGAAGACAAAATTAAAAGATATAGAAACCTGATTTTGATGACTATAATGGAAGATTACAGAATACAGGAACCACGGACGAGGTTAAACCAATTCTGAAATTACACAGACAATCCCTCCCCAAAACGACGTAGTTTTGATAAATGTATAAATAGACCAATATAAGCCTAAAATTATTAATTCTTCTCATTTGTAATTTTTTGCTCTCTCTAAAGGGAGAGAAGCTCTCCATTCTCTCTAAATTCCCTCACCGGAGGAAGCTCCGTTCACCGGCCGGTCACTATTCTGGCCACCGATCACTATTTCGATTACTATTCACGGTCGGAAAAAATAAAAATAGCTCAAATCGTAGATCGGCTCACCCTAAACCAGAAACCACCCTCTTTTTTTCCTAAAAAACTTCAAAACGACCTAGATCTAAGATTTTACCTTCGGTAAAATAACTTTTCCGACGACGTTTGGGCTTCGACGAAGGTAAGATCTCCTTTCTTTTCTTCTCCTTTTGGTTTGTTTGTTGCTTGTTGGTGTTGTTTGCTCTCTTCTCGTTGCCGTTGTTTTCTTTTTTTTTTTCTTTGTAGGATCAACTTTTTATAGGCCTTGGAAGGCTTCAGATAACCATTCATTTTGGTGAGTCACCGGATCTACTATGGTGACTCACCATAGGGCGAGGTGTACGGCTCTTCTACGACTTCTGGAGTCTTTTGGTGGAGGCGGCGGCGTCGTGGCAGTCACCGGTTGGGGCACCTGGAGGCGCCGCCAGAATAGTCCCTAGGGTTCACCCTAGGATTATTGCTAGATTGGATATGGATCTGGGCCTCTGGTTTTGTAAATGGGCTCCTAATTTATTTTGTAATAATAATAATATGATGTATAGGACGAAAATGATTGTCGACAGATGCCCCTCTTTGTTTATTTTTGTGTTAACAGGAATAGAGCAAAGATCAAAAGACAATGAATTTCCATCCAGTTGACTTCATGTTTTGATGGGAAATCCGTTTCATTCTTCATGGGAGAGATCCAACTGGTGTATGACATTGTTCCTTTATGATGAGGACGTCTGGCCATCTTTGAAGATATTTGAGATAACATGGTTCCTTCGTGATGAGGACATATGGCTATCTAAGAATGATGTTGTTCCTTCGTGATGAGGAATTCTGATCGGTGGATGACATTATTCCTTCGTGATGAGGACGTCTGGCCATCTTTAAAGATATTTGAGATAACATGGTTCCTTCGTGATGAAGACGTCTGGCTATCTAAGAATTATGTTGCTCTTTCGTGATGAGGAATTCTTATCGGTGTATGACATTGTTCCTTCGTGATGAGGACGTCTGGCCATTTTTAAATATATTTGAGATAACACGGTTCCCTCACGATGAGGACGTCTGGCTATCTAAGAATGATGTTGCTCCTTCGTGATGAGGAATTCTGATCGGTGGATGACATTGTTCCTTCGTGATGAGGACATCTGGTCATCTTTAAATATATTTGAGATAACACGGTTCCTTCGTGATGAGGACATCTGGCTATCTAAGAATGATGTTGATGGACACGATATCCTTCGTCGTGAAGTTGAAATTGTGGATACAAATATGATGGTGGACACCATATCCTTCGTCGTGAAGTTGATATCGTGATTCTCCCCTTCGTCGTGAAGTTGAGCCTTGAATTGGATATCATTCGTTGTGAAGTTGAAATCCAATCTAAAGATGAATGTTACTGGTGTACACGATATCCTTCGTCGTGAAGTTGAAATCGTGGATGACCCCTTCATCATGAAGTTGAGCCTAGAATTGGATATCCTTCATCGTGAAGTTGAAATCCAAGGGTTGTATTGTTGTTGTTTCGAGTCCAATATCCTTCGTCGTGAAGTTGAAATTAGCTCTAAATGAAACTGGAAAACCCCTTCGCTGTGAAGTTGAGCTTTAAATTGGATATCCTTCGTTGTGAAGTTGAAATCCAATCTTTGGTTGTATTGATTTGAGTTCAATATCTTTCGTTGTGAAGTTGAAATTGACTCTGAATGAAACTGAAAAATTGTTTGTTGAGCCCAACATCCTTCGCTGTGAAGTTGAAATTGACTCTAAAAGTCTTGTTTTATCTCTTGGGTGGAGTCTTATGCTTTGCTTGTTCCTGTATGTGGGATTTGAATTCTACATTCCATTTGTAAGGTACTTTGTCCTTGCATCTTCATGTGAAAAATGTATTTATGCAAATGCAATCAAATGTAATGCATGATCTTTTATGCAAATAATGTTCTTATGAATGCAAAATGTCGATTCAATCTTCGTTTGACTTCAGAGTGACGAATTCAATCTTCTTCCACTTAATAATTCCTTTCCAGGGTTTCCTCCAAATATTAGTGTAGCAACTTATGCTATCAAGCTTGCATTTCTGAAGAACCATCTGATCAACTTGTATCTTTGTGTCTTCCTTGTCTCAATTTGCATTAAAGTCTCAGAAGAAATGTTTAATTTATGGATCTCTTGCTGCAGTCAGAATTATGAGCTCAGTGTCCCCATTTTTTCCTTGAACTTGTGTGAAATCCAATAAAGCTATCATCTTTGAAGAATGTAGATATTCCAAACTCCACAGAGATTAATTAGGAGAGTAGTGTATATTCTGATTTGACTCTTGAAATACATCACAATGAGGATTTATCCTAATTCTTTTTATATCTCCACATCTAATCGGATCTCGTACAAGCCATTCAAACCATATCATGTTGAGACATTTATGCAACAACCCATCGTTCAATCTTAGTTGGTTCCACTAATTTCTTGAAAATTTCAATGCCTTTTTTATGTGGGAAGCAATCTTCATAATTTCTCATTTTTATCCCTTAGAGTTGTAGCAGACAACCTTCATCTCGGATTAACAAATGAAAACAACATATGATCGCAACATTGGTTTAGCATCATAATCATTGGTTCGTAACATTTGACAATACATTTATTCTTTCATGTGACGTCTGCCCAAATTTTTTTGTCAGTGAAGCTCTTTGCATAGCGTTTGGAGCTTTTGTATGACGTTATTTAAGAACAAAGATCAGTGAGACTACAAGTGGAATGCTTTAACTGCCAGTATCAAATCACCAGAATAACTGCTTGATGAACAAAATAATTATGTATAGTCAGCTCTATTGTCATTGTTTCACCTTTTTCATTCTTCATACCTTTTTATCTCATTGGAAATATTTACTCAATTCAATGATCTTGACACAAGATGATATGGGCTTTCAACATGCCCTAACATTTGTTGATACGAATAATCAAAATGGGTCAACATTTCTATTTCTGATTGAAATAGGCTTTTAGCATGCCCTAGCATTTACTTCTTGTTAATATAAGCCTTCAACAATGCCCCTCATGGATCATTTCTGTCTGAAATGTGCCTTCAAAATATACCAAATTTTCATTTCTGGTCAAAATGGACCTTCAAAATATCCCAACATGATGATATGAGTCTTCAAGATGTCCCAATCATTGATAATATTGACCTTCAAAATGCCCCTCATTATTTCTGGTTGAAATGAGCCTTCAAGATGTCTCAACATTCTAAGTTGAAAGGTTTACTCTCAATGTTCATTTGATTTGAATCTTGTGATCCTCATAATGTCCAATTTTAATAATGCCCCATTGTGGGTATTTGTGGCTTTCTTGGTGTTGAATATCTTAATCTTTAATGCTCTCATTCTAGTGTTACTAGATAGCAGTGTTGTCAAGTAACTTGAGGGATTCTCTTCATGTTGTCACCACAAACTTAAGAGGTGATTAATTCTTCTGACAAAAATGTCTAAGATATGTGCCTCTTCTGAATGAGGTGATCATCTCCTTCTGGATATGGAGGGGTCTAGTCGGACAGAGCGGTATAAATCGCTTGGTAATCTATTCTAGGCCGACACAATGACTTATCATCTTTCGGTCTTAAGAGACATGTTCCCCAGTTACATCAATGTCCTGTCTCTTTTCTCTGGGATCAGTGGTGTAGAGATTGTCATTTACCGGCTCAGCATACCTTTTAAAGCAGATGTGCAAGAACTGAATGGTGATCGGTTGGAGCAATTGATGAGTAGATTTGGCGGATTCGACCTTGTTGTCGGTGGCATCCCGTATAACAACCTTGCTGGAAGAAATAAACATCATCAGGATGAACTAGAAGATTTTTGTTGGTGTCTTTTCTTGCATTGATTGTCTCTTCTGTTGCTCCAAAATATATCCCACTCTTGCCGAACCATGGAAAGGTTTAATAGACGGTAAAACTAGTTATCTCTACTTTTGGAATCCTATAACCAATATTACCCATATGAAAAGCCTACGAGTGTAGAATCTGTTCCAATGTCTTATTCTACCCCTATAAGTTTTCAAATTCAAGTTCAACAATCTTCTAAAGGACATAATGGATATGATTCTGGCAAAGAAAATGATCGACATGGAAAAAGCAGCAATGATGTATCAAGACTTGAGCCAGTATCACAGCATAACCAGAGTGTATGTGATGGACTTGTTCATTCCCATAATACACCTAATGAGACTTATGGATATGTGATTGAAGGATTTGCTAGAGGACATGGATTGGTGGATGGAGGAAGTAATTTGTCTGGTGATGCTTATCGCCATCAGTATGAGATAAATGTCCCTTTTAAATAGGATAATCTTTCTTGATGAGTTGCTAATAATGTCACAGGAGATCATTACAAGTTCAATTCTCCAGACTTTCTGGCTTCTTGGACCACTTGCTTTCAAGAAAGTTTCATCATTCTGGCCTGGCTTATTCTTTTTCTACAATAAAGGTAGAATAGGCAACAATTTGCTTCAAGAATCTTCCTCATTTGAGACTGTCCTATTTGAAAATATTTTTCCTTCCTTTATCAAAGAATGAAAGAATTTTGTAAAGTATTGTTTCTTACATGTTCACAATAGAATCAAATCATAAGCATGAGTTCAAAGAATATCAAAAGGATCAACAATTATTTAATGTTTGAGAATTATAGCTCTTTGACAAGTATTAAGATTTAGTTTGGTTTCAGGATGTCTTTCCTATTTTCTATGGTCACATCTATTTAAGATGTCACTCCTCTCTTGCTCTTTGTGAACTGTCACATTCCTCATTTTAAGAACTTGGTATTTTAACCGGATACGTACAAAATGACGCAACTTGTATAACCAATTACTAGAATACTTCTATTTCAATTCTCTGAAATCTTTGATTCTATACAAAGCAGTGTGAAAACATTGATCTAATACGAGATTTCTGTGTGCATTTGTGTGAAATAGACTATAACAGTTATTATTTCATTTTCTTTACAACAACTTCTTTTGGCTAGCTGAATTCAGCTTTATTGACATTAGCCTACATTGGGATAGCTGAAGGGTTTATCTTATCACAAAGACTTTGACTTGACAATCACAGTGGAGCAAACACCGAACTGTCAGGTACCCGAACAATGCCATATTTTGAACATAATCTATTCATAAAGCCAGGCTTTTGAGTTTCCTCTAGAACCAATTGCCTTAGTGGAATAGCTCAGTTTTTATTGAATATATGACTCTTACTTTTACAGAGAACATGTTATAGTCTACATGTTAGGTGAAAGTAAAAAAAGCTCATTACTAATTTCAATTCACCAGCAACTAACTTTAGACTAGATTTGTCAAAGTTTCATCATCGAACCTCATCAATAGAAAAGTAATATAACTAGCTTTGCAATGTCACAAAAGATATCCCACGTTGTATGCTTCTAAATATCAATACCAAACCTTTTGTCTAATTCCTTACATTGGAGAAAGCTCTCTCATATTTGTGGAAAGGTAATATTTGGGGGATGTATTTCTTCTGAGTTAAGGTCAGGGTCTTTTTTTTCTTGGTATTCAATCTTGATACTTTTGTCAAAGATGTATAACTCTAATCGTAAAGAGTCTTTAATCCAGTGATTATTCAAAGAAATACAAGATTGCAAAATTGATTCAATGCTCATAACCTTAAACGCAACACAAAATTATTTATATAACCTTACAAAAAGGCTTAGAAAATACAAAAAAACATATTCAAACAAGATAAAGAAAATGAAAAGTACAACTGTGGTATATAACAACCTCCACTTATTCATCTAGCATGCCTCATTACTCCTAAAATATGGGGTGTATAATTGAACCAGAGTCTTTATCCTCATTTGCTCCTCAGTTTCTTTCTTTCAGTCAGCTGATATCCCAAATTGAAACAATCTTTCTTAGTGATGGGAAAAATTGGATTAACCGTTCCTTGTGTGATTTGGCAATGGGTTTTGGGACACATTTGGCTGCTCATTGTCACCAAAATTTATGACATTCTTTGTTCTAAGGCTTTGGACGATTCTTTTGAATGCAATGCAATCTTCAATAGAATGTCCATGAGTTCCTGCATGATATTCACATTGCAAGCTAGAATTGTACCACTTAGGATATGGAGGTTGCATAGGTGATACATGATAGGGTGACACTATATGATTGTCATACAATTTCTGGAACAACTCCTTGTATGTCATAGGAATTGGATCAAACTGGGGCTTCTCTCTTTCTTGCCTCGGCTCCCTTGCCCCTTATTTGACAGGGTTTTGCGTAGATAATCCAATGTCCTGAGGTCGAGATATCGTGATGTTACTGGATTCGTATTCTCTCACATCATTGACCTCTCTCTCTTTCTTTTTCATTACTGGTTTTTTACTAGATTCATCACTATCAAGTTTCCCACTCTTAACTGTTATTTCAATCATCTCACCAGTTGTGATTATTTCAGCAAAGTTCTTAAAGAAATTCCCTATGAGGTGAGTAAATAAAGGAGCTTTTAAAGTGTTTACAAAAAGTACATTTGTCTCCTCTTCTTCCCTGGGCCGATGTACTTGTACAACTATGTCCCTCCATCTCTGCGCATATAGTCTGAAATTCTCGTTGGATTTCTTTTCAATGTTCTGCAGCACCAGTCGATTGGGCCTTATATCTTTTACATGCTTATATTGTTCAAGAAAAGATTTTGCCAAATCTTTCCAAGATTTAATATGATCTTTACTCAATTGGTTGTACTATCTCATGGCCGAACCTGTTAAGCTTTCTTGGAAACAGTGGATCAATAATTTGTCATTCCCTATATAACCTGTCATTTTTCTGCAAAACATTGTGATATGAACATAGGGGCATTTCGTGCCATCGAATTTTTCAAAATCAGACATCCTGAATTTATGTGGTAACACCAAATCAGTCACCAAACTCAATTCTTTAGCTTCAATTCCATACATGCTAGGGCCCTCCTTCATAGTCCTAACTTCCTATTCTAGTTGTTCCCATTTTTTATCATTTTGTTTATTTGACTATTTCTTGCATTCTTGATCAAAATTCGGAATATCTTCATGTTATTGTTGGTTTGTAGAGGCACTAGGTAAATTTATGTTTACTCTTCCTGACTGAGTAATCATTCCTTGATGGGCTTTAACATGAGGTGGTGTAAAACCTGGGGGATACAGAGGTTCTTCAATAACACCAATAACTGGAGCTTTTTCACGATTTTCTTGCGGTGTAAAACCTGGAGGGTACAGAGGTTCTTCAGTGGTAATACCGACAACTGGAGTATTTTCTCATTCCATGCTTCTTCCTTGTAACATGCTTGTAATTTTTTCAATCAGATCATTTTGGGATTTCAGCATTTGTTCATGCATTTCTTCCTGGACTTTCTTGAAGCTTTCTTGCATTTCAAGTTGAGTCCTTTCAAGTTGATATATCTTATCATCCATTACTTTTTTTCGAGTATGATATGGATGCTTATAGGGGTCTAGTATTATTCAAAAAAACAAAAAAAAAAACCTTTTAATAAATATGAATGTTTTATTAATGAATATGATAAATATGACTAAAATGTAATGTAAAAAATCATATGCATATGTAAGATGCAAAATGCAAGGTGTTGATATTGGAATGAATCCTTAGAACAACTTTTATAGTAAAACGAAGTTTTAAATATATTACAGATACATCTGCATTGTTTTCTACTTCATGTAGGACTCTTCGTTCCATATTTCTAGCCTTCTATATGAACATCAATCATGAATCAACATCATGGTATGAAAAATGTAATGCATAATGAAAATGATTTAAAAAAACAAACAAAGTAATAATGCATAAATTAAAAGACTCAACATGATTTTCCTTGTGTGCTAACCTTATAAGAATCTCTTTGGGTTAGACTTTGCCTAAACTCAAGTTCTAGGTTTATTATATGTTGGGTTTGGATTTAAGGTAAAAGGGTAATCAAATTGTCCTTTGTTGGTGCCCCCTTGGGCTATCAAACCCTCAATCCTGGTCCATCACAGACTTTCAAATTGAGTTTAATTTGAAGGAACACACTTCCTTATGTCCATACGGAGGTGAAAACCACACGAGGAAAATAAGGTGTGAGCTCAAAGAATGGTCCACTATCCCATACGAAGGTGAAAACCACACGAGAGAGTAGTTTCTCATTCAAACTAAATAGGATAAGAGCGGGGATTTGGCTCATGTCATGAATGCAGTGCACAGTGCATGAGGAAAAGCAGAAAACACACAAATTTATTCTTTAAATCTAAATAAACAAATAATGTACAAGACACAAATTTATTTTTTTAAAATCTAAAAACATTAACAAACAAGTTAGTTGGACTATTTAATTGTTAATTAATTCACAAAAAAATGGTTATTAAAATAATCAAGGAAAAAATAAATTAAAACAAATTTATAATTTTACTGCAAAGACAATTAATTAATAAACCGGTGGCTTGACTCTCTAAAAAAAATAGTCCTCAGTGGAGTCGCCAAGCTGTCGAGATGGTTTTCCGCCCGGTGAAAACAAGTGTCGTTGCTTTCTAAATCTCATCTCGAAAAGATAATTGTTTTTCTTCTGGTATAAGATAAAACACAATTTGTGGAGCCGCCACCAATCATTTTATCGAGGTGTGATTGGTCACTAAAAATGGTATGTTATTTTAATAAAATTTATAAAAATAATATTAAAATAACACAAAAAGGGTATGTTTACCAGAAAATGAGTTCGGGAGTCGGTTACGTGTGAGGAAAGATTAGCACCCCACAACGCCCAAAATTGGTACCTTTGTTTATTAATTAATGTCTTTGCAATAAATTAACAAATTTGTATTTAATTTCAATTTATGATCTCATAAAAATAATAATATAACCCAATTACATATAATAATTTTAATGATTTAATCAAAAAAATATAAAAATTAAGGTTACTATTATAACTACTTAATATGCAAAGTACTATAGTTGTAAATAATCCTCTAATAATATGAATATATTAAAAATATAAAAATTAAGAGAATAAAATACATATTTCAAGAAAACAAATAAAAAAATGAATCATTATAATTAATTAAAATAAAAAAAACGTGGGTTTATTAAAATATTTGTGGACACAACTTAGTGGAATGTATTTTAAAATTGAACACCATAATTATAGTGCTCTACTTTCTAATTTTTATTATTACTTTTAATAATGATATTATTTTATGTCATTATATTATTTTATTTTAAGCACTAATATATATTATTAGGATACACATTTATGACTAAAATAAAAAATAATAAATAAGTACTAGATTTAAAATATTTAAACATAAAAGGTAATAATAAAATAAAAATTGCAATTAAATAATAACCAAAATAATAATATGGGATTAAATTAAAAAATATATAAATTATTTGTCAATATTCGAAATATTATAAAATATATATATTAAAAGTGTAAATAATCCTAAAATATTATTTAAATATATGTAAATATACGGTAGTGACTAAAATAAAAATAAATAAAATGCGAAGACAAAATTAAAAGATATAGAAACCTGATTTTGGTGACTATAATGGAAGATTATAGAATACATGGACCACGGACGGGGTTAAACCAATTTTGAAATTACACAGACACTCTCTCCCCAAAACGACGTAGTTTTGATAAATGTATAAATAAATCAATATAAGCCTAAAATTATTAATTCTTCTCATTTGTAATTTTTTGCTCTCTCTCTAAAGGGAGAGAAGCTCTCCATTCTCTCTAAATTCCCTCACCGGAGGAAGCTCCGTTCACCGGCCAGTCACTATTCTGACCACCGACCGGTCACTATTCATGCCGCAGGTCACTATTCTGATTACTATTCACGATCGAAAAAAATAAAAATAGCTCAAATCGTAGATCGGCTCACCCTAAACCTGAAACCACCCTCTTTTTTCCTAAAAAACTTCAAAACGACCTAGATCTAAGATTTTACCTTCGATAAAACAACTTTTCCGACGATGTTTGGGCTTCGACGAAGGTAATATCTCATTTCTTTTCTTTTCCTTTTGGTTTGTTTTTTGCTTGTTGGTGTTGTTTGCTCTCTTCCCGTTGTCGTTGTTTTCTTTTTTTTTCTTTGTAGGATCGACTTTTTATAGGCCTTGGAAGGCTTCAGATAACCGTTCATTTTAGTGAGTCACCGGATCTACTATGGTGACTCACCATAGGGCGAGGTGTGCGGCTCTCCTGCGACTTCTGGAGTCTTCTGGTGGAGGCGGCGGCGTCGTGGCAGTCACCGGTTGGGGCACCTGGAGGCGGCGCCGGAATAGTCCCTAGGGTTCACCCTATGATTCTTGTTAGATTGGATATGGTCCTCTGGTTTTGTAAATGGGCTCCCAATTTTTTTTGTAATAATAATAATAATAATATGATAGTCTAGGACGAAAATGATTGTCGACAAATTTATATGTAAATTGTAACTACAAGTTTAAGCTTTAGCTGTATCCAGTTCCAATTTCATCCACATGGTACCACATCAAGAACAACAAGAAGGAATCATATAAATAAGGGAAAACGTTTTCATTTATTTTCAAGATCTTGTCATTATTCATCCATTAAATTTTAACCTAATTGATATTATTATTCTTATGATATAAGATATTAAGGTTCAAATATGTTTAAATAATTTCTAATATAGAAATTTTGAAGGTATACATATTTTAGATGTTGCATACAAAATTAAATATTAAATTCATGTTCATACAATAAATCATAATAATTTTTTTTTGTTTAAGGGTGTGAAAAGCCTTAATTTTTTTGAAAATCAATTGGGCCATTGATTTTCTTTTTTCTTTCTTTTTTACACTCAATTAAATCTTTATACTTTGAAACATAATCAATTTATTCATTTAAAAAAATGTTAATAATTAAAATATTTATGAATTTATCAATGCATGTCATGATATTTTTATATGATATTTTCTTTTAATAAATTTTTTAAAGAAAATTATAAATACCACTCAAAATAACTACAATTAATATGTCATGGGAATATAATATAACAACAATAAAGAGAAATTAGTTACAATAGGTGAACTAGATATTATGCTAAGATATTAATAGTTTATTAGGATTCAATACATATAGCATATATTATGTAGTACATATTTAATTTACACTTCTTGATACTTCCTAGTAATTTTAAGACTAGGGTGTGTTATCTTTTTCCTTATCGTGAAAAGTTTAGAAATCGGATTTATATTTAATGCATAAATGATATATTATAATTTTATATTTTATTAGTAAATCAGATTATATATTTTGTTTTATTATGTATCATCTGATTCAATAATTACGTATAAAATTATATATATATATTAGTGCATTCGATATAAATCCTTTAAAAACTCTAAACAAAGAACCCTAATCAAACCATGATTTTCGTTATCAAAACAACCCATCATCCAACAGCCATTTCTCTATCAAAGTTAGAGGCACTTGATCCCCCAAATCGGGCTTGCTTTCATCTTGGAAAACGACGCCGTTTTCAGGCGTCATCAAGCTGGCGTTCTGCAGCTCCACCGATACAGATTCACGAGAAACATCATCTGAAGATTTGCAGGACCCGTTATTGAAGCTGAAGAAAGAATCGAAACCTTGATGAGTGGGCGTCGTTTCGGCGCTGAATGCTCCTTCGTCGCTAGAGCTGAACGAACCCTGAGTAACCGTCTCAGCCGAGTTCGTTCGATGATCAGCACCGGTGACTGGTTCCGGTGAGGTTTTCATCCAGTTCTCGAGCAACCGAGAAATGTTCTCGGCACTCGACGCATACGTATTTTCCTGAGACGGCTTCAAGTCCTTTGAATCCGTCGAAAAGCTCGGTTTATCGAGCGACAATGCGTCGGACAGCGCCTGTTTAGCCATCCGGATATCCGTTTGAAGGCGTCTCTCCCACTGTCCCTTGGTGACCGATTGGAACGAAGAAGAAACTCCATCTTGCTTTTGACCCTTTTTAAGCTTCTTCTTCAAGTGAGTGTTCCAATAATTTTTTATATCATTATCCGTTCTTTGAGGAAGATAAGAAGCTATGGCAGCCCATCTGCAAAACCCGAAAAAAAAAACCCAGCAACTTCAACAACAGATCTTCATGGATTTAAATTCCGATGACATTTATATCTACCATCTTACCTGTTGCCTAGAAGAGCTTGGAGATGGATAATCATCTTCTCTTCCTGCTCAGTGAAGTTACCACGTTTGATTCCTGGCCTCAGATAATTAGTCCATCTAAGCCTACAACTCTTGCTGCATCTAAGCAAGCCTGAGAAGAAAAAAAACAAACAAACATTAATGGTGGGGAAGTAAAACATGCCTTGATATTTATTGCACTCTTAAATGAACACAACTAACCCCAAACCAAAAGTGGAAAAAGATAAGCATCCTCATTCACGATCGAACCCTAGACCAGATGTTACCTGTATTAGTAGGAACCGATCTCCAGTTTCCTGTACCATGTTCTTGGATATAAGAGACGAGTATGATATCTTCTTCCGGGGTCCATGGACCCTTCTTCACACCGATTTTGTCACAGCAAGGAGGTCTACCCATCTTTTCACTTTGTTTGTTTTTTTTTCTTTTCCCTGATGTTCAAAGTTGGTGATGGTGAAGAAAAATATGAAGATTTGATTTTAGGGTTTTTTGTTTTGTGTGTGTGAAAACAGAAGAAGAGTTATAGGATTCGGTATTGAATTTTTCTATGGAGCTATGAGATTGAGCTACGTATGACTAGAGTCTTGAAAGCCCAATTTTTTTTCTCTTGTGATTAGCCTCCGAAGGGAAAGGGTTTGGGTTTGCCTATATATATAGAGAAGAAAAAGCACCCCCCCCCGGTCCCCCGCGGGGGAAAAGGGGTGTTTAAGGGTGACCTGACCTTAGTTGATGAGGTAAACGGAGGATATGCAGAGTCAAAAGTCAAAACAGATAGCAAGCAACATTTACTCATTGTTTGCCAAAAACCATATACGTTCAGAATCATTTTTTAATATACACCCCATAAATATAGCTACTCAAACTTTATACTTCTTGAAATAACAATATTTTCTTTATTATGGAGATTATTTAATGAGTTCGAGTTAAATCCAACTTTTGATGAAAAGCTAAGTAATTGTTTTCTTCATTTATAACATTTGAAATCAGTCAATAAAATTATGGTTAAAGTAATAAAGAAAATTTCAATCCATAAAATTAAAATTTTATTAAGAGATATTTAACTTTTTATTACTCGATTCAATTAAAAAAAAGCTGTCTCTTTTACCCTCGAACAGTGTGGCATTCATTGTTGGGGGCACTTGAAGAGTTGGAGGTGTAGCACCGAAAAGAAACCCTGATTTTTAACTCGCTCGTTATTTATTTATCCTCTTTAAAGGCTTGTTTCATGAATTAGTAAATGTGGACTTCTCTAGGGCAAGTTAATGTTTTACCCGTTTGCATGCAAAAGAAACCTTCATTTTTCATGGAAAAATACAAATGAAAACACAATTGACTTTTCTTTAAAAAAAACCCTTAAATTAATTTAATTTAATTAGACTTCTTATCTTGCATGTGAATCCATTAAGGTTTACTTTTAAAAGATATAATTTAATTCTTTTATAAAATAGGTAAATATAAGGAAAGAGTTAGAAAATGAATTAAATAACTAGAAATTCATTTTCAACACCAATATAATAATATAACATTACAATACATCAACAATTGACTTTATCACAACTCAAAAACAACATATTTTTGGTAATTATAAGTATATATTAAGATAGGAGAATCAATTCGAATATCAAATAACTAAGACAATAATTAATAATATTAAAAAAATATTGTCTTCACAAATTAATAGTTTTTAACGGACACTTAAATAATCTTCTAACAAGATAGTGATTGACAGTTAATAACCTAATTTCAAATCAAAGAAATGAAGCAATGAAGAATGCATGCCCTACTCATTTATCACATGAGACAAGAGAGGTATAAAGGAAGAGTAAGATTTCAGTTTTCCAAGTTCCAATAGGCAATAGCTTATTATAATGACTGCAATTTATTTATTTATTTGCTTTTGAAAGAGTCAGGCCCATTACTATACCAATAATGAAAATATGAAGAAAAAAAGTCAGGTTCGATGAATTAGTAATAAAGGAATACAAGTGATATATTATATTACGAGGATGGCCTACTTGTATAAATGTAAAATTAAAATTAAATGATTTCAATGTTTCGAAAAAGGTTATTTTGTAAGTATGAAACATAATATGTAACGTATTTTTTACGTGATTTAGATATTTATGGACTCAGTTTTTTCTTGTGAATAGATCGATTGTCTCTTAACTTTTCAATGTATCTTGGAACGTGTTAATCTAATGTCGTGAGTTTAAGTTATATATATATATATTTTGGTTAAGATTGATCGAGCAGAAATTTTATAGAATTTAATATGATAATTTGTTATTTGATTATGATTTTTAATAATTTTATTAATTATTTGTAATTAAATTCAATTTATGACTCCTTTTTTAAGTATTTTTATAAGTTAATTGCTCCAATGCAAGTTAGTTTCATTGAAAAGTGTTCGATGGATGATAATAGATCTTGAATCATATGGCACGTTAATTATATACAATTACTCCATATTTATGGTATTATGACATTTTAGTCCATTTTACAATGTGTTTCTCATTATTTTGCATGTCTGCTTACGATTATGCATTCAACCAAAATAATACACATATATAGAGCATGTTCATGTATTAGCAAATAGTCATGTATATATACAATGTAGGAACATATATTGTATCATATTTGACATGTAAATGCATGTTCTTTTCATGCTCAACTCATCATCATACAGCAAAACATCATCATTTCCACATACATATATATCATCATTCATGCCGTGTTCATGGATATGGCTTATAAATACTCTAAGAAGCTTATTGGGTTAGATAAAGCTGTGGTTGAAAGACAAAAAACCCTATTTGAGGGAATGGATTAGCAACATGCAAGCACGTCGTTTTATTCATTTTTTCCTTCACATTAGTGTCGTTTTCATTTGATGAACACCTTCACCGAAAACATCCGCCTCCCCTGTATTTTGGTACTGAATTGAAATGATCAATGATTATTAGGGCGTTTTGGTACTTTGCAAGAGTATCTGCTATCTCGTTGCTATTTCTCGGGATGTTTTGTCAACACATTACGTGTCCATTTAATATATAGAGGGGGGGGGGGGCTTAAAACACAAATCACCCTTGAATTTGGTATATTTAGTGAAGCTGCCTCATGATTTTTTTCTTCTTAAATTGATCTCTGAACTTATTAAAATTTGTCAAAAATGGCCTTTGAGCTTAGTAAGTTTGGTCCGATTGGCCCCTAAACTTTTTTCAGTCAAATTGTCTCCTAAACTTATCAAGTTTCTTCAAATTCCCCATTAACTTTGAAAACATAACACAAAATGACCCTTATGATAAACACATTCATTTTGTGTCACGTTTTCAAAAATTCATGAAACAATCTAACCAAACTTGTCAAATTTAGAAGATCGATTTAACCAAACATATCAAATTTGAGAATCGATTTAACTGAAAAAGAATAATAAATTTAACCAAACTTATCAAGTTTAGAAATGATTTGTGTTTTATACATGTATAGAAGTGTGAAAGCTGGGCCCATCATTGAATATACCCAAACTGATGGGAAATCAAGCATGCTTTGATAACAATTCACAAACGACAAGAAGACAAATCACTTGATTTATTATGTTGAAATATGATTTTAAATCATTTGAAAACATACAATTAACATATGCATATAGAGAAACAAACGACATAAATGGATTTTTTTTACATAAAAAATTATGTTTGCCGACGAGGAAGAACATAAATAGTAACTTCGTTCATGAATCTTTAAACGATATGTGTAACGTTGTCCATTCAAAGCAAATGCCCCATGCTCTCCTTAAATGAAGCTTTGAAAACCCCATGTAAAACCATAATATAAATTCATATTATATAAAAACTCGAGATTTAAATCTATTTCTTCATGTCATCACATTTAAAATAATTATATATATATATGGATGGAGGGGCGGGTGGGAAGGTCCCCTAAAAATTTCAAATTCTTATACATTTTAAATATTTTATTTGTATTTTTATTAAAAATATGTTTTTCGACCTCCCTAAAATTTTATAAGTTCACCCGTATTTATAAATGTACCCCTCCTAACATAAAATCTTGCGTCCGTCCCTATATATATATATTTAATCATTATCTTCAATTTTTAGATTATGATATAATATATATATATATATATATATATATATATATATATATATAATTCAATTCTAAATATCTTGATTTTTTTAGGTTATCGTTTTTTATTAGGATATTTAAAATAATATCGAACCACTTAACATAGTATTTTCTTTCTTTTAAATGTCCATAGATACTATTATGAGATGATAATGAAATTGAGTATCCTCTTGTTATTTAAATCTTAAGTTTCGACCTTAGGAAGGATATGAAAACGATTTTAATGAGACATATTTTTAAAAGAAAATACAAACCAATTGTGAAATATGTATATCATCTAAACTTATACTCAATTCACAATAGTAACCGAATAATAGGTACATATTTGATGTCAAATTAATTGGAAAAAAAAAGAAGAAATGTGAGGAAAGTACAATAAAATCATAAAAAATAGTAAAGAAAATAATAAAATTTTGGTTTTATTTTGAAAAACGTCAATTATCTGTTGGTTTAGTCAAGATTTGGTTTTACATTTTTTAAAATAAAATTTAATTTTTTAAAAATTTTAGTATTATAAATAAAGAAAACTAAATTTAAAGAATTATTTTATAATATACATTTAAATTATGTAAATTTTATTAATTAAATAATGCATCAAATATCAATAATATTAGAAGAAATTTGAATTCAATCATTTATCAATTTATTGGGTATATATATATATATATATATGTTAATGTTATTATTAAAAGGGTGGCATCCTTGGAAACTTTGATAATGCCATGAAATATTATTTAATGAACATTTTGACTTTCTCTCATGCATCAAAGAGGGTATTTATTGGACGGGTGGATGATTTTAATACTTCCCAAGCCACGAGTTCGTTGGCAACAGAAAAAATAAAAAATAATAAAAATAATCGCTGGATTTAATATTGAAAAATTTTAATTAAAATAATAACGATATTTTTATAAATTTAACTAAGATATTTTAAAAATAATTTAAAATCTAAATCACAATTTAAGAATTTTACACATAAATAAGCCGTGTATAAATATATGAAAGTAGTGAGCTCGCTGCTCAATTAAGAGACAAAGAACAAATACAGCAAATGGGAATATTTCAAGAAGTCATCCCTTTTATTTGTTTGTTTATTTTGGGGTCCCAAATTATGTCCTTTTACTAATTAATAAGCTATAAATTGCAGCTGTTTGGATGCAAACTTCCACATTACGTTGTTGTAAGAAAATGTAAGTGTAAAATCAATATAGATATAGATATAGATATGGTTTTACTAATAAAAACTAAATTTAGAGAAAATTAAGATTTGTGATAAATATGAAAATTCTTGAATTCTACCGTTATTGTATTCGTACGACCATATAAATATATCAAAGATTTAAATAAAAATATAAAATTCAAATCTCAGTATCGTATGTAAAGATTTGCAGAATAAAATTCTTGATTTCTTAGAATAAAAGATCCATGAATATTGTTGGGTAGTCAAATCCAAATTATCACGTAGAATCATAATGTACTAAAATATATGAATGGTTGTTGTTTTAATAGGAGGTTCAATCATGTCGAGTGACCATTGAACTAGTTCGATTAGATGTTATCTTAATTTCATAAACAGCATAAATCATTAAATAATATAGGACGATCTATTTACATCGTATAAAATTAGTTAATTTACACGAAAATATAATTATTTCGTAAATTTAAATGTACAATTCAGATTAAAATTTTGTGCATTAACATTGTCTTTTTTCTTTTTAAATTTTCACAGAAAATAAATAATTTTATTTTAATTCCAACCATTCATTTGAATTTTATGGTGTAACCTTCGTATTGTACTAACATTTATTATTATTGTTATAGTATAAGAATCCCACGTTATTGGGGAGATAGGTTTAGGTAATTAGGAAGAAGAGTTGCAAAGAAATCAACATCATGACTAACAACTAACTAATTTGAAGGCTTATAAATTGGGTTCATGTCCTATTGGAAAGTACATAATTGTGATTTGCTTGGTTTATTTAAAAAAAAAAATATAAGCAAATATTTTAATTTAAAATATTTTTAAAAATAATTTAAAGTGATTACAAAATAGTATATGTTTATATATTTTTTTAATTAATGACAACGTACATACACATTGTAGACGTAACTGCTCTAAACTAGAACATTTAGAGAAAATAACACTCTCTTATGTCACTAAGGGGATGTTTGATTCACATAATGTAAGATTACGTTTGGAATAAGATTATTGGAATGTCACATTACTTTGTGAATGTTGAATTACTTTGTTTGGTTTGTTTAGCATGAATGTAAGATTACAGTGTTTGATTGAAGGAATATAAGATTACTTGGATGCATATTTTATCAAATTATCTATGTAATATATGTCTTTTTCAACAAGTTAAACTTTAATATTAAATTATAAATATTTGAATGAAAATTCATAAAAATATTTTAATTGTTACACTATCTAACTTTTGAGAAAAAATACATTTAGCATATAAGTAACATAATTAGTATATCAAACTTATAGTTTTAAATAATTTTCTTAAGTATCATATTTATTTATATAAAATATTATATAATATGAAAAAAAATAATATTATGGTATCGTGTGGACGAAGATATTGTTTTCAATATGTAATATCTATTTTTAATAATTCAAAGTTAGACATTATTTTAAATGATTTCATGTTTTATATCATTTTTCACCTCATAAAATTATGAATGACTAATATATTAAATATTAAAAATATAAAATAATTTTTACTACTCAAAATTTTTAATATTTTACTAAATCAAATTGTTTGTATATTATTATTATTATTATTATTATTACGTTTTTAATTCTAAGTAAAGCACGAATAATATATAATTGAGAATGATCAATATGGAAATAATTTATTATTATAGGGAATTTATTGTCCAAAGTAGTGAGAATTGTGTAATTCTTAAGAATTTGGAGGTAATGACATTCCCATAATTTTAACAAAAAAACTACTACTATTGATAATAAGTTATTATCTGATAATGATTTTTTCTGTAAATCAAACGTGTGAATACAATTTAGGAAAATACTATTTACTTTAGTAATGGTCTTTTTTGCAAACCAAACGCCCCATAATATTGCTTAATATATACCTTTTATATCTTTAAGAGCATTAGCATTTAGCTTCATTAGAATACTTACATAGAAATAAGGCTTAATACAGTTTCAAGTGCTTAAATTATACCTCAAATTAACTTTCGGTGTCTAAAAAAATTTCACTAAAAATAGGTGCTTAAAGTTTTTTCCGTTACACTTTTAGATGTCTTGGTTGAAATGGTCGTTAAATTCAGTCATTAACTAACACGTGTTACCATCATATTTTTTGAGATTTTTTTTATCTTAAAAAATAAAAATATATATTATTTTAAAAATTCAAATGTTTCAAAAATATCAAAACGACCCCTATATTTTGAAACTCAAATCATTCAACTCTTTTATCGATCATTGTTGTTGTCGTCGACCGTATACTCACCAATCATCAGGCTCCATTGTTGTCAAGTCTCTTTTCATCACCCCTATATCAGTCGCTAATTGAAAATCAATCGCAAATGACCAAAAATTATGCACAAATTGCTAACAATTGCGCGCAAATTGATTGAAGACGGTGGGTGGGCTTCATCGAACTTTGGGTTAGGGATGGTCAATAGTGGATTTCACCGTCGGTGGGTGGGGTTTGTCGGAATTTGGATTAGAGATTTAGAAGTATTTTGGGGTTTTATAATTTGGAGATATTTTGTGAAAATAAGAAAAATATATGGGCTTTTTTGAAAATAATAATAATAATTTATTTTTTAAAAATAAAAAAATTCAAAAAATATAAGGGTGGCACATTTCCGTTAACGAGAAAACTTAACAATCGTTATACCTCATACATATAAAAATGTAACAAAAAAACATTAAACATTTATTTTTAATAAAAAATTAATATTAAAAATTAATTTTAAGTTATTTAAACACTTAAAAATATAAAAATCCCATTGTCTGAGACAAAACAACCAATATCTAAAGTCAACAACTTATTAAAAAAGATGAGCAAAGAGAGCGAGCAAGAACAAGAAGAACTGAAAGCCACAAAGAAAGTGAAGAATCGAGATAGTTTAACGAAAGATGATGAATCTAGTCAGCCATCAGATATCATGCAAATAGAAGATGAATCCCAAGATGATGATGAGGCGACTAAATAACGTCCAAAGAGTTTCGAAAAGATCTCATATGCTGCCATGGCTGCAAGTGGTTTGGTGATGAATAGAACCCCCTGTTAAGATGCCTGAAAAAGAGATAGTCATCCTAGAAGGAGATGTTACCATGGATATTTCTGGTGACTATCCTAAAATTGCTTTCTATAACAGTATACATTATTTGATTTATCAAAACTTGAAACAAGTTATTATCATAAGACTGCAGGGGAAGAAGATAGGTTACAAAGCGTTGATGAACAAGATATATGCTTTATGGAAACCTATAGGAAACTTCAATTTGATTGATCTTGATAATGACTATTTTCTTGTGAAATTTGAGAATCTTGAAGATTACTCAAGAGTTCTTATAGATGGACCATGGATGATTTATGAAAGTTACCTGACAGTTCAACCATGGTCAAGAAACTTCACTACCTCTGAAAAGCACTTATCTCAGGTTATTGCTTGGATATGCCTACATGTACCCTACAGGTATTATAATACTGTTCTTATTAGAATGATTGCAAACATGATTGGAATAGTCATCAAAATAGACTACAATAACAAAGTTGGAGAAAGAGGAAAATTTGCGAGAATTGCAGTTGTTATTGACCTGAACAAACCTCTGATTCCATGGGTGGAAATAAATGAATTTATCCAAAATATTGAATATGAAGGCCTGCAATAAATTTGCTTCAAATGTGGTACCTACGGGCATGCTAGAGAAACCTTCCAAATAAACCAGGAAGAAAAGCAAATGGAGATCACTAACCCTGCCAATACTATAGAAAAACAATCAAGTGCAGATAACAGTAAAGATAGCCCTTTTAACCCTTGGATGATGCTTCAATCAAGAGGAAGAAGCAATAGAACTCAAAGTCAAAACAGAGAAGCAGAAGAAATGACTAATCAAGGTTCCAGATTTGCCTCTCTCGATGGAAGTCATTTGGAGGAAGGTCCCAGCGATAAGAATAGAGAAGACCAACATATAAATAGGATTACTACTCCAAAACCAGCTACAAAACAGAATGCTCCAGGTACTCAGACAAAAAACAGGATGAGGGATAAAGATAAAATGAGAAACTAAGGCATTTTAATTCAGGCAGAAGGAAAAATTGATCAATCCCAAATGAGAGTTAACCCCACCAACCCTAAAATTAAGAATACCAATTCTATTAATGGTCCCACTTATGATGGAGGTACGATGGAAGATAAAGATCAACCTAAGGACATGAACATAGGAGGAATTCAGATCATGGCTAAGGATAATGCCCAAATCAGAAAACACAAAGTTCAGGGGGGAAATGGCTCACACACAGCTATAACCATTCAAGAGGATAACAACAATCAAAATCCTACATCTAGATGGAATTTTAACAAGAAGCCAAATCCTATCTCTATCATTGCAAAGAAAGGTCTTAAAGTCAGAAAGCCCAAAACTCCTAACAACACTAATGTTCTTTTTCTTTCAGAATGGATCAAAGAGAATACTACGAACTCGGAGAATTTGGCCCCGTCTTAGAACAACACATCTACAACCAATCAAATTCGAATGTTAGATCATGATGATCAGAGCCAGCTACAAGATTCTGTTCAGAAGGAAAATGATTCGTCTCATAGTAACCAATTCTAGCTCTATTTCTATGAACTTCTTATTTTGGAACACAGAAGGGGTTGTGAAACCTTATTTTAAAAGATATTTTAAGGATTATGTTATTATGCACAAGCCTAAGATTATTGCTTTGATGGAAACTCACACGAGTGGTAAAAGAGCTAATAGTATTATTAACAACATGTGGTACAATAACTATTTTAGAATTAAAGCACAGGGGTTAGCGGTGGTATCTGGGTGCTTTGGGATAACTCAGTAGAAGTGAAGCTTTTAACCGTCTCTAATCAGTATGTTCATACTCTTTTCAGAGGGCTCAACAATAACGATTGGAACTATTTTACAGCTGTTTATGCTAGCCCCAACCCTAATGTTCGATGTAAATTGTGGGATTTTCTGGATAATATCAAGCCTAGCAATGATGAACCCTGGATTCTAGGAGGGGATTTCAATTGCATTATTAGACCTGAAGAGAGAATTGGTGGCAGTATTCAGTACAGAGGTGGGAGTAAGCATTTTCAGGATTTTATATTTAACAATGAATTGCTTGAGGTTAGTTACCAAGGGGATGACTTTACTTGACGTCGAGGTAATCTTTGGTAACATCTCGATAGGTGCATTACAAATTTGAAGTGGATTGAGCTCTACCCTGCCACTATTGTTCATCATCTTGAAAGACTTGGGTCTGACCACTGTCCCATTCTCCTTCAGACTATGAATAAACTCAATGGGAATATTAATAGGCCTTTTAGATTTTTGGCTGCTTGGATGGATCATCCTAAATTTGGGAATTTTCTTAAAGATGAACGGGTTAAGCAAGACGGTCTTATAGACAACCTCATTCAATTTAAGCATAGTATTAAAATTTGGAATATTGAGGTTTTTGGTAGCATCAATCAAAAGAAGAAAAAAATTATTGCTAGACTGAAAGGTATTGACAAAGCTCTTCGCAGATATAGTTCTACCAAATTGACAGCCCTCGAGTCAGAACTCAAAACTGAACTTGACACTATTTTGAGACAGGAATAATTACTTTGGGCTCAAAGGGCTAGATGTAAATGGATTAACCACGGAGACAAGAACACTAAGTATTTTCACTCATGTGCGATCACCAAAGGTAAGAGAAAGTTGATTACAACCCTCAAAACGGATTCTGACACTTGGTGTAAGGATCAAGATATGCTCAAAAATCATGTCAAGGACTATTATGAGAAGTTGTTCACTAGTGACCCTTTTATCATACATTCTTTTGATAACAATAAGCCTTTTCCTAACTTAACTCGGGATCATTGGAATTGGCTTGATAGATCGTTTGAGAACAATGAGATCAAAGAAGCCCTTTTCAGTATGGGTCCTCTCAAAGCGCCCGTAATTGATGGATTCCATGCAAATTTCTTTCAAAAGAATTGTGATATATTTAGAGAAAAAGTTTGTTCTCTTATCAAGAAGTGCCTTAATGGTGGTCAGATTGAGGAAGCCTTAAATATAACTAGTCTTGTTTTACTCCCTAAGGTGCCTAAGCCTGATAGAATAAACCAGTTTAGACCTATAAGTTTTTGCCAAGTGATCTATAAAATAATTACTAAAGTTATTGCCAACCGTCTTAAGCCTATTCTCCCTACTATGATTTCCAACATTCAAACTAGTTTTATCCCGGGCAGGGTTATTACTGACAATATTATCCTTGCTCAAGAAGTGATCCATTCGATGAAGAAGAAGAAAGGTGGAATATGGTGGTTGGCCATCAAACTAGACCTTGAAAAAGCTTATGACATATTAGAGTGGCCTTTTATTAAAGATAGCATCGAAAGGATGGGGCTGCCAAATAAAATTATTGTGGCAATTATGAAATGTATTACTTCCAGTACTATTCAAATTAATTGGAATGGGGAACTTATTGAACCCTTTCAGCCTTCCAGGGAATTAGACAGGGAGACCCTCTTTCACCTTATCTCTTTATCATCTGCATGGAAAGATTAGCTCAAGAGATTGCTTTAATAGTAAATCAAGGGAGGTGGAAACTTATTAAATTATCTAGAAATGGACCTGACATATCTCACATTTTTTTTGCAGATTACCTCATATTATTTGCAGAAGCAAACAACACTTAAATTGGAATTATCCAGAACACACTCAACAAATTCTGCAATAGCTCGAGACAAAAAGTTAGCATCGAGAAATCTAATATATACTACTCCAAAAATGTCAATGCCCATACCAGAACCATTATTTCAAATTTGATTGACATCAAGGAGATTGAGAACCTTGGAAATTACCTGGGAGTTTCCCTGCTGCACAACAGAATTAATAAACGAACTTACAACATCACCCAAAGAGTGAAGGACAAATTGACAGGGTGGAAAGCTAAATCTCTATCACTAGCTGGAAGAATCATTCTTGCCAAGGTTGTCCTCAACTCGATCCCTGCATACACCATGCAATCAATTTTAATCCCCAAAGGAACTTGCAATAAGCTTGAAAGACTTACAAGATATTTCATTTGGGGAAACTTGAATGAGCAAAAGGGAGTACACCTTGTGAACTGGGACAAATTTTGTAAACCTATTAAAGGAGGGTGTCAAGGATTAAAAAACCTTAGATTCCAAAATGAGGCTTTCATCTTTAAAATAGCTTACAAACTTACTAATCGAACTGGTCTGTTATGGGTGCAGGTAATGAGAAGCAAATACAAAATGAAAGAAATTCTACCTGAAGAGCTTAAAAAAGAGGATGATCACCTTTATGGAATCACATATGCTCCTTGTGGACTAAATTCAAGCAGAACATTTGTTGAAATATTGGAAATGGTAATCATATTAGCTTCTGGCATGACATATGGCTTGATCATAATGGCCCTCTGTCCAGATTCTGCAACCAACCGTTAGAGGTGGAAAAGGACAAGTCAAAAGTAAAGGAATTGATTAACCAAAATGGTAACTGGGATTGGAACAAACTTACGTTGCTGCTGCAGTCTCAAGCCATTAATATGCTAAAAGCCATTCCCCCTCCAGTGGATGAGAACATTAAAGACTCCCTGGGATGGATTCCCTCAGAGAATAGGGTATTCGCAGTCAAATCTGCATATAAATGGATTGCAAATATTAATAATGATATGGAAGATAAGATTTGGGGCATCATAGCAAAGCACAAAAACATTCCCAGAGTCAAAATTTTCCTATGGCTAATTAGAAGAAATAGTATTCTGACTAACTCGGAAAGAGCTCAAAGTCATATGACTAAGGATGCAAGTTGCTCTATGTGCAATTATGAAGTTGAAGATATTAATCATGTGCTGAGGTACTACCCTAATTCAATGGCAATATGGACTGACCTGATCAACCCCCAAAAGATAGACAGGTTTCTGAACTGCAGACTCAAGGACTGGATCATTGAAAACCTTGAAGAAACTCAGTCACCGTTGTCAAGAATCGCGGAGTGGCCAAGTTTTTTCAGCTCAGTAATCTAGTACATATGGAAGAGAAGAAATCAAATGATTTTCGATCCTGAGATGATTGAAAGGGATTCAATTATTCAGCAAGCTAGTAGACTGACCCAAGATTTGCAGAATTTTGAAACTACTGATGCTGGAAGTATACAGATCAGAGATAATGCTCGATGCAAATAGCAAAAACCAACAATCAATTACTGCAAAATAAACACAGATGGAACCAAAAGACATATCAATGGAGAAGCTATGTGCGGGGTTGTTGCAAGGGACTACAATGGTAATTGACGGTGGGGTTTTGGGAAAAAGATAGGGATCTGTTCTATTTTAGAAGCAGAGTTATGGGGAATCCATGAGGGATTACGAATCGCTTGGTTGAGGGGAGAAAGAAGCGTGATTTTAGAAACAGACAACAGTGAAGCTATCAATCTAATAAAGAATAGATCGAGCACACACAGGAAATTTACCATTCTGCAACACATTAAGAAAATGCTTAAGAAGAACTGGCTTGTAGAACTGCATCACGTACCTAGAGAGGCCAATCGAGTCGCCGATTTCATCGCCAAGCAGATGTGAAAACACTATGAAGATTCCAATTTTCTAGAAGAATGCCCTAAAGAAGCCGAGGATATGCTGCTAGTGGATAAAACGGGAAGCTAGACGGGCCATGTACCTTTTTTCAACTAAAAAAACACCTAAAAATATATTAAACCTAAAAATAATAGTATGGAAAATAGTATGAAAAACGATCTTCTACGTAAATCTGTTTGTTTGAATAAAATTAATTGTAATAAAATATAAATTGTCGGATAGATAAATTGTTTAAATAAAATTACTTGTAATAAGCTAAATTGACGTTTAGCCTAAATGAAACGTGTACGGCATCGAGCAACGTGGGATTAAATTTACATTAAACAAAGATTGATTGCAAAACGATATATGGTTACAAGTCAACTTATAAGATAACATATTCATAAATTTCAAAAACAGTTAAAGGTTCATCCAGAAGTATTTAAAAACTAAATTAAAACTATTATAATATTTTCTAATTTTTAATTACTTAAAAATATCATTTAATAAATTTTAGTATGTGTAAATGAAGACCTAAGGACTCGTCAATATATAATACGATAGCACACGAATTTCATTATTAATATATAGAATAAAAAATATTTATTTTAACATTTAAACACGATAATTAATCTAATCAAAATATAATTTTTTATTAAATCAATCTATCTGATTGTAAATTATAGTACATTGAGCACATATATTTATTTATTTATTTTGTAGGTGTTCTCGAAATTTCCAAATATATGTATATGATAGTTATCAAATATTATAGGTAAAAGAATGGCACAAACGTGTATGTGATATTATGGACACAACTTCACACGTCATGGAATCCATGTTACAAATTATTATGTTTTCATGGTCACATCTTTTAATTAAGTTATTATTATTATATATCTATTATTTTTTTAATAGTTTAGAGTAATTATAAGGTAAAACATATTCATAATATTTCTTAATAATTGACATCGTATAAATATCATACAGATGTTAGCGGGTGTTCATTCGGTTAATTCATTCATCGATCGAACCGAATAACCATTAATTGAATTAACCGATTTGTTCTTTAACCGTTAATCGAACCGAAATTTTTAAAAATATTTTAAATGAATCGAACTAAGTCTGGTTAATTTCGTCAGCTAATTGAATTAATCAAAAATTATAAATAATATATACTATATATTAAATATTTAATATTTAATACGATCGTTAATTTAGTTAAAATCGAAGTTTAAACATCACTAAAGTTAACTAATATATAAATAATATATTAAATATTTAATAATTTTGGTTAATTCGGTTAATTAATCGATTTTGAACTGAATTAACCAGTAACTGAAATTTGCAAAAATCATCAACCGTTAACCGATCGAATCTAAAATTAACTGACTAATTAACCGGAAAAAAATTCGAGTAATTTTATTTTAATTGAATTGTAAACACCTCTAACAAATGTATTTATTCAAATACAAAACTTCAAGTAAAACAATACTTCATTTAACTGTTAAAATCACTCCATCTATTGATTATATATCTATTTCTCACTAAATATGACCACTTTCATTCTTATTTATCTTAGTGAGATGATGTTAGTTAAATTAAATTTTAGATAGAGCATACGTTAACAAATTTACCAGATATACCAAATAGGACTTTACATATAATAGTTGTACAAATGTCCATATTTCCACGTCATCCTTCACTGTTGTTTCAATTTAGTTGAGGGAAGAGATACGTGGGCTATAACATTTAAAGAGGCGGCCAGCACCATACTTGTTAATAAATAATCTTAATAGAAATATATATATTAACAAACAATAATAATAATTTATTGGATATATATATATAATATTTTTATTGAATAAATGGAGAGATATACAATAAAATTATGATCTTAAAGAATAAGAGTTTATAAAATTAAAATAAATTAATTACACCAACGTGTTATTTTTTTAAAATCATCATCAAATATAAATTAATTATTAAATAATATAATATGATCAATAAAAAATAAATCAAACAAGTCAAAAAATACAAACAAAAAATATTATCGATAGTAACAAATAAACACCATCTAGAAAATATATATATAACAACGATAACTTGTTAACAAACTGAATTTATCACAACTCAAACGTAACCTATCAAAATGATTGTGAGCATTTATGAATATAAGAGAATTAATTGATGGATCTAAAATAAGTGTAAATTAATAAAATAATCAAATAAACTCAAATTAAGGAGACAACCATGGTTTTTAGAACCGGACCAGTTAGCGAATCGGACATGCTATTGATTCACTGGTTCAATCGGTCGAACCGGTCCGAAGAACCGGACGACGACATAATTATTTAAAAAATTAAATAAAAATACCAAAAATATTTAATAAAAAATACTTTTTTATATCACAAATCATATTCAAAGCAAGTAATAACATATTTAAGTTAAAAACCATAAAATCAAATGAAACAAAATGATTCAAATTAACTACAACATAATATTTAAGGTAAAACATATTAAATAATAAATATAATTATATACCTATAATTAAAAAATAAATTTGGGGCTAAAAAAATCATAACAAAATGATATTGTTTGGTTTAATTTTTTTTTTAAAAAACAATCCCACATGGTTAAGAAACATATAAGAGCATCCCAAAAGTCTAAAGAGTAAAAATATAAGAACAAAACAATCCCACATGACTAAGAAACATAGAAGAGCGTCCCAACTAACTTCTATAAATAATAGAGGTAATTTGACATTCAAATTTATGGAGCCTTTTGGTGAGCATTGAGTGAACTATTCTTTCACTACAAACAAGCTCGAATTTTAGGCTTCAATTGAGCTTCTAAATTTTTTTTGAGTTCAAGCCTTTTTTAGTTCAAGTTTCAATATTATATTTCGAGTTCGGGTTGAACTTGATAATTTTTAGCTTGTGAGTTTGAGTCGAGTTGAGCTTACTTTTAAAGTTTTCAAGTTCGAGTCGAGCTCAACAATACTCGAGTTCGACTTGGCTCGTTTAACAAACGGCGTCGTTTGGTTTAATTTAAAAAAAAAACAAAAACAAAATTGGTTGCTTTTTTCGGTTTTTCCAATTTTCAGCCGGTCCGGCTCGAACGGTTCAGCGATTCCGACCGGTTCACTAATAACGATTCAACCGGTATAGATTGAACCGGACTAGACAACGATTCTCGGTTGAACCGGCCGATCCGGTCCGATTTTCAAAACACTGGAGACAACATTCATTTGAACCTTAAAAAAATACTAAAAAAATATGTAAAGAACATGAAAACAAAAACAATTCACTATTTTCATATGAATGTGAGAAAAAAAATATGTAAGAAAAAAATCAACTTTGTTTGTGCCGTTGTCATTCATGAAAATAATATAAAATATAAGACTATTGGCTCGAGAGAGAGAGAGAGAGAATATAAAATTCGATTTATATTAATATAAAACTGACTGAAGAGTATTGATCCATCAAAATCAATTTTTTTCACACAAACAAAAAGAAAATAGTACTCATTTACATAAAAAAAATTACTAGGCCCCCAAAGAGGACATCTGTCCCATGATTGGGCCTGATAGTTAGCAACTGGAGCCCACGTATCAGCAGTTGGTTAATATAATTGGTGCCAGATGTCAAAATTTAAGAAGGCGAGGGACACTTGTCAAAATATCAAAATTAAAGCAATAATCTCACATTACATCCATCTTCATGTTTAGTCTCCTATTCAATATTTTCAATTTTAATTTAAGCACTTTATTCAAGATTTTTGTTGAATTAATTTAAAGATTCAAGATTCAATGATTTTTAGTCTCCTATCCAAGATTCAAGATTGTTTAATTAATTTAAAATTTTCCTACATGATTTTTGTTTTTTTGTTGTATTAAGAAGGCGAGGGACACTTGTCAAAATATCAAAATTAAAGCAATAATCTCACATTACATCCATCTTCATGTTTAGTCTCCTATTCAATATTTTCAATTTTAATTTAAGCACTTTATTCAAATGGGAAAAACCCTTTTGATCTTTTAAAAATAATTATTTAATTTAAGTCATTTTAACATAAAGTTCTTAGCTGTGATCCCTCCAAAAGTTTAACATTTTAATATATATTTAGTATCTTTTTACGTTTTAGAAGAGAAACTGTTTCCTTAAACTAAATGACTTTCTCATCTTCAATTATCAAGCCTATCTTATACGACTACTGGTGGAGTCATATAGTCCTATTGGGATTGTCCATGCAAGCTTGGTAAGGGTATCTGTTACCTTGTTCCCTTCTCTCATCACATGTGTGATTGAGACCATCCAATCTTTAACTAAGAAGACATCGATATGTTGTAATAATGTAAGTTGTTTTCCTCTAGAGGCATTGGCTTAAAATAATTTGGTCGTTCTTCATTATCAATTTCGAGTATAACTCTTATTTCTCCCTTTTTTTTTATGTATCCCAAAGACCATCATATATTGCTCAAAATTCTGCTTCAAGTATTGAGCAAGGTCCCATATATGGTATTTAAACTAAACATTTCATCTCAAAAAATTAGTTGACCCTATTCCCATATGTAATGGGGAAAATAGGAGGTAGGGTGGTAGGTTGCCCCCAACGCCAGGTTGAGAGCAGCTTCCGTGGAAGACCTCCGTTATGAATTGCCCTCAGTGGGACACGATCCCATGACCACAAGGTTAAGAGCCTTGTGCTCTACCAACTGAAAAAACTCTTAAATTGATACATGAACTAGAAATCTTCTTCGAAATGGGTACATAAGATTTATTTCTCTTATGTTGGTACTAGAACACAGTATATATTTAGCTCGAATTGGTAAAATGAAGGTTTTAAATTTTTACACAACACTTATTAAATCGAATGTTAAGGAATTTATTTCTAATAAAACAATACTTCGGATCTAAATATTGTTAATTAAAAAATAACACTAAGAGAACATTGTCAAAAGAAATATAACAATATCTCACATGTCTGTTTGACATAAAATCTTAAACAAACTATTTATGTTGGTTAAAGTCTATTAGACGTCCATGTATTATACACAAATAAATATTTTAGTCTTTATATTGTTCTTAAAAGTTTATTTGAGTCCATCTAATATAAAAGGAAACAATTTTGTACTTATACATTTGAAAAGTTAACATTTGGTTTAAAACACTAAATGTATTACTACTTAGCTTAAATATCCTTTAGGTCCCTCTTAATTTTGAACTTAAGCAAATTATTCTCTCTTTGAATATTTTCTGTGATTTTTATTTGTTTTTTTTAAACAATTATGAGATTTAAATGTAAAAATAATTCATATTATAACTTTAAACTTTATTTTCTTCGCTTACAATAATATTACAAGTACAAGCTAAAATATAATAAAATATTTAAAATGTTTGATTGAAAAGTGTACATTGAAATTTCTTGGAATGTTTAGAATTGTAACGAGAATAAGAGTTTGGAAATATGATTAAAAAATCATAAAAAATAAGATTATGAAAAATTATTATAAAATCATAAAAAAATTCAACTTTTATTTTATTTTTTGTAAAAAAATATCCAATCATAGTTGGACATGTGTCCTATACTAACAAAAAGAGTCAACATATCATATATCGTTCTTATTTACCCACTTTCAAAATGTAGAGTGAATAAATTAATCTTTATTTTTCAATTTTAAAATTGACAGAGATTTAAAGTGTGTTTAATCCATATATTTAAGTCAACTAATTATAAATTTACAATTTTGGAGCAAAATATTAACTTTTAAAATATACTAGGATTATAATATCAATTTTTTTTTATAATATAGGACTACAATAATTTTTTAAGTATAATGAAGGGACTAAAATATTTATTTCTATAACAGAAGGAATACAATAAACTTTTAGGTATAGTAGATAGAATTTTAGTAGACTTTAACCATTGGTATGTGTCTATTATCTATATATTTATGCTTACCTAGATACCAGAGGAGTGAAAGTAGCAACAAATAGATAAATGCATAAACATACATTATACAACATGGATTTTCAAAGTAAACAAACAATAAAGGTTTTATTTAGTTATTCCAGTGATTAAAAGGAGTGTTATTCTCTCTATAGGTCCTGAGTTCGAGAAAATGCTTATACAAGATATGTGTGCATTGTCAATGACCAAGAAAAATTATCAACAGATATCCCGGACTATTTAAAAAAGAAAAAAAAAAGAAACAGTAGAGGTTTGTTAGATAAATAGCCAATAAACTTAACGAAGAAGCCCAAGTAATTGTTGGGCTGTTTGTCACCTGCTTTGCTTTGATTCCTCTATCATGGATTGGGCACACCTAAGACCTGATTTGATTCAATGTATATTATATTTGACATATTTTATTATTATATTAGTATTAGTAGTATTTATCCTTTATATCGAAAAAGATATTTAATTGTATATTTTTAACTTTTTTTTAAAATTGTTTGATTTTTATTTTATTAACTTTTTTCTATAAATTAAACGATATATTTTTACTTTTTAATGATGATATAAAAAATTATCGATTAATCTATTTAATCTACTCTATATTTATATTAATTATTTAAATATCTTCAAATTTATATTTTTATATAATATATAATAAATAATATAGACCAAATTAAATTAAATCAAAGAATAATATTATTTGAATAAATCTCAACCGTGATAAACATGACATCAAAGTTTATTTTGTAAGAATTTCTTCTTACAATAAGTTAAAAAAAAAAGGTAGATATGAAGTTACTATTTTACCACCGCAGCAAGGTTTTAAAGCATCTTCTTATCACAATATATATTATATAAATCGGACTGCGCTCGGAGGACCAAACAAATTTGCAGCCTTTTTCTCTATTCACCGCTTCGGATTTTCTCAGGTTCTTCTTCTCTCTCTCTTTATTTCCCCCCTAGTTTTCTGCCTAATTTTAACGTTATTTTAATCAATTCAGAACAGGTATTTTTTTTTGCCTTTTCGCGATAGATCTTCGTATGATTCTTTCTTCTTTCTGTGATTGAGTTTCGGAAATTAAATTTAAATTGCACTCGCAGTTTTGCTTTGTTCTTACGCATAATTTGCTTTGAATTTCATTTTTGTTGCTGTGTGGAAAATCTAGATTAAATCTACATGTTCTTTTGATTAGCATAGGTTAATAAAATTGAAAAAAAAAAAAGAGCCTCCCTAGTATGAGTTGTATATTTTTGGTTAGTAATTCTGTAAGAATTATAAATAGGAATTTATTATATATTTTATTAGAAGCGATTAAAGTATTAAAATATTCTAACCAGAATTTCGATTATTTTTTGTTAGTTAATATATCTATCAATTATTCATTTGAACTTGCAGTTAATATAAACATACTTGATATGTTGCAAGTGGATGCATATGGAGAATCGTTTGATGTTTGCTTTCATTGTTCATATGATTCGATTATAACATGATTTTTATCTTGGGCAGATGTAGATGTACTAATTGTTAATATTCATGTTGTGACACTTTTGTTTGATTGATATGCGTTCTATTTGTGAAATTAAGGTTTTATATGCAACGAGTGCTAGATTTAGTACTTTTGAGTTATGGTTTGTTAATTGTTTGGCTAATAGTTTTATTATTTATTTTTCGGCAGGTTCTAATTTTACCTAGCAATGTCGGACGGTCACGAGACTGACAAAAATATCGAGATATGGAAGATCAAGAAGCTGATTAAAGCGCTTGAAGCAGCTAGAGGCAATGGCACCAGCATGATATCTCTGATAATGCCTCCACGCGATCAGATAGCAAGGGTTACCAAGATGCTTGGAGATGAATTTGGAACTGCTTCGAACATCAAAAGCAGAGTCAATCGTCAATCTGTGTTGGGTGCAATCACTTCTGCTCAGCAAAGGCTCAAACTTTATAGTAAGGTTCATCCCAACGGGATTGTTCTTTACACAGGAACAATTGTGACTGAAGATGGGAAGGAGAAGAAAGTCACTATTGATTTTGAGCCTTTCAGGCCTATAAATGCCTCTCTTTATCTTTGTGACAACAAGTTCCATACTGAGGCACTTAATGAACTTTTGGAATCAGATGATAAGTTTGGTTTTATAGTGATGGATGGTAACGGGACTCTCTTTGGGACATTAAGCGGTAACTCTAGAGAGGTGCTACATAAGTTCAGTGTTGATCTTCCGAAGAAGCATGGGAGAGGAGGACAATCAGCTCTTCGTTTTGCTCGGCTTCGAATGGAAAAGCGCCACAACTATGTGAGAAAGACTGCTGAACTTGCCACACAATTTTTTATTAATCCTGCCACCAGTCAGCCTAATGTTTCCGGATTAATACTGGCTGGATCAGCTGATTTCAAGACTGAACTGAGTCAATCAGATATGTTTGATCAGCGGCTTCAGGCTAAGATTCTCAATGTGGTTGATGTCTCTTATGGAGGAGAGAATGGTTTCAACCAGGCGATTGAGCTTTCCTCGGAGATCCTGTCCAATGTGAAATTTATACAAGAGAAGCGCTTAATAGGGAAATATTTTGAGGAGATCAGTCAAGATACCGGGAAGTATGTTTTTGGTGTGGATGACACACTGAAGGCCTTGGAGATGGGAGCTGTTGAGATACTGATTGTGTGGGAAAATCTTGACATAACTAGGTACGTGTTGAAGAACAGTGTTACCGGTGAAGTTGTCATAAAACATTTCAACAAGGAGCAGGAAGCAAACATGACCAACTTCCAGGATCCAGCCAGCTCATCTGATTTGGAGGTCCAGGAGAAGATGCCACTTTTAGAGTGGTTTGCTAATGAATACAAGCGATTTGGTTGTAGTCTTGAGTTTGTCACCAACAAATCACAAGAGGGTTCTCAGTTCTGCCGTGGTTTTGGTGGTATTGGAGGCATCCTCCGATACCAACTTGACATGAGGTCATTTGATGAGTTTTCTGATGATGGAGAAGTTTACGACGATTCTGAATAGCAACCAATCAACTCTACCCCATTGACGGTGCAGGATGATGGGGATAGAAACAAAGCCTGCACCAGTGCCCGAGCTGTTGGGTGTACTACTGCTGCACGCAATGCCCCCAATGTTTCTCATACGTCTAATTAAGGTATAGGTTTTTTAACCAATTCTATTTTAACTCCGATAAGATGTATGTTGAATTTTATTTGACTGAATCTAGTTCCCTTCCCCTGCCAGGCTCTATGTGACAATGTTGGGCAAACGGAATGATGTAGCAGAAAAAATATGTTAAGGCGTAACCGGGAATCCGATGGAGCTTCGGTTCTGGTAAGGGCCTTGAGTATATTAAATCTGGAACTTGTGATATTCATGTGGTAGCACTTGCCTTGATTATACAAGGATGTGTTTATCTGAGATTCTTCTGCCTAGTAGGCTTTGGTTGAAAGACGATGGTTTTGTCTTATTTTATCATGCCTGATGGATATTACCTTTTATCTCTGGACTGGATCTTGTTGTCTGGTATCCAAAACTTACTTGAAATCCACCATTTTCGTTACTTTCTTTGAATTGCTTTAGATTTCTTCGAAGAATTGTGAAGGTTTTCTTGTCTAATCGGTTTTTTTAATATATATTTTTAAAATGTTAATTTAATTATTTAAATCCAAATTTGAATTTGAGTATAATAATCGAACAGGAGCATTGAAATTGAGTATACTTGACTTTTTAAAATTCTATTTTTTGAAAAATTAATTTTAAATGTATTTTCAAATTTCTGTAAGAATTAAACTGTATATTTTAATTGCACGTTGATGGGAAATGCCCGTTTATAAATATTCCAATGAAAAATGGGAAATTTAGGATCCTCTTGTATTCTAGAAAATATTTTTATTTTCGTTTTCTTTTTCAAAATATGATTTTTACTTTTAGGCTTTTAAAAATTAAAAAAACATGCTTGATCAAAATAAATAAAAATTTGAATCCAATAATAAAAATAGAAAAAAGAATATACTTAATATCTAATATTTAAAAATGAACAAATAATTATGCAATAGTTAAATTATAATTACTAAAAAATTCATTGAATAAATTTAACATGTATTTTTATAAAACAATAAGGGTGACAGATATAACATAAAAATTATTTTAGTTTATAATAAGAATATAACTATAATATATATTCAATATTTATTAAAATTTTAAAATAAATAAAAAATATTATTGTAAATAAAAGCATACAAAGTGTTATTAAAATAAAAAATATGTTCTTAATAAAAAAAAATTAAAAAAATGTTTGTTTAACTATAAGTGAGGTTTTTAAATTTTTGGATAAAAACTTAGTGTAATTCCTAACTATTTTTTTCGGTCAATATGACTTTTAAATTGAACAAAAATCAATCTAATTCTTTGATCAATAGAATCAAACATTGTCTGCCATGACGTTTACATGACAATTCATTAAGTTTATAAGATAATCTACAATATTGATGTAAAGATTTACAATACTGTTATGGTAGTACACGATAGACAATTATGTGATAAATAGGTTTAATTGCTTTTTTAACTAAGTTCGATGACATAATTGATTTTTCTAGAAAGTATGAAAACTTATTTAATATTTTATAAGAATTAAGAGATTATTGAATTTTAAAATATAAAATATAGATTTCATGTTTTTATATTTTTATATTTTTTAAATTTTCAAAATAATTTTAATGAGAACAACAAAAATATCTCTTTTATGTTTTCATATTTTCATTTTTTTCAGAAATTGTTTTCTAATTTTACAACTAAACATGTTTTCTTTCTATTTTCTAAGACAATGAAAATAAAAATAGCCTATATTTTTTAAAACCAAACAAACTCAACTTTCTTTTGATTTTTAATAGTTTGAAATTCTTTTTTTTAGATTAAATGATTTTATTTAATTTAGTAGATATAGTTTAATTCAAAATTGGATATTAATACAAAATTTTGTTTCAATTAAACTCACAAGAGGACGATAAATAGAGTCGAATAATTGACATCTTTCGTAAGATAAATAACATATCTCAAATTTTGGATTATTTTTACCATAAAGAACAACGTAAATAACAACTCTCGAACTCGACTTACAGCTTTTATCATAATGTATTTCTCCATAGAGCAACCCTTGTCAATGTCTTAAAAAAATTATGTTAATTACAACTAAAGATTTTTATAATTTCAGAGATAACAATCCAAATTCAAATTAAATAAATTTTAATTATAAAACTCAAAGGATCAATAATTCCTAAAATATTGCAATAACATATGAATGGTGTAACCGATGGTTAAAAATCATGTTTAAGTTAGATAAAGAAATAATTTATGTAATTCTTAACTTGGTTAAAAATGTCTTGGAAAATTAAAAAATAATTACACCTGTCAAGAATGGGATTCGAACCCATGCCCTTTCGGACCAGTACCTGAAACTGGCGCCTTAGACCAACTCGGCCATCTTGACGAGGATGACTGTTGTGTCATAATTCTTTTTCTTATAATAAATAGAAGTTTCATTCTGGATCAAAGCACTCTCTCCGAATTTAAAAAATGGAAACCCCTTTATATGATATATTAGATTGATTGTTGAAACTTTCCTGCAGTTAGAGAAGCAAGTGCATGGTAACAGAGACATCACAAAATCTATTATGTACCAATATATTGTGCGTTCAAGGCAATAATCACCAATGATCACCAACATTTATCTTTTATCCTCCGATGGTAGCGCTCGCTAATAATCGACCTTTTAGAATTACAATAAAGTATAGGATATGTTGGGGTCCATTAAATTTTCAAGTAAATTACCAAAAATCATACTTGATATAGGAGACGGAGCTATGATCAAATGTTAAAAGGGTTAAATTGTTTTATATAAAAAAAATTAAAGATTCATTAAATATTTGAATCTAAAAATTGGAAAAGACAACGGTCTTATTTAACTAATATTTAAATTAAAAAAAAACCAAAAAAATTAAAAGAGATAACAGAGTAAGTTTGTCTCATATTGACATACACCTTTCAGAATATTTTTCAAAAGTGTTTTTAAGACCAAAAGGAACAGGTAATTCTTGAGGTTAAATGTGTTTTTAACTAACTATTAAAAAAATACAACATATTATTAAATTCCCATAACCCTGACATTCTATTGTCTCACTCCCGCACTTTTGAGAGCCAAACATTATTAGGGTTTAAGAGAGTAAAGGGTTGTTTGTTTTCTTCAGAATGATTAAGCGCTGAATGATTCAAATGTTGAATGATTCAGAGGCTCTGTATGAATTAGCTCTGAATGTGACATGCTGTTTGATAATGGCTCTGAATCATTCAGAATGTACTTTGATGCTGAATCATTCAGCACTGTTTTGCTGAATCAGTTAGCACTAAATCATTCAGAGTTGCGAAACAAATACGTTAAATGTTGAACGGTTCAACATTCAACGCTGAATGGTTTCATTCAGAGTCAAACAAACAGCCCCTAAGATACCAGAGAGCACAAAGCAAGAGAGAGATAATCAACCAAGATCTAGAGTTTAGTGTTTTTTAAAACAAAAAATGGTGGCGGACAAAGGAAATAAGACGAAACTACAAGTAAAAGGAGTGGAAGAGAACTCCGAACAAATTGACTCCGCACTCCTCTTTCCCATCGAGAAACTTCCAGAGATCCAAGACGAGCTCGACAAGGTCCATTTGTTTGTAATTGCAATGGAGAGTCTATGAAATAAATGTTAAAAAGAATTCATTTCTTTGATCGATAAATTACATGCATGATTGGCTTTGCATGTCGTCTTTATTGTGGATATATCTGAATTTTTGTGGAAAGCTTTATTCCTTTAATCGATTTCTTCAACATGTTGAAATGTCTCGATTTCTTTAGGATATTATGTCTTATTGTAAAGAAGGCGTTATTTATATGTATATGCTTGGTTCCATTTTGGTATGTTGTAGATCAATGAGGAAGCCAGTGATAAAGTCTTGGAAGTGGAGCAGAAATACAATGAGATACGCAAGCCGGTCTATGATAAACGGAGTGGCATCATCGAATCAATTCCAGATTTCTAGTTGACGGAAGTAAGAGATTATATTATATCTATTAATTTAGTGAACCATTTTCTAAATCTGTTTCTGTATTCAGAGGAAGGCTTTTAATTGTTGTGTTTGCAGTTCTTATGTCATCCTGTTCTTGGTGAACTTTTGACTGAAGAGGATCAGAAGGTTTAATGCCAATTCTTTCCTAGAGTATAATTTTTTCTGCTCAAATTTGATTTTTGGTTTGATTTTTTTTTCTTCAAAAAAAAATGCTTGCCTTTTGTGTGGTCGTAGTTCACTGCTATCTTATTTCTTCATCTTATTCTTTTTCGATTATTATCTTGTAGACATTCAAGCATATTAGCTCGATTGAAGTAGAGGATTTTAAAGATCTGAAATCGGGATACTTTATTTCGTTTGTAAGTTATCTATGTGCCTTTCCTTTGCCTTGTTATCCAGTTAATTGAATTTGCTTTTAGTTTATTTTTGTTATACGCAACTGCTGGTAGATGCTACATTCTTTCATTCTGTACTGATTATTTGTTGACTGGTTTATACTATTATTTCTTCAGAACTTCAACCCCAATCCTTTTTTTGAAGATACAAAACATACAAAGACCTTTACCTTTCTTGATGAAGGACTTAAAATTACTGCCACCCAAATCAAGTGGAAAAAGGACAATGTGAGAGTTTCTCTTTTGATGTGTATTCAACTTCTTGCTATTTGTTTTCCGTGGAAATTATCTTAAATTACTTTTGCTAAATGCTAAGGGCTTGCCTAATGGAGCTAATCATGAGAAGAAAGGAAACAAGCGGCAATTCGCTGAAGAAAGGTTTGTTTGTTGTATTGGACCATCGGTTTTCTCTGTTTATGATCCAGTAACATAATACTTGGTATTTGCTTCTATAGTGATTTGCATTATTCTATAGTTTCCATCCATTTATGAGATTGTATTTGATTTGATCCTTCATTTCTTAGTCACATTGCATATCAGCTCTATGTCGTGCTAAATTTCTTACACACGGATGCAGCTTCTTTATGTGGTTTACCGATGCTCAGCAGAAAGATGGCATGGATGGAATTCATGATGTGGTAAAATCTAAATGCATCTACCATCTGTACGGAGTTTTTTTTATTATTATTATTGTACTCATTCTGTAGCAGAGCATGTCTAAGTTTCTCTTGGTAAAACATTACAGGTAGCTGAGATTATCAAGGAGGAATTATGGCCCAATCCTCTCACTTATTTCACCAATGTAACTTCTTGTTCTTTTGTAAAGCTTCCTAGTTTTGTTATATGTCTATTGCTCAAGATCATGTTTTCCTTCCACTTCTAATTGTTATTGGTTTCGATAACTTCCTTATTCAAGAAGCTGGTGAAGAGGACTTTGAGGGTGATGGTGACGAAGAGGTACATATAGTCCATTTATAATCAAATCCTTCTCTTGGCTAATATGCTTCTCCTGTATCTTTTCGTTTATTTATTTTTTCTTATTTTTCACCATTAATAGGGAAAAGATGATGATTAAAATCACTCCCGCCCTTATAATGGCTAGCTGGTTGCATTTGCATAAGACCTACAGTGTAAAGTTGTGTCGTGGTAGTTAGTAAGGTTGTGGGGAGGATAACCTTCTTTAAGATGGCTTGTAGTTACTAACAAGTTTTTTTTTCTTTTCTGGTTTCCTTCCCTATTGCAACATCCAACTCTATTGAATACCAATTATAGATTTTGTTTTAACTCTGCTAATTTCAAGAGATAAACCATACAAATAGTATGCATATATATATATACACACACACACCAGTTTGTTGATATCAGTTTTTATAATTATACTAGTTGGATTACCAAATCGAACTTGTGTTAATTTGAACTCTGTTGGTATTTGAGCTATCAACATTTAAGGAATCAAATCAATATATTTATACAGAAAAAGGTACGAAATTGATTAAATAATAACAGCAAATTGATTCACGAATTTCACGTGGTGGCTTTGTACGAAAGGTGGGTGGACTCTGATCTAAATTTTATCCAATTTAAATATATTTCAAAAATACAAGATTGGATATTTGGATTACAAAAGGATATACTCGAGAAAATTAATAATTTAAAAAGCTAAATAAGAGAGGGATGGCCAGAAAGTGAGAGATATGCATGCTGTGACCCAGCTGTTGTTTTCCTTGAAAAAATATTTCCTTGGAATGGCGTCAGTAAAGTAGAATAAATCTGATGATGTTTGTTTATTCGTATTCAAGTCATATTCCTTCAATTTTACAACCAATAAACCCTTCAAAATCTATAATTAAATAATTTAATCCTAATTCCATCTCGATTTAACCTTATCATTAATCCAATGCCTCCCTACCAGGATCAGAATGGTAAGAAGAGCAGGTAATGGATATGAATTATGAGTCAAATCAGAAAGCTGTGTGCCCCCCATTTGGCTCCAGATTGGTGTCTGCTGGTTCTGCAACAAAACCAAATTTCCCAGCACCAGATTTATCACAATACTTGAAATACTCTCTTGAGTCCAAGGCTTAGGTTGGAGGGTAACCTGTCTTCTTCACAAACCCAACATACATAAGTGGCAAAGCATGTGATCTCAGCATCCAATGGCTCTTTCAACTTTGTAGGACACCCCCAACATATATTTCAGCTTCTCTCCTATTAGTCTCAAACACTGTTTATGATTTTGATTTTATTTCATCTAAAATTAACTATCCAACTCTCGTAGAGTTCAAATAAGAAAATTTAAAAAAAAAATTCAACGTCACAAATAGAGATATTTATGGATCGAATTGAATGAAATTGAAATTTGATTTTATTATTGTACAAATTTATTATATATGTGTGTGTGTGTGTGGCTGTTACGTCTTATGGGCCGGGATGTTCTGTTTACTAATGTATAAATTGTTTTCTTCCTTAAAAAAGTTATTTTATAAAATTAATATGTTATTTCGACCTGATGAAGACAGAGGACAACATCTTTTACTCTGACATTGTTGCAAGTTTGTGCTGTCAACTTTGCTGATATGTTTTTGCATTTAAATGCAATACCAGCTCATTTATTAATTTAATTAACATTTTTTAAAGTCTCGTGCATGGTAATTTTTCAAAAGAATTTATACATGCAAAAATTGTAGTCACGTTAAGTAAATATACATTTTGATAACCGAAGTTCATTTTATATTTTCATTTAATATTTATTTTTAATTAAATTCTTGAATTTAATTCTTTTGTTCAAATAGATTAAAAAGCGTTTGTAATTTTTCAATAAAAAGAGAAATTTAAATATTTAATTAGACTAAATATTAAAGTCAAATTCATTTATATAATGTATTTATAAGTATTATACTCCAATTTGGGAATGTTTTTGGCAAGAGAAAGTGATTTTTAACCCAATTTTAAAAGTTAAATTTTATAATTTTTACTGTGAAAAATCAATTTTGAGGTGAAGTTATATTTTTATCTTTAATTGTTTGATTTTAATTAGTTTTGAAATTAATACACATATATAAATTATTTATTAATTATTTTTTTGTTAATGTTCAAATTATTTAATTTTAAATATTTTCATTGAATACAAAATAATGTACTTTTTTACAATATTTATGTTAAGTATATAATTATTTTATTTTATTTTAAATTTATTTCAAATTTGTTAGTAATAAGTGTAAATATAATTTAAATAATATATTTCAATTTACAATATAATGTCTAAAATGAACATTTATCTTTTTAAAAACATATTTTAACACCAATCGTAAACATTTAAATTTTATTTTTTTTAAATACTTTTAAATATATTTGTTTACATCACTTTTCAAAAGTAATATCAAATTGTCAAGACTTAATATCAACTAGAACTAAAACAATGTTTTTTTTGTTAATACACTACAAACTTAGTCATTAAAAATCGAATTTTGAGTATTTATCTAAAAAATGAATTTAATACTCATACAACAACCAATTAGAGTTTAAGTATGAGCGTTAATGAACATATTAAGTGGTCTTATTGGTAAAAGAGAATATTATTTTTCCAATAGATATTAGATTCAAGCAAATGTATTTGTAAGGTATGTACGCATTAATTGATTAAGAAAGTTATGAACATTTATTATATTATAATCACTTCATGTTATTTAAAAAAATACGAGCAATAACAAATTTAATTGATTAATATTTATTTTTTATTTGGAATCAAATTCAGATTTTAAAAATAAAATTCAACAAAATATTATATCTGGAATTTAAAACTAAGCTTAGATTATTCGGCTCAACTTAATTTTACACACTAACTCAAATAATTAAGTATATTAAATGGAACATTTTGTTTTATTTATTTAAACAAATATTATTAAATATAGCATGTGAAGCTAAATCAACTAACATACAATTTTCTTAATGTAAACTGTTAGCTTAAATAATCCGAACTTACGCGTCAGTTAATTAATTACTCCTACCTATACACGTTTATCTAACTATTTTCATTAATTAACCCTTTTTTCCTTTAAGAAATTGCAAATTTATTAGAAAGAGGTTATTTTTCCTCCTAAAAATAAGGATAAGTTTTTTATTTTGTTTAATTTGAAAGATAATAATAAAATATATGGTTAACGTTACACATACACATTTTAGTCCCTCTTAAAATTAATATTTCAATTTAATTATTTTCAAACTTTAATCAAATGAAAACAAAAAATGTATTTTCAGCCATTATAAAAGATTAATAATTCAATTCAATCTATTTAAACATATAATTTTTGTACGAATCAAACAACCTCAATGATTAAGGGGTTTATTGTTATCTTTTGAAGTATCGGGTAATTTAAACACCATGTATACAGTGGTATAAGCATTCATTATCAAATGATCAATAATTCTTAAACAGATAATATCTTATATTTATATTCATATAGATATATATAAAGAACGCCATGACTTAAAAAATTAACATTATTCAATTACAAAGCATGATCTTTGTGGGCGATTTTCCCGATATATCATCGTTGACTGGTAATATTATCGATCTAACACCGGTCAGACTATATTTTTCGATCTAACTCCCTTAGTAGTAAAGCGTGCCCCCTACATCGCGCTATACGATGATTTGGCACCACGTGTGGTATAGCACGCCCCCTGCACCGTGCTATACGGTGAGCTGACGCCACGTGTGTATAGACCGATGATATATCGGGAAAATCGCCATCTTTGTGGGAGATTTTGAATAGATCCGACCAACAAAAAAAAAACAAGAAAAAAAGCTAAAGCCTGAATTTTATTAAAAGCAGCTACCAGTGTCTCTGAAACTATTATTTTATTAATTGAAGCAATGAATTAATTATTTCAATTTCGTAGGAACAAATCAAATTTTAATTATCAATTTATAAATTTGATATAATCAATAGTCGTGAATCTGTTAAATTAAATTCTAATTAGTCTATGCATTGTGCATTAGTTTTATATTGAGTCTCTGTTATTTAATTTGATAATTTTAAATCATATTATTTAATTATATAATTTTTGTTTTATTTGAATCAAATTAAAATTTCAAGGGTCGAACAATTCACAATTAAAATTGAACTAGAATATATATACTAAATCCATAATTTATACTTAGTAAATATATTAATAATAGAGTAAGACATAAATAATATTTTTATAAATAAAATTAAATGAGTTTTATATTGTGTAATATAATAGTATCCTTATATATATTTAATAAAAAGGTAATAGATACCTTCAACAACAAAAACACTTTTTAACATAATTTATCATTGATCCAATAACTTTAATTTATTTATTGTTTAGTGTGTAAAATAAAGCTGCAATCCCAATTTCCCCCTTGGAATTTGAAAAAACAACAAAAAGAAAACATGCTCTAAAGCATAATCTCGACTGTATTATAACATGTCACATTGATAATTGTATTAAATTATTAAAACTATGGATATGTTTACTAGATTCATAGTTGGCATGATGTAGCAATGGCGAAATTAAAGAAATTTACCAGAAGCAGTAATGGTATGGTGATTTAAAAGCCAACAAGTACACAACACCGGGGGGTAAAAAAGGGTAGTTCAAATGAATGCAAGTCAGGAATTTCCAGCTTACTACTTTTGCAATAGAACCATATACCCTGCCTACCTAGTACCATATTCATCGAGTCATGTGACGAGTGGAGGGGTGTTATATTCATATAAAGTTTGAATAGAACAATAATCTGATTCGACTCGATCTATGATCATTCTTAAATTAAATTGTTAAAATATTAATCGTAAAAATCGTTGAATGAATCTAAATAGATGAGCGCGACAAGAATAAAATTAATCATATTTATAAATTAAAATTAAAAAAAACATCACTATTAATTTATTAAAATTTCATCTTAATTGCCTATTTAAGTTTATCTAATTAACATATTTTACATAATATAGATGAATCTTATTATAAAATATATAATAATTTTATATATGCATATAATATTTTCAAGGATCAGGGTAAACTAATAGGATATATAGTATAAGTAAATCAGATACTGAAAAAAATAAATGATTTAATTTGTAAATTTGATATTATTAGGGGTCCAAGAATTATTGAAAGAAAATCCTTGGGGAACATAAGCAAAAGGTGGCTAAAACCCCTAATAAAGAAGGTGGGGAAAGCAAAGTTGGGGAATCCCAAAGCCTCATCCCAGCAAAGGTTGCAGAAGAAAGGCAGGGTGAAATGATTACTTGAATGGATATGGGTCCCCATATTATAATCTTTCCTAACTATTTATTAACCATTTTATTTTATTTTTTATTTTTTATTTTTTGACTTGAAAATATTGGACCTACTCTTGGCCCACCATTGTCTTTATGGATTCAATTATATAAAAAAAACAGCACCTCATGTGGAGTCTGAACCAAAGGGGCTGTCCTTCCATAGTAATAAAAAGGATTCTCCTATTCATATAACAAAATTAATTCTCTCTGTTCTATTTTTTTCATCACATTTTGATTAAATATGTGATTTTAAGATATACATATTAAGTTATATAAAATAAATAAAGTGATCAAACTATCTTTAAAAAATAGTTAATAGGTTTGACATTTATTTTAATAGGTGTTAAAAGCAGAACAAATAAGAGGGAAAATGAAGTATAAATATTGTTCTTTGTTGATTTATGAAAAACTTTTAAAATTCAAAAAAGATAAATTTAGTGGAGAAAGTGTTTGATATACCATCGATTAATTCGTTATACTATCTAAGTTAATTTATTTTTATTTGATTAAATTTTAATTTTAATTATATCAAAATTATCATAGTATTTAAAAAAGATATAGGATTGGTTTTTTTATTATATAAAATTATATGTTATTATTATCGGTAGAGATGAAGTTAGGATATAACTTTATGAGTCAAATATAAGTAAAAATAAGATGACGATAATTTAATTGTTAAATCATCAATTAAAATTTGAAAATTGAAGAGGTTAGTATCTGTAACACCCTTAACTCATATCCAACCCGAATACAAGTCTGAGGTGTCACATTGACTTTTCAAACTTTGACACTTACAGAAAATCTCGTGAATTTTTAAAACTTTCATTAAAACGGAATACATTAATTTACATAAGACCATAAAATACCAAATCAATCAGAGTATTCGTAACTAACACTTATTACATGCCAACATTCTATACATAACCAAGTACATACTTTGTCAATTACTTCTGATCTGATCTCTTAGTAGTATTGCTGTCCGTGCTACTTCTATTTCCACTTTTCCTGATTCTTGGTACCTACGTGTAAATCACTTACACGCTAAGTCATAGACTTAGTGAGGCAATAAATGAATATGTAACAATAAACTTATGAATGTTCATACTTACAATTGGATCATGACATTTCAATATGCATGTATCTATCACACGATAACATATAATGCACATACGAAACTTACCTTATTGTATCACTTTCACTGTAAATCGGTATTTCAATTGCAGAGCCCATGTATATTATTGAGAATAAAGGTATGTGAGTACATTGAAGTTGTGCACTAATGTTGTCACCACAGCTCGTATCAATTCTCTCATGGGGCACCGAACCTTAGTTCAGTATTCGTCCCGTAGGACTATTATCTATGTCCCGTAGGACCCCTACATCCCGAAAGACTACATCCCGAAGGACTATTATACCCTCGACTCTTGGCATGCCAATTACACCTATAGTTCTCATATCGTATACTATGGGCATTATTGTTATATTTCATATGTTCATGTACTCATATCATTTCTCTTGTGATCATGTATCTCATATCACTTCATATCATGTTCTCATATCACATGTCATATCACATATCATATCACATGAACATATATATGTCTTATGCATGAATCACAATAATTATCATGTATGCATGTTCACCACTACTATATTATAAAAATCAACTTAGGGATTAGACTTATCACAAGTCTTATTCCATTATAATATACATATAGTATGCACTCACCTTAGCTTTGCTTTGATTCGATTCTAATCCTTTGATCGTTCCGGAATAAGCTTACTTTTAGTATCTACATAATCGCACATGGATCTATATCAGTATTATAACTAATATATTCTAATGGTTCATTCTTTAGACTAAGAGAAAAGTAAAATTCATCATTTAATGAAGGTATGCATCGATGCACTACTGATGCATCGGTGCATAAAAGGTATTCGATGTTTCATTATTAATGGGATGCATCGATGCACTACTTATGCATCAATGCATGAATTGCATTCGATGTTTTTATTTTAAAAGAGTGCATCGATGCACTACCAATGCATTGATACACCTTCAAACAATTTATGGGTTTTAACCTTGATGCATCGATGCACTATGAATGTGCATCGATGCACTCTGTCCATAATCCTCTTTTTGAACCCGAAAATTCATTCATTTTGGATTAAATCCTTCATGTTTAATCATCTTTTTCATTCTTAACTCTAGTACACATCCTTAAACCAATTTATACTCATTTATTTCATCTTAAACCTTCAAATCATATCATTCATATGTAATTCAAGAATTACATTAATAAATCAACATGTTTGAATTTCGCTTTTAACACTTCGTATATCTTAACTAGATTGATGACAAGTCAAATATAACTTTCAATTCTAGTTGTGAACTCTATTCCAAGATTTCATTTAAGAACTTCAAATCTTAAATCTCTCCTAACTCAATCATCCTTTGATGTTAAGATAACTTAAGCTTTCCTTAAGCTTAGTTATCATCCAATAATCAAAACCCAATATTAAATTTAACAAGAAACTCAATAATCAGAAATCTTACCTTTGTTTTGGTTCACACGCACAAGGAAGAAAGAAGAAGAAGAAGAGAACTTTGGAAGCCTTTGTTGTTCTCTCCTTTTCAACCCACTTATACTCATATATATCCTTATCCATTCTTTAATTAATTTTCCTTGCAAATGATTCTTTAGCCCTTCCATTCCTTCTTCCTTTCAATTAAATCGTATACAATCATTTACATATAAATCTTTATACTATTCATTCATTCTATTTTAAATCACCAAAATCTGAAACTTTCCAATTTAGTCACTAACCCGGTATTAAGGATGTTACAACTCTCCCCCTTAAGAAAATTCATCCTCGAATTTTCATTATGCAAAGAGGTAGGGGTACTTAATCCTCATGTCCTCTTCACGTTCCCATGTTGCTTCCTCTACTTTGTGATTCCTCCACAAGACCTTAACCAATGGAATAGTCTTGTTCCTTAGTTGTTTAACTTCATGAGCTCATATTTGAACAGGTTCTTCCTCATAAGTTAAATCTGGTCGGACTTCAATTTCTTCAGGAGTCACAATGTGAGATGGATCAGATCTATATTTCCTAAGCATTGAGACATGAAAAACATTGTGTATCTTTTCCATTTCAGCTGGCAAAACTAACTGATATGTTACTGATCCTACCCTCTTAGTAATCTCATAAGGTCCAATGAACCGAGGACTCAACTTTCCTTTACGTCCAAACCTCAATATTTTATTCCACAGAGACACTTTCAAGAACACTTTATCTCCGACTTGAAATTCAATTTCTTTCCTTTTTAAATCAGCATATGATTTATGTCTATCAGCTACAGCTTTCAGATTATTCTGAATTACTTGAACTTTCTCTTCCGTATTCTGAATCAACTCAGGACCAATAACTTCTCGATCCTTAAGTTAATACCAGTTCAAGGGCGTACAACATCTTCTTCCGTATAAAGCTTCATAGGGAGCCATTTTGATGCTTGATTGATAACTATTGTTGTATGCAAATTCAGCAAGTGGTAAATACCTTTCCCACGATCCTTTGAATTCAATAACACAAGCTCTTAGCATATCCTCCAGAATTTGAATAGTTCGCTCGGATTGATCATCGGTTCGAGGATGAAACGTTGTACTGAAGTTTAACCGAGTTCCCAATGCTCTATATAATGACTTCCAAAACCGTGATGTGAATCTAGGATCCCGATCAGAAACTATGGAAATAGGTACACCATACAACTGTATAATCTCTCTAATATATAACTCAGCATACCTATCCATGGAGAAATCAGTTCGTACTGTAATAAAATGGGCTGACTTAGTCAATCTATCCACGATTACCCAGATTGAATCCTTTTTGTTCGGATTTAAAGGCAAACCCGTCACAAAATCCATCGTTATGTTTTCCCATTTCCATTGAGGAATTGAAATCGGTTGTAACAATCCTGACGGAACTTGATGTTCAGCTTTGACTTGTTGACAAGTCAAACACTTTGATACAAATTCCGTAATGTCTTTCTTCATTCCCGGCCACCAATATCGACTCTTGAGATCCATATACATTTTGTTCCCTCCCGAATGTATTGTCAATGGACTACAATGAGCTTCTGTTAACAAATCATTCTTTAATTCATCATCATCTGGAATTACTAATCTTTCTTGATAATACAGGTTCTCATCAGACTTAATCTCATAATTCGTACCCTCTCTATTCTTTATCTGTTGTATCCTCTTTAAACACTTTTCATCTTTAACTTGCAATTCTTTAATTCGATTTAGCCATACGGGCTTGACTGTCAGTTCAGCACAAATTGCACCATCTTCTCTTAACGATAATCTAGCATCAAGAGTTCGCAAAGCTGCAAACGTCTTTCGACTCAAGGCATCAGCTACCACATTTGCCTTTCCAGGATGGAAATCAATCATCACATCATAATCCTTGAGAAATTCCACCCATATTCTTTGTCTTAAATTCAACTCTTTCTGATTCATCAGGTATTTTAAGCTCTTATGATTCGTATACAAGTAGCACTTTTCACCATACAAGTAGTGACGCCAGATCTTTAGAGGAAACACTACTGCCGCCATCTCTAGGTCGTGTGTTGGATAATTTTTCTCGTGCGGTTTTAGTTGTCTCGAAGCATATGCTACTACTTTGCCTTCTTGCATTAATACACATCCCAAACCACTATGAGATGCATCACTATACACTATAAAGTTCTTTCCAGACTCGGGTTGAACTAACACTGGAGCTTCTGTAAGAATCTTCTTTAACTTTTCAAAACTCTCTTGACATTCTTGAGTCCAAACAAATTTTACTTCATTTTTCAACAGTTTAGTCATGGGTAATGCTATAATCGAAAAGTTTTTAACAATCCTTCGATAATAATCAGCTAACCCCAGAAAACTTCTAATTTCTGATACATTCTTTGGAACGTCCCACTCCATAATAGCTTTAATCTTTGGGGGATCCACTCGAACTCCTTCTTCAGAAATTACATGTCCAAGGAATGCCACTTCATTCAACCAAAATTCACATTTAGAAAATTTAGCATAAAGCTTCTTGTCTCGTAAAATCTTTAAAACAATCTGTAAGTGTGAACTATGTTCTTCTTCTGACTTTGAATATATTAAAATATCATCAATAAACACCACAGCAAACTGATCCAAATACGGTTGGAAAATTCTGTTCATTAAATCCATAAAAGCAGCTGGTGCATTCGTAACTCCAAACGGCATCACGATAAATTCATTAAAACGAAATACATTAATTTACATAAGACCATAAAATACCAAATCGATCAAAGTATTCGTAACTAACACTTATTACATGCCAACATTCTATACATAACTAAGTACATACTTTGTCAATTACTTCTGATCTGATCTCTTAGTAGTATTGTTGTCCGTGCTACTTCTATTTCCACTTTTCCTGATTCTTGGTACCTACGTGTAAATCACTTACACGCTAAGTCATAGACTTAGTGAGGTAATAAATGAATATGCAACAATAAACTTATGAATGTTCATACTTACAATTGGATCATGACATTTCAATATGCATGTATCTATCGTACGATAACATATAATGCACATACGAAACTTACCTTCTTGTATCACTTTCACTGTAAATCGGTATTTCAATTACATAGCCCATGTATATTATTGAGAATAGAGGTATGTGAGTACATTGAGGTTGTGCACTAATGCTATCACCACAACTCGTATCAATTCCCTCATGGGGCACCGAACCTTAGTTCAGTATTCGTCCCGTATAACTATTATCTATGTCCCGTAGGACCCCTACATCCCGAATGACTACATCCCGAATGACTATTATACCCTCGACTCTTGGCATGCCAATTACACCTATAGTTCTCATATCGTATACTATGGGCATTATTATTATATTTCATATGTTCATGTACTCATATCATTTCTCTTGTGATCATGTATCTCATATCACTTCATATCATGTTCTAATATCACATGTCATATCACATATCATATCACATGAACATATATATGTCTTATGCATGTATCACAATAATTATCATATATGCATGTTCACCACTACTATATTATAAAAATCAACTTAGGGATTAGACTTATCACAAGTCTTATTCCATTATAATATACATATAGTATGCACTCACCTTAGCTTTGCTTTGATTCGATTCTAACCCTTTGATCGTTCCTGAATAAGCTTACTTTTAGTATCTACATAATCGCACATGGATCTATATCAGTATTATAACTAATATATTCTAATGGTTCATTCTTTAGACTAAAAGAAAAGTAAATTTCATCTTTTAATGAAGGTATGCATCGATGCACTACTGATGCATCGGTGCATAAAAGGTATTCGATGTTCTATTATTAATGGGATGCATCGATGCACTACTTATGCATCGATGCATGAATTGCATTCGATGTTTTTATTTTGAAAGAGTGCATCGATGCACTACCAATGCATCAATACACCTTCAAACAATTTCTGAGTTTTAACCTTGATGCATCGATGCACTATGAATGTGCATCGATGCACTCTGCCCAAAATCCTCTTTTTGAACCCGAAAATTCATTCATTTTGGATTAAATCCTTCATGTTTAATCCTCTTTTTCATTCTTAACTCTAGTACACATCCTTAAACCAATTTATACTCATTTATTTCATCTTAAACCTTCAAATCCTATCCTTCATATGTAATTCAAGAATTACATTAATAAATCAACATGTTTGAATTCCGCTTTAACACTTCGTATATCTTAAATAGATTGATGACAAGTCAAATATAACTTTCAATTCTAGTTATGAACTCTATTCCAAGATTTCATTTAAGAACTTCAAATCTTAAATCTCTCCTAACTCAATCATCCTTTGATGTTAAGATAACTTAAGCTTTCCTTAAGCTTAGTTATCATCCAATAATCAAAACCCAATATTAAATTTAACAAGAAACTCAATAATCAGAAATCTTACCTTTGCTTTGGTTCACACGCACAAGGAAGAAAGAAGAAGAAGAAGAGAACTCTGGAAGCCTTTGTTGTTCTCTCATTTTCAACCCACTTGTACTCATATATATCCTTATCCCTTCTTTAATTAATTTTCCTTGCAAATGATTCTTTGGCCCTTCCATTCCTTCTTCCTTTCAATTAAATCCTACACAATAATTTACATATAAATCTTTATACTATTCATTCATTCTATTTTAAATCACCAAAATCTGAAATTTTCCAATTTAGTCACTAACCCGATATTGAGGATGTTACAGTATCTTATTTATTTAATTTTAAAATTGAAATGGACCTATAAATATTTAAACCGAAAAGGTAGGATAAAGTTTAATTTACCTAATTTCATAACTATGAAATCCTAAAAAATAATTGTACAAAAAAATGAAGGATTAAGATCCAATTCATATAATTTCAAAACTGAAAGGACCTAAAACGAAATTAAATTCAAAACAGATAGAAGAATAAAATTTTAATTTATCTAATATTAAAATTAATAGGAATTTAAAAATAGTTAAACTCAATTTAAAAAAACATAACACCTTCTATGATACACTAACCCCGTCCCTGATTTTCAATGTTAAAATAAACAAAAAATATATTAATATATAAATGAACTTTAGATCAAATTATAGTCTATATCATTAATTAAATGTTTTAATGACTATTTATTTTAAAATTAACAAATACGATTTGATTCAAATTGGGAACGGACATAAGAATTTATGTTGATGTGTAAACTTAAGAAATTATATTAAAAATTTAAGGGTGGGAAATTATAAAATTTAAAATGATGCGAAATTAAATAATTTATATAAAATACAAGAAAAAAACTTAAAATATAAAGAAATTTAAATTTTTTAGGGAGTGTGATCTCAACCCTAATACCTCTCGATCCATCACAACTACTAAATTTATTATTTGTCTTTATAAATATTTTTTCTTCTAAATTATAGAAATAAAAAATTAATTGTTTTTAAAGCTAACCCATATAATTCCCACTCAGGACCTTTGTTCCTTAAAGCTTGCCCTCCTCTCTTAATATATATATTTATTGATCCTTAAACATACACAAATAATAATATTAAAATAATAATTATATCAATAGAATTATAATTCAAATATAAAAATGATTTTATTAATATTTTAAGAAAATGATTTTATTTTATGAAAACAAAACCCTAAAAGACTCATTTAAACATTCAATATAATACAGAAAGTAAAAGGTTGGATCTAAATACACCTCCATCACTCATAATTCATCACCATTGGAGAAACAACCTATTACTTTCATGCTATCATGGAAGGAGGAGGAAGTGATGATCACCACCACCACCACCGTCCTACTTTCCCATTCCAATTACTCGAGAAGAAAGAAGAAGATAACCAGCCTTGTTCCACCTCTTCCACCACCCTTCCTTTCCCTTCCCTACCAATTCCCTCCTCCTCAGCTGATCAACTCACCACCGCAACTCGTTCCGCTTCGAGCCACCAGATCTCGGCGGAGCCTTCCAAAATCCCACCACCTAAGCGTACTTCAACCAAAGACCGTCACACCAAGGTAGATGGACGTGGTCGTAGGATCCGCATGCCGGCTCTTTGTGCAGCTAGGGTTTTTCAACTCACTCGTGAGCTGGGCCACAAATCCGATGGCGAAACGATCGAGTGGCTGCTCCAACAAGCCGAACCAGCCGTGATTGCCGCCACGGGAACCGGCACCATCCCAGCGAACTTCACTTCCCTCAACATCTCGCTCCGTAGCTCTGGTTCGAGTATGTCGATCCCTTCTCAGCTTCGGTCCTCGGGTTTCAACTCTAACTTCTCGATGCAACAACGTCGAAGCTTGTTTCCCGGAATCGGACTCGAAACGACACCGTCCACGACGTTCCTTAACTTCCAATCGAGTAGTAATTTGAATCCAATGTTCCAAGCTAAGCAAGAGTCTTCCATGGAAATATCCGAAGCCGAAGAAGGCAGTATAGGAAGGAAAAGAAGACCCGAACACGATTTATCTTCGCAACATCAAATGGGGAGTTACTTGTTGCAGTCGAGCACCGGGGCGATCCCGGCGACCCACACACAGGTTCCGGCTAACTTTTGGATGTTAACTAATCCCAGTAATCAAGTCATGAGTGGTGGCGGTGATCCCATATGGACATTTCCTTCGGTTAACAACAGTGGTTTGTATAGGGGAACTATGTCCAGTGGGTTACATGTCATGAATTTTCCAACTCCGATGGCCTTGTTGCCGGGCCAACAATTGGGTTCGGGCAGCGGTGGAAGTAGTGGCATAAGTGAAGGGCATTTAAATATGTTAGCCGGATTGAATCCTTATAGGCAAGTCTCCGGCGGCAACGGCATATCGGAATCTCAATTGAGCGGGTCACATTCACAGCACGGTGGAGACGGCGGCGGCGGTGATGAATAACAACGTGCTACACCACCATTCATCATCCTTGCTTCATTCGAATTTCGATCAGTTGTGTTAGTTTGATGTGTAACGCACGTGAGGTTTGATTGCTTTTCTTTAAAAAAAAAAAACAAGAATCGAGTTTTTACTATACTGATAAAAAAACAAGAAATTAATTAATTTTTGTGTGAGATCAATATGAGATTAGGGTTTGAGAAAAAGAACAAGAGACAGACAATATTAACATTGTTCTTGGCTTGTTTTGCTAAATATTTCTCACGTTCATTTTGTTTACACCGTATTAATTTCATTTCATCGACTGTTTTCCCCATTTCTCCCCCTGTAATTCTTACATCTTTGGAGTTTGAATCAATTTAGTTAAAAACAACTTCCAGTAAATTTAGACTTGTGTTCCCAAACATTCTTTTATTCCCCCCCCCCCCCCCGCATGTCTTTGGTTTCCTGTCTTAAAAACCCTTTTTATTTTCCTTCGAATTTCTGTAAAATCTGTGGCATGAATGTCAAGGTTTTTACTGCATCAATGATTAAGATTTTTCAGAGAAATGGGAAAGAGAAAAAGAGAAGGTTACGAGTTTCCAGGTGTTGGTGTCAGCAAGTGGAACCCAGTTTTTCTGTTCATTTTTCACAAACCAATGTTCTCTCACTGACAACAAACAGATGGACTTTTTCTTCTATTTTCTCCTACATGTTTCATAATTACACGAGTTTCAATAATATTTATTATTTTAATTAAGAACAAGATGAAATTAGAATAAAGAAGAGACTTTACATTTTTTTTCATATATTAATGTTTAGTTGGCACCATAGAGATAAGTGGTGGGTGTTATTGAGTGACCCTACTTTTGGACAAAGGAACCCTTCATTTTCTTTTTCTTTTTCTTTTTTTAATTTTCTTTTATTTATTTTAGTCCATTCACCTTTAATTGTATGATTGGATTTGATCAATATAGTTTCTCTCTCTCCCTCTTTAATCAGATTTGTAGATTAATGAAATTTATATATATTAAATACAACTGCTCAAATTTATAATTTTTTTATAAAATATTACTTTCTTTTATTATTAAAATCATTTAATGAATATTTGCATAAATCTTTTCGATCATTACAAATTAAAATACATAAATATGCGTTTAATATTATTAATTTGTCTATTCTCCTAAATAGTTAATAAAAAAATCTATGTTTTAAATTTTAAATTTTTCTTATTTTTTTAAAAATCTAGTAATATATATATAAATTAATCAGTATATTAAAATAATATTAAAAGTGCAATTAGTAATAAAAGCTTCTTCAAATATAAATTAAATTGTCTCGAACTATTTTATTTTGTATATTTGGTTTATTTTTTTAAATTTGGTGATTTTCTTTGAAAGTAACAAAAATATCTTGTTACAAAATATCTTCAAATTACCGACACCTTACTAAAACAAAATATCTCGTACTAGTCTCGGCATGATTTAATATATATATATATAAGAATTATCGACGCGTAAACATAAATATAAATCCAAATAAGTTTTGGATAAACTACACAAATAATCATTAATTTTTTTAGTAGATTTTTGTTTTTCCTACTAAAGTTTCAAAATTAACAAATTGATCATTAATATTATCGATTTATAAAAAATCAATCCGTCAACGTTAACATTCGTTAAAATTAGCGACGAAAAGCTTACCTGGCCGTTAACCGCTTACCTGACAACGTCAACCGCCACGCTGGAAACCCATTCCATGTGCCCACACGCTATGGCATCTCAAAACACCATAAAGAAAAACGAGAAACATTAGATCTACAAATGTAAGTGAGAAAAGAGCAACATGCCCTTTATTTTCGAACATACCAACTTCAACAAACTCCCCGACCAGTCCCTTGTAATCCTTGGCCACCGCGTGCACTGTTGCATTGCTTGATACTTTCATTAGTTTCCCAACAACCCTTTGTAAAACATCGAATTCTGCCACATCTCGAAAAGATCTTTCTTTTTTGCATGTCGACAACACTTCCAATAGCTTCAGTGACTTTTCGGTTATCGAAATGATGATTTTTGGTTAGGATAAAAGGTTCTTTATTTATGGGTTTGTTTGGTGTTAAATTAGTTTGATTTCTACGCGTTTCAGCATTGTGATTGTGATCAAACCAGATAAGCTCGCTTCGATCAATCTTGGGTTCTTCTTTCCCTTTAGAGATTTCACCAATTCGGGGATCAATCCCTCTTTTTGAGCTTGGGTTCTCCATCGACCGCTGCAGACTCTAGTATTTGAATCGTTGGAATTTGTGAATATGAATTCTCTCTTTGTAAAACCAGAAGAATCGTCGACAAGCAATTCGTTTCCACCGATGGATCCTTAAAAAAAATGTTACTTGACAATATATCCAAAATCTTAAAACTTTTTCGACTATTTTAATTTGGGATTCCTCATTCCTCATGAAATCAAACACCTTGATGAAAAATTAATCAATTCTAGCGAGTAATTCATGATTTTCCTTTGATTTTTTTGCGAAGTGAAGGACCTTCGTTAACAATGAAGATCAATTGTTGTTGTTGAGATGTTTGACCATGAGTTTGACTTGATTTTGAGAAGGATACTCATTAACGATGCCAAGTAAACAAGTAACGGTATTTTAGCGGATGTTAACGTTGACTTACTCATTTGTTATCGATCGATAACGTTAGTGATCAATTTGTTAGTTTTAAAACTCCAATGTGAAAAACGAAAATTTGCTCAAACATTAGTGACCATTTGTGTAGTTTACCCTTAGTTTTTTAATGTTTGATTAAAGTTTTTATTAGTTTTGTCGTTATGCATTAATATAAAAGCTCAACAAATTCTAATCCCAAATTAATGAAAGCTGTTGCCATAATTAACCCACTACTTTATGAGTAGATTAATCAAATCATTACACCAGGGGTTATTATTGGGGAAAAAAAGTAAAAGACAAAGAAATATTATATATATAAAGTGACACATTAAGATAAATTAAAAAATTATCAATTAGTCAATCAAGTCCGTGATTTAGTAATAAAAATATTTTTATTCAAACAAAATCGTGACTCATTTAAAGTTTTAAGTTTAATTTTTTAAAATTATTAACAGTGAAGAAGTATTCTACAAAACGGAATTGTGTTAACGTTGTTGACAGACATAAGTTTATTCCGTTAATTATTGACTGATGTTTTCTACGGAATAAAATTGATTATAAAGAAGAAAACAATATATATATATATATATATATATATATATATATATATATATATTGTTAAACATTCGTCCCTTTATTACTCTTAACTGCTGGTGATTAAAATTATCTGCAACTTAACGGACAAAATAGACTTGATAGACTGGTAGTCACATTTTGAATATCACTCTAGTCTTGTTTGCATGATGTGGTTGACTCAGAAGTTAGTGCTCGTAGGACGTGGGTTCCGTAGAAACTTTAGTGAGTGGAAAGATTAGTCTAAAAGTCTATGTTGGCAGAAAAATGATAATTTTCGAAGTTTATCTTCAGAGGTATAACATATGTAATATGTCACGTTTATGATTTAGAGTTTTGATCAATAATATAAGGTTTATGATAATTCAAATATGTTATATGATATTTAAATAAATATGTCTATTGAGTTTAAATTTAACCTAAATTGTAATAAAATAATTTATAATCTTTATAGTAAAATTTAGATATGTTTGTACTTAATTATTATATATGTAAATTTTTACGGTAATATGGTGTTTCTATTATATTAGTTATAATTTAAAAATATTATTATTCTTATTGATTATACATTTAACAGTTAAATTGTTTATATCAAATAAATTATTGCATATTCTTTTAATTTAGGTAAAACTCTATAGGTATGATAAAAATGGAGGATACATATGAAATATTACAATCAAATTCTTAAAATATTTATTATATTTGAAATTATATATATTTTAAAACTAATATTGGTGTTCCAAGTTTATACCAACATTTTAGATTCGTTCTTGATTGGGGTGATGAGCTGCTTTAGGCATATCTGAAGTTAAGAGGGAGATCATTTATCTTTATATTTCAAAGATGTTTTTTTATCTGTGGGTAGCTTGGTTGATCAAATCAAGGAGGCGGTTTGATTGATATTTAGTGGTCTGGAGGTTTCATATAGGCTGATGATGTTACTGTGATTGAGTTTGGAATAAGAAATATAAAGACACGTAATGTTAAAATTAGCCCCTAACGTTTATTAAAATTATCATTTTGTCTTATATTTTATTTTTTGGAGCATTTTGGCCTCCGAAGTTTCATATTAGAGAAAAATGGCCCTAACATTTGACAGAATAATCAGATTGTCCCTTATTTTTTATGGGTCATTTTAGCTCTCAACGTTTCAATTTAGGTTAAAAAATGCTATTATTTTAGAGCATTAATCGTGTGTTATGTAATAGTTTTCATCTATAGAGGGAGCTTTTTACCCCAAGGTAAAATGTTAGAAGCCAAAATGTTCAAGGAAAAAAGAATATGTGCTAAAATGATCATTTTAATAAATATTAGGGCTGTTTTTGTCATTATGCCAAATACAAATTCACCCAAAAAATATTGGTGCATGCGTGCATGGTAATAAAACAGTGTACGAGAGTAGCATGTAAATTGTTGGATCCAATAAATGCAGGCACATGTTTTAGCATTGATGTCTCAATGGGTACAATGTTTCCGTGTAGGGAAATGCTTTAAACCCTCTTCTAATACAAACTTGTCTGCTTCCTGCACAATTGGTGCACGTGGACTTAACATCGCTGTTTGCTACAATTGCAAAAAGATAAACTAATTATATATTATCATTTTATAAATTTATTTTTTATTTATGTTATTTTGATGAATTTTATATATTAATTCTTTTAAAAACAATTTATTTAATTTACATTCTTTCAAAATAAAATTTTTAAGTTTGATCTTTAAATTGTTATTTTTGTGTTGTATTCCTCGTCAACAATTGTTAGTCATGTCATCGTCCTATTAATAATTTGATAGTAGAATTGTATAATTGAATGTAAAAGTAAAGTTCAGTATTATAATTGACAAAATTGAATATTTAATGATATAAACAAATCAATAAACAAAGTTTAGTGGTATCTCAATTAATTTTCTTTTAATTTTAATAAGATTATCTCAATTCTCCATACATGATATTGTCTTGTATATCTATTTTTTAAATTATTTTTAAGATATATCATATTTTTTCTTATAAAATTCTTTTTAAATTACATTTAGGGTCCTTGTCAGAATCTATTAAAGTGGCATGATTAGTCCATCTCAACCTATGTATCCTAACAGCACTCGAGCAAGTGGGTAAGGGTTTTTTTGGCATTGCAAATTAGTCCTTTAGTGTTTGCTTAGTGGGTGATAACAATCAGCAAATCCTTTTAATTTTGGTCCATAAGGTTTCCTTAATACCAGTTTTCAATGCCCTTATTAGGCCCCATAAGATCTCTTAATCCTTTACTCGATTCACGATTAAGATTTATTCGATTAATTTTATCTATACAAATAAGTAATATTTCTAATCGATTGATTATTTATTCTTCCGGTGTTTATATATAATTTGATAATTTATTTTCATTAAGTAGTCAGAGCTAAGACTCATACATGTACGCTGCTATTACAAGTTCTATGAAAATTATTCTCAGCGTCTTTATGATTTTAACCCCCGACTTTACTTATAAATAGAGAAATAAATAACTTCATTCGATACATAAGATATTTACTCCTTTTGTTTTTTCTATTGTTTTACCCTATTCTCTTCATGATTTTGAGTAATGTAATTGTCCTTCACATTCTTCATTTGAGTATACTAATTTAAGAGTTATATGTTTATTTTAGGGGCGAAGTTATATGTTTATTTTAGGGGCTAAGTTAATTCGTTAATTATACGATCAAGATAAAATTATTTTTAAAGTAATAATTTATTTCTAACAACTTTTTACACGATACTCCCTTGTGTGTGTATGTGTGTGTATACGTATATCATGAACATAACTACATAAATAAATTTTGAGATTGAGGTTTTTCCATGAAACAATTTTATGAAAAGATATATCTTTATATCTTAGGGGGGGAAACTTGTTGCCTTAAATCCTTAAGAATGATATCTCAATTCTCTATATAAACAAAAAGATAAAAATGAAAGACATCTCACGTGACATAAAGTATCAATCAAAAGTGGTAGGTGGCAAAAGGTGAAAGCTTAGTTAATTGAGCTCGCACTTGCATGTGTAATGTTTATTTGCTGCCCGTTGCCAATAAACCCAATATTGAATCGTACAATATATTAGTGTAAATATATTTGTTGGTACATTAACTTTGCTTTAAGGTGCAATTTGGTTTCTATTTGTTTTCCAATTATGTATTTATATTTAGTTTTCTGGTTCGAATTGATATTTTAATTTAATTTTATGGTTCAAATAAATCATTCGTCCGAAGTATTAATTTGGACCAAAAAATGAAATTCAGAACCACTTTGAACTAACAAAGAAGTTAATATCATATTGGTCCTTAAAATCATGTTCATATACCTAATTGCATCTTGAATCCAAGTTCAAGGACAAAAATGTACATTTACTTACATATTATATCTCATCTGAAAATTCAAGAAGGTCCGACAAAAAAATAATCTTTATTTAAAATATTGGTCGGACTCAAACTTTAATATTATAGGTATGTGTTAACATTTTAAACTTTTAATGCATACTATAATAATACTCTAGACCAAGTTAATATCATGAATTCGTTCGACATCAATTTAATTGTATAAATATTAATTAAAATAATTTTTTTTGGGATAATTCTGATTTTATTACCCAAATCAAGGTTTAGTTACAATCAATCCACCAATCTACAATGAAAGAATGAAACTGCCTACAAAATGATTGGTTAGACTATACCTCAAGCATTACAAAGCATTAAATTAGTACTATCAAGTCTATTAGTATTAGTTCCCCTAAGTCGGATTCCAAGTTTCCAACAACGTCTTTAACATCTTTGAGCAAGAAATCGATCGTTCTACGCCTTCCTTGGAATATTCTCTGGTTTCTTTCCTGCCATAGAGAGTAGATAAAAGCAGACCAAGAAAGTTTCAAAATGGTGGTAATTAGAGACTTCCCTTTCCATGATGAACATGCCTTTGAAACCAATTCTTCCCATGAGAAGGAATTGGTCTTCATCCCGTTAAGTTTCAAAATTGAGTACAAGAGTTCCACTGCCATAGAACATTGCGAAAAGAGATGGTCCCTCGTCTCGTTTGAGTTGCTACAATTAACACAAAGACCGCCAGTGTTAATTCCCATTCGAAGAAGTCGGTCTCTAGTAGGCAATTTGTTCAATAAAGCCATCCAAGCTATCAAGCTAAACTTGGGAATATGTAATGGAAACCAAATAAGTTTGTGCCATGAAACATTCTGCCTTTTGAATCGAGTCAAATCCCAAATTTCCTTAACATTCGGTGAACTGGCTGAAATAATTGGAAGGGTTGCAGCTCTTAATTTTAATATTATGCTGGTACTCCAACTTATATTTGAAGCAGCTCGGAAGTGCCAAAAGTCTTGCTCCTTAAAAACATAAGCTTTAAGCCATGCAACCCACAGTGACCCGTCTTCTGTCAATATTTTCCGAATTAGACTAATGAGGCAAGCTCTATTCCATGCTTTAATGTTTTTCAGTCCTAGGCCACCTTATGATTTGGGGAAACAGATAAAATCCCAGCTCACACGAGCACCAGCAGCAGATTTATCTGCTCCTTTCCAAAAGTACCTTGAGCAAATTTGTTATACTTTTTTAAGAATATAAGCTGGAAGAACAAGTTGTATGCACCAGTAGTTGCTGATGTTGAATAAGACTGATATAATGAGCTCTAATCTCCCTGCTTAACTGAGATTTCTCCCAGTCCAGTGATGAATCTTGAGCTTGATGTTTTCAATTAAAGGTTGACAATCCTTTTCGGTAAGTTTGCGAGTGACAAGAGGAATACCAAGATAACGAACAGGAAGTCTTCCGATAAGAAACCCAGTAATCTGTTTTAATTTCTCAATGGTTCTTGACGTAATCCCCACAGCAAAAATCTCACATTTGGAAGGATTCAATTTAAGCCCAAAGATTACATAGAAGTGATCAAGAATAGTGAGAACACCAACAACAGATTTTGTTTTACCTTTGCAAAAGATCATTAAATCATCGGCAAACGATAGATGAGTAAGTCCAATTTTCCTGCATTTAGGATGGTAACCAAATATTCCTCGATTGGCAGCTAAATTAAGCATTCGAGATAAAATATTCATTGTAAGAACAAAAAGATAAGGGGATAGAGGGTCTCCCTGCCTTAGGCCTCTTGCACCTTTAAAGTAGTCAATTAAGGTCCCATTAAAAGAAATTGTGAACCTTGCTCCTCTAAAGCAAGCTTCGATCCATGCAATGAATGCATGAGGTAGCTGGAGGGCTTTAAGAATTTGTGAGATGAATGCCCAATGAATTGAATCGAAAGCTTTATGAAGATCAATTTTCAAAGCACATCTCGGGGAGATATACTTTCTTCCATATCCTTTTACCATCTCCTGAGCAAGATGGGTATTATTAATGATGCTCTTTCCTCTGATGAATGTCGATTGATTCGAAATAATAATCTCTGGGAGGAAATCAGTCAGTCTTCTAACAATGATTTTAGTAATGATCTTGTATACAACATAACAACATGAGATCGGTCGGTAATCTTTAACAGCACTCGGATTTGGTTTTTTACGAACAAGAGCAATAATAGTAGAATTGAAAGTATGATGAATTATAGCATTACGAAAGAAGAATTTGACTACAGCAACTACTTCCTCTCCCACTATATTCCATGTGTTCTTGAAAAAGTAAGGAGTGAAACCGTCGGGACCTAGAGCTTTGTTGTTGCCTTGGCAAAAAACAGCTTTTTGAATTTCTTCTCTGGTAATTTCTTTAACAAGGCTAGTTGAATCTTCAGAAGTCAGTGAGAAGTTGAGTAATTCTTTTAGGAGGTTAGGATCAATTTCTTTCACCATGTTGTCAGCTGTTCCAATCAGATTAGAAAAGAAAGAGATAATTTCTTTCGACATTGCTTCAAAGGACTCCAATCGATTGCCTTGTTCATCAATAAGAATACGGATTGTATCTCTTTTATTTTTAAAAATAATCATCGAGTGGAATATTTTGGAGTTTTTATCTCCATCTTTAATCTACTGGACTTTTGCCTTTTGCTTGAGAAATGAAGCTTCCGCATCTTCTAAGGTTTTCAACTCTTCTAATAATAGTAGTTCCTTATCGATTGTTTCCTCTCCCTTTAAAGTGAGGATTTGATGCTATTCCAACTCGCTTCTTTTCATTTTTACTCATACCGAGAGATTGCTGTAATTATCCTTGTTAAATCTCGTAAGGCAAGATTTGAGCCTTTTGAGTTTAGTAAGGAGAATTTGTATAGGATTTCCATAAGCAGTTTGTAGCCAGGATTGCCTTACTTCATTCAAGAAGCAAGGATTAGCAGTCCAAAAATTGAAGAATTTAAATGGCTTTGGTCTATTAGCTGGAACTTCTTTGGAAATCCAAGTAAGAGACATGCAGTGGTCCGAGGGTCCTGAAGCAATAAACTCAACAAAAGAGTTCTGAAATATCGAAGCCCAATTAGAGTTTATCATGACCCTGTCGAGTTTTCTTGCAAGGAAAAATTATTTTTGCTTGTTACTCCAAGTGTAAGAATGACCAAAGTAAGGATGGTCGTGGAGTTCGAGCTCATTAGATAGGTCCTGGAAATCTTTCATATCAGAAGTGAGATAATGACCAATTAAATCATGGTCGGAGCTTTCATGGGAGTGCATGATGATATTAAAGTCCCCTCCTAGAATCCAATGAGACTTATTAACAGTAGAATCAACTTGTCGTAAGCTATGCCAGAGCTGTCTTCGAGCAGTCCCATCATTACTACCGTAAATTACCGAGATAAATAAATGGGAACCAAGGTAAGATCCTCTAATAATAATAAATTGATCGATAATTTGAATGATAGACAGATGAATACCCTTCCTCCAAAGAACCCAAATTCTACCATTATAAGCAAAATCATAGTTAGAACAATAATTCTAGTTCTGGAATTTATAAGTGAAAATAACTCTGCTTTGTCCACCTTAACACTAGTCTCAAGAAGGCAAAGGATGTCAACATTATTCTGAGTGGCTCGATGTACCACTTTATTCTGCTTTAGAGGACTTAACAGTCCTCTAATATTCCAGAAGCTAACTATCATTGAGTAGGTGATCCCAAAGGATCCCCTTGACCTCCTGCTTTAAGACCTTTAGCTTTATCAACTTGTTCCTTCTTTTTTTATTTAAGTTCTTTCACTAGGTTAGCAACTCCCAATGAAGGAACTCTCGGTTTTCTTTGCAAGCTTTCTGAACAATTTGGAATATCTTCTGCAGAATTAAGGATATCGAACCTGTTGGTTGACCCTGTAAATTGAGCTTTAGCTTTTTCAGTTTTGCCTCGACTCCTTTTAAGCACAGTGGGTTGAGCTTTATCAATTACATCAATAGCAGCAGGCTGTTTGATTATTGCAGCAACAATAACTTGGGGGCGAGACAACATCTTTATCATCGTTTTCTTTATTAGCAGCTTCATTAGGAGAATTAAGGTTCTCTTTTATAGCTGGAGCAGTAAAGTTGCATTGAACCTCAACCTCCTTAATCAGTGCAATAGTATCACTTCCAGCAGCAGCAGATTCATTAGAAGAAATAATATTCTCTAATATAACTGGAACATTAGTGTCGCATTGAGGAACAACCACCTTACTCAGTGCATTAGCATCACTTCCAGCAGCATTAACTTTCCTAAATGCAGTAGATGAGTCTGTGGTATTATGATTATTTGCTTCAGAGATAAAAGTGTCGTGATTCTCTATTTTTCCAGGTTCTTGTAAAGCTTCTATTCCTCCAACATGAATGACTGCAGAATTGGGAATGATTTCTCCTTTCTTCTTCCAAATTTGTGAAACAGTAGGATTTGTGTTTGCTTTATGCAAACATCCTTTTTCATTATGGCCGAAAACATTACATTACTTACAAGATTGGGGTATCCAAGGAACCTCTATACTGATCGAGGTTGTTTGCCCATCTTTCAGAACTACCTCAATGTGTTTAGGAATTGAGTCTTTAATACCTATTTCTACACAGACTTTTGCAAACTCAAGCCTTGTTTTTGCAGCAGTAATCGAGTCCATAGAGATTGGAACTCCAATGGCACTTTCTATATAACTTAAGCCCGATCTAGAGAACAGTTCAAGGGGAACGTTGTACAATTGAACCCAGACAGGGATTTTAGACAAGTTTAAGCTAAGGGTTTTCAGGTTTGGTTCCCATTTCCTAAGAATTAAGGGCTTATTATGCACATGCCAAGGACCATGTTCAAGTACACAGTCTTTAATAGATTCATTACTAAAAGAGAAAATGAAGATGTTATTTCCGGTAAGACTGACCTGGATTCGAGATCCCAGCTGTGCTTTACTCCATAGTTTTTCAACAGTCCGATGAAGAGAAGTGAAGCTTGGAGCAACCCCATGAATTGGCCCACTAGAGAAGATTTCCACTCGGAAATTCCTTCATCGAGGATCTCTGATGGAGGGAAGATAGTCGGGGTTCCATCGCGAAGTTAGGGAGGAAGTCTAGGTTTTGATCTGCCAAGCCTCCGAACAAATTACGCCAATCCATCTATCAAGCAAGAGCCGCAAAGAACCACATGAACCATAATGAGCGGCAAGAACCACAACGAACGAGAAGGTAAGAGGTAGAGATGATCTAGGAGGAGAATCAAAAATGAACGTCGGTAGATCAACGGAGTACTGAGGTTCCATTAGACCTGCTAATGTGCACCGAGAGAGTTCCGTTATCGTGCACCATATAACCTTTTTATATAATAATAACGTTTAAATAAAAACAACTAAAAATTATACTTAAAAATTAGATTCATGACTAATAAATTTCTATATAATCCTTTGATTATTCAATCTATAATCATATGTAATAAACATTGAATTATGTTTGACCTTAACTTTTTATAAATATAAATGAATCTAGACAAAATTTAAGGTTCATATTTAAAATCAGTCTAAACTTACATAAACATAGATTGTATTAATACATAAATTTAACTCAAACTCGACTTGATCCTTTTGACATCTAATATATATTTAAAAATTGTTTTTTATTTTTTATCCCTATTTTTATTTTCGTTTTCTTCCAGTTCATGGTTAAATTGGGAAATACTTGTGTCAGTTTATATTAACATTAATATATTTTTACAAGTAAAATAATTAAAATATATTTTTTTATTATTAAATTTGAGCTCAATCAAAGCAATCCAGAAATTTTAAATCCTTTGTTGATTGCGTATATTGCCCAAATGCTGGAACACTTCAATGCTTGAGGCTTTGGGTCATAGCCTAAATTACATAAGCCTTGTGTCAGTTAGGCCGTGTCCAACAATCGATAAGGTTGAATGATTTGACAAAAAAAACAAATTTAAATATTTAATTAAAAATAAATAAATATCTAATTAGATAAAAAATAATTTAAGGGTCAATTAAAATTTAAAATCAAATTTAAATATTAAAATATCTATTTACATATTATTTTTCTGTGTTATTTATTTAGGACAAAAAGAGCTGAGGTGCGAAGAATATGCAACAAGCAAAATGGCGCAAAAGCAAAATGAAACCCGACAAAAGTGAAAATGAGACGGGCACGCGTCCATTCCACGTGTCTTGTCTCCATCCACCACTCATCAGTTGCTGGCCACGCGCCTCCCTGTGTACCCTTCTCTCCCGCCACTCTCTCTCTATCCCCTAAAACACATTTCCACTAAAAGCTTTTTTTCCTCCCCATTCGTACTGTTAAATCCACGCGTTTCTATTATTCAAAGGTTACTCCACCATCTTTGTCTTCTCAGTTCTGTCTTGTCTAACACTTGATCTTGAACTGGGCTTTGATGGGTCTTTGGTTTCGGTTTTGGTTATTTCGTTTGATTCATCGAGATGAATGATTTCATGATTTTAAAGTTACCCTTTCATTATCTGAATCTTATTTACTAGCTTGATCCAAAATTTCAGCATTTTAGATGGAATCTCTGTTTGTTGTTGTGATAATCAAGGAAACCCTTTTTCTGATTTATTGATTTTGAAACTGTTAATTTCTTGGTGTTTTGTAGGTAAATCTTTGGTGGTTTTCGAACTAATTGATAAAACATGGGTTCTGAGACTCCAGCAACATTGGTTGAGCAGACAAATGCAGCAGTGAAGACATCTGTTGGGAGGTTTGTGTTTGAATCATCTTAGGAACCAACCTTGGTTACCTCTCTGTTCTGTAATTTCCTGGTTTGTGTCTGAATTCATTTTCATGGGTTATGTTGCTCTCAAGTATCGGCACCTGTGTATTGGTATATGGCCTCCAATGATGTCTAGATACATAGGAAAAATTAAGAAATCTGATCATACCTGTGCTGGATACGTAACTCACCCGATTCGGTGAGTTACAGTAACATAGTTGTGACAAAGCCTTAACTCTTTGTAGTTTTTGGTTTCAAAGATTTTCGAGCCTTTTGGATAGCTAATGTTTAGTAATTGTTCTGCATAACAACATATAGGCTATGTTGCTCTGATTCTTCGTTTTCCGAAGAATCTGTGTCTGATACCGGAAATCTCATCCACCATGGATATAGGGATATGGATTTAACTGCTGTTGTAGTATACATACACTCATAATCCGAATCCTGGTGACATAATTACTAGGAATGGGATTTTAGCTAACATGTGCATTTAAGCATATTCAGAAGTGCCAACGAAAATATGCGGCGAGTATGGCTTGTCTGAAAACTGTTTTTTTATGCAGATCTTGTGCTCCGAAGACCAAGGGAAAGGTTCCTAAAAGAATTCACAAGGCAGAGAGGGAGAAGCTCAAGCGTGAGCATTTGAACGAACTCTTCCTCGACTTGGCGAATGCTCTCGGTAATGTCCTAAGTCCATCTTATCAATCTTTAAGATTTACTAGAACTTTGTTTCGATGGTATCGTAGAAATGATTCTCGGGTATGATCTAAATAGGTTTCTGTTTGTAAAATTGGTTCTTTTTTGTGTTCAGAGATTATGGTATATCTAACTTCGGGGAATTTCTTTGCTCAGATCCAAATCAACCGAATAATGGGAAGGCCTCTATTTTGTGTGAAGCAACTCGACTGTTAAAGGACTTATTCTGCCAAATCGAGTCCCTCAAAAAGGAAAATTCTTCTTTGTTATCTGAATCTCACTATGTACGACTCCTGATCTTGTCTTTGATAATTTTGCTTAATCACTATCGGGAGTGAATGCTGGATATCCTTACATCCATGTTCTTGAATATATGTCGGACAGGTTAACATTGAGAAGAATGAGCTGAAGGAGGAGAATTTCACCCTAGAAACTCAAATCCGGGAGCTGCAAAGTGATATAGGGACAAAGATGGCTCAATCTAAACCCAACCTGAAAGAGCCTCGCCCCGACTTTCAGCAAACCCAATTACCTTCACACTTTCATGGAGATCAGCCCGGTTTGCCCGCTGTCAAACCTGCCCCGCAACAACCATCGGCTCTCCTCGTTGTTCCCTTACATCCTGACATCCGGAGATATCCTATGCTTGATCCAGAGACACAACCTGCCGCTAAACCAAACTCCATTGTCAGGAAACCACATGCTCGATATCCAACCCCTGCGGATACATGGCCTTCTAAACTTCTTGGGGAGCAATCAGACATTAGGAATGAGTGACAACTTTGATGATAGAAAACTCAAGCCAAGCTTGTACATTTCTTCTTATGGGTGTAATGGATGATGAGTTAATAGCATGTTTTGTATGTGCTTTGGATGAATTCAATTTAATTTTAACTTCAATGAAGGTGCCATCACAATTAACTATGAATTTACAATAAAAAATTAATTTATGTTTTTTTATAAAGTCAAACAAAAACACTTCACAATCAAAATAAATTCATTGAGATTTGGATATGAATACTCCCACGAGGAAAAATGGGCTTTTTGAACTCTTTGCTTTTTTTTATTTGGGCCTAAAGAGAAAATAAACCAATTTGAGTAAAATCCCTTTGTTTAGCAACATCACTTGTTTCACTTAGGGTTGCCTTATAAGATATTTCTACACTTACGTTGTCAGATGCAATTAGCAGTGCCACAGCGTTAAATAGAAACGGCGCCTCCGCCTAAAAACCATGGTTCACGTCTCGTTTTACCGCAATTGTAAGCTCTTTCTTCTTCTTTATTTAACAAAATTTTGTTACTTTGATCTGCTTTGGGTATTTTCCATAGATCATTATCTTGTCGTTTTCCCCACCACTATTTTTAGGCTAATTCTTTGTTGGGTTTTCTTGTTTTGGAAGAAGAGGAATTGGGTTCCTTTTTGTATGTGATTTTAGTTACATTTGCATAGTTAATGGAGGGTTGAGCGGAGGAGAGGATATGTGGTTTCTTGGGTCGTCATTGCTCTGATAAAATTGGGTGCTTTGAGCTGAACTGCTTGTGTTCGATTTGTTAAATGATTTTTTGGATTATTATTTCGTTTCTCTTTGCGATTCCATGAATGGTAACAAATGGGAAGACATTTAAGAAGCCTCGTCGTCCTTACGAAAAGGAACGATTGGATGCCGAGCTGAGGCTGGTGGGAGAGTACGGGCTGCGATGCAAGAGGGAGCTTTGGAGAGTTCAGTATGCTTTGAGCCGTATCAGAAATGCTGCTAGAGATCTCCTGACCCTTGACGAGAAGAACCCGCGTCGGATCTTCGAGGGCGAGGCCCTTCTTCGCAGGATGAACCGATATGGACTCCTCGATGAGAGCCAGAACAAGTTTGATTATGTCTTGGCATTGACTGTCGAGAACTTCCTTGAACGTCGCCTTCAGACTCTTGTGTTCAAGTCTGGTATGGCCAAATCCATCCACCATGCCCGAGTGCTCATCAGGCAAAGGCATATCAGGTGGGCATATCAAACTTTTTTCGTTGACAGCTTCATAGGATTATATCGATTTGGAGTTTTCTCCGGCATGCTTCTGATTGATACTATTTCGATCCAATTCTATTTCTGTTCGTATCTATCATTTGCTGATTGATACTCTGCTCGATTTCCTCTGATCTTACAGGTTCGGACGGCAGGTAGTCAACATTCCTTCATTTATGGTGAGGGTTGATTCGCAAAAGCACCTTGATTTCTCTCTCACTAGTCCATTTGGCGGCGGACGTCCTGGGAGAGTGAAGAGAAGGAACCAGAGGGCTGCTGCCAAGAAGGCTGCCGGCGGAGATGGAGACGAAGAAGATGAAGAATAAGTTATGGGGTTTTTGTTCTTTCGTGGCTGGTCACTGTAGGACTCTATTCTCATTCTAAGCTAGTTTTCCATGATCTAGAAAGTAATGTCTGTTTTTCCCCCTTTCTGGATTAATAATATTTTTAGGCATTATTAATTTGTTTATTTTCCCACATAAATATGAGTTTAGAAGTATCCCGCATTATGATACTAATCTAAATGATAGAATTACATCAAAGAAATATTTTTTCTCCAACTGGTGTGGTGGCCTATGATTCCACTGTGTTTGCTAGTTTAGCATTTTAGGTTTCTAAATTGGACAGATTTAGATTTTAAATAATTGAGTGATACTAATCTAAGTGCTACAATTACATTGAATGATACTTAATTGAAATGAATAGTAATTAAATTATAAAATATGTAAATGTTGGATTGAACTCTGAAAAAGTTTGTTTTAAAGTAATACAAAGAAATATTCATTTATCATAAACCGTATCAATAACGTCTTGTCAATTGTAGATTGAACAAATACAGTCGGAATTATCATAAAATCTTATAATGATCGCCTAATGATAGTTTGATAAGCAAAAGTATGAACAAATAAAGCAACGATGTATATAGACTGATCACACCAACGGCTCCGAGCACCAACCATAGAGAATAAAACTTGAAGAATATTCAAAACGACAAACAGCGAAGGTGATCTCCCCATAAAGACAATCTCATCCATGGAAGCATGTTGAAATATAGACCAAGTAGAAAAACCAATAAATAAACATGCACAGGAATCTACAAACACCGATAACTATGATACCCTTTACTAAAAAAATATAATCAAGAGAAAACATTAATATTAAACTATGATAAAACTAAAATTTAGGCCCGTAAATGAACTGAACGTTCAGCGAATCGTTCATGAATCGTGTGGCGAGAAGTTCGTTTATGTGCGTTTATTTATTAAAAGAACGAACATGAACAAGATTTTGTGTTCGTTTAATTAAATGAACGAACATGAACATAAGTCTCGTTCGTTCATTTACGTTCGTGAACGTTCGGTTATGTTCATTCGGTTATGTTTATTTATGTTTAACTCAATCTTCTTAAATCAATTTTGGTGACCAATTTGTAAGTATCTTAAAAATATTAATTAATCTGATATTCTGATGACCTACTACATAATTAACCCAATTTTATTTGGAGATTAAATTCAATATGTTAACCCTTGACGCACCTCGCACCTATATTCATTTTCTCATTTTTTTTTCCCAAACCCTAGTGTTCACTGGAGAGTGAAGACGATCGCTGAAAGCTTCAAAACAAGTTATATTAAAGTGCAATATGAAGTTTTACAGGTCTGTTTTCATCTCTTTCTCTATTTTATTTGGCTTAATAGTTTATATGTAAAGTTATTGCGGGTATCTTCACATCTAAAACTCAAGAAAACATCATACTTCTTTCTAGAAATAGATAGGAAGATAAATGTAACAATCAAAAGTATATAAGCATTAGTAAATAGAAAAATATATAGAATTTGCCTGAAAACAAAACAAAGGTTTCTATACAATTTCTGAAAAAGAGTGTAATAGCGGAAGTAATGGGTTTTCCAAGAAGAACTCATTAATAAATAGAAAATACACTTTGACATTGAACTTTTGTTTTCATAGTTCTTGTATGACTTTTAGTTGTAGAGTAGACTTTAGGTACGCTAAAATTTTGAATGGTGGTTTAGCAATAATATCAGTTACGATATGTAGCATAGAAGGGATTTCGGATCTATGTTATTGTCTTGTAGTCCAATTTGTACCGTTCGAAATCTTCATGCTGTTACATTTTCTACTCTACCAACGGAAAGAGCCATTATTAACAAACATCACTAAAGTCTAACATTGATGTCACAAAACTTTTAGCCGGCGAATTTATTAGAATAACGTAGTGAAAAATGATTGTTCATATGTAATTATGGACCACTAAGATAAATGTTATAGCATTAAATTAAAGTCGTGTAAATCATTTAATATCTTTAAAAGATCGATCGAAATATTTGATATCTTCAAACATTTCATCACTGCTAATCAACTCTTACGCTATTTATCACTGTAGATTTGGTTGATTTGCATTGTCGACTATTTTTCATGAAAGAACAATGGAAGGTAGAGTCTCCAACGTTTATGTTCGTGTTCGTTTATGTTCGTTTATTTATTAAATGAACGAACATGAACAAGTTATATTCCTTAATAAACGAACATGAACAAAAAAAATTTGTTCGTTTATGTTCGTGTTCGTTTATTTATTAAATGAATGAACATGAACATACTTCCGTTCGTGTTCGTTCGATTCGTTTACATTACTACTAAAATTGAAAACTAGTAAAAATAAAATGAAATAATGAAAAATGGGAACAAAAGGGCGGGAAAGATCCCGTCGATTTGCTTGTAATTCCTAGACTGTCGCAGAGTGCTGCAGATAAAAAGTTGGATGATTGGTGATGGGAACAAAATTTTATATTTTATCTTAATATTAGTGTGAGATTAAGTATATGATAATTATTCGTAAGCTAATTGAGAGATTAAATAAACTTAATTAATATAATTGATTATTGATTGATTTTAGTTCTATAGATCATAAGAGACCTCATTATTGAAACCTTTATCATTGCCTAACACCGAAAAACCACTCATATGACTAGGGAGCATGGAACCGAGGCCGACGGGCTCAAAACCGATCCGACCCGATCGAGTCGGATTTTTTTAAAAAAAATCAGTTCGGATCGGATTTTATATTAAAAAAATTGAATTTGAGTCGGAGTCGGGTTTAGGGTTAAAATAATCCTACCGACCAGATCCAAACAGTAACCCAATTATTATTTTTTTCAAAGTGGAGCGAAATATGATGAAAAAGCATGCAAGAAGCAATCAAAAGGAAAGTGTTAAAACATGTTTCATCTCCTGAAACCTAAAGTTTTGTAGAGTTCGGGTTCGGGCTCTTTAATTACGGGATCTTGTTTTAGTCAGTTGTTAAATTGTCATTCAATGTTCTAAAAGTGGACATCCCTTCTCCTTTTATACATTTAATTATTACAATCAATATCTTAGTGCAAACTTTTTTTTTACTTTCCCTGCTTACAGCTTTACTTTACTCCCAAACAATTATAGTGTTTTTTTTCTTCTTTACTTTACTTTCCATTAAAGTGTCTGAATTCAAAAAAAAAAAAAAACGTAAAAAAACAGCATCACTGCTAAAAACGGTTGAAGAGTTGCCAGTATTGATCATTGCTGGTGCTGAAGATTCCTATATTTCTCTCAAATGTTCCCAGGGCATGGCTTCAGAATTTGCTAATTCGAGGAGTATTCTGCTTCAATTTGTATCATCTGTTTCAAAACTCGAGAAATTTTTATTTCTTCAGTAAGTTTTATTGTTTTCTTTGAAAGCAAAATAGTGTTTTCTTCATTAAGTTATTTTCAATCTTTAAAAGCAAAAATTGAAGTTTGTAGTGTTGGTTAGATAGAGTCTGGTCGAATTTTTAGTAAATAAAAAAAATCGGGTATAGTCGGGTCGGGTCGAGTCTGATTTTTAAATTATGTATCGAATTGAGTTCGGATCAAGTGAAATTTTATTTTAATCGAGTCGGGTCGAGTATTGGGTGGAGGACCCCTTATTCTTGAGTCATATCGTATAGATCAAAAACCCGACTCAACCTAACCCATGTAAATCCCTACGTATGAATGAACTTAGATAAAGATTAAATAAACTAGTGGCGGATCTTTATTTTTAGAAAACCTTTTCCTTAACACAGTGAATGTGTAAAAGAACCCACAGCTGCTGCCTGCTGGACGTTTGAAAAGTAAACGAAACATTAGAAAGCAGATGTTCCGATCCACCGACTTCAAAAAGAAGCAACTCAAACAATGGCTTCCGTTAACCACTTCAAAGGCTATGACAAAATCAGTCAAAGCCACCCTAAAACCTCGCCACGGCGTTCCTCAACCACCATAATCGTCTCTGCTCTTCTCATCTTTACTTTGCTCACCGTCTTAACCCTTTTTGTTTCGATGTTGGAAGAACCCATTAAAGACAACAAACACCCCGCCGACTCAGTTGACTCGATCAAGACCATCTGCAACGTGACCCGGTACCCCGAGTCTTGTTTCGCCGCTCTATCTTCTCTCAACGCCTCCAAAAACCCCGACCCAGAAGCCTTCCTCGATCTCTCTCTCCGACTGGCCATCACCCACCTCTCGAATCTCTCTTCCTCGTTCAGGTCCCTCAACGATCTCCACTCTCAGCCTGCTTTAAAAGACTGCTTGACCCTGTTCGATGAAGCCCTGACTCGACTCCATGACTCAGTGTCTGCAACGAAGGCTCAATTTACCAAGGAGAAGATCAGTGATATCCAGACCTGGATAAGTGCTGCAATGACTGATCAGGACACGTGTAATTATGGACTGGAAGAGATGGGATGGACGGCTGGTGAGGAAATCAAATCCCAATCTCGAACCTTTAAAGAGTCTCTTAGTAATAGTTTGGCTATTGTTGCTAATTTGCAAAAACTTGTACAAAAATTTGGTCTCACCATGCACTGAAATTGCTAAATATGTAATTTTTCTTTTACAGTTGAAAAGATTTCAATGCAAATCTTATCTTCCTGCAAGTGCTCTACTGATTGAAATACATATAAAAGAAGTTTATAGCTCTTTTGTATTGATTACAATGATACTAAACAAGATGAATTGCACTGTTTCAATCTTGAAGGATGAACAAATGAACTGGAACCCCCCCACCTAAGCATAGATTGAAGGAAATCTCCATATATTTTTGGAGATTCAATCATTTTATTTTATTTTCTACCCATCTGCTGCTAATTTTGCATGAGTGTATATAACATAATGTACTGTAGTATTCGTTCTTTATTTCTGGTTTTCCTTGTGTGTAGTACATTGAAACTCCATATGTATATGTATACTTGTTCATGGACTTGTACAAAACTTCTATGCAAGAGCAGCCTCCTTCAATTTCTCAGCATTCTTCTCTCTTATAAACCCGATGTAAAGTCGCTGTCCGATATTTTCCGACCTCCTCCGGACATGTTTTTCACAAACTCCACCAAGTGCCTCCAATTGTTCCCTTCGAACAACTTTTTGTTCATTCTTAAATACGTGAAAGCACTCAATCCGTTGCCCGATTCCGATCTACTAGTCGCCAAAACTTGCGCATATCCACTGCTGTCGTACCTTTCCAATACATTTTCTCCTGAAAGTTCGATTCGGGCAGTCTTCGTTGCCATCTTCACTTGCCGGACCAACCCTTCGGGCGAACAGTTTGCATGCTGGGGTTGATCCCCATCTCTCATTTCCGTGCAGGAGAAATTGAAAACAACTCCATGTTTGCTCAACATTCGAGCTATGGAGAGGTAACCGTCCCGATGCCGAGTATTATAGTACCCCGCCGTTAGTTCAGCAGCATGGGACCTTGTATTGTAATGCCAGTGAATTCCAGCAATCTTGGCCGACAGTTTAGCTCCGGTTCCATGGAATGTTCCTTTTGCTGCAGAAAGTAGTTTATCTCCATGATCTAGTAGTATCCCGGAGTACCACTCGAGGAAGAACCGTCCGTACTCGGTGTTCCATGTTCAGTCGTTTCGGAGAAACCCAGTTTCTTCGGGAAATTGCTTGTAATGGTCTGAATCATGTGGTCCACTTCTCCCCCAGTCTTGATTCCCCATGGCTGCTGCTGCTGCTGCTGCTTCTGCTTCTGCTTCAAGTGAAGATCTCATGTACTATTTAAACAGTTTTAAAACAACAATATTCTTAGTTTGATCACTCAAGTTCAGTTTATTCTATATACTGCTAAAGTTACCTTGTCATAGCACTGGAATTCTCCAATTCCAAGAAATTTCCACGTCCCATTTCTTTTGGATAAGATGGGTATCTCAGTTCCCCACAAGGCCCCATTCCCACTTGAATTTCCTGTAATAAACTTTGCATTTAAGTCCCTACAAGTTTCCAAATATATGAAAAAAGTACATAAAACATGACATTGATGTTTGTTATACCACTGGTCCACATTTGGTTGGATTTTAGACACTAATCTTAATCAATGTGTGGAAATGATGCTGACAACTTTGTTTAGTTCCTTTTCTTATCAAATTCCCTTTTTCTTTCTCTGTTTTGAATCAGAGGATTACGGATATAACGGATGTTTAGCTTACCGCGATAACTCGTCCCAAGTAATATCTAAACCTCTTACGGAAGCTCCTCATGTAATCTGTGTAAGCTTGAATCGGTGTTATTCCTCGGAGAACCGGTACGGAATCACATCCCAGAGAAATGTACTCCGGATTCCTCCGTGCGGACCAGTTGGTGTAGACGAGGTCCGGGTTCTTGCTGATTTCTTCGAGCACCCACGGCGGTAGTGGAATGCTAAAGCATGCAAACGCAACAAAACAACATCAATTTATGTTCCTAAAACCATAATCTAACTATCTTTGACGGTCGAAGAGATGACTGCAAGAGTCTCCGACATTGCCACCACACTGAAGAAACGACATGACAACTTGGAGCTTTAGGCCATGTTGTTCGACCATTCGGACAAGCTCGGCATACCCTTCCCAGTTGTACTTCAAAGGTCCATCTTTCTCCACCAAACCCCACCAGGCGTCCAGCATGACACCTTCGAAGTGACCCCCGTGAGTCACCGTGTCGAGCGGTAACATGATGTAAACGGGGACCTTCGAGTCGTTTCCGGTGTGGGGAACCGGTGAACCGTGTAGTTTCTCCTCCGAGTTCGAGGTTTTAGCCTGAGAAACTTGTTGCATCGACATTGACTGCTTGGCTCGGAGACGGCACGATGGCTTTATTGGAGCGAAGCAAATGGTGGTGCCTAGGAAATCATCGGGAGATTTGAAGGTTTTGGGTTCTTTTGGATTGATGAAGGAAGTAGAAGAACGTAATGTTAATGCCATGGTTTTGCAGTTTAGAGAAATGGAGATGATGTCGGAATCAATTGAAGATGGCTTTGCTTTCATTTATAAAGAAAATATTGGTTAAGTTTTTGAAGGTGACGTAACTAGTAATTTTTGATTTTGTGTTTAACTAAATCATTAGACTGTTAAATTTAAAATAACTTGATAGTTATGTATATATATTATCTTCTTTATTTAAATAATGTTTTTTCATTTAATTTCAATTATCTTAAAAAGTTATCATTTTACGTGTCTTTTATTAATGTTATTGATTATACACAATGATGAATTCACCTTATTATCATGTATTATTTTATCAGTTTAAATTCTTTTAAAACCTCTTTGAAATTTTTAAAATGTTATCATTTTATGTGTTATTTTCGGTATTACATGTTTCATGTTTAATCAATTACTTCCATGTATTTCTTGCACGGTAGATAGGATTTATGGTTTTCCATGTCATTTACGCGTTGCCTTATTTCCCCCATACTAATCCGAAATATGTTCGGATTCATTCGATTGGTTCGGTTAAAATATTTAATTATTAAGATAGTGAGATTATTAATATAAAATTTAAACTATATGATATTTTCAATGATTTATATTATATTATTAAAAGGATAATTATATGATTGAATCGATTACGTAGAACTTGCAGCCAACCTAAAGCTAGTAATCATGGCGGATAAGTATGGTGGAAAACATTACACTCTGAAAATTGATGGGTAAATTATACGTTTAGTACTTAAATTATTACTTTTATTTTTTTAGCACCTAAACTTTATTACTTTTTAAATCATACCTAACATTTGATTTAGGTTTCAATTTTGTATCCTACCGTTAAAAACTTAACGGCAACCATGACCTTAAGTTATTTTCCCTTTTTTGATAATCCATGTGTCTTGTAATGTAAATTCCACTTCATCGGTGCCGTTAAGTTTTGAATGATGGATACTAAATTAAAACCTAAACTAACCGCTAGACATAATTCAAAAAAAATAAAGTTTAGATATTAGAATGAAACAAAAGTAATAATTTAGATATTAAATATGTAATTTACTGAAAAATATTTATGATAAGAATAAAGTTGCTGTCCAAGGAAACAAGCTTTGAGGTTCTCAAACTATATAATACCAATATTGATCTTAATTCAACATCAAAACATTTGAACTTTAGTATGCCTTTCTTTGATTAAACGAAGAGTGAATTATTTATTTGGTCATTCATCTATTCCCACATTTTTTATTTTGATAATCTATTTAATTTTTTTTAAAATCATATCTAACGTGTTACTTTCGTTTTTATTCTGATCACAAGCTATTAGGTTTGACTGTTGACTTAACGAAAATGATGGTATAACATAATATAATAACAATTTTAGTTCCCAAAACTTACACATTCTATTAAATTATTTCAATTTATAACGGATTCATTGAATTATTTTGAATTAGTATCATTTTGATAGAATATATAAGTTTTAGGGAGTAAATTTTTATTATATTATAACACATCATCATCATTTCCATTAAGTCAACAATAAAAAATTGACTAAAACAATCAACAATCGATTGATGCAGTGGGATGAAGCACTTGATTCCTTAAGCAATGTCAGGAGTTCAAACCCTGTGTTTTTGAATAGAGCAAATTGTGTTGGGAGGGTCACCCTTACCTTTGCAGTACTCAATCTGGATTAGTTGGTCAATAGATCGGATACCAGTGATTAATTAAAAAAATTGACAAACACAATAGCGTAGCATAACGTTAGATATGATTTTTAAAAATAATTAAATAATCATATATATATATATATAAGTGGTGACTAAATAGGTAACTTACCCTTAAATGAAATAGAATGAACATTTTCATTGGCAAATATATGATTCAAGCTTGAAAACATGTTTTCCTTTTAACATTTGATAATGGTTGCTTAGGACACTTTTCCTTTACCGTTCACTTGTTTTAGCATATGATTTACATTTAAACTTATCCATTGGGCCTTAAGCCCAGACCTTAACAAAGGCCTAATTATAAACCTATTAAGTCTCATTTCTCATTAAAAATAAATTAAATTTCATCCATGATATTGTACAGTTCAAATTAAATATATATATATATATATTTGGATATTTAGCCCTCAAATTTTGTTATTTTCCCTTCTCCCTCCCCTCTTCTTTCCTTCATGGATCTTCCCATTTATATCGTTTGTTTCTTCAACCATTTGAATATGATTACAAGGTGATTGATCTCAGGCAGCTACCGCAGTGCCTGTACGCAAAGCTTTTAGCGTTGCAGAAAGCTTTAATCTCTTCTCATTAACTTCATCAATCACCATCTGTTTGTATCTGCATTCTTCACTACAAAAAGGCGTGTCCCCTCTGCACATTCAAAAGAAAAAAAAACATCTCGAAGAAGACGATACCTTTATACTATCCGAACGATAAGCACTAACAAGACACGTAAAACACGACACGAACCTGTACATGAAGATGTCTGTGTTACCCCTGAGAGACTTCTTGCAAAGGAAACAAGCTTCCAAGAAATGGGGTTGTTGACGTTCTTCAAATCCGCCATGATCGTACGACCTTGAAGAAACCGAAGAAGACAGATTCTTGGGGCTTATATGATCATCACTGCTATTCCTTGTGTAACAAAGAAATCTGAAGAAAAACCCATTTCGCCGCTTATGGTTTCGGCAACGGCTGCTGCCTGAACATCCAGCTTCCATGGTTATGGTGATCGAAGGAAACGAGGGAGGAACAGAAAATTACAAGATGAGAGGGGGGGGGGGTGAAGAAGAAACCAGATGGCTAGTTTTTTAATAGGGAAATGATTCGTGCTTTGGTGACTAAAATTAACTGTGTTTGATTTAATTTGGTGAATATTGTTAATATTAAATGAAAAATTATTGTAATATAGAACTATATATAAAACTTAACCTTATCTATAATCTATAATTATATATAAACCCTATTTTATGCTTAATTGAAGATGAGGACAACTATCTTTTTAATTAAAGATTTTAAAAAGATTTATTATGGTATTTTAAGAAGATGGTTAATGAGAAAATTAGTAAATATAGAGAGAGTTATATTACATTTGAATTTTTATTTCAATATGTCCTAAATCCATGTACTATTCAAACATAGGAACTATGGTTAATGTGATATTTTAATTTGTGGAATTTAATTATTCTATAATCCTATTTACCATTCCAAAAGTAAAATGATAAAAGATAACTAAAATCAACGGATTTATCAAATAAAGAATGTTTATATATTAATTAAATAAAATAAATAAAAAAGAGATGAAGAAACAATGTCACTGCCCAAGTGACCATGTACACTACCTCCAAGAGGGAGAACCAAGTAGAAGTAAAATTAAGAAAAAGGGTAAAATGTCCGGTTCTTGAGTAAAACAACCAAATATTAGACAAAAAAATATTGAGGGGACTGTAAATTCTTACTCGGTTACTCCATTATTTTACTTGGAAGGTTATTTTTTTTTCAAGAAAGAAAAACCTCGACGCTAGAATGTCTGACAGTGAGGCAAATCGGGCAGGTTTGAGCCAGTCGGTCACATGCCGTACATAAGCAAAGATGTCGACATGGCAGCAACACCACCGCCGCAACGCGCGTCCTACACGCCTTGCACGACGGGCCCGAAGCGGCCACCCGTTCCGGGTCTACATAAGCTGACTCGGCGTCCTCCGCCTGGGACTCCAATCCTCCGCCGACGCACTTTCGTCCTTCCTCTCCTCTCATGCTATCCTGCCCTGCAGCTCCTCCGCCGCTCTTTATAGCTTGTTGAAGCTGCGCTTGTAAGGAAGCCGCCGTCGCCTCCTGTGTCCTGGCTTTCTTCTGCCAAACCTGTGCCTCCAAGCTAAGCTGAACCGCCCGTGTCTCTAATTCGACGTTCCGCCGCTTTGCTTTCTCCACTTCAGCTTCCTTCTCTCTTAAACTCCTCACCGCCGATTCCTCCGCCGCCTCCAGTAGTGCACAGTAGTGTCTCTGCCTTTTCTCTGCTAAAGTACGTCGCAATTCTTCCCCCTAACAAAAACAATAACAAAATATTACAACTTCACATTTCCCCTAATAAAAAATTGACCAAAACCCAATTTGAGAGAGAATCAGTACCTGGGATTGAAGAAAATAGTCCAATTCATCTCTCTGGCGTTTGATTTGGGTAACCAAATCATCAGATACCATAGGCAAAAAAGCAGAGTAATCCAAGACAAAATTTTGTTGTTGCCGATAGCTTTGATTATGATTTTTCTGTAATTTTTGTTGTCGGTCGTCAAAAGATAAACGGAGGCCGGTGGAGACTATATTCGGCTGGGGGAGCTGAGAAATGTCGATCAACTGAGTCGGCTGCGTCTGCAAAGAATACGAATTCATCGGCGTCGTTGTTATATCCGCCACCTCAACTTCTCTCCCTCTTTTCCGTGGATTATTATAATCGGAATTGTTGTTGAAAAGCATATGGGATTGATCAAGAAAAACCCCCCCTGCTTGTTGCTGGAATGGAAACTCATTCTCCTCCCGTCCATTTCTGTAAATATAAGAACACTGATTAGCTCAGAAACGATAACCCAAACAAAGAAAGAGACATAAATGACCAAGATGGAACCTGTTTAAAAGGGCATTTGAAGGGTACTGAGTTTGAACGGCCATTATATTAAATGAGCAGTTTGGAGACGATGGTGAAGATTCAATCAAGAACGAACAACGATGATAATAAGCACAAGAACACTTCTTGCTTCTCATTTCTTCATTTTTTGTGGTTTTTGGCTCTGGCTCGTCGTTTGCTTGTATTTATTTCTTAGTTTTCATATATAGGTTGAACAACGGGGAACGAGAGGAATACAAGATGCTAATCGGAAAGAATCAGAGTTAAATAAGTATTTAAATATCATGATTAATTAGATTAAATTTTGTTTTTTATAATTTAAAATAAATATTTTAAATCAGATGTGTGCGGAGAAAAATCAAATCTCTCTTCATTTTGTACATATTTAAAAAAAATTATCTTATATATAAATTTATATATTCTATTTAAAATTTAAAATTTTAAGGTTTTAGGATTGTAAGTTGTAAATTTTTTTTAAAACAAACCCAGACGTGAAATCATCCAAAGTTACAGCAAGATTTGAGGTAATCTGGCGTGGACTACAATAACTAATTAATTAATCGAAGCATCTTCTCAGGTAGAGTGAAAAATATTCTAGATTAATGGGAAATTTGAATACATAATGTTTTGATAAAAACAATCAATTGTTTGCCCGAGTCAACACAGAAACAGCCGATCGAGAAACAACAAAAACAAGGGTAGTCCACACGTTTTAGGATCAAATTTTACTCTCTCTCTCTTTTCAATTTTACAGAGGTAAAAAGCAATAAATATTATTTTGCATGGGATTGGGGCATAAACAAGGTCACGAGATTCCAGAATTCATATACAACGATAAAAAGTTAACCACAATAACAAAGTGATCAACCCCGAAGCTTCCCTAATTGCCATCTCTTTGTTATTTGAGAACCACTTTATATTGCTTTAGATTTTATTATGACTATATTATTTAATTGTACATTATATCTACTCTTAAATTGGGTGATCGAGATCAAAATGAACCAAAATTTTAATTTGCTTCATCACATATTTAGATGGGCCGAAAAATCTTAAATACAAATTGGAATTTAAATTACGATGTGATAAATAATATAAATAGAATGGAAGAAATTGTCTCGTAATATTTTTTTGATAATTTTTTTTATATTAGTCATCTATAAATTGAATCAGATCATTATATCAAAATTATGTATTATCACATTTTTCATATATCTTAAAGAATACGATATTATCATACTAACTCTATTTTTTATTTTAATTTTTTTATTGATAATAAATAAAATACTATCTTTAAAATAAACCTTGGGGTGTTTATTCTATACATGGTTAAATGCATTATTTCCATGCCATCAAATTATTAACATTGGTGATTAAATGGGAAATAATTGCACTTTATTCAAACAATAAATATATCCCTTTTGTGGTGGGAGATGAAAAGCAAGGAATAAGTGGTAGATTAGCCTATAAGATCTGTTACAATATACTATATTATCTTATTGTTCATGTGTATTTTATGAACGAACAAATGAGGTGGGGTAAAAGATATTGGAAACGAAACAAAAGGACTTTTGAACAAATGAGTGGGGGCTTTGACCTTTCATATTCATTGTGGGCACATTTCCATTTAATCATTTTTATTGTTTGATTCCATTTTTTTAAATAAATTGTTTTTATTTTCTTGATTATATTAAAGGCCAAGGTAAATGGTATTTGGTGGATTCTATTTTATAAACTACTCTACATATTATTTTTCTCTAGTTTCTGCTTCTATGCACTGAACAAAAGTAAAACTTTTATTTTGTTATTAGTCTATGTATTATGTATAATTTATGAATTTAGTCTTTGAATTCTAATTTCATCATTTTTAATTTCCGTACTTTTCAAGTTTTGAAATTTCGGTCTTAACTCCAACTGCAAAATTCATTAGGTCAAATTCAGTTACTAGTCCCAATACTACGTGTTAGTTGTAGATTTTGTTTTCATTTCTTAATTTGATCATTTTTAGTCTTTGTCTCATTTAGAACGTGTCTGAAATTTCAAAATTCAAAAAGCGCACGAACTGAAATTAATCAAATTAGAGTATGAGAACTAAAATCATAACGTACACATGATACAAAGATCAGTAACAAAATTTAGCCTGAACTAAAAAATTGAGAGGAAATTCGAGTAAATATATTATTTTATTCTTGAATTATGAAAATAATATATCTCGTTGAGATGAAAAAGTGAGAGCATATCTTCAGTCCGATCTTGTTTCTTTTTCTTTACTTTGATTCATCGTGTTGTGTTGCACTTTCTTTTTTGATTGTTCCCAATAATTTTAGCTTGATATGAAAAAGGTTTATACTTATATCGCTCGTGACATTTTCGAAATGGGACAAGTTCTACTACAGTGACATGTTTGATTTAGGTAATTTTCTTTGATTTATTTTAGAAAAAAAAACGGTATACATGTGTTTTTATGAGACTTAAACATGAATTCTCCAAGTTGAAGTCTTAATAGGAATAGAAAGCAATGTCAAGTGGGGTAATTTCTATACCTATAGCTAGATGTGATCCTCCTATTATCTTCATAGATGATGGGCAAACTTGATTTATTTTTACTATAATCTTGAAGTTATGATAAAAATGTAATAATCATTTTGTAATAATTCGATAACTCTGATTATCATTTTATAACTTTTACATGTTTAATGGCCAAGGTGATAATTTGAACATAATTTAGCAATCTCTAGCATAATTTACCCAAAGATTAGTTGTTTTTTAATGGTTAATTGAATTAATTTGCTTTCATGTCCCACTAAAAACCCTTTTCTTGCTTTATTGTATAGCAAAGGTGGGCAGTGGCAGACATTGAAAACTTGGTTTCAATGTTAAGAAACTGTTTAATTTGTGAGAGAAACATGCACTAATTGACATCTAATACTCCCTTTGGTGCTTAAATATTGATAATTAATATTTGTGGTTAATCCTCTTTCTTATGTTATGTTTTGATACATGACTCGTCAATATCTGATAATCATTTAAAATCCAAATACATGTAATTCTAAGTCTGATTAAATCTTTTATTATATTTTTTTGATATTTTTATTTGACCGTAAATAGATATTTCTGTTTTGATGTCATTAATTAAAGAAACTAATTTCTAAAATTGATAATCAAAACCATAAATTCTTTATTAGTTTTAGGTTTTGATTTTGGGTTTGAATTTGATTAAAGTTGGGATAATCCCTTTAGAGAACACGTTCAAATACGCCATTTGAACCGACAAGTACATTCACCGGCCTCGATTGACTAAAAATATAATCTACAAACTCCAAATTGAGCTGTCTCAATGAAGCATTAGTCTAGGGGAATATATACTTTGATTAAATGGCATACATGGTAAGGACACTTATCTTGAATATTATTGTTGATTTTCTTTGGCTTATCTCATCGTGTTTGCCTAACCAAAAACTTATTTATTTACATTTCTATTAGGTCGCTTTCATTATATAAGAAAGATGGGAAAGGGTTGATGGTTTGAGTTTGCCATTAAATTCCAACTATATTTAATCATATCAGACCAAGAAATGGGATACGTTTGGTTGGCTCAACATACACGTTTTTGGGCACAAATAATTCAATCAATGGATGATTGTTTGACTCCAATTATATGTATTTGTTCATACTTTATTTGCAGTTTTAATATATGATATTGTATACGTTTAGGGTTTTATCTCTAATTCTACAGAGAACTTTATATGACTCACACAGTAAAAATATCTCACTATTTATGATAAACGATATTTCATAGATTTCTTCTGAAAAAAATTGTTAAAATTTTTGACGAAACATATCAAATATGATGTATATATATATATATGTGTGTGTGTGTGTGTCTATTTTGTGCTTTGCTATAATGGGAATAATGTATTAATGTTGATGGCCATGCGGTCCTTTGGGAGTTTTGGCATTGAAATGGCATCAATCAATGCTCTAATAGTACACAATTATAGAGAATCCATGATTCTTGCCTTCACATACACATGTGAAACTTTTCAAAAAGGCAAATGAATCCATGTATATTTAGAAAGAGGGAAAAAAAATATAAATCCAACCAAACACCACCAGACATTGATGCTTTCTTGTTTTTATCTCAGTACTTATTTTAAAAATTAATTTTAAGATGTTTTCACTTTATTCATCATATGATATGTTGATCAACAAAAAATTTGGTAACTCGAACAAAGATATTTTAATGAAATTTTAAGTTCATTGCTTTGAGCCTCCATGTTAAGTGAAACAGAAGGATGGGCTTATTTGGACTAGGAATAGTCGAGATTCAATGTTTTCAATAATGTGGGCTTAGACCATGGCCTTATCTAAATAGGTTTCGGGTTATCCATAGACACTCAAGAAAATTAACATTGTATTTTATTTAATTTTGGCTGAATTTTAATTCGATTGATATTATTTTTTAAGTAGTTCGGTTCAATCGGTTAATATATAATACCTATATATATAATATTTTTTTAGGAAAAGAGAAACAAATAATATAATGATTTTAAATATTCAAAAGGAATATATCTTCGTATTTTAAAATGAAAATTAATCTGTTTAGCACATATCAAAGAAGATAAGTGGGTAACTAGTGAAAGCAGCCTAGTTAATGATAGGTTTGTTGAATTTTTTTTTTGAGAAAATAAATTTATTGAATATTAAACTTGAAGCTACCCACTAAGTATACAGTGAAGGAGTCATAATTGAAGTAGAGAATCCATGTGTAGTAGAAGATATAATTATATTTTTAAGGTTGGGTTGTTTCCAAGTTGCATATGTGTCGACAAATGTTGTCTCCCACACAATTGACTCACAAATTATATACATTTGATGTCATATTTATGTTCAACCTGTTATCATTATTTGCTTCATGTTATAATTATTTAACGACGTCTATCACTTTTTTTACTTTAGTTGGGCACATGATATTGATAAAACCCTTACGTAGTAATTTATATTTGTGAACTCATTTGTTTTATTATAAATAGTTTGTAAAACTGTTTAGTTTTGCAGAACTCAAATTTTATGAACTGTTTAATTATATACATTTTATAAATTAATCAATTTTAGTTACTTTAAGTGTTTGTTAAAAACAAAACTGTTTGTTTTATGTTTTTAGTTCTAATGACTTTTTTGTTTAAAAAAAAATCTCCTATGATATTAAGCAGAATAAAAACATGGTCCGAATAATAAAATGATCATATGGCTTGGATGCATAATTTTGATATTAATAAACCGGCTGGGATTCGACCTGCAATCATTAAATAACTTGAGTGCTACGAAACATTCTATTATTTTGTATTAAAAGTTGGTTGTAAGAACATGATACATGAATATTAATCTCTCTATCAGAAAAAAAAATATTACTCGACAAATATGATTTTGTAACACATTAAAATTCGTCCAGATATACAAATCTTTAATATAATTACAACACTATAGACTATACGAACATAATCAAAATATTAAAATTACTATATGAAAAAAATTCGGAGATACTCCAGTGAATCTTCAAATACTCTAATGTTATTAATAAAGCTTCTGTTTATTGTAAGTCTGAATTATTGCGAATTTTAAATTTTAAATTTGAATATTATCATATAAATATTTTCTTTTATTTTAATTCTTATCGTTTACTATGGTATATTAAATTCTGCCTTCAGATGAGTGGCCAATCGAAATTTAGCCATCCTTGAAACGTGGAATTTTAGAGTTCCTATAATTTTTTTAATTAAAGATTAATTGAATTATCCAAAACCTCCAATGACATCTAGACACGTTGCCTTTACTCCTATGAGAACTTACCACGTGGATTCCATGTTGCAGCAGCCCCAGCTATTAGATCATCATATCCATCGGCATGCTGACGCGTATCTCCTCCTCTTCTTATCCGGATATCCGACGGTTCATAACTTTCCTATGTAGCCGAAGTCTCCTCATCGGACGGTGGAAAACGTCTCACGTTTTACTTAATATTTTGTATGGCCCCCCTTACTTTGGCAAGTAAAATACAGAGTGATAGTAATAAAATAACTTTCTAAAGTAAAAAATTGTCAATCTATTAATAAGTTTTTAAAATAAAAATAAATATAAGAATCGAATTAAAAAAATCATCACATCATTTTTATAATCTTTTAAATTATACATCATTAAAGATTTTTGCATGAAATTGGCAGATAATTTTATCCACTCTTGTAACGTATTATTATTTCAATAGTAGTATAGTACGACTTATTTATTATTGAGATTAATCTTTTTATATATTTTTATAATTATTAATAATTATTTAATCAGAACATATCATTGGAACCATTTTTATATTTATTTTGTAAATTATTCTTGAAATTAGTTATTATTATTAAATAAATGTTAATAATAAGTAACTTTTGGTCACTAAATTCAACTATTATGTTCAATCTACATCATCGTAATTGTATTTATTTATTTATTACTATTTTTAATATGTAAACATCTTATAAAGGGAATTGATATAAAGAACCATACAAAGTGCTCCTATTTTAGTAGTAAGTCACAGAATTAAAATATAAATTAAAGGGATAAAGTAAATTATGAGTTTCAAATTTGACAGCTTTTTCAAATTAATCCATAGATATTTTTGCTTATAATAATTATAGTTTTGGTTTAACTTTTTTATTTTTGTCATTTTGATAACGTGGCGTTTTGAGATTGTGTAGCATTTATTAAAAAAATTAAGATTAAGGTATATAAATATGAATAATGTAACTTTAGTGGTTAAATAAGTAAATATTATTTTTAAATATCTTGAGTTTGAGTACATCGTTCATAGAAAGCTTAAATGTTTATTTTTAAATGATTAATTTTTTTAAAAAAATATTATTTTATGATCACGTTATATTAATATAAAAAATACTAAAGTAGGCAAAAATAATTTAAGAAACCAAATTCAAAAATATTGTAAAGGCAATAGAAGTCGTTTTATCCCTAATTCGATAATAGTTACCCCCCCCCCCCCCCCCCGATATTGGATTCTAAAGGCTGAAGTATACTAGAGGTCATTAAACTATGCTTAAATTATCTTTTTGGTCACTAAACTTTTAAAATTATAAAAAAATCATTAATTTTGTTAATTTATTTTAAAATGGTCACCTACAAAATAATCATTAAATTTATTGAATTATTATAAAAATAATTATTAATTTTTTGAACTATTATAAAATAGTCAATAAATTTTATATAACTATTACAAAATTAATCTTTAGTTTTACCAAACTTTATTATTATTGTTATTATTATTATAACTTCATTATAATTAATTTATAATCGTTTTAAAATTTAATGATTCATTTATAATTTTTTTTAAATTTTGATGACTAAAAAGATATTTAAGCACAATTTAGTGACATTTAATGTACTTTATCTAATTTTAAAATAATAATAAATAAGTAGAAAACAGAGAGGCAAAAATGGGTCGGCGTTGGTTCAGTTAAAGCCCCACCCGCAATCTGCACCCGAGCAGAGCAGGCAGTGGTAGGCACCCAAGACGTTTTCCATTTCTTGTTTCTTTATTCTTCTATTTAAGCATTGGCTGAACAAATTAGTGATCTCATTTTTCTCTGGTATCTGTTTACTTATAATTTTTCTTCTTAGAAGCTGAAAAAATGGCGGAATCGGTGGAGTTACCAGGTCGTTTAGCCATTCTTCCATTCAGAAACAAAGTTTTATTGCCTGGTGCCTTTATTCGAATTCGCTGCACTTCACTCAGCAGGTCCGTTTTTTTTCTTTTGATATTTGACTAAACTTTTCTCAGGAGGTATGAATTTTCCTTTCTTGTTTGTTTTCTAAGAAAATCACAGCTGAAGAAATTTTTATGGCGTCAAAACTATGAATTATGATATTTTATGATTCTCTCTTTTCAGAACATCAATACTGAGCTTTTCAAAATTTGTTTACTTACAATATCAGGCTCGATCCTACTTGTTATTTCTCACTCTGATGCTTTTCTCTCGGGAAACTCTTGCGGCTTTAGTAATTGTTGACTTATCTAAGTTCATTTAAATTTCTGTTTGTTTTAGCTGGATAATAAATATAAAGCTAGTAGAATCAGGAATCGGTTCTTTATTTGCTCTTCTTGTAAACTTGAATATTAGATAATAAAGAGGTTTGACTACGCAGTGTGAAACTGGTGGAGCAAGAGTTATGGCAGCGAGAGGATAAAGGATTAATAGGTATTCTTCCGGTTCGTGATGCTGCTGAGACGACCTCCATGGATTCGATGTTATCTCAAGGTGGTTATTTATGGATTTGTTTTGCTATCAAAAGTCCAGTTTCCACTGTTTAAATTTGAGAAGAACGTCTAGATTTAGTAGGTGATTTTCAACGGTTTTTTAGATACTGGAAGTGAATCAGGTGAGCGAAGCTCAAAAGTTCAGGTAAGCACATCTGATGCACACAAGGTTGATGGGAAAAGTCCTCCAGAAGTTATTCATTGGCATGACAGGTACTTTTTAATCCATCTTCTGCTATCATTTCTTGCATTCAGAGTATTGTTGCATCTAGATTCAAAAAAATCTTGTAATTTACTCATGACAGGAAATTTAGTTCCTGTCATGAGGTAATTCTCTACTTATGGTTCTGGATTTTGCTTGTATGCATGTATCAGGGGTGTGGCGGCACGTGCTTTGCATCTGTCAAGAGGAGTGGAGAAACCAAGTGGGAGGGTGACATACATTGTCGTGCTTGAAGGTTTATGCAGATTCAATATAGAGGAACTTAGCACACGAGGACCTTACTGCACTGCGAAGATATCTCCGCTTGAGATGACTAAGGCTGGTAAGTTGGTAACAGGGTTTTTTCTTGTGTACGCATAGTTCTGTTTCTATTGCATATATATTTTCTTCAACAAGTCTCTCTTTCTGAATCTCTAGTTTCAGAATAACTATTATTTCCTAAGGTCTTTGGCTGCAATCAACTCTGGAATGTCTAAAGTAGCATGCCAGATTACAATCTGTAATTTATTTTATTATAGTTGCAAGATTTCTTTTCAAAAACATTTAATGGAATATTGTTTATGGTTATATCATACATTGGTTTTAGGCTATATTCTGATCTGTATCTTCTATTTAACTTGTTTAGAGATGGAGCAAGTGGAACAAGATCCAGAGTTTGTAACACTGTCTCGCCAGTTCAAAGCAACTGCCATGGAGCTAATTTCTATTCTTGAGCAGGTAAAATATGTAACCCATTCTTTTCACTTATTAGTAACTTTTTCACATGCCATAAGTGTTAGTTCTCTTGTTGATTGAAAACTTCAGCTAGGTTTTATGTTGTCATTCTTCTGATACTTCATGTTCCTGTACTGCTTGTAGAAACAGAAAACTGGTGGAAGGATAAAAGTTCTTTTGGAGACACTTCCTTTTCACAAGTTGGCTGATATATTTGTTGCTAGCTTTGAGATGAGTTTTGAAGAGCAGCTCTCTATGTTGGATTCCGTTGATCCTAAAGTAAGGCTTTCGAAAGCTACTGAGTTTGAGTGTGTACTTGAGGTTAAATTGTCACTTTAATTCTTATGGACTTAATCCATGTTTTAATGATTTACTTGTGCAGTCAATACGTGTAGCAGAGAAGATTACACAAAAGGTTGAAGGGCAATTATCAAAATCACAGAAGGAATATCTTTTGCGACAGCAGGTTAGCTTTCTTACTTCTGCTACTGGTATTGTTAATGGAGTGGAAAGCACTATAGCTTTGGGACGTTATTGAGATTATTAATAAATTATGATTTTTTGTCCAGCTGTTTGTATAGCGCCAGTAGAGGTGGATATAGTCCACATGTAATAATCGTTTTTGGTGGCTTCTGAGGCCTAGTTTTTGGTGCTGAGTTGGCTCCTGAAAAGAAAAAACGTCACTTGATGGTTACATATTTTTACAAAGTTTTACTGCCTAATTATTCTTCATCTGACTATTCACATATATTACAGATGAGAGCAATAAAAGAGGAGCTTGGAGACAATGATGATGATGATGAAGATGATTTGGCTTCCCTGGAAAGAAAGATGCAGAATGCTGGGATGCCTTCAAGTGTCTGGAAGCATGCACAGAGGGAGTTGAGGTATAATTTGAGATAACAGTACAAAGGGTACAATTATGTTTGGATAGAAGAAAAGTATTTTTGATAGCATTCTAAGTCCTGGGGATATTAATGGAAGCTTTAAGCAAATTATCTTACGGCATTCAAATTTTTTGGTGGTGATATCACTGGCCTTTCTTGTTTCTCTTGTGTCTATGTGATCCGAACTTGTTACTGTCCTATATTTCAATTGGATATGATGTCTAACAAGGTTCATTTTTTTAATTATTTTTGTTCCAGGAGGCTTAAGAAGATGCAACCGCAGCAACCTGGATATAATAGTTCACGTGTTTACTTGGAGCTTCTTGCTGATCTGCCTTGGCAGAAGGCCAGTGAAGAACCGGAATTGGACCTAAAGGCTGCAAAAGACCAACTCGACTGTGACCATTATGGTTTAATGAAGGTCAAGCAACGGATTATAGAATATTTGGCTGTTCGTAAGGTTGACCAACAATCTCTATCAGCTTGCCTTGAAGGTTAAATCTTGTATTTTCGCTTTTGAAGTTCATTTGATTTGAATATTTTTTCAGCTTAAGCCAGATGCAAGAGGTCCAGTTCTATGCTTTGTTGGCCCACCTGGTGTGGGGAAAACATCATTAGCATCATCAATTGCTTCTGCTTTGGGTAGAAAATTTATACGTATATCCCTTGGTGGTGTTAAGGATGAGGCTGATATACGAGGACATAGGAGAACATACATTGGAAGCATGCCAGGGCGTCTTATCGATGGACTAAAGGTATAACTCATTTTATGAATTAGATGTTCTGCTATATTGCATACTGTTTTAACAGAATGTGATTTAACTACCTTTTGGTTAAGAATTATTGGTCTATAGGGACATTATTAGTATCTGCAACTTTATTAGCTGTCAATTACTGGTCTTAAATATGCTCATATATTTGATTTATTCAGCTTGTATATTCTACCATTTCATTCTGCATTGTGCTGAGTGATTATGTGCTTTATTGCATTAATGTATGTTATTGTGGGAGAGATGGTGCTTTTTTGCCCCATCGGTCAGTTCAAAAACCTTAAAGACATGCTTAGAGATGAAGGGAAATTGAATTTGTAGATTTTAATATCAAATTTACCGTTGGCTGAATGATCTTCTGTTGAGAGTATATAGAATCTGAAGTTTGGAGAACTGAATCTCTGATTAGTTAAGATAATCAACATCCTCATGGAGTCATGGGAGCATTTATATTATATCAATGACTTTTGTTCTTACCATAATGGTCTTTGTACCTTTTGGCTTCTAGAGAGTAGGTGTTTGCAACCCAGTCATGCTATTGGATGAGATTGACAAGACAGGTTCTGATGTGCGTGGTGATCCCGCTTCAGCTCTGCTGGAGGTTCTTGATCCTGAGCAGAATAAATCATTTAATGATCAGTATCCTACTTTCTTCTAAGTCTAGATTAACATGATGGGCCTCAATTTCGCCAAATATCTTTTTTTAACGGCATATAATGTTGTTGAAGATTTACATGTTTATTTTGCATCTATTACCTTCATCATTAACAATTTCATTAATGTCAGTTGATCCCTTGGGCCTTGGGGCTCTTTTTTTCTTTTTTAAAGTAAAAGGGGCCTCGTTAAAACCCCCCTCATAACTTGATCGAGGCAAGTCTCGTTCGAGACAGCGGAGGGGGAAAAGAGTGCCCAGAATTTTATTAATATACCAACAAGTAACACTAATACCAGCAATATCCAATACAAGCAATCAAAACAGCCTTGGGGTTCTTTAACTGAGGTCTATAGCTATTTGAATGTGCCCTTTGACCTATCAAAGGTGATTTTTGTGGCTACAGCAAATAGGATGCAGCCTATTCCTCCTCCACTCTTGGATAGGATGGAAGTCATTGAGCTGCCTGGATATACAGCTGAAGAAAAGCTTAGAATAGCCATGCAATATTTGATCCCAAGAGTCTTGGATCAGCATGGATTGAGTTCTGCGTCCCTTCAAATTCCAGAGGTATTTGTCACACATTCATCTTTTCTACATTTTGAAGCTTATTTTTCCATACTTAGATAATATCGGGTATCTTGTCACTCTAAGTTCATTAAAAGCAGTTCCTCCCTGATTACTGAGATGCTTTGAGAATTTCCGCATCCCTATCACCTCTATGGTTGAATAAACAATTACAGTACTAATGTATTGAGGTCTGCACACTATTGCCTTTTTTTATTACCTCCATGGATGATCTGTAAACTGTTTCATTTTCAACATATGTCAAAATGAAGCTACTTTTATTTCTTGAACTCTTCTGTTAAAATTTAGATTGAGATGTCAGAGTAAGACATTAGATAAAAGATGCAAATTTGATCAGAATATAAGCATTAATTTTTCTGTATAATGCATTGAAGTTTATTTATTTCGATGCAATCCAACACCTAACATTAGGTAATCTTCTCTTAACATCTTTTTTTGGGTTATAGGACATAGTTAAACTTGTCATTCAGAGCTACACCAGGGAAGCTGGTGTCCGTAATCTGGAAAGGAAGTTGGCTGCCTTGGCTCGTGCTGCTGCAGTAAGAGTCGCTGAGCAAGAACATGCCGTCTCAGTTAGCAAAGATGTTCAGAAGCTAACTTCTCCACTGCTGGAAAACAGGCTTGCTGAGGGAGCTGAAATGGAAATGGAAGTCATTCCGATGGGTGTAAATAATCATGAGATATCAAATGCATTCAGAATTGCCTCACCTTTGGTTGTTGATGAGGCTATGCTGGAAAAAATATTGGGGGTAATTATTCCTCATTTGACTCTTATCAGGTCATTCACTTTTTTCGGATATGCCTTATGATTCCCTTTCGTAAATCTTTGTAACTGGTGTTCTTCATTTGGTGTCCTATTAATTTAGTTAACCATCATTCTGCCTTCTTTAACTTAAACTCTGGGGAGGGGCACACTTTCATGGTATTAAAGCTTTCAAAAACGAGAAGTGAGTTGACTAAAAGATTTTGGTTTTGAGTTCTCCTTTCCCGCTGCTTCAAGCTTAAGTTCTTCATGTATATATGATCCAATGACTTGAGTAGGTTAATGGTTACTGCATTTGAGTTCATATTTCTTTCTTAACATGCCGGAGGGTGTTAATTTTCTCTCTAATGTAGCCTCCTAGGTTTGATGACCAAGAAGCTGCAGATCGCGTTGCCACTCCTGGAGTATCTGTTGGGCTTGTTTGGACCAATTTTGGAGGAGAGGTTCAGTTTGTGGAGGCCACATCAGTGATTGGAAACGGTGAATTGCATCTTACCGGACAACTTGGTGATGTTATTAAAGAATCAGCACAGATAGCACTGACATGGGTATCTTTTCTTAAATCACATGTATTTTCTACATTTGTGCTGTGTAAAATTCATCGTTATCAATGCTTCTTCTGATAATCTAAAAGTTGCTAAATGAAATTGCTGCTAGTATGGGTGTATTATCTCTTGGACCAGAAATTTTCTTCAAACTGCTATCTAATCAGTCAACTTTACCGATTGACAATCTGAACCGATATGGGTGTATATTCCTTATGTGGGTTTTTTATTAGAAAGAGTTCCCTATTTTTCAGGTAAGAACCAGGGCTGCAGATCTTAACTTGGCAGTTGCTATGGAAACCAATCTGTTGCAGGGTAGAGATATTCATATACATTTTCCTGCTGGGGCTGTGCCGAAAGATGGCCCTTCAGCTGGTGTGACCCTCGTAACAGCGCTAGTTTCACTGTTTAGCGAGAAAAGTGTAAGAGCAGATACAGCAATGACCGGAGAAATGACGCTGAGGGGTCTTGTGTTACCTGTTGGCGGTGTCAAGGATAAGGTGTGTATAGTGAGTTATTCCTACTATTTCTTCCTGTCCAACAAATAATATGTCCACGGCATTGAGTAATAATACATATTTTGATATGTTTGATTTCATCTGATTTTTACAATCTGATAATATACAACAACAAACAGATAGACTGGAAATGCCTTTTCTTCTCATCGTTTCCAATACATCTTGTTTCTGTAATATGAAATTTGCAGGTTCTAGCAGCACACCGTTACGGTATCAAGAGAGTTATTCTACCAGAGAGAAATCTCAAGGACTTGGTTGAAGTACCTGCAGCTGTGCTTTCCACTCTAGAGGTAATTTTGCCCCCCCCCCCCCATTTGAAGCAAAAATGTCCTCAAGCATGTCAAATTGTAACTAAAATTCGGTTCTGTTTATTGCACATTCGGCTCTGCTGTTGGTGTGAGTTCCTAAGGCATTTCCGACATAATTATGATGGTTGAGAGAGTAAAACTGAATGAAAGTATTCCCCTTTTCGCTCACTGTGTATAACATATTATATTGCCAGATTCTGGTGGCAAAGCGAATGGAGGACGTACTGGAGCATGCATTTGATGGGGGATGTCCCTGGAGACAGCACGCTAAATTATGACAAAGCCTTCAAACTCAAAAGGCACATCCAGCTAAAGTGTCGTGGCAGGTGACCGGTTTATTCGGCTTTGTCTGATTAACAGGTTGCCTTTTGGAACATGTACATGAGGTTAGCTGTTAATGGTCTGGCAAATGGGCCTTCCTATATAGGTGTGTTTACAAGTTCCCCGGCTTCGGAAAATTGCTGATCGTCAAACATATTTTCCCATTGCTCTCTTGTACATCTGAAGCAAGGTGTCCGATTCCATCTAATTATCTTTTTTTACCTTTTGGTGTTTCCCTTCTATATGTATAATTTTACCATGCAACGTGCATTTACTTTTAACTTTCAATTAAGAAATACATTAACAAGATTCTGATGAACGATCAAATATTAGCATTTCTCGTATAAGCTCATTTTCTTCATTTACTTCGATATATAAAAGAGCAAGTACAACGATAAAAGTATCTCGTTATCTCGAAAACTTCGGAGAAAACAGTAAATACGATACTGAATCGATGTCGAAGACAGGGAAATGAATAAAATGATAGCAGAGTTGAGGAGAAAGCATTACGTCTGCAACATCACGTGCACTGTTCTCATAATCATGGTACGATGGAAGAGACGGCATCTTTTGGGATTGGATTATTAGCAAAGAAATGTTAGTGACTAATTATATAGAAACGGTAATATAGTGACTACAATAGGAGGAATGTAATAGTACGATGACAAAATGATGTAGTTTACCAATATATTTATACAAATAGTAATCTAGGGAAAAATCTTTGAATTGTAAGTGTTAGCAAAGGGGACATTTTGCATGACGCTCAACTGCTTTAAGTGTTAGCAAGACACCGACGGCGCCACTCCGACGGCAACTGCTCTCAACTCTTTCAAGTGTCTTAATACGCACCCATCTCTGTTTCCTCTCTAAAAAAATCTTCCTTTATTCTGCTCTGCTCTGCTCTGCTCAGGTGATTTTCCACTTCCAAATGGCGGCTATCACTACTCTCTTAACCGACGCTGCCGCTGATTTGTCGTCTTTCCGTAGCATAACCGACCATTCCTTGTTTGAATCCGTAACCAATCGGAATAATAAACGGCGTCTATTTATCTCTAGAGGAGACTCATTTTTTCCCATCAGATCCATGCAAAACATCCAAACCGGCGTTGTTACTTCCACCAACGGCCATTTCAACGCCGTCAGTTTCGGTTTTCGTTTCAGACTCATTTTTTAATTTATTATTTATTTATGTATTTATGATTGTTGTTTTCGATTGTTTCGATTTTCAGGACAAGGTGAAATCTCCGGTTTTCAGAAGGTCCTCGGAGGAAAACCAAGATTGTCTGTACCATCGGTCCTTGGACGAGCTCGCGTGAGATGATTTGGAAACTGGCCGAGGCTGGAATGAATGTGGCTCGATTGAACATGTCCCATGGAAACCATGCTTCTCATCAGAAAAACATTGATCTTGTTAAGGAATACAATTCTCAATTTGAAGACAAAGTCGTTGCCATCATGCTGGACACCAAGGTATATCCATCTTCAGACAACATATGTTCATGTTGAATGGAACAATTGTCTGATTATTGTAACAGGATGTTTTGTTTTCCTGTTGAAGTATACCCGATTTGTTCTTTATGCAGGTTCCCGAGGTTCGAAGTGGCGATGTTCCTCGACCGATTCAGCTTAAAGAGGGTCAAGAGTTCAATTTCACTATCAAAAGAGGAGTTAGTACAGAAAATACCGTCAGCATAAACTACGACGACTTTGTTAACAATGAGGAAGCTGGAGACATACTCTTGGTAGATGGTATGAATAGATTTCTATTTTGATGTCTTTGTAAGCTCAAGCTGAGTTTTTGTATTTTGTTTTAGAATATTTTTTTCCAATGTATGATGCTATAATCTGAACCGATTGAATAAGTATAACGAATTGTTCGTATCAAAGATAAAATTAATTGTTTTTTTTTGTCATTTCCTCTTGGATAGACAAAATCTTTGACTTTTAACCTCATCCTGTTTTCTGCTCCTGCTTTTGATGTATTTGATCTTTAACATGAAGAAACCGATGATTCGGTTATCCTGTTAAATTCGTTTTCACAATATGTTTCTAGTTGTTAATATCAAAATGAGTTGATAAGGGATGTTGAAGGGCTGTAGCAGGGTTCGTTTTCCGAAAGGATTGGGGGGGTCCTCCTATTCTTGGAGAGTTATTGGCTATCAAAAGAGGGCTGTTGTATATTGAGGAGAAAGCTTTGGTTTCATTTCCAAGGGTCATCCTTGAATCGAATTCCCTTAATGCTCTGAAATGGATTAAAAATCCGGCTGTATGTACTCCTATGTTCCAGTCATTGGTGAAAGATATTGCTGCCTTAGTGGAGAGCAGAGGTGTAATTGTCAGGCATAATTTGAGAGCTGCTAATTGGGAAGCGGATAAATTAGCTAAAGAAGGAATAGGATGAATATTAGGGTATTGCCTAGGTTGTACGGCTATTGAGTTGGTTATTTATGTTCTTTGTTTGGTTTTTAAGTCTTATGTTGTAACAGAAACTTCTTAGGATATGGCTATGTATTATTCTGGTATTAATGAATATTTAGGCACTCTTTTCCTCCTTCCTATGCCCTTCATGTTATTGTTGTAACATGGAGGATAAGAAGGGGGGTTTTAACGAGGCCTATCCTATTTCTATAAAAAAAAAGTTCAATTTTTGTCAAGATTTTACTTGTACACTGTGTCTATATGGCAGGTGGAATGATGTCGTTAGCGGTAAAGTCGAAGACAAAGGACTTGGTTACGTGTGTAGTAGTTGATGGTGGAGAACTAAAGTGAAGGCGTCATTTAAACGTGCGTGGAAAAAGTGCCACTCTGCCGTCAATAACGGGTTATTCATGCAGCCGTTTTGGCGTTTTGCATCCTGAAACCTGGTCTGTTCTTTCCAATTCTGTTTGCTAATCAAAATTTGGATCACATGCATCATATTTACAGACAAAGACTGGGAAGATATCAAATTCGGGTTGGACAACCAAGTTGATTTTTATGCCGTTTCTTTTGTGAAGGATGCTAAAGTAGTCCATGAGTTGAAAGATTATCTTAAAGGTAAAATAATTCTTGTTTAATCATGAAGGTGTGTACAATATTATTATACGGTTTCCACAATTGTGACTTTTTCATTACCAAACTCTTTTGCAGTTTGCAATGCAGACATTGATGTGATTGTGAAAATCGAAAGTGCTGATTCTATTCCGAATCTTCATTCGATAATTTCCGCTTCTGATGGGGTCTGTTTCGATATTCTTGAACAATGTATTTATAATCTCGAAAAGCTTTAGAAGGACATGTAGACTGAGATTTTGGTGTCTGAACTCAAACTTTACTGCTGGCATGGATTTTATTTTAGGCAATGGTTGCTCGAGGAGACCTTGGAGCCGAACTTCCAATTGAGGAGGTTCCTTTATTGCAGGTAACTTTTGATTCTTGATGCGCCTCCTTTTAACTCTATATTAGAATATAGGTTTGATAGAATGCATGTGGCATCTTTTTTTTCCCCAAAAATTTGAATGGAATGCCATACCAAGAAAGATGAAGTGGTGTAAACACCATATACTTTCCGTAACTAAGAAATTTATGGAAGATACATTTCCAAATATATACCAACTTGTCTTCTTGTCATTCTAACAGGAAGATATCATTAGAAGGTGTCTTGATATGCAAACCAGTAATCGTGGCAACGAACATGCTTGAAAGTATGATTAATCATCCTACACCAACAAGAGCTGAAGTTTCTGACATCGCGATTGCTGTTCGAGAAGGTGCTGATGATGTTATGCTTTCCGGAGAAACCGCACATGGAAAGTGAGTTAAGTTGGCTAAAACTTGTTGTTTAACTAACTGAGCGGTACTTAATTTCCCGGTTATAACTTATATGATATTTTTCAACTCTTTCTCTATCTATTTGTAATTAATATAGGCAGAATAAGCTGATCTCGATCAAGTGTGCCAGCTGATATTTAGGTAATTGTTAGATGTTATTAGGAATACATGTTTTCCGCTGGAATTGTGGATGCTTGGTCGTTTTAGATAACTTAATCCAACATTTACATTATGACATAATTTTTTTGGTATTTGCATCTTAAATATTGGCTAATTTTCCATTGATGACAACAACCAAAGGTATCCAATTAAAGCTGTTAAAGTTATGCACCGTGGCATTGAGGACAGAGTTAAGTCTTCCAGTCAGTGTTATGCCTCCAGTTCACTTTAATGCTCACAAGGTAATTGGTTTTCCGAATTTGTTATATATCGTTCAAGTTTGTTTTGTTTGCTGTATGCCATGATAATACAGATATATGACATTGGGCTGAAGAGAGCTGAGAGATCTTTTCTAGTTCTTTTAATTTTCAGTTTCTTTATCGCCTTTTTATAGTTTTGGTTTCCTAACCCGGCCGTATTATGGCATTCTTTTGCAGAGTCATATGGGTGAAATGTTTGCTTTCCATTCAACAACCATGGCTAACACTCTTGATACACCAGTCCTGGTTTTTACAAGAACCGGATCCATGGCTATACTATTGAGTCATTACCGTCCTTCCTCTTCGATCTTTGCCTTCACAAACGAGTAAGTTTTAGTAGCTGTACTACGTAAACTATTCTTTTCACATTATTTGGATTTGGTTTAGGGTTTGAATGGTTGCAGCTTGGCTTCAGTACGTTGTAGTTATGGAAATTATTCCCGACAATCAATTTACAAATTCATGATAGTCTAATTGAGAAGTGTTTAGGTATTCCAAATTAGAACTTGTTTTCGTTCCCTGTTCCACTATTGTGCCATAATTTTTGTTCTTGGCAGGGAAAGGATTAAGCAGAGACTGGCACTTTATCAAGTTGTGATACCGATATATATGCAGTTTTCAGGTGATGAAGAGGAGACTTTTCCCGAGCACTCAAGCTGTTAGTGGTAAATATCCTATCTAGATTCTTCAGTTCTAGATGTTAGTAGCCAAATATAGGGGGCTTATAGAAAGAAAAAAACACAATGTCAGTGCTAAGCTGGCACTCCTTCTGAACGGATTAAGAATGCCCCAAGATTTGTGTTGTGAAAAAGTCCTGTGTTTCTATTCAATTATAAGAGTTTCATCCCCTTCACAGAGACTAAAATGCAGTACTTGATATGCTTTTGTTATACAAAATTTCTATGACTTTTAGGACAAGAACATGGTGACAGAGGGGGAATCTGTTACTCTCGTCCAAAGTGGAGCACAACCGATCTGGCGTCGCGAATCCACCCATCACATCCAAGTTCGAAAAGTCTAACCATGATTCTCTTTATGTAAAGAGTAAAGACTATCTTTTTCTTGTCACAGAAGTTACTAAAGAGTTGGTAAATTATAGACATGTTTTCAGTTTTGTTTGTAATTTCCTTTTCGGGTAAAGAAAGATGAAAATTGTGACAATTTTCTGAAAAATATATATTTGAGCCGAATAACCATCTAAGATGTAACAGCTGATGATGCAATCTTTGACTGCAACCACAGCACCAAATCCTCCCCGATAAAGAAGCCAGCTTTGCCTTCACTTTGCTTGAACGGTGCCCCAAGTTTCTTCAAATGAGAACCGAAGGAATTGGACAGTCCTTGAGCGAATTTATGAGTTCTGGTACCAGTTTGAGCCGAGAGCAGCTCCGGCAATGCTTCTCCACTTCCAACCTCAGACATCTCTTGGCCACGCTTAATGACTCTGGCCAAAGTCCCCAATCACTGAATCAAAGTCCCCAACCACTCTTCGAGCGAATTCAGTGCTGCACCTACAGATAGCGTTCGGACATTCAGACTTCACTCGTCCCTTGTTTTATTGTGTAAACGTGGATACGACCCGTATAGATTTCCTAGATAAAGCAGATCGTGTGGTCTCTCATGGAGATTCTTGCTTCGACGTAATCGACCAAGCAATTACAAATCTGTCTTCTTGCATCATCTTGAGTGTCACCGATGATAGACTTGAACTCTTCTTTGACAGTGTCGAGACTACTTTTCTCATCTTCGATGAATTCCACGAATGCGACTAACTGAGAATTGGCTTGATCCAAAAAAGCAAGAACTTTATCGATATCTTCTCTGTTTTTGCACAGTGACAACACGGATAACAGGCATCAGCAGAGCCTGTAATCTGCTTTAATTCCTTGTTCGATCGAGACAGTGAATACCCTCACCAACTCGTCTATTCTTCCGGCCTTAACCAAGCATTGAATCAAACAAATGCTTCCCATTACATTAAGCTCAACACCAACCTCAGACATCTCTTGAAACAACTGCATCGCCTTATCGACATTTCCTCCACTTCCGTATATATTTAGCGTTGCAGTGTTGCTCCCAATTATATACACAAATTTAGCATAAACATCTAGAATTGCAGAGTAAGTGACTTCGTAGGCATCAAACCAAATCCATAAATTTTCTCGAACCAATCTACGGCCATATCGAACCGATAGCATCATCTAGAAGGGCTGATAATAGTCGAATAAGTAGTGGAATCTCGTTGCTTACCATTTCATTAGCAAGTTCCACAACGAGCTCAACCTGTCCCCCGACCCTCGAAGACTTCATCCATGACATTGTAGAATATAGTTTCCATGAGAAACATATTCTTGGTCTTCATCCAAAAGGTGAGCCTTTTGATCCGATATAGGGTTGAATTTTTATTTTGAAATTCAAGTCCAGATCAAGTTTTGTGAATGATGAGGTTAAGTTTGGATTTAAGGTGAAAACTCTTTATTTGATCTGAAATATTAATATAATAAAATTATATTTTTATATTTTTAAAAATAATTATTATAATATTATCAATTATATATATATACATATATATTCAACTAACTTTTTATTTTATCAAATAAAAATGAAATATACATGTATGTGTCAGGTCAGATTGGATGTCAGGTGAAGTCAAGTATAATACCCGGTATACTCAATCCGACCCGAACCAAGACATTCCTAGCTGTTTTTTTATATCCATAAAGACCGAAATGTCCCTTGACCTGACCTGTATATCTTTCCAACAACGAACTGTTCAAAGCTCTTTTTACTCTTTAATATCCTTTTCCTTTCAAATTATCTCCTTCGCCGAGGCTTTGATCACCGAACTGAAGTTGAACGCGAACGCTCTCTATTTTTCCAGATCCGGTCCCGTCGCCGGTTTCAGCAACCTCCGATCCAATTAGTTCACCAATTGATATCACTTCATTTAGCGTGTTACGCGATCCACTGGAACGAAGATGCCGGTGGCCGCTTCTGCAATCTACCTCTTGAATCTTCGCGGTGATGTCCTCATCAATCGTCTCTACCGCGACGATGTCGGGTAATTCTCTCTTTTCTTCTTTTCAGTTCTACCTACTATTGAATTATAGAATTAGGTAAGCTAAGTATTGCCGTGAACGCATCGAGGGTTCTCCGCATAGCTAGGTTTATGTTTTTCCATGAGACGAAGGAGTTTTGCTGAGTGTTTTTATATAAGTGTTTTTTATTCGTATAATTTTTCATTTAGGGGAAATATGGTGGATGCCTTCCGAATGCACATTATGCAGACAAAAGAACTTGGAACTTGTCCCGTGCGACAGATTGGAGGCTGCTCTTTCTTTTATATGAGAATTAGCAATGTATACATCGTAATTGTGGTCAGCAGTAATGCTAATGTAGCTTGTGCTTTCAAGTTCGTTGTTGAGGTAGTGGAAGATTTCTTGTTCTTTATGTTTAATATGAAAATATTAGCCTCATAATCCACTAGAAAAATGTGCAATTCTTTTCCTCTGTCATAATTGATGCTTGCATCCTTTTTTGCAGGCTGTTGCTTTGTTTAAATCATATTTCGGTGGTGCTTTTGATGAAGATGCTATTCGTAATAATTTCGTTCTGATTTATGAGTTGTTGGATGGTATGTATTCAATGCAAGATGAATGCTTATACTTCAGCATGCATTGTCTTACTTGATTTCTTGTATGTTTAGACACGGCTTGATTGATGATATTCTATTGTGGTGCTTTATTGTGCTGATTAGCTATGTGATTCTTGACTTTTGGTCTTATGGATTGCGATAGTAAGCTTGGTTGACTTTGTTTTTACTAGTTGTATCTGCTGAAAGATTGAAGATTGCTCGTAGAATCAGTTGATAAAAAAACTGAAAATCAAATAATAATATAGGCATTTGTTTTGTAGAAAGGATTCAAGGAAAGAGAAAATCATTTAATTATGAGTTCATATGAGTTACTAAATGTTTGATTCATTGATTACCATTGCAGAGATCATGGACTTTGGCTACCCACAAAATCTTTCTCCTGAAATTTTAAAGCTTTACATTACTCAGGAAGGAGTTCGGTCTCCATTTTCATCCAAGGTAAGTTATAATTTTTGAATTATGGATTATTGTGTTTGAGGATTAATGCATGAAGGCAATGCTTGTATAACATATGTAGATTTAGTTTGTGCTTTTATTTTTATGTAAAGTTACATTATAATTAACCATTTTGATTTGTGGTGTGGAACAAATAATTAGCCTTCGGATAAGCCTGTTCCAAATGCAACTTTACAAGTCACAGGTGCGGTTGGCTGGCGAAGAGAGGGACTTGTTTATAAAAAGAATGAGGTGATGATCTTGCTTCTGAGCTCTGTCAAATTCCTTTCTATATTGAGTGTGGCTGTTCAATGGTATTAACATTTGTTTGTTTCAGGTGTTTCTGGACATTGTGGAAAGTGTAAACCTACTGATGTCTTCAAAAGGTTGGTACTGGTTATATCAAGTGTTTTTGTTGATGTCTGCTTGCTCTAATATAAACCATTTTGTGATTGCAGGCAGTGTTCTGCGATGTGATGTTACAGGGAAGATTCTTATGAAGTGCTTCCTTTCTGGAATGCCTGATCTGAAATTGGGCTTGAATGATAAAATTGGGCTCGAGAAAGAATCACAATTAAAGTCCCGGCCTGCTAAAAGGTGGCTTCTAATTGCCTGCTATTCTCATCTTTTATTCTCTGCCTTATTCATATATCTTCTTGTTTGCTCTCTTGTCAATGATGCAGTTTTTATGATTAAATTTTGCTTTTTCATGGGGCTTTCTAAAGGGTTTCATATCAAACTGCTTAATTTATAGAATTTTGTATACTCTGGTTATATACTGTTCTTATTGCCATGAAGTCAATCTTCTGATACTGGTTTCAGTGCTAGCAAGTTGAACTTTCTAATTTTTAATCTCTTACAATGCTACTACTTATTGCAGTGGCAAGACAATTGAGCTGGATGATGTTACTTTTCATCAGTGCGTAAATCTTACAAGATTCAACTCAGAAAAGACTGTTAGTTTTGTGCCACCAGATGGTGAATTCGAATTAATGAAGTAAGCTTAGAAGTCTTATCCCTTATTTAGCTTATGGTTTTAGTTTATGTTATATAGTATCATGAAAAGCCATGTTTGGTGAGTTCTATGTTATTCGTAGCTTGCTTCTTACGCTAATGCGGTATGCCCATTCTTAGCATGTTACTTTTAGAATGCTTTTCTTGATCATAGATCCCTTGAACCTAGAAATCTGGATATACTTTGTGAAAGGGAATTCTTTTACGTATGCATGATTAATGTTCCTTCTAACCCGATGATGCTAAGGTACCGAATCACTGAGGGAGTTAATCTTCCTTTCCGGGTGTTGCCAACAATCAAGGAGCTTGGTCGAACACGAATGGAAGTAAATGTTAAGGTTTGTAATCAAACGTTTTGGAATTTGCCAAAATATTGAAGCCCGTGGATCTGTAATTGACTTATTTGTCATTAATATTTTAGGTTAAAAGTGTCTTTGGAGCAAAGATGTTTGCTCTTGGGGTTGTCATCAAAATTCCCGTTCCAAAACAGACCGCGAAAACTAGTTTCCAAGTAACATCAGGTCGAGCAAAGTATCAAGCTTCTATCGATTGCTTGGTTTGGAAGTAAGTGTTTCAGTTTGTTAATATATGCATATCTTCTGTACTACACTTTTGTGTTGAAATTCTTGCTGCCTGCTTTTTTCTCATCACAAAGTGGATCAGCCAAAGCGTTTACTCTCTGCTGCAGCCATCTGGTCTGGTTGCCAATAATCAGTAGTTTTAGCTCTACTTATGCTTCATCTCTAGATTGGCTTAAGCAATTGCTCAATGTTATATTTGTCTGGTATTTTAGGATAAGAAAATTCCCCGGACAAACAGAACCAACCTTGAGCGCAGAAGTTGAGTTAATTTCCACGATGGCAGAGAAGAAATCTTGGACTAGGCCACCAATTCAGATGGAATTTCAGGTGCCAAAATTGATTAATATTTTACTTCTTGATTATGTTGAATTATTCTGCTTGTTTTGATGCAATATCTTTTCTTGTTAAATATAGAAGGGAAAAAAAACTTATTAGATACGCTTTAGTTCATGTATTATTTTGTAATCCATGTCATTGGTATTTTAGACTCCCTATTTTACCCTCCTAAAGATCCTTGAATTTCCATTCATGATACATGAATAGAAAATTGGAAATTTGGTGGGGGTAGTCCGAACAATTGGATGGTTAATGGAGATAAAAGGAAGAATCAAGGTCCTATTTGGTTAATTACATTTCATGAAAATGCCGAAGAACATAAGTTTTAGGTGACTTAAACTGGGGATATTGACAGCTTAGCACACATCTATGAAAGCCTTCAGACTAGTAAAACACATCTGTAACTTATTTGCATTTTCTTCTCAGGTTCCAATGTTTACAGCCTCTGGTTTACGTGTCCGGTTTCTTAAGGTAAGCATACATATTTGTTCTAAACGTACAAGTGATTCCTTTAGGTGAAGTTTGCTGAATTGCCTTCATCATTGTTTCGCAGGTGTGGGAAAAGAGTGGGTATAACACGGTTGAATGGGTTCGCTATATTACCAAGGCTGGTTCATACGAGATCAGGTGCTAGAAAACGTGGGATTGGTACCGTGAGGTTGTACAAGAGAAACATGAGCAGTGATGATAATATTTACTCCCATGAGTCCACATTTCTCTCCGAAAGGATGCAGGCTTGTGTTATATGCTTGGGTGAATTTAATAGGCATTTTCTTTTCCCTCCGAAAGCATTTTGTTTATATTATTAGATTTGAAGAGTGAGTATTTGGTTGTTGTTATGTTTCTCTTGTTAAGGCTAAGCCCTTTTGTTCACAAAGCTGTGTTATTTGTTTGCAATTGCATGTTGGCACACATTTTGTTGTAACCATACATGGGTCCGTTTTAAGACAATTATGATTGGGATAAGCTTCAACATTTTCTCTTTTCGAGATCGAGTCAGTTTGACATTGCTATTTGTTTTTAAAAAATTTGGTTTAAAATTTAACTTTGTAGAATAGTACTTCTAAAAAGATATATATGTTTTAGACACTATATTATAAAATTTAAAACATATTAATTTAAATTATATTTAAGTTTATTAACTTTATTTTTTATACATATATTGCAATATAGTATTTATGTTGAAATTATTATACTTTTAAATTAATTAAATAATATATTTCAGTTATCGTTGCTTTAGATAACTTGGAAAAGCTGCACTAGAGGAAAGAAAATAAGGGATAAAATTGAAGAATATCGTCAAACTTACGGACTAAAATTTGTTTTATCCAAAGGAAAATCCAAAAGTAGTACCGAAACTGCTTTTCGTGTTGGGCTGATGAAGCAAGCTAGTAGCGTACGTTGAATCGTTGCTGAATTCTTTCAACAACGATTAGCCGCCGCCCACCTCAAAAGACCACTTATAAAAAGGTCAAATTATATTATTAATCTCTATATTATGCAGAAATTACAATTTAGATTATATATTTTAATATAATTAATTTTAGTCCTTACATGGTTTGAATTTTGAAATTTTAGTGTTAGCCAAACATTAATGTGATGGTTATAATGATCAATTTGGAGAAGAAGAACTAAGTCTATAATTTACTCACAATCTAAGAATTAATAACAAATTTAACGGTTATCATTTGGATCAACACCAAATTTTCGAAGTTTGAAAGGTATACATATTGAAATGACTAAATTATTAATAAACGAATGTAGGTGGAGTGTTAATATATGATTTTGTTGTAAAGAAACGATCAAATTAGAGTATAAATCTAAATAAGTAATTTACACATAGTACAGGGACTAGTAACAAGTTTGACCGTAAAGTCTCACCAAACATCCATATAAAGAAAAGTTTTAGGCGATTTTTTTTGTGGGAACTAGCGCTGTCATTTTTCTGGCAGAGTTTTCCTCGTGTCTGTACTCTTCGGTTAATAAGTTGAATCTTATTGGTTTTTCGTTTCATCAGATTTGATCTCCTGGTTTGGGTCTTAACCATCCATCGACTTCGATTCCTTCCTCATTTGATTACGTTTTCAAGGTAAGGTCCTTACTTCTTGTCGAATACGAACGAGAAACGTGAGTAGAACATCCGCTTAGTTTCCTGAGATCGAGTTTTCATGTACACTTTCCCCAAACCCTTTGAAGCTTTGATTTCGAACTCAATTGTCGTAAAATCTTTCGGCAACTTTGATTAAAGTGCGTGTTTTAAATGGTGTAAAGGATTAAGCTTTGGACCTTTTAGCAGAATCCTTGAGACCCAAAGTTACTGTCTTTATGGATTCTTCGGACCAATCTCTCTGGATTACAACTTTATCGGATGATTCTTTGTTGCTTTAGCTCTTAATTGTGACTTGTGCTTAGTAAATTGATTGTTGGGATTTGCGAGTTTGTTCTTCAATCAATATTGCTTGCAGTTCTTAATGTCATTGTGGTGCAGTGACAAAAGACATCTTTTGAATTCGATCTAACCCCTTTCGCCTCCCTCATCGAAGAAAAAGTATTCGTCGTGTCTAACTTTGCGGATCAAATTTAAGCTCGAATGGCTTTTTTTGCATAAAGGTTTGCAAGTAAGAGATGTGCCATGGGTGCATTCCACCAACATTCGACGAGGAAAGATATGTTGGTGGATCTGTCCCTTTCATTAGTGAGGATGATGTTGTTTTGGAGCTATTCCAGCTGTAGTTGTTCTCTAGGATAGAAACAATGTGGAGAGTAGTAGTGGAAGCCTAGTTGGTGAGTGACTAGTATATCCATATATGACAAAACGAGTTATCTTTTTTGTTTCGAAACCCTGCATATTGGTCCCTAGGATAAGCCTTTTTTAGTTGCAGATGATGGCCATCATGTCAAAATGTGATATTTATAAGTGAAGCATTCAACTCGAAAATGATTTGATACCGAGAAATGGTTTTATTGGAAGTTATCACCCTTTATTCTTGTGTTTGCAGACATTTAAGTGAAGTGGAGACATTCTATCTCAAGGTTCTTGTGTTCTGCTTAAAGCATTCCATGCCACTTCGGTAAATCTAACTGTTTTAGTCCATGTTTAACTTCTGCAGATGGGAGATGTTGCAAAAGATCTAACGTCTGGAACTGTTGGAGGAGCAGCGCAGTTGATAGTTGGGCACCCTTTTGATACCATCAAGGTTAAGCTTCAAAGCCAGTCTGCTCCGCTTCCCGGGCAGCCACCCAAATATGCTGGTGCTATGGATGCTGTCCGACAAACTACAGCTGCGGAAGGGCTACGGGGTTTGTATAAGGGAATGGGGGCTCCATTGGCCACTGTGGCAGCCTTTAACGCTGTCCTCTTTACAGTGAGAGGGCAAATAGAAGCACTGTTAAGATCGGAACCCGGTGCCACTCTTACAGTCGGCCAGCAGGTCATTTGTGGGGCTGGTGCTGGTGTTGCTGTTTCGTTCTTAGCTTGTCCTACTGAGTTGATCAAATGCAGGTCGGCATCTTGGCTAACGAGATTTTTTACATGATTGTTCCCTTTGTCATTTGGATGCTATAACTATTAATGCATAAAGTGCTTAAACCAAGTTGATCAGATTGCAGGCACAGAGCGCGTTGGCAGATGGATCAGCCGGTGCAATGGTAAAGTACGGAGGGCCGATGGATGTAGCGAGGCATGTCCTCAGGTCAGAAGGTGGCGTAAGGGGTCTTTTCAAGGGAATGGTTCCAACCTTAGCTCGTGAGGTTCCCGGAAACGCCGTCGTGTTTGGTTTCTACGAAGCGCTGAAGCAATACATGGCAGGAGGGCCAGACACATCTAAGCTAGGAAGAGGCTCTATTCTTACGGCAGGAGGCTTGGCTGGCGCTGCATTCTGGCTCGCAGTCTACCCCACTGATGTTGTCAAGAGTGTGATCCAAGTCGATGATTACAATAACCCCAAATACAGAGGCTCCGTAAACGCCTTCAAGAGGATATTGGCTTCAGAAGGTCTGAAAGGCCTTTACAAAGGGTTTGGCCCTGCCATGGCACGAAGCGTTCCTGCAAACGCAGCATGCTTCTTGGCATATGAAGTGACCAAGTCTAGTTTGGCCTAAATCAATTGTTCTCTGCACTCTGATTCTCACAAAATATTGATATAAGTTTGGCATCGCCAGTGAGTTACAATGTTTGAATCGAAGTTTCGGAAATATTGTGACCCGAATCCATCGAGATTGCTGTAGCTTCCATTGAATGAGTGGAAGAAAACAACATTCTTTCATCAATTTAACATCAACTCTATGAAGTAACTTATTTTTCTTTAAAGGATTTCATTGGTAGATGATTTGATTGAGGGGCCTCGCCAAAGCAAATCAATCGCCATCTTCCTTCCCCTCTCTCAGCAGTTCCTCTATGCTCTTCAAAGATTATGATTCTTCGTGTAAACCATAATCACTCTCTCTCTTGTCCATATGAAGATATTTGAAATCCAATAAGATCTTACCACGTGTTGGCTAAATTTTCAAGTTAACGGCAAACGGAATTGGGATTTTGACAAAAAGGATAGAAATTTTGGATGATCAACTTGATCTAGGCCTTGACCCCACTTTTACCAATTCTTTAACCTATGCATGTGAAAGCAGCTTTAGGACAAGTTGAAGCAACCAAAATATTCGAAGTCAATCTTGCTGGACCCTTCATTCATTATAGGTTAAAGGGAGTGATGCTTTCATTAGAAGTACTCGATTCAAAAAGTTATTTTCGGTTTGTGTTGTCAATAACTAATAAGATTCTTAACATATATTATCTTGAAATCGCCTTAGACTATTCAAAAAAAAAAAACTCTCCTCTTCCTTATTTCGTAAATGCAAACATATTTGTTTGAAACACAATGACCATGTCTCACTCTTAGTTTCAATTAAATTATAATTACACGTTATAAAGTAGTGATAAATTTTGATAAGTTTAAAGATTGTTTCATAACATTTTAATAAGTTTAATAATCATTTTGTAATTATTTAAAAAAAAATTAGTGATTATTTTATAATCTATAAAATTTAATAATAAAAAAATATTTTAATATAATTAAATAATCATTTTTATATTTTATCTTTAAAATTACATATCAATATTAATCATCACACCCGACTAATTTAGTTCATCATAGTATATGCTCTTCACTTGGGGCCTAATTGGTAATGTTCTCGCTTTTAGAAATTAGACCTAATTTGTCACTTAATTCTTCCCCAGGAATTAGGCAATATTAAACAAACGTATCTGACTTGAAAATCCTTCTATGTCAAGGCCTAGTAATTGAACCACCAAATAATCATGTATTTATACCATTGAATAATATATAAGCATCCATCAATATATATATATATATTCGTTGATTATAGTTTAAGTGTCACCATACATAAATATTATAAATGAATTTAATTTAAATTTTATTATATACAAATCTTACCTGAACTTATTCTAATCTAATATTTGGCATATAATACATTCTATTAATCCTTTTATGCAACATGTATGTATATATTTAAAATTTGAGCAAGATATGGTATGGTTAAACATGAGCTGGTTTTTTATTGTAGTCCAAGGCATCTCTCGTGGGGACTTGAAGCTTCCCATGATTTACAAGTCAAAAATATATGGAAACATAGATTGCAAGTGGACAACATGCATATTTCAATTCAAGATTCAAGGAACCCACATTTCACTTAAACAATTGCAAATATTTAAATAATCATTGTCCTTCTTTCCCCACCATTAATATATATAAAATGATTTTGGCTCGAATTTATTACACGCTTATTTTATTTCATTTTATTGATTAATTTAGTATATACAAGATAATATTTGTTCAAATATTTTTAATTCTTTGACAATGAACGCTCATAACACTGTATATATATGGTGCTCGAATCTAAAATCTCAAAAAGTAATAATAAATCTCATAGCTGCCAAAGTTGTCTGGTCATACGAATTTATGAAAATTATTATATAAGGCAAAACTTAGAAAATGGAGAACCATAAATATTTATAATTTCGATATTCTACCTATATTTAAAGAAAAGCAATTTGGCTTGTGTCATTTGAAATGGACTTCGATAGTTAGGATATAAAGAAACAGCCAACACAGAACATCAGCTGAATATATGAAAACAGCATTAGTCCGTTAATTAATTGATTGATTACAATTAATATGGAAAATTCACGTTTAGTTATTATTCAAGTAATATTTGTTCTTTAATTTAGAGTCGGAAAAGGTAATTATTTTCCCATGAGTCTTAATTAAATCAGACTTTCATGTTCGGCAACCTAACATCGAATTCTCTGAATCTGAACCTAATTGTTCACTTTGTCACGTGCGGGCTGTGACACTTCACATGCTTCCCAACGATCCATCCCATCACATCGCCTTTTAAAATAAACAAATTTGTGTTGATCGTATATGATATCTTTAAATTATCGTTATTTTTAAAAATATTTTAATTAAATTATTAAATTTTAATATTATATCGATTAAAGCATTTAATCAGGTTGATCAGTCAATTTTAATATTAAATATAATTTTATTTTTTATATCAAATGTATTTAGAATAATTTATTAAATTATAAGTGTATAATTATTATATAAACAATTTGAATGTGATAAGTTTAGGGGAACAATGGCTTAGCCATTGAAAAAAAAAAACTACTTTCTCATCTAGGGTTTGTCTTTTTTTCCTTTTTTTTTCCTTAGTTATTGTTACTCATTTTACTTCTTTTTTTCTTTGTAATCGGTGATGGCATTAATTCTGATATTGATTGTCAATCGTCGATATTCATTTTTGTTCTTTTGTTTTATTATAATGTATCTTTATTTTTTTTCTTTTTTTAATAATTATATCTTTATTACACATTTTTATCTGTCTTTATATCACGTTTTCAGTTATTTAGTCATTGTTTTTGTTTATTATTGTTTTAGGGTTGAATTTAACATCGACATGACTGATCAAGATGACGTTTATATTCTTTGGACCATCGAATTGAATTTGGATACTCAATTTGTGTTCGTAGCTAGTATTTTCACGTCGCTTGATTCTGATTTGCAGCTTATTGGTGGTCTTTCAATATATTCATCCTCTTTTGTGGTCTATTTATCGATATATATAGTCAGATCTGTTCATATCTAACTTTTGTTCGAGTTTTTTTGGTTAGGTTTTTAACATTTTCCTTGTATGATCATTGTGTGATATTAAGTGACTATTTTTCTTAAATTTTTTTTTTGTTAAGAAAAATATTTTTATTAAGTATTTTGTTTACCATTTTAATTGTAATCTTCATTGTAATTTGAATATTTTTTATTTTTAATAAAATTAGCGATTTCTAAAAAAAGAAAATATAATGCTAATAAAATTTAGAACGGTTATTTTTGTTCTTTAACATTTCAAATGTGAAATTTATCCATATAGTAAGTACACTTATTTATAAGTTGAATATTATATTAAAATACTTTAAAGATATAGAACCAATTTAGAATATAGAGCACAGTTTGAGGATGTTAGATGAAATTAACCCTTAAAAATTTATATTAGTAAAAAGCTCAATTCCTATTTTGCCCTCGACCATTTCCCGTAATCGCCGTCCATTATAAGCTCCTGCTAGAGTTCTAAACCCTTATCCTTCTCATCATCGTCCTTTTTCTTCAGGTCAAATGGCAGACCCGAAACCCGAACCTTCCTCTTCAATGCCCGACCCATCACTTTGTTCCAAACCCACCTCGCACCACCTCACCATCCCTACCGGGTTAACCCACGAAGAGTTCTCCGAGTTGATCCCTTCCATCACTCAGTTCCACACCTACACAGTTAGCCCGGGTCAGTGTTCTTCCTTGCTAACCCAACGTATCAACACCCCTCGCGACGTTGTCTGGTCCGTCGTCCAACGCTTCGACAAACCCCAGACATACAAACACTTCATCAAGAGCTGTTCGGTCAAAGAAGGTTTCCAAATGGCCGTGGGTTGCACGCGTGACGTCACCGTGATCTCCGGGTTGCCGGCTTCCACGAGCACGGAGAGACTCGATGTTTTAGATGACGAGAGACAAGTCACCGGGTTCAGCGTTCTCGGGGGCGAGCATCGGTTGCGTAATTACCGGTCGGTGACGACGGTGCATGGTTTCGAGAGCGAAGGAAGGATCTGGACCATCGTTTTGGAATCATACGTCGTTGATATCCCGGAAGGAAATTCCGAAGAAGACACACGGCTGTTTGCTGATACAGTCGTCAAGCTAAACTTGCAGCAGCTGGCCTCTGTCACCGAAGCTTTAGCGCGTGATGCTGCCGACAGTAATAACAAACCACAGGTGATGTGAAAAAATGGAGAAAAAACAAAAGAAAATGGACAACTAGGGTTAGGAGTGACACTAAGAATACTTTAAAAATAAAAGAAGATATGAAATTTTTTAATTTTAATGTATTTCTCCTATTGCATTTGTACATGGATGTTTGATCATTTGAACCATTATTAAACTGCATTTTGTTTTATATTTTTATATAATGCATGTATATACATATATATAATGATCGTCTAACCCTAACGGCTAAAAGTGACTAAGACCCTGATATTTATCGGGTCAAATGGCAAAGAGCTAGATACTCTTTTAGCAAAGATTTAGATTAAATTACTATCTAAACAGCTATATATTATTTAGGGATTCGGATATTGCTTTCTTTGTTAATTTTGATCCTTGATAAACTAAAAGATGAGCGTCCCCTACCTTCCCATCGTCCACAATTTCATGTTTACCTATATATGAAGAAATGATTCATTAGTAGCTTCAGCGTGGGACTGCGTTTTCCTGCATCGAGAATCTACTGTCAAAAAGTAAGAGAAAGAGGGAGGGTAGGTGACCTATGATGGAATTTCATAGAAAGCTTAAAAATTACAGAGAAGAGGGGCGGTTTCTTTCTGGTAAGGGTTTCTCAGTGCCTGCATTGACCCTACAAATGGTATTGAACCGTTGGATCACAATCATGCACAGATCGTTGTTAGGACTACCTATCAATCAATGCCATTATTTTCCTTGTCTAAGTGTCGTAATCCGTAGGGTTTCTAATTATATGAGATCATATATTGTTTAGTTTATGCATGCAGGCCGGCTCTTACATAATTACATTAATGAACTGTAACACCAAGAAGATGCATATTTGGGCCGGCCATGACTATTTTAGCAAAAGCTGTCTTGTTTTTTCATGTTGTTAAAGAGTTTTCAGCTGCTCTCTGAGATTTGGATCATGGGATTTATCCGTAAGAAAACGTCTAGGGTTCACTCATCAGGTTTCCCCAAATTATTTTTACTTGCCCATTGTTTTATGTTTTTAAATCTCTCTTTAAAGCTTTTTAAGCTCGTTAATGTTAGTTTCTTATTCTTTTTTCCTACTAGATGGCCCTTGAAATGCACGTACTTAGCTATTACAATTCATTAAGAAATTAAACTTGGAACCTATGGTGAATCCAAATATGGGTTTTTAAGTTGTATTATTCTATGCTAGGAGGAAAATAATATATGCTTGCTAAGCTTATTAAATTAATGTTAGGGTAAATTTATATAGGGTGGCTTCTAAGTGGCATAGTTGTTACATTGTTTTTCTTATCGTTTAAACGAAGGATCTTCATATTTGTTTTACTGACTATAAAGATTAATCTTTTAGGGTTTCTTCGAACAATACCATTTGATTCATCAAGATAGTAATATGGTCCAAAGTTATAATTGATCCGTCTTGTATTTCATGATAGCAATCTAAGTTTTATAATTTAATTTATTTTAATATTTGATCATAATTCATAATAATTGACCCTTCTTTCTTATTTTGGTAATATAATTCGAAACCACGTGATGGAGCACTGAGTTCACCGGTGATTTGACAACAAAGTCTAATGGAAAACGACTTGGCGTTTTGATAAGGCGAAAGGCCAAATTGGTATTGGATGCTAGGGGGGCAAGTTGTGTGGCAAATGAGGCAAGATCTTGTGTGTTTGTAGTAATAATGGTAGGTCCCTTGAGAGAAATAAAAGCTACATACAAGGAGCAGCTTTCTAAAGAGAGAAAATATATATACTAAAAATGTTGGGTGGATTGTCGTTTGTCATAGAGAATCTTTCCCTAGTTTTTAGGCGTTTCCTTAGGTTATTAATTGGTTCATTTCGTGCAAAAAGAGGCCATGCTGGCTCCACTCTTTCGACCAACTTCAACTCCAATCACAACCGTCTGCATATTTTTCTTCAATCTTATAGGCTCAGACTCCCCTCTCTCTAAGTTGCGAATTGATAAAAAAAAATTCATCTTATATATTATTATTTATTTTGAATAATTTAAAATAATTATAAGATCATATTTATTTATATATTTTAAATTTTAAATTTAAAAATTAATATGTCTTGAATGTTAATCCATAAATTAATTTTTAAGTAATATCTGGGTTATAAGACCTACCGTGACACCCGTTAGTTGTTTGGATTTTTGACTTATTTACTTTAATGACTCCCTCCTTTAAGGTTCTTTTGATATTTTATCAAAATAACATATATTTGTATCGCATAGGATAAAGATTATTAGTTATTTCTTTACTTTACACGACACCTCCAATCAGAATATAATAATATTTTAATTGACAAATTTTAAAATTATTATTAAAATAAAATTTATTTGTGTTACGTAAGACACATATTGTTAGTTGCTCTTTTACTTTATGCGACACAGCCAATCAACATGTTATAATATTTTGATTAAGAAAATGAAAGAATTTTTAGTAGAACCCATTTTTTTGGATAAATAATAGTAGTACCTTTTGGATGATTAAGATTTATAAATATCATGTATGAGTTGAATTTTAATTTTATACTGATCAAGTCTCCTCGTTAATTTGTTTAATAAAAAATCTCATTATTTGTGACTTTTATTTAAATAGTTGAATATATTTTAATTATTAATTAGATTGTACGTTATAATGATTGCTTATGAATACATATAATTACATTTTATTAATTTTTTAATTTAATATTTAAATTATTTATAATCTCTTCAAATCTCTAATTGAGAGACAATTACCTATGAATACATCTGAATTCATGACTTTCTATAAATATTAATTAAAACAAAACTCCATTAATTTTTATTATATCAATTTAAGTTATAATTATAACATTTTAAGAAAAATTATACGACGGTAATAATATAATATTTATAATTATGCTATTTGGAAAACAAATGATGGGTTGCAAAATATCTAAATTTGAGCCATTAGTAACCTGAATATGGTCTTTGGGAACCCTAAACCCAAAGGCCATAATCGTTATATGGACCCAAATCCCCCTAAAAACCAGATTCAAGCGCACTACTATTTGTTTGGTTTCCTTTTGATTCTATTTTCAAATAATAATATATTCAATTTTTATAATATAATTGTATTAAAATATAATTATTATTGTTAATAAGATAAATGGTGATCGTAATGTTTTTAAATCGTTTACTCTTTCTGAGATAGATAAAAATTTGTCGATTAATGACTATATTAAAAAATAAAATTTAGATAACTTTAAAAAGAACGAGAAAAAGAATTAAAAGAAAGAATCCGTCATATGAAAAAGGTAACATTATAATATAATGTATATTATATTATAACTATAATTAAAATTTTCATATCATATTTAATTATATATATTATAATTATATTTAATTTAAAAATAATATAGTTTTTCCCTAGAAAATAGAACCTTAAACTCTAAAAATATTTTTAATTAATTTAGGTGAATAAAAGATAGTATTTATACAAAAAATTTTAATTATTTGACATTAAACGTTCATATCTTTGTATACAAGATGTTCAAATCTGAAACTTTAAGAAATAACAATAATTTTATAATTAGTAAGTTCACTTAACTTGTGCTAAAAATATATGGGTAAAGTACACAAATGGTCTCTTGATTATATGTCACTATTTTGTTGAGTCATTCGACTATTAGAAGTTACAAAATGATTATTCAATTATTCATATGTTTTAAATTCATTATTTTTTGTTAAAAAAATGGGAGGTCATCTGAGCTAAACATTAATTTATTGAATGAGATATTATAAAATATAATTTCATAACCGTTTGAATTATGCAGTTTTTTGAGATTCTGGATTAGATTTTATCATATTACAGTTAACAGATTAACGTCTTGTTCATACGACTATAAATTTCTTAACAGAAAATGACGAGTTTGAAATATATGAATAGTCGAGTTACTATTTTGTAACTTTTAATAGTCGATAGATTTAATAAAGCATTAACTTATAACTTAAAGATCATTTTATAATTTCTAATAATTTAGGGACTCAACAAAATAGTACCTATAATCGAGGTACCGTTTGAGCACTTCACCAAAAATATTTATATATTCAACAATGAAATTACTCACATTTAAGTTAAAAATGAAGTCTAATAATAATCTGTGGTTTTCATATTATAAACTTTAATAATAATAATTTTATTAATTTGTTTTCGTAGTAAATTCGGAGTTAGCGTCTGCTATTTGTTTTTAATACTACCAGGTTTCTTCTTCTCTAATTCTCAAAGCCCGAGGAGGAGGTGTTCGATCCCACACCTCTTCGGAAAAATATTATATCTTCTCCAAAACCAGCCACGAGAAAATTAAAAAAAAAGAGAGGAAAAGATGGCGTCGTCGGATAGCCTGAGCGACAAGAACGCTGTTTTCAGAAAGCTGAAAGCAAAATCAGAAAACAAGGTTTGTTTCTTTTTCTTTTTTGTTTTGGATTTTGGATTTTTATTATAATATGTTTTTAGATCTGATTCAGATCTGGAACTTCTGTCACTGCATCTTAAAATTAGGCTCATTTGTATTTTTTTTATAGATGTGTTTTGATTGTAATGCGAAGAATCCGACATGGGCGTCGGTTACATATGGGATCTTTCTCTGCATCGATTGCTCAGCCGTTCACCGGAGTCTCGGTGTCCATATCAGCTTTGTCAGGTATTTTTTTAGCCTTTTTTTTAATTCGAATGCTTTTACCTTTTTCATGTTGTGCATCGATTGATGCTTTTTAATTTTGTGCATCTGAATTCGCAAATTATGCTTGAAAATAGTTGGAATTTTTGTTTTATTATTACACAGGGGAACACAAAAGGCTTTTTCTCGCTTTCACTTCTTGTTTTCGTGAGGAAATTTATGGATAAAAATGAAATATCAGCTGTGGAAATTTATAAATTATCATATGGCAATGTTTCATTGAGCATATTATATTCTGTCGTTTTCTATCTACTGGGCTTCTCAAAAGGAATGAAAGTGAGAAAAAGAGCTACTCTTTTTGGATTTTGTAATAACTATACCAACATATGATTGAAGATGCATCTGCTGCTGCTTATATTCTCTAGTCTTTGTGTTTCTCTTTTATTTTATGAAAAACATGTATATTTTATGTAGGTCTACAAATTTAGATTCATGGTCTCCTGAACAATTGAAAATGATGACTTATGGTGGAAACAACCGTGCACAAGTTTTCTTTAAGCAACATGGATGGACTGATGGAGGCCAAATCGAGGCCAAATATACTTCAAGAGCTGCCGATTTATATAGGCAAATACTATCAAAAGAAGTCGCTAAAAGTATGGCAGAAGATGCCGGTTTGCCTTCATCTCCTGTCGCTTCTCAGTCGTCACAAGCACCTAATGGATTTACTGATAGCAGGACTGATGAAGTTCCTAAAGAAAATTCTATAGGAAAGCAAGAAAAACCAGAAGTTCCTGCTGCCCCCAAAGCTTCTCATACTGTTGTTACCAGCACTGTCAAAAAGCCTCTTGGTGCCAGAAAGCTTGCTGGGAAAACTGGGGGGCTTGGTGCCCGGAAGCTTACTACTAAGGTGTAGTGAGCAATGTGATTACTGTAGAATGCTTGGAAGGATATCATCGTTAGGATAGTTACTTAATTTTGGAGTTATTTTGAATGCCTTTCCTCATGTTAACGTGGTTTTCTTTAATTCTAGCCAAGTGAAAATCTCTACGAACAGAAGCCTGAAGACTCAGTTGCCCCTGTTGCTTCCTCAACTAATGACATTGCACCCACTGGCTCATCTTTCCCATCTCGTTTTGAGTATGTAGAAAATGCTCAATCCAATGAGTCAAATCATGGCGGTCCACAAGTGCTTAATCATATTGCTCCACCAAAGTCGTCAAGTTTCTTTTCAGAATTTGGAATGGACAGTGGTTTTCAGAAGAAATCAAGCTCAAATTCCTCAAAAGTGCAAGTAATACTACATCTATAGATACCAAGAGCCTTCCTATTTTTTTATACATCTGATTAGTTCGATAGAACTGTCTCCTTTGATTTTAGAACCTTGCTCTTCTTCGAATTTATACATGTACTGCTGCCTGCTGGAGGTGATTTGAACTTTCATAAAATTGATGTCTGGAATCAAGAGATTGAGCTCACTATTTTAGTCCGGTCATGCTTTGAGCTTATGTGAAGTTGCAACTTTTTCCTTGAAAATCTAATTTCAAGACATGTCATCTTTCTTTTAGCGTGACATTATGGGGCACCTTGAACCTGGTAGAGTGTATTGCTTGCACATCCCCAATCAATTGAATTTTTGAAAAGAAAATGTTAAATACTGTACATGTTCATGTAATTTAATGTGAGAATTTGATGGAAGAGATTGGGCTCACTATTTTAGTGTGTTTGTATCTTTTTCTGCATTTTTATTTTATTTCTTCTTATTGCTTCATTTTAATTTCAGATTGAGGAAACCGATGAAGCTAGGAAGAAGTTCTCAAATGCGAAATCTATTTCATCTGCCCAATTTTTCGGTGATCCGACTAGAGCAGCAGACAATGAAACTCAAGTTACCCTGCAGAAATTCTCAGTATGTGCGGTAGCTATTCCTTTTTCGAAAAACCTTCTTTTTTCAGGCTTGAAAGACTTTATCCATCTGGGATTGTTCGTACCATCATCTTGTTGTATCCTTTTCCTTCTTGTTTTCTGTTTGCAATCTTCATTAAACAAAGTAGATTCTTAGAATAACAGTAATAGTAAACTGTTTCTTATTTCTGTAATTCTTCTGTAATAGAAGGAAATTTATGCATGAAATGTGGCTTTTTGAGATTAATAACCTGTATGTATTTTTGGCAGGGTTCAACAGCCATCTCTAGTGCCGATCTATTCGGTCAAAGTGCCGATAATTCTATTGACCTTACTGCGAGTGACCTCATCAACCGACTCTCGTTCCAGGTCTGTTTTGTATAACACTTCTTTTATGCATCTCCTGAATTCTCATTTGTGCATGTGATGTCATGAAATTCATCTCTATCTCGTTTCTTTCGACTTTCAGGCACAACAGGATATCTCGAACCTTAAGAACATAGCAGGAGAGACCGGAAAGAAATTGAGCTCGTTGGCGTCCAATTTTCTTTCGGATTTCCAGGACAGAATCCTCTAATGCACTGTATCTGGTCTTGATTCTTGAATATATATCTGAGTGTGTAATGCTAGATCACCGGCCAATATCTTTTGGTAGTGGATGTAGACTGATTTTATAATAACAATTCTTTCACAGGACAAATAAATATTTCAAAATCCTCCACCAAGTATACTTTTATGATATTTTAGGATTTGATTATGTTTGCTTTTAGTAGGGGTGAGCATTTGATCGATTCGAGTAAAAAAATTTCTAGTTATTCTAGTTGACGAGTCCTATTTTACAAATTGGAGTTGACTTGAAATTTTTTCGAGTCAAGTCGAGTTTAAGAAATTCGAGTCTAGTTATTCGAGTTTCTCTATAAAATAATATTCTTTTCATTTAAAAAACAAGTCTCATTAAAAACCCCTTCTTATCTAAGTTATGCCAAAGTAAAACCTAAGACATGGGAAGGAAGGAAAAGAGTACTCAAAATATATTAATAACTAAATCGAACAATTACATAGTAGAGTTTATAAAATTTAACATCACAAAACGATACCAAAAAAAGTGATAGTCTAAAAAGTCAAACAACAAACAACATCTTGAGTTTTTGAATTTGTCAAAGACCCTAAACTTCCTCTTCTTTTTCATGCACTATCGGTAACTTCGAAAAAAAACCCTTCTTCTTTATCAACTATTCTTGATAAATCTAGAAAAGTTCAAAACAAACATGTTAGTTAAATTATAAATAAATTTATAATATAAAATAAAGTAAAAAAATTAATATTACAAATCAAAACAAAAATATTACCGTCTTCCATTTCTTGAAGTATCACAACATACTCGTCACGATTGATGGGATCCTTAGATTTTCGAAGCCAATTCAGAGTACAAATCAAATCTTCAACCATCGTCGGAGTTAATGAACTTCTAAAACCATCTAGAACACGTCCACCGGTGCTGAATGCACTTTCTAAGGCAACTGTAGAAATAGGAATCTAGAAAACATCTTGAGCCATTTGTACAAGAACAAGGTATCTTGGACTATTCATTTTCCTCCACAATAATAAATCAAATGAACTCAAGTTGTTTTCATCTTCCTCTTCAGCTAAATATTTATTCAGCTCAGACTTTTGTTCCAAACCAACTTGTTGCTTCTTCAACAAATATTGTTGCACAGCCAACTCGCCATTGATTGATGTAAGTCCATAGACATTGACACTTTTGTCGAAATACTTTATTGGCTTTCATGAGCGCTCACAGTTCTCCCGACAGTGGAAGAGTATTCATCAAAACAAACAATGTAATTATTTATCAATCATCTTCATAACCTCGTTAGCAACGTTAGGAAAAAGCAAGTATACCCCAAAATTCACAAAGTTCATTTTCCGTAGTGAATCTAAGATAATGACTAAGTAAGCTATAAAGTTGATATTCTTGACATCAACTCAATATTCGTCATACTTCTCCCTCATTTTTGAAGCCATGTAGATTATTTCTAAATCCTCACAATTTATCCATTCATCAAATAAACAATGCATGTCTATCAATGTTTCCCAAAAGAAATTAGAGGTGACATGTAATGATCCGAACACCTTCAATGTAAGATTATAAAAAGACTCTAAAACGTTTGTAACAACCTCAATACCAGGTTAGTGATTAAATTGTAAAACTTTAAAATTTGGTAATTAAAGCAGAATAATTGAATAGTATTGTAATTTGGTATAGGGTTAAATTGCAAGGAAGAAGGAATTGAAGGATATAATGGTCATTTGCAAGGAAATAATTAAAGAAGGGATATATATATTAGCTACACGTGGAAAAGAATGAAACAAAACACAAGGTTCCAGAGTTCTCTTCTTCTCTTCTTTCTCCACACGTGAAGAGGTCAAAACAAATGCGAGATTTCTTATGAGCTAATTGTTTGCTGAAATTTAAGTTTGGTTTTGCTCCTTAGATGCTAATTAAGCTTAAGGAAAGCTTAATTTGTTTTAAAGCAACCATATGAAGGGTGTAGGAAGAATTAAAGATTAGGAGTTCACTACAGCAAAACTGTACATTTGCGGCGTTTTTTTTACCTATAGCGGCGTTTTTAAGCGCCGCAAAAAACACCTGCGGCGCTATGACAAACGCCGCAAAAAGCGCCGCTGCAAATAGCGTCGCTATAGTTCGCGGCGTTTGGTAACAAAAAACACCGCAATAGGTAACGATATATAGGTCAAACGCCGCAATAGGTGTTGATATTTAGCGGCGTTTGTCCAACAAACACCGCAATAGATGTTGATATTTGGCGGCATTTTTCCAACAAACGTCACAATAGGTGTTGAGATTTAGCGACGTTTTTCCCACAAACGCCGCAATAGGTCTTTAGATTTAGTGACTTTTTTCCCGCAAACACCGCAAAAGATCTGGTATATAGCGGATTTTTTTAGAACAAACGCCGCAAAATGTCATATCTATAGCGTCGTTTTAAGATACAAACGCCGCTAATTACCTCTATAGCTAAAAGAAATTGATTTTGCAAATTAAAACTAATTTGTCAAATGTTGTTTTATACTCTTTTATTACCCAAATATAACTGTAGCATTTTCCAATAAACTTGACATCCATACAACAAACTTAAAATCCATAACAAGAAAAATGAAATCCATAATAATAAATCAAAGTTTACATTAACGTAAAATATAATGTAGTTCAACATTATTAACTATAATAAACAATAATATCTAAGATATTTTGCTTCTAATCTTACACATTCTTCAAAACTCTTCGTCACAATGAGGCGCTTAAATTCAAAGAGATAAATCCAGTTTATATGGGAAAACAATGATGCAGAGCTAGTATCGTCCTGTCATTTATTGCACAAATATTTTGCTTCATGAGGTCTTACTCCAATTGGCATGCCACTTGAAAAGGCCCCATCCATGGCAATGCAAACCCGATCTCTAGTTTCATATCCAAATAAATCATCAGTTTACATGAAAATCCATTATATCTTACGTTAAAAAAGTTAACAACACATTTCTGCATGCAGAAGGAAGAAAAAATCACCATGGAAGGCTTACCTGCACTGTATTGTTGGCAAGATCCAACATCCAGAATCCAATAACAAAGACAAAAGCCGCCCTTGGGGGAAAATATCATTCAAATTTTTCCTTTTTTTTGGGAGAGTGAGGGAGGGACTATAAGAGCTAAGAAGAAATCAAAGCAGGAATGAATACCTGCAATGCTCTGTTGTATCACCTAAAATGTATCCAACATCTGCAGAAAACCCGGTTACTATCACCTAATGCAAAACTCAATTTAGCAGATATAAAACACAAAAACCTAGTATATAAGAATGAATCATGTAAGACTTCAATGCTTACAGCAACAGAGATCATGAGTGATCCAGCAAGGATAAAAGGCCGTCTCATTCCATACTTTGATGTGCATTTATCACTCCAAACACCAACACAAGGTTGAACCTAAGATCAAAGTAAAATAACCCAAGTAATTAAAATCTAGATTAGATATGGTAACATACACTATTGAACTTAGATGCGTCAAGTTAATCTATTTTATAAGCAAAGCCGATGGTAGCTCAAACAAGAGAGTAATTTTGCAGTACAACCTAATAATTTAATGTTAAAAATTATGAATGACACGATCGAAAATATTATCAAAAATCATAACAACCTAAAATGTTACATTATTCTTAATATTTTCGGTTAAATAAAAAATATTACGAAAAAGATAACATTTTATGTTACCAACTAAAAATGTTATAAAAATAATATTTTATATTCAACTGAAAATATTATAAAAAATAACATTTTAGATTATATTTTTATTATTAGATATTCATTTTTTAGATTTTCCCCAAACAAGACACCATTCCTAAAATAATCCCGGGTTCTCTTAAATATGATTAATTTCAGGGTGAAATTGGTTTATTATAATCTCATGGAGATGGTGCCCCATTTAAAAATCAAATGAAGTTAGTATAAAACAATGAAATCAACAAATTTTCATATATGGGTAAATAGAAACAATAAAAGTCAAAGTCAAACCCCATCAAAGTTCAGTAGATAATTCTACTTCTCCTACGCTAATAATTTAAAATTTTCCTTATGATAATAATAATAAGAAGAAGGAAGTGAAAGCCAAACCCCATCAAATGACTTACTGAGGAAATCACCCAAGCTGAAGTTATTGGAATCCGCCTATTTTTGGTAATTGACATCATGCTTTTCAAAGGTGTCAAACCAGCCGAGGGAACCACCCACCGTGTAGTTCTTGTAAGAGACATCAGAAATCCCTGCTAAAGTTGGTTATCATTATAAAATTGAAAATAAAGAATTTTGCAAACTCACAGTACAAAGCTCTGTTTGATTCTACCAAGTGATATATTTAGTGATGAACTGATGTAACCTACCCCAGGCACACTGCATCTATTCCCGTAGACCAATCTGCCAGTCGACTCACTATAGTGGGTTAGCACGGACAAGATGTTGTTAAATACATTCGCTGCCATTCGCTTCTCGAAATCTCTTGCCTTGCATGTCTCTTCAACATTTAATACTGTAAAATACACTTAGTTGAGAACTCAAAACAACTAAATCCAACTGCAATGAAAGATGATAACATAGTGTCAATTATTATCATCGAAACAAAGAGTGAAACATCAAGTAGCATATAACTAAAACTCAATCCAGAAGGTCAAAGAAGTGACTTGAAATAAAATTGTGAATTGCATTTGATAATGACACTCAACATACTTGTTATACCTGCTATTTATGAACATGTTGACACATTACATGAATAGTTGATAAAAAATATACTAGTAAAAGCATAAAGAATGAAAATATTTAGTTAGTACTACAATTGATCATTCAATAATTGCTACAATATAAAAGCTGAAGTTGAGAAAACGAACCATTACTACTCGAATCCGAGGACAAAACACGACCCAATTCAAGCACATAATTGGTATCCACTTTCTTCCTACAACAACCGAACATAATCTCATTCAAGCTAGCTAGAGGCCTCCTTACTCAAGCTTACCCCTCAATTCCCCCTTTTACGCCTTATTATCGGGACCTGAACAACCATAAAATGAATCACCCTCCAATCTTCTTTCCCAAAAACGAGACTCATATGGAACAACATCCAAAATAGCGTCCCGTCTTTACGGTAATTCACCAAATTCACTTGAATACCCCTCTCTTCTCGAATCGCTTCTCTTGTCTCCATCACCGCCCTCCCATTAGTTTTGGGACCCTGAAATATATTATCATTTTGAAAGATTACTTCTTCATGGGAATAACCCAACATTTTCAAGAAGTTTCGGCTTGCAAAAATGATTGGGTGGCCTGAAATCAAAGGATTCGCGATGGTGAAATTGTCGGACAATTCGTCGAGAGCTTCCCAGACCCATTCGAAATAACGAGAGTTGAAAGATTGTTGGATTAAACCCAATTTTGAATCCATGTTTGACATTGGTATAACTATTGTTGCTTTTTGAGACCTACGATTCTGGGTTTCCCTTTTGGAACCAATCCCATGTGGGTAGCAATATATTTTTAAAGAACTTCGAAGAATTCCTAGACTAAAAAGGAAAAAAGAAAGGTACCTTATTTATATGCAAATCATCACAAAAAATTGAGGTGGAAGAAGAAGAAGAAAAATACCTCGCGATTAACAACAAAAATGGGGCAATGTTTTTCGATAACGTCATGCCAAACAGTTCTAGACTGAAGACAACTTTGCATTTACAACCTTTTTTGTAGTGAGAATTTGTTTGAACGAAGCGTTGAGAAGAAGAGCCCCCCATTGGAGAAGAAGCAGCAGATGGGTTTGAGTAAACGGCGGGAATGAAAAAAATAGGTGAAGGGAAAAAATGAAAAAGGGTTAAAGGGGTATTAAAACTGTAAATTTGCGGTACAAACGCCACTAAAGTACGAGTCTTTTGCGGCGTTTGTATAAAAACGCCACTAAAGTACAAGTCTATAGCGACGTTTGTAAACAAAAACGCCACTAAAGAATGAGTTATAGCAGTGTTTTTATAAAAACGCCAGTAAAGTATGAGTTATAGCAGCGCTTTTATAAAAACGCCACTAAAGTACGAGTCTTTAGCGGCGTTTGTTTAAAAACGCCCTTAAAGAACGATTCTATACCGGCGTTTGTGTAAAAATGCCACTACAATACTAATCTTTAGCAGCGTTTGTATACAAACGCCACTAAAGTAAGATCTTTTGTGGCGTTTGTATACAAACGCCTCTAAACTTAGGTTTTTTTCGGCGTTTGTTCAAAAAACGCCGCTAAAAATGCCGCTATAAACCCATTTTACTGTAGTGGTTCTTGAATGGAATTTTGAAATAGAGTTCATATTTGAAATCAAAGGTTGAATTTGACTTTTCATCGACTTAATTAAGACATACGAAGTGTTATAATTAGATTTAGAACATGTTTGAAATTGAGGGAGATTCTTGAAATCTATGTGGAGGATTGGAATTTTAAGTTTAAGAGGTATTGAATGGGTATTAATTAGTTTAAGTAGGTGTATGCAAGTTAAGGATATAAAAATAGGGGAAATATAAAGTGTTGAGAAGATTATGAAGAGATTTTCGTGCTAAAATAACATTTCTGGGCTATGTGCATCGATGCACATTCAATGTGTACCGATGCATCAAGGGTAAAATCTCAGAAATTGTTCAAGGTGTATATCGATGCACTCCTTTAAAATAAAAACATCGAATGTCATCAGTGTATCGATGAACAAGTAGTGCATTGATGCACCCACTTAAAATACAAACATCGAATGGGATTTGTGTACTGATGCATAGATAGTGCATCGATGCACCCGTCAAGGGATGCATCGATACATGGTGTAGTGCATCGATGCATACCTTCATTAAAAGATGAAAATAACTTTCTTTTAGCATAAGGAGTGATAGTTTAGAATATATCAATTAGTATACTGATATGTATCAATTATTATTATGTAGATTTAGAACGTAATCTCGTTCCGGAACAATCAAAGGATTAGAATCGAGTCAAAGTAAGCAAGGCTAAGGTGAGTGCCTATCCCAGATAGAATTGTATTAAGATAAGACTTGTGATAAGTCTATCTCTTATAATTGAATTATTGATTCCATATTCATGCACACACACACACACACACACACACACACATATATATATATATATTAATGTTATAATGACTTCATGTATAATTCATTTATGATTTAACATGATATTATACAAATGAATGCCATCATCGGAGAATCCTTCCAGGTATGTGAAATAAGAGAAAATATCATATGAAGTGACTTATGTGTTTACATGGACAGTGATGAAAGAGTTATGAAATGAGAAATGTATTTATAAATAAGTCTATGTTATTTAATATGAGAGCTGTAGGTATAATTAGCATGCCAAGAGTCGAGGGATTATCAGTGGTCCTTCGGGACAAATATTCAGTACCCCTAGTGAGATTTTATTCGAGCTGTGGTGACAACATTGTGCACAACCTCAGTGTACTCGCGTACCTTCTGTTCTCAATAATGTACATGAGCAATCCAAAGATAAATTAAAGTGAAATTAGCATGAGAATGTATGTGTTATGTGTACATGTTATCATCATATATGTTATAGTGTAATAGATATATGAAAGTTGAAATGTTATGATCAATGATAAGAGTGCATGTTCATAAATTCATTATTATACATGTGTATACATATATTTATGTTATGCCTCACTAAGTCTATGACTTAGCGTTTAAGTGATTTACATGTAGGTACCAAGAAACAAGAAGAACAATAATAGAAGTGGCAAGGACAGCATCACTACTAAAAGATCAGATCAGAAGTAATTGATAAAGTAGGTATTTTGGTTGTGTATAGAGTGTTGGCATGTAATAAGTTGTTAATTACGAATGCTCTGATCAATTTTGTATTTTGTGGTCTCTTTTATGTAAATTAATGTATTTTGTTTTAATGAAAGTTTAAAATTTCCCTATTTTCTTTAAGTGTCAAAGTTTGAAAAGTCAATGTGACACTTCAGACTCGTATCCGGGTCGGGTACGGGTTGGGGGTGTTACATTTAATGGTATCAGAGCTACGATTTAGTCGATTCTCGGCATAAACCGGAGTCTAGAGTGTCCTATAAAGTATGTATGCCAACAAAATAGTGAAAACTTCTGATCTGATATAATAGTAAGTATGTTGTCTTGCTAATAGAACGACATGATTATGTTTTTATAGATGTCCAGACATGGTAGCTCTAGGAGTGAAACAGGAGACGATAGGCCCGCTGAAAGCAGTAATTCACCTGCCCTGGCGAGGCAAAGTGAAGATCATGCACCCTCTAGAGTGCTTGTAAGTGGTCAAGATGTGTTCTTTAGAACACTGGACACGGTATTGGTACGTTTCCAACCTTTTGTTACTTTAACTCCAAGAATGAATATTGCGAAGGAGTTGAAGGGTTTAGGAGCACCAGAGTTTAGAGGTGAAACTGAAGAATGTCACATTGCTGCGGACCTTTGGCTTAATGACGTGAAAATCATGCTTGAGGGACTTCATTGTTCTGATGCTGATAAGCTTGATGGAGTGGTTTCCTTGCTGATAGGGCAAGCAAGGATTTGGTGGACCAACGTTACATTGAGAATGTCTGATGATCAAGTAACTTGGTCCCTGTTCTTAGAGGAGTTCAAGCATAAATATATCGGAGATCAGTTCATCTGACAAATGAAGTAAGAGTTCATGAACTTGAAGTAATAGAATCGTACAGTGTATGAGTACGAATGTGAATTCAACAAGTTGACCCGCTTCGCTGCTGAGTTAATTCCTACAGAGAATGATGCTTGCGAGTGGTTTGTAGAGGGATTATGTCATCGTTTAAAAGAGATGCTTATTGTGTTGAACTTATCTTCATTTCAAGAAGTGGTGAATCATGCTAAAGCTCTGGAAAGAGCTCAGAATGAGAGGTTCGGAGATTCTCGAGCTCAGACTTTGAAAAAATTGGGCGCATCATCGAGTGTTGCACCATTAAAAAGGGGTAGAGATGTGAGTTCTCGACCCCAAGCGAGATTAGAGTCAGTTGCATCTTCTGCAAGGGGATCAAATCAGATGAGGGGTTGACAGAAACAGTCTGTGGGATCTGGAGCTGGGAGATCTAAACCGAGCCAAGTCAGGCAATGTCCACATTGTGAAAGGAACCATTCGGGGATATGTAGAATGATTTCTGGAGCTTGTTTTAAATGTGGGGACACAAGACATTTTGTTCGGGATTATCCTATGATAGCTGGTGAATCGGTATAGCCAGAGAGGTTTGCCTCGGTTATTCCGAGGGAAAGAGGTAGAGGTAGATGAAGAAGTCAGTCAGAGTCCTCGACTCCACAAGAGATACGCTCCACAACTCGGGTGTATAATATCAAGACTAGCGAGGATAGAGATGACCCGGAGATTATAGCATGTACCTTTCAACTGTATGACAATAATGTTTTTGTATTGATTGATTCAGGTTCTACTTATTCTTAAATTTGTAGTAAGTTAGTGAGAGAATTGAATATTCAGTTATAAGCTACTAGCAACGAGGTGATAGTGACTAATACGTTAGGGCACAGTGCTCGGGTCAATATGGTATGTCGAGGGTGTCCCATACGGATTCAAGGAATTGAATTCCCTACTAATCTGATGGAATTACCTTTTGATAAATTCGATGTGATACTGGGAATGGACTAGTTATATCATTATTATGCTAATGTTGACTGTAGACTAAAAAGGAATATGTTGAGAAGTTCAGAAAGTATATAAATTATTGTATTTAGTGAAGGATGGAACCCATTGGCTAATTTAATATCAGTGATGGTGGCAAAGAAGTTATTGCTGCAGGGATGTCAAGGGTTTATTGCTAGTGTGTTGGATGTGAGAGCTAAAGAGAAGGGAATTGAAGAAATTCCTATAGTTAGAGAGTTTTCTGACGCTTTTCCTGCAGAGTTACCGGGTTTGCCTCCAGACAGAGAGATAGGATTTCAGATTGAGGTAATGACAAGAACTACACCTATCACCATGGTACCATATAGAATGGCCCAAAAAAATACAAGAACTAAAGATCCAATTACAAGAATTATTGGACAAAGGGTTTATCAGACCAAATGTCTCACTGTAGGGAGCTCCAGTTTTATTCGTCAAAAAGAATGATGGATCCATGCGTCTTTGCATTGATTATAGGCAACTCAATAAAGTGACAATCAAGAACAAGTATCCACTCCCCCGAATTGACGATTTATTTGATCAGTTAAAGGGATCTTCAGTGTTTTCGAAAATTGATTTACGTTCTGGTTATCATCAATTGAATATTCAAGATAAAGATATTCCAAAGACAACATTTAGAACGAGATATGGTCACTATGACTTTATCGTAATGCCATTTTGAGTTACAAATGCTCCAGCTGCTTTCATGGATTTGATGAACCGAATATTTCAACCTTATTTGGATCAATTTGTAGTGGTGTTTATCGATGACATTTTAGTGCATTCAAAGTCGGAAGAAGAGCATAGTTTGCATTTAAAAATTGTTTTACAGACTTTGAGAGAAAATAAGTTTTATGCTAAACTCTCTAAATATGAATTTTGGTTGAAGGAAGTGCGTTCCTTGGACATGTAATTTCTGCAGAAGGAATTCGAGTGGATCCTCAAAAGATCAAAGCCATTTTAGAGTGGGAAGTTTCAAAGAATGTGTCAGAAGTCCAGAGTTTTATGGGGTTAGTTGGTTATTACCGAAGGTTTGTTAAAAACTTTTCGATAATAGCATTACCCCTAACTAAATTATTGAGGAAAGAGGAAAATTTTGTGTGGACTCTGGAGTGCAGAGAGAGTTTTGAAAAGCTAAAGAGGATTTTAACAAAAGCTCCAATGTTGATTCAACCCGAATCTGGCAAGAATTATATAGTGTACAGTGATGCATCTTATAACGGTTTGGGATGCGTGTTAATGCAATAGGGAAAATTGATAGCATATGCATCGAGACAATTAAAACCGCACGAAAAGAATTATCCAACGCATGATCTAGAGATGGCTACAGTAGTGTTTGCACTTAAGATCTGGCGTCACTATTTGTATGGTGAAAAGTGTTATTTGTATACAGATCACAAGAGTTTAAAGTACTTGATTACTCGGAAATAGTTGAATTTAAGACAAAGGAGATGGGTGGAATTATTAAAAGATTACGATGTAGTGATTGATTTCCATCCAGGAAAAGCAAATGTTGTAGCAGATGCCTTAAGTCAAAAGACATTTGCAGCCTTACGAGCTATGGATGCCATACTATCGTTAAGCGGAGACGGTGCAATATATGCAGAGTTAACTCTCAAGCCATCATGGCTAGATCGAATTAAAGAATTGCAGGCTAGAGATGAAAAGTATTCAAAGAAGCTACAACAGATAAGGAATGAAGAGGTTACGGATTATGAAATGAAAGCTGATGGGAACCTATATTATCAAGGGAGGCTAGTGATTCCAGATGATGATGAGTTAAAGAAAGACTTGTTAACGAAAGCTCATTGTAGTTCATTGACCATGCATCCTGGAGGAAACAAAATTTATATGGATCTCAAGAGTCGATATTGGTGGCCTAGAATGAAGAGAGACATTACGGAATTCGTATCCAAATGTTTGACGTGTCAGCAAGTCAAAGCTGAACATCAGGTTCCGTCAGGATTATTGCAACCAATGTCTATTCCTCAGTGGAAATGGGATAATGTAATAATGAATTTTGTAATGGGGTTACATTTGACTCCGAATAAAAGAGATTCCATCTGGGTGGTTGTAGATAGATTGACTAAGTCAGCTCATTTTATTCCGGTACGAGTTGACTTTACCATAGACAAGTATGCCGAGTTGTATATCCGGGAGATTATACGTCTACATGGAGTATCTGTTTCTATTATTTCGAATCGAGATCCTAGATTTACTTAACGGTTTCGGAAATCATTACATAAAGCATTGGGAACTCGGTTGAACTTTAGTATAACATTTCATCCTCAAACCGATAGGCAATCCGAGCGAACAATCCAAATTTTGGAGGATATGTTTAGAGCTTGTGTTATCGAGTTCAAATGATCTTGGGAAAGGTACTTGCCTCTTGCTGAATTCGCGTACAACAATAGTTATCAATCAAGCATCAAAATGACACCTTATGAAGCTCTTTATGGAAGAAGATGTCATACGCCCCTAAATTGGTTTGAGCTTAAAGATAAAGAAATTCTTGGTCCTGAGTTGATCCAGGAAGTGGAAGAAAAGGTCTAAGTAATTCAAAGTAATCTCAAAGCAGCAGCTGATAGGCAGAAATCATACGCAGATTTAAAGAGAAAAGAGATAGAATATCAAGTTGGAGATAAAGTGTTTCTTAAAGTGTCTCTATGGAAGAAAGTTTTGAGGTTTGGACGTAAGGGAAAACTTAGTCCTAGATTCATCGGACCGTATGAGATTGTAAAAAGAGTTGGACCAGTGGCATATCAACTGGCGTTGCCATTTGAAATAGAGAAAATTCACAATGTCTTTCATGTCTCAATGCTTCGGAAGTATCGATCTGATCCCTCCCACATCGTGACTTCTGAAAAGGTTTAGGTTTAACCAGATTTGTCTTATGAAGAGGAACCAGTTAAAATCTTAGCTCACGAGATTAAGCAACTAAGAAACAAGACTATTCCATTAGTTAAAGTATTATGGAGGAATCAAAAGATAGAGGAAGCAACATGGGAACGTGAAGAGGACATGAGGATTCAGTACCCCCAACTCTTCGCATAATGAAAATTCGAGGACGAATTTTCTTAAGGGAGGAGATTTGTAACATCCTCAATACCGGGTTAGTGACTAAATTGTAAAACTTCAGAATTTGGTAATTAAAGCATAATAATTGAATAATATTGTAATTTGGTATAGGGTTAAATTGCAAGGAAGATAGAATTGAAGGATAGAATGGTCATTTGCAAGGAAATAATTAAAGAAGGGATATATATATTAGCTACACGTGGAAAAGAAGTAAGCAAAACACAAGGTTCCAGAGTTCTCTTCTTCTCTTCTTTCTCCACACGTGAAGAGGTAAAAACAAAGGTGATATTTCTTATGAGCTAATTGTTTGCTGAAATATAAGTTTGGTTTTGCTCCTTAGATGCTAATTAAGCTTAAGGAAAGCTTAATTTGCTTTTAAGCAACAAGATGAAGGGTGTAGGAAGAATTAAAGATCAGGAGTTCTTGAATGAAATTTTGAAATAGAGTTCATATTTGAAATCGGAGGTTGAATTTGACTTGTCATCGACTTAATTAAGACATACAAAGTGTTATAATTATATTTAGAACATGTTTGAAATTGAGGGAGATTCTTGAAATCTATGTGGAGGATTGGATTTTTAAGTTTAAGAGGTATTGAATGGGTATTAATTAGTTTAAGTAGGTGTATGCAAGTTAAGGATATAAAAAGAGGAGAAATATAAAGTGTTGAGAAGATTATGAAGAGATTTTCGTGCTAAAATAACATTTCTGGGCTATGTGCATCGATACACATTCAATGTGTACCGATGCATCAAGGGTAAAATCCCAGAAATTGTTCAAGGTGTATCGATGCATATGGAGTGTATCGATGCACTCCTTTAAAATAAAAACATCGAATGTCATCAGTGTATCGATGCACAAGTAGTGCATCGATGCACCCGCTTAAAATACAAACATCGAATGGGATTTATGTACCGATGCATAGATAATGCATCGATGCACCCGTCAACGGATGCATCGATACATGGTGCAGTGTATCAATGCATACCTTCATTAAAAGATGAAAATAACTTTTTTAGCCTAAGGAGTGATAGTTTAGAATATATCAATTAGTATATTGATATGTATCAATGTATTATTATGTAGATTTAGAACGTAATCTCGTTCCAGAACAATCAAAGGATTAGAATCGGTCAAAGTACGCAAGGCTAAGGTGAGTGTCTATCCTAGATAGAATTATATTGAGATAAGACTTGTGATAAGTTTATCTCTTAGAATTGAATTTATAATTCCATATTCATGCACATGCATACATATATATATGTATTAATAATATAATGACTTCATGTATAATTCATTTATGATTTAACATGATATTATATGAATGAATGCCATCATCGAAGAATCCTTCCAGGTATGTGTAATAAGAGAAATGATTATATGAAGTGACTTATGCGTTTACATGGACAATGATGAAAGAGATATGAAATGAGAAATGCATTTATAAATAAGCCCATGTTATTTAATATGAGAGCTGTATGTATAATTGGCATGCCAAGAGTCGAGGTATTATCAGTGGTCATTCGGGACAAATATTCAGTGCTCCTAGTGGGATTTTATTCGAGCTATGGTGACAGCATTATGCACAACCTCAGTGTACTCGCGTACCTTCTGTTCTCAATAATGTACATGGGCAATCCAAAGATAAATTAAAGTGAAATTAGCATGGGAATGTATGTGTTATGAGTACATGTTATCACCATATATGTTATAGTGTAATAGATACATGAAAGTTGAAATGTTCTGATCAATGATAAGAATGTATATTCATAAATTCATTGTTATACATGTGTATACATATATTTATGTTATGCCTCACTAAGTCTATGACTTAGCGTGTAAGTGATTTACACGTAGGTACCAAGAAACAAGAAGAGCAGTAATAGAAGTGGCAATGACAATATCACTACTAAAAGATCAGATCAGAAGTAATTGACAAAGTATGTATTTTGGTTGTGTATAGAGTGTTGGCATGTAATAAGTTGTTAATTACGAATGCTCATATCAATTTTGTATTTTGTGGTCTTTTTTTTAATGTAAATTAATGTATTTTGTTTTAATGAAAGTTTAAAATTTCCATGTTTTCTTTAAGTGTCAAAGTTTGAAAAGTCAACGTGACACTTCAGACTTGTATCCGGGTCGGGTACGGGTTGGGTTGTTATAATGTTTGCATATCTTCGAACATTTTCCCAATCATCAATTGTAGGGACTCTATCTCTAACTGTGAGGTCGAGAGAAAAAATTATTGTCATCACGAGCATATGAATTAAATGCATTCTTATATTTTTCAGCCACCTTCAACATCATATATGTTGAGTTCCACCTAGTAGGTACATCTAAACGCAAACAAACTTTAATATCTATCATTTCTTATTTTGTTCGATCATAGAATTTTTTTCATCCTTGATGGTGATGCTCTTATGTACCACCTTACAACAACTCTAACTCTATCAACATACAAAGAAGCATACTTAATACCTTCTTGCACAAAGAGATTAATAACGTGTGCAACATATCTCATATGCATATATTTCCCATTTACAACACAAATATTTTGATGGTTCGACTTATTTCTCAAATATTCAATACCAACATTATTAGCAGATGCATTATCAACTGTAATAGTGAAGACACTCTCAATCCCCCAATCCTGGATGCACTTTTCAAGGGTTTGACCTATGTTTTCACTTCTATGAGCAGATATCGGACAAAAGTTTATAATTCTCTTTTGCAACATCCATTCATTATCTATCCAATGTACCGTTAGAACCATATAAGATACCCTTTGCAGTGAAGTCCAAATGTCAGTTATCAAACAAATTCTGCTTGTATATTTTTCAAAAAAAAATTCTTCATTAATATCTTTATGGAGTTAAATAAATCGAGACAATCCCTTCTAATTGTAAAACGAGAAGGGATATAAAATCTTGGGCATGTTAAAGAAATAAATAACCTAAACCCTTACCTTCTACAAATTTGAAAAGGTAGCTCATCCACGATTATCATGTGAATCAATGTCTTTCTAATAGACTCTTCTTTAAACTTCGAATTTGGAAGTCTTGTCCCTTCACTTTCAAGGTCAGATCGACGTACTGCTATTTTAGATTGTCTAGAATCTGAAGTGTTACCTCGAGGTTTTTTTAAGTATGTCTTCAAATGATTATTCAAACTAGTTGTAGAACCCAATAATTGTATTTTTTCTATATTCAGTTACATATTTTTTGAAATGATTTCAACATGCTGCTCTTGGTTTTTTTTTTTTTTTGAACATTTTTATTACTCGTTGGATCATTGACTTTACATGTAGAGCTTTGTGAACTTTGAGTTGAACTTTGACCACATGATTGTGAGCTTTGAATCCCTAGTGATTAACTCATATACAATATCATTAAAAATAAGAATTGTGATGAATATACAAAACATAAAAAAGACAAAAACAAATGATTAAACGCACATAAAAAATCAAGAAATTTATAAAAAATATATATATAAAATTCTGCTATCAACAAAAAAGTAATATCAAACTACACTATTCAAATATATTATTTGAAACAATGGGCATACCAAGAACAATTTCACAGAATAATAACAATTAATCGAACTTTCAAACTTGTTTAGTTTATTTATGGGGTATAACATCTCTGTACAATGAAAGAAATTTAAGTTTGGACAATGGTTAAATCCATCTAAGGCAACCAAAGACTTCACATAATCATTTTTCTATGTATGGCAACACCTTAATGCATTTAGTTAGCTTTTGAGTTTTTCTTGATTCATATCGAGTATAATCATAATGATTCATATTCAAGTTAAATATTGAAACTACTTGACTTCAATAATCATATGTTTGTGGAAGTTTTTTTTTACAATCTCTTATTTTGGGTATGCACATGTGAATATCTACAAAGTTTTTAACAAAACAAATGTTGCAGAGCTCTTGCTTTTAATAGCATAATGGCCCAATTTAGTAAAAACTTATAATTTTTTTTAATTTATAATGGATATTATCAGTGCTAATCATTATGTGATATATATGCAAGACTAATTGTGCAGTTGACTATGTTTGGGAATATATGCAATTTTTAGTTTACAAAACTAATCATTATGGAAATTAGAAAAAAAATGTCCAGAACTGCTATCTGATCTCATATATCACACTTAAATTTTTTTTGTTTCCACCCCATTTTTATCTATCATGTTACTTTACTATGAAATGCATTTATACTTTATGTCATAGAGATATAAAAAATTCATAATATTGTTTGCGAGAGGGAGAGAAAACAAAAAATAAAGATGTTAAATACTGAATATAAATGAAATTAATTACTAATCAATAGGGGTGAGCATTTAATCGAGTCAAGTCGAGTCAAAAAAATTTGAGTTATTCGAGTTGACGAGTCATATTTTATAACTCGAAGTTGACTTCAAATTTTTTCGAGTCGAGTCTTGTCAAATTTTCGAGTTTCTATTTAAATTTATTTGTAAATATTTATAATATTATGACATCATTTAATTCTTATTTAAATGATATTTTATAATCACATACAATATATATGTATGTATGTGTATATGTATGTATGTATGTGTGTATATTTTTTCCCATGTGATTTACATATACGATACAAAGTCAAGGGACTTGAGTCAAACTTGAAAATCAATCTACTAATTAGTAAATTTTTTTGAATTATTCGAGTTGTATTTTACAACTCGATTTAAACTTTAAATTTTTTCGAGTCAAGTTTATGAAATTATAACTCGAAGTCAATTCAATTCGAGTAAAAAAAATCGATTTTTTTACTCGAATTTTGCTCACCCCTCCTAATCAACAAAGGAAAGCAGCCAACAACTTACTTTAATTTGTGAGACTTCTTTAACAAAAACGTAGATATCAATTGCTGTCAAAGAGAAAAGTTTTAGGGATTTTGACTTTCGCGTGAATGTTGGCGTTGCACGTTAGGTTAAGGTGGTCTACAAAGGGATTTAAAAAACTAAACAACATAATTTTTGAAATATTTAAACTAAATAGTAAAACGACGCCGTTTTAAATTTCAGTTTTTTTGGGTTTTAAAGTCGGCAAAATTTGAACTTGACTCGAATTCGAAAATCGAATTAAAAATTCAAATTGACTCGAATAACTCGAATTTAAAAAAAAATTTATTTTTCAAGTCGAGTTTTGTTCACCATTAGCTTTTGCCTTTTATTCATTTAGTTTTGGTTTTGGCATGCCACTTCAGTACCTTACTATTTTTATAAAGCAAAAATCAACAAATAAACGAATCAATTTATGTAAAAGTTACAAATAGTTTACATATTTGAATTAAATGTAAATGGATATTTTAAGAAATGGATATTTTAAGAAATGGATAATATTTTAGTGAACTAATTGCGTAACTTTTACCGCTACTTAGGGGTTAAAACACTATTTGGTGCACTTATTTTGTATTTTATTAAATATAACACAAAGACACAACATAATGTCAGAATTTATACCTAATGTTTGGTATAATATTTATTGGTATTTATATTTTTTACGCACTTTGATCTCAACATTTTATTGTAAAGTAAAATACTCATGACTTGATGAAAATCGTTAATTGACATAGTTAATGTATGTCGCAAAGTGAGATTATCATGTATCTAAAAATAATGACGTGATACATGTCACATATTAAAATGGATGATGCAACATACATCATGTGTTGAAAAAGGATAACATGATACATTTCACGTGTCGAAAGTGATAACATAACACATATAACGTATCAAAAGTTATAATATGTCAGATGGAATAGCTGACATATATCACGTGATGATGTAATAATATCATGTTAGTAACAAACGTTAATCATTAATATATGAATAATTTTAATCAAAGTACAAGTCAGTACATCTAAGAAAATGTTAGATTAAGATATTAAAAGATTGAACACAAAATTAATTATTTAATAAAACAAAGCTTGACCTGAGTTGTAGAAGCCAATTAGTCATAATCTAGTGTCATGTTACTAGAAAAAGTTTAATTCATGATTTTTTTCTTAAATATAAGTTTTATTTTACACAATAAATTATTGTCAACAATCTCTAGTGTTAGTAGTTGAAATCTCTCAGTTGATATCTCATATCTCTCCTAAATTATGAGTTCAATATTCATTAGGAGTAAAATTTCTCTTTCCTCTCTTCTAAGGAATTATAAAAAAATGAATAATTTATGGTGTAAATTGAGAAATATTTATATCTCGAGGGGTACATTGTATATTAAGCCAAAATAAATGACAGAGCTGGCCTGGCATAATAGCAATCACGATCGGCTCAAGTTTCCCTCCATTTTCAAAATCTCACTTTAAATGAGGTTTTATAAAAAAGAACCCTTTTTTTCAATTTCCCTCCTCAAAGTTCCCTCTTCGATTTTCATATTTTTCCTCTAAGAACAAGATTGAGCTTTCCTGTTTCCGAATTATAAATCTCGTTTCCCACTAAGCCCATTCTTCTTCTCCTCTCAAAGCTCATCAAAACAGGCAAATCCAAACACCTTTTTCTGAAACGCTAATGCCAACTAAACCATCTCCTTCCGAATCCTTTGTTTCACAAGAGAATGAAGGGTTCAGTCGAGTTTCGCCTTTTACGCCCGATTCCTTGTCCGTGTCTTCCTCTGTTTCAGTAATGGACGCTGATTCTCTTGGTCCTAAAACCATGGAAACCGCCGTCGGAGAAGAAACCGCTGCCGGAGGTTATCCTCCTTCGTCGGGTTCTCATACTGAATCCGAGCCGTCTCAGGGTCTAGCATTCGTGCCTTGTCAATCTAAGGAACCCAAAAACTCTTCGCAAGAGGAAGAAGACGATAAGTGGCCTTATAGTGACTATACTTATCCTTACAACAATGGTCTCAGAGACAACGAATTCAAATCCCCCGCATCTAAATGTTCTACATGGGGACACTCGTGGTCAGAGCCCTTGTCTCCTATAGAAGCTTCTGGAACTGAAGATAAACCGACCGGCGTGGTATGTTCCTGTCTCAGTATTTTACGGTCAATTTCTCTATAAACATACTTTTAGGTAGAACGATAATTGTATAAATCAATTTTTTGATATTGTTCATGCAGGGTGCTGGATTGGAAAATTTGGGTAACACATGTTTTATCAATGCCGTGTTGCAATGTTTTACTCACACTGTTCCATTTGTTTTGGGTCTTCAATCATTGAATCATCACGAGAAGCCTTGTGATCGTAAGTCTCTTGCTTCAATCTCCGTTTCTTTGTTCCTTTTCAGGTTTCTCACTGTTTTGTTCTTGTTGGAATTTCCAGGTGATAACGAGAGTTTTTGTTTGCTTTGTGCTATTCGTGATCACATTGAGCTTTCATTGAATTCATCTGGAGGAATTGTATTGCCTTCCAAAATTTTCGACTACTTGAACCGTATCCTTTATTTAGTTACTATTAGCTTTGTTGATTTATAATTTGGTCGATCACTTTATTCTGTTCCGATAAGTATTGATAAGTTCTGATTCAAAATTGGTTTTTTTTAGTAACTGTTGTTCATTTTCTTCTTTTGTTATTGCAATTTGATGAGATTGCCATATTTGCTATCAATGTGCGTAGAAATGTGCTTTTCAAGTATACATAGTTGCTCGAAAATTATGATATAATTGAACTTTGTTCATGATTTGATTCTTGACCCACATCGAACAAGACATCTCATCATTTTTCCAGAGATATCAGCAGGAAGATGCTCATGAGTTCCTGCAATGCATGATAGATAGGATTGAAAGCTGTTGCTCAAAGCCCAAGAATGATTTGTCCTCTGTTGATGATTGCCTTGTTAAGAAGGTTTATGGTGGTCGCCTTGTCAGCAGAGTATGAATGATGCAACTTGATCATGTTCAGTTGTTTTTATAGAAATATTTGATTTTTCTTTTCAAAGTTAGGATGTTTATAATATATTGGATGTGTTTGGCTTTGATGGTTTCAGCTATGTTGTTGCAATTGTGGCCATATTTCGTGCACTTATGAGCCCTTCAATGATCTGAGTTTGGAAATTGAAGATGTTGACACCCTTCCAAGTGCACTAGAGTCTTTCACCAAAGTGGAGAAGATAGATGATTTAGAGGCAAAGTTTAGGTGCGAGAATTGTAAAGAACAAGTGTCAATAGAAAAACAATTAATGCTGGATGAGGTTCCCTCAGTTGTGACATTCCATTTGAAGAGATTTAAGGCTGAAGGATCTTTTATTGAGAAGATTGACAAGCATGTCGACTTCCCACTGGAGTTGGATTTGCAGCCTTACACTATCGTCAAAAAGGGAAACAATGTGAGTATCACCTTTGTTGGTATCATCTACAATATCACCTTTGTCATTTGTGAGCTTTAGAAAAGACTCAATTTGATGTTTGATCAGTTTGTATTTGGTTCAAAATTATTGAATATCTAATTTGTTATCCTTTTCAACAGGAGGAATTGATATATCAACTATATGCAGTCGTGAAGCATTAAGGATTCAGACCAACTTCTGGACACTATGTTTGCTACATTCGGTCCTTTCCTGGTACATGGCATAAGATGAATGACTCAAGGGTAATGATTGACAAACTTGTTCGAGTATAACTTTCATTTTTGTTTTTACCAAGTATGGTTACCATAATTGCAAAATTGTTCCAATATGTTTCTTGTTGAAAATTTCTTGCTTATTAAGGATAATGGTGCTACAGAAGATTTGAATTTCCCTGATGTTTTAAACATTTTTGAATCTATAAGTTCACTGAAATTGTCGTGTTCAACCTTTTTAAGGTTACTCGTGTTGAAGAAGCTGTCCTTTCTCAGGAAGCCTACATTTTGCTATATGCTAAGAAGGGTATACCTTGGTTTTTGACTGCAATAGAAGTGCAAAAGCCCTATGCAGACCATGGAACCTCTGGTTCTTCACCAAAGTCTGTTCTAGATGACATAGATAGTGCTGATTGTGGTGCCAATGAATCTAAAGATGTTGCCAATCGAGCCTTATCTCAGTTCTCTAGTGAAACACATTGTGAAGCTAAGGTTGATGAACCATGTGTCATTGGCGATGGGATTTCTGGAGTGCCTGCAAATGAATCAGAATTTCATGTATCAAAGTGCACCTACTCCATAGATGATATTCCTATGACCGATGCTTCTACACCACCACCAAATCCAACCAATTGTTCTGATGAAGCTACAAATGGTGTTGGTTCCCCTTTGATGCCATCCAAATCTCAGACTGACCTTTCGGGTAAAAGAATGCCTTACTATTAAGTTTCATAGCATGTTTTTCTTTTCTAGGATAACATAACATAACTAGATGGCTTGCATTTACAGGATGTGTTCCACGAGCTCATTCGAAAGACGAGAAGTGTGGGGATGCTTGCAGAAGAGCAGCAGTTGACAAGACACCAGATATGAATCAAGGAAGAATCGAAGCAATGAGATATGCCAAAAGATGCCTAGTGCACGAGGAGCAAGATTAATGGCTCTGCTGACTCCACAACCTGCAGGTAAAATAAAGAAAAGAATGGGATCATCTCCTTGCAAAATGGTCAGCCCTCGGATGAAACGCAACCATAATCTTATGCGCCCGGTTGCCGTCCAACGCTGAAATGTTTGTGAGTCATTTTGGTTAAATTTAAGTGGTTGATTCTTGGTAATCCCATAGGGGCTCCTGGTTTACTTTTAACTTTAGACAGGGAAAATGTAAATCCAGGAATTTTTTGTAGTAAATATTATTTATTTTCCTTTATATATGGTAGATTTGTTAACCAATGAGTTCAAATATTTAGTATTTGCTTATTTACTTACGCATATTACTGGTTTTTTGTTACTACTTTCGGTGAGAAAATTTATAAAATTTCATATTCTTAGTGTCGTCTACTAGTGATGATAAGGTACTTTCAAGGAGCATAGCTCCCATGCCCACCACCTTCACCACTCCCACCTCCATATCTGCCTCCATGAGCACCTCTTTCACCATAGCCGTCACCACCTCCACCACTAGAGCTGATGCTGCCCCTGCCGGAACCTCACCCGACTCTTGATGTTTGATCCTGACCCATCCTTAGATGTAACCATTTCTAAGGTGATCCTTTAGGGCAAACCTTTTTCGAGGTTCAAGTATTGGACACAGAAACACAAAAGAATATCATTATGGACAAAAATAATATTTTAAAATAAGATTCGACCTGATTCAACTTTGAATAATATTAAAAAAAAAATAGACAAATATTGTTAAATTGAATAACGAGGAGTTTAACGTCCCTTAAATAATGTATCGATTTTAAATCTTGTAAAAGTAAAAAATCTAACAATAAAAGAGTTTGGTTTTTAAAATAAGATAGGACTCAACTCAATCCTAAACTAAATTAAAACATTTATCAAATGCCCCAATCCCAAACTTTATCAAAATGGGATTGGACCTTTTTGACCCATTGGAGAAGCACAGAACAGAAGTAGAACCCACCCAAATTTTGTGAAATGCACAACCCCAAAACTCATTATACAAGGCCTCATTCACCTGGGGATGAAAAATCATTTGCTGCTATCAAAGGTACGTCCGTAGCAAACTAAAACACCCATGACTTGTATTTGAGTAGTTGTATCTATAAGGTATGTACGTTATTAATTAATTAAAAATATTCAGAATAAATATTACTTTATAATCATCCCAACTATTAAAAAACACCTCTCCTCTCAAGCTTCGGACAACAACGGGTCCATCGTAGATGCATGTCTGGATCAAAGAGAAAAACATTCCCAAATAATTTACTTCACTTTTTATCTTGTCTAGAGAATCATGCATAGAGCATTCATCCTAAATGAAACACGTACTGGAAAGCTTTGAGCAGCAACATTCATTGCGGTGGGACTGCATGGTGAAACTCACCTCGTCGGTTCAGTGCCTAAAAGATTCGAGTGCTAAGAAACTCTTGTTTCTTTTGCTGCTGGATTTGATGGGTGAACAGTTGCATTATTATTCATTGAGCATCGTTTATGATGGAATTTGGACCCAAGTCGCTTTGGGATTGCTTCTTTCCTTTTGCCTTTGCCCACGTTTCCTCGAATTTAATCCACCAATCATTGCCTATCCATTCAACTATGTTGACAGTTTGCTAGTTTTATCTTTTGGTACGTTAGATATTTATTTGTAACTTGGATTTTTTGTGTCACATGTTTTCTCTTTTATAGAAAAATTAGAGATCATGAAATTCATGAACCCACTCATGGTAATTATGGAGAGCCTATGCATCCATATCACATTTTTTAAAGTACAATTATAAATAATATTTATTTAAATACTTATAATAAGAATTTATCATTATAATGCATGGTCAAATTGATAATAAGAATAAATTTAGATATGGTAACATACAGTGAGATTTAATATAAAATAAATATGAAAATAATTCACACATAATTTACCTAGGATGAGAACTCATCAAATGACCTCAGTGGTAAAAAAGAATGTTGTTATAACTAGAGGTTTTGAGTTCGAGTAATTACATCTTAAAAAAATTCTAAAGACTCGAATACGAGATCTCAAAATACTAAGAATTTCATCCCCTCTGAGTTTTTTTGTCAAATGATAATTTAGGTCCTATAAATTTAATCTTGAGTTCATATATTTAATAAACACTTGTATTTTTGAAGTTGAATAATTTAATCTGTCCCGATGTTTGATCTCGAGTTCATACATGCATCCATGGCCAGGTAAGTTGATACATGAGAAAGGAACAACAGTAGCTTTGGGGTGCCACTTGTTTGAAAAGAGATTTTAGGTGTGTGATTTGAAACATAGAATGAAAGAAGAAGCAAAGGCAATTGCCCACCAAATACTAAAACTACACTTCCACCTTCAACGTGGGGCATCTCCCCCCACATGACTTGCCTCTTAACACTGGACTAACTCGGTAACTCGTCCTAGTTTGCTTACCTGTTTCTCAAAAGCACTTTGGAACTCCATTTTTCTAGTTGAAGTTGACCCTAGGTCCCCCAGTCCACGTGTCAGAAACCCAGAGAATGAAGATTCTCTTCGCACACCCAGCTAGGGTACCCTTTGCCTCACACCGCTGTTTCCTGCCTGGAAATGGATAATTAAGCAAACTATATTCATTTTCCAAAAGAGAAAACAAAAAGGATAATTTATTTAAGGCCAACATGGAAATACTGTAACCTAATTGTCGCATTTACTTAAAGCTTTTGTAAGAAAAGATTCTGTCTAATAATTAATTGAAACCAAAAGGAAAAGGTAGAAACATGAAGTTGCCATTGAGTTGTACTTGGCAAGCTGCAACTGTCCTCTTTATATGGACACAGTAGTAATACCCTCATTTAATTAAGTCTAATAGACATGTCAAACTACATACGATGAAATGATAAATAGATTTTTTTTGTCCTACTATTTTTCGAAACTTTGTCTTGACTAATTCAGATCGATCCGTGTTGCACATCTAATTTTGATGGGAGAGTCTTTCAACAGAAATTTTCTGCATACACAAAACCTCGAACACGAGATTTGTTTAAACGATATCAAACTACTTACCACTTAAACCAATATAAAAAATGATAAATAAATTAATATCTTTTAAATCTTATATTTGAGGTTGTTTAACAAGTATGACCAAACTACTTACCACTTGAACTAATATAAAAAAAGATAAATAAATTAATATCTTTTAAATCTTATATTTGAGGTTGTCTAACAAGTATGACCAAATTTGATTCTTGATGGGGAGATCACATGTCAGATTGAAGTGAATTTTCTATCTATCCATATACGATGTAATATTATAACAATAAAATTGATCTTGACTCAGGTTCAATTTTTTTATCCGACTCGACCTATAAATTTAATTTAAATTTGAATCTGATCCTAATTTAATTTAATATATATTTTTAAAATTTTCATTTACCTTTTTTTTTAAAAAAATATTAGTTAATTCAATTTAATAACATAAAATGAAAGTAAAATTTAATTTAGCCTCATAGTTTTAGCACTTTATATTCTAAATTTCTACATATATATCTTTTTAAAACCTAACTGATAAAATATCAGTACATAAAAATTATTTTTATAATTATCTTATATCGGAACCAGATTAATTTTCTATAAAAACCTGAATTTTATTAAAAGATCAAATTTGATCAAAACTTATCGAGTAGGAGCTTGTATACTTAAATTTGGAGATGAAATATTAATATAAAGAAGAAAATCAGAGGTAGGAGATTTTAAGCAGATGAAGTGGTAGTTTCAGAATCTTGACTTGTGCTATCAAATATATAAATGATAAACAAGTTTTGGAGCAACCAAAAGTGGTCAAAAGTCCACACATTACAGCAAACCCTTGAGATTCTTGCTTATTCAGAATCTTGGCCAATTCAGATTACATGTGATAAGGTTGTGTGTTACTATACAATATTGGAATTGTAATCATGCTTTCAGATTCACACTCACTGCCTTCTCAACGTTTTTACTCTATCAATTTATTCAAATACATTTCTAAATTTATAAGTAATGTCCATCATATAAGTATTTATTATAATTATAATTAGGGATGGATATTTGATTCAAAATCAATAATTTCGATGTCGGTTTTTTTTTAAAAAAATAATTAGGTTTGGGTTTTGGTCAAATTTTATGAGCATAATTAACCTTTATAAGCTCGGGTTAGATTTGGATTTAGGATAAAAAGTACCCAATTTAACTAGAAAATAATTGTATAATTAACCTTTATATCTATGAGAATAGTTACTATAATATTCTTCACAGTATATTTTCAATTAGGTCCTTATTCTACCTAATAAAAAATAAGAATATTATATATATATTGGGTCGGGTGCAGATTTTTACCTCATGAATTGGGTAGGATCTTAGGTTGGATGAATCTTCCCTAAACTCGATTTAGTTAATAGATGAATGAATGTTAACTTAAATCAAGTTCAAGTGGGGTTAAAATCTAATCTGATCCGACCTATACCATATCTAACTGCAATACCCTATTGATTGATAATAAGAATATTTCTATATTTAAATAGTAATAAATTTAGATTTAAATTCATATGTAATATTAACATACTATGAACCTTAGATTTAAGATTTCAATAACAATAATTGAAATACCGCATACTGAATGGTTTTAAAAATTGAATTTTACATTTAACACAGTTATTGTAATCAATGAGTTGAAAGAATAATAGAGGTTAGTGATTGTAAGATTCTTTTGATATAAAAAAACAATAGCAAATGATTATAAGGAATGTACATTTAAACTATACATTTATTCAATGGTAAAATACATTTTGATCTTATAAAAATTTGTAATTCAATTTTAAATTTTAATAATATGTTAAAAATTTATCATTAGTTTATATATTATGTATAAATTATATATTTAATCAATTTTAATGGATGTATTTTTTAGTTTTAAAATTTAAGTCTTGATATTACTAAATTACAAGAACTTTAAATGATTATAAGTGAACAACATAATTTAAATCTACAATTTAAGCATTATGCAAGAATTAATAACAAAATTTAATGTAGTCAAAGAGAAATATTACAACATTTACAAATACATAAAAAATTTAATACATAAACAAAATCAACAACTTACTCATGATATATAAACTAATAGTAATAGACATTAACTTTTAAAATATATTAAAATAAAAATATTATCATGCTTTTAACTTCGCTAGTAAAATTTAAAATATTAAGACTATTAATATATGAAAACACTCTAACATCAGTCACTCATATTCAATCAATTAAAAAAAACCCCTCAAATTTCAATATGTTTAAGATCTTAGTTATACTTTCGTTCGTTTTTGTTGTTAATTTTGTTTATATTTGGTTATAATTATACAAATAAAATAAAGGGAAGAATAAAGCTAAAAGAAATCACCCTCTATGCAAAGGAGAACGTTCTTGGAAAACCAATCCCCTCGTTTGCCTGAAAACCTTCATCGGACTCGGAAAATGCCAGCTCTTCGCTTTAGTAGATGCCGACAATTTCGATACTCCAATACCGGAATGTGAAGTCACCAGCACGGACCTTGACTTCGTCATCATCCTCGCCCGTTCATCCTCCGCCGCTATTCTAGCTTTCTCCCCTCCACTTTGGTGATCTTCACTCTCGTGTCGCTTGCTCTTATTGCTAGCTTTAAACATCGACCAAAACGACGGCGTCCTGCTCTTATTACCCGCCAAATCGAACTTTTCGCTTAAACGCTCAGGTTTCGAGTTGAGAAAAGGAATCACGAGAGATCTCGAACGTCGGAACGCAGGTTCTCTTTCGGTAAGATCGGAAACGCCACCGGAGCCGAAACTTTCGACACCGGAGGTATCCTCGGCCGCGGCTGTTGAGAAGCGATAGAAGGAAGAAGAGAAAGAGGTTGCGCTACACGCGCAAGGACGGCCGTGGGCGCAGTCGGGACAAAGAGAATCGAGCTTGTCTCGGAGGCAAAACGGACAGATTCCACTACGGCGACGTTTCGCAGGATGCTTTGAACATTTCCAGACCTCTTCTTCGTCCACGTAAAACGCCATTGCCACTTTGTTGAGAAAGGTTTTGTGCTTTCTTTTGCCTGTGGATTCTGTTTGGTTCCCTCTGGCTTTTTTCTTTCGCAGTTTGTGGTTTTCGTGAGGGGTGAGGATTTTAAAAAGCAAAGTTGTTTGATTGGGGCGGGTGAATTAACCGTGGTTAATAATTTAACTGTAGTACTAGTGGTATACTCGGGTAGAGTGAGTAGACTGAATTGAAACGATGCGTTTTGAAACTATGTGTGTTTAGAGACCATGAATTTTCGACAGATTTAATATATAATATAATTTATTTATTTTAATTATATATAACAAATATATAATTTACATTAAATCAACCCAAATTTATATTACGCAAAAATAAGATAAATGTATTACAAAAAGTAAGTTAATAAACTTAATTGATCAAATAAATAGATGTTAAATCGGTTCAATTTTATTGATTAACATTCATATAAATTCATCGATTTGATTATAATAGGATATTAATTGATTAAAGTATTTATATTAGAAAACTATCAATTTAATTTATTTTTAGTTTATTATTTGGAATTTGACTTCTTGGTAAACTATGATTTAGGGTTTAGGAAGAAATATGCGATTGGCTCACATCGCACGTAGAATAGACTAGAAATAAAACATGACTAATTTCATAACCTTAGCTTAGGCATTATAACTAAGTAATAAATTGAGAGTGGATACATATTTCAGATCTCATTGAGTGGGACGGATCGTGGTTGGCCGTCTAAGTGCTTGGGCCCAGCTTGCCTTGGACTAGTCTTTGATCTAATCTCTTCACATCTATGTCCATTTTCTTTTTCTTTTTTTTTTTTACTATGGAGTGGATTGAATTTGATGTAAAGTGAAAAATCTTACTTGACATTAGTTAGTAAGAGATTTTAAATATATTCTTAACTTTTATTAAGTAATTTAGTTATTTTTTTAAATGAAAAAAGAGTAGAAGCCTCAGTAGGCTTGCAATACAGGAATTCCATACAGTCTCAATTAAAAAGTTGATGTAAATATGTTGAGGGATCGTTTAGAGTTGTCCGCTTGCAATACAGGGACTCCATACAGTCTCGATTAAAAAGTTGATGTAAATATGTTGGGGGATCGTTTAGAGTTGTCCTAATGTCATCGTGAACGTTTGGGAGCTTAGCAAAGGTATCAACATGGCGGTTCCCCTCTCTTGGAGTCCATCTAACTTTCATCCTCCAGGAACCAAACATCGGGGAATCCTTCTTAGGCTCCATGTCAGTTTGGGGGGTCACAGACTCCTCTTGTTCATGGGCAACTACAATATTAGGATATGATCCTTGCAAGTGGTCGTATTTCCCACAATTGAAGCATATTGATGGGAAAGACTCGTATTCTACTATCTGGATTCTTCTATTGGCTACCAGTTTCGAGATCAAATGTTTGTTCAGGTCAATGTGGGTCGTTATACGTCTAAATCGTCCACGTCTACCGCTCTCCGTTTGATAGTCTAAACAAATAAACTGCCAATACATTCTCCAATCTCAGTAATAATACTGCGCTTGTAAAGAGCTGCAGGTAGCCCAGGTAATCGAATCCACGTCATGATTTTCCTCGGGTAGGGATTTGTCGGCCGTCCATGGCTCAACGGTAAGGTAATGTTCGAATACCGTCGAAGGTCCATCTGCAAGAGCAGTAAGGAAATCACCACGATAGTGAAAAGTAGCGAGAAAATAATCATTTTCAATATCCATAAATTTGATTGCTAGTTTTGGTTTCCATAATTCATAGATATTAAAGTGTTGTAACCAATGCCCTGCCCTAAAAGTTTGAGCACCACTGTCTGATCTAGAGATTTTGCTGCAATAGACTGGATGATATCGAAGAAGTCGATTGAGATCAAACCATCAATCATGCCGCGAACGACTTCACCTTCTTGGATTTTTATGTCTTCGTCATCGAGGATCTGATCATCAAAACTACAATTTGTAGCAGAATTGTTCATTGGAGTGGCTTTATACGACATCGGCTTACCCATCATATCATATTGCGGTATCGCTTCATCGAATTTCAATCACCATTGAGGGGTGCTTCGGTGAAAACATGGTTGGGAGGGATCTCCATCGGAGTTGTCCCGTCGTTGGGTGGAGGAGATCCGCTAAAATCTAGTTATTTTTTTTCTTTTTTAGATTTTTAGTTTCCATTAAAAAAACTCGAAAAGGCATGTCAGTTCTCTTAACGTCTTTAGATGAGACACTGCACCATCGGATCACCTCACCACCTTCGAGGAAAGCACAAGTTCAACCACAACCAGCACCACCGCCGGCAAAGACCACCGTCTCCATCAATCTCATCTGAATCCAGCTGCTAATTGCTTGTAGACCCGCAACACTCAACGACTGAATATACTACTAATCACAATGTTAGACCCCCTTGAATTCTTCCATGCTGATTACAGCATAGGAAGTAATTAAACAACTACTTTTCTTGATTGATAGATTTGACCTTGATTTCATAGAGTAGTTTTATTTATATAAGTTAAACTTGCGAATAATTAAAAGTTTTAAAATGCTATGGGTGAATGAAGGCACCATGGTATATGTTATGGGCCATTTCAAGCCTAATCTCTTCACGGGCTAGCCATTACTAAAGTGGTGTAAATTCTTTTAAGAAGCGACCCTTATTAAACTTATTTGCCACTAAGGCCCAATATTTCTTTAAATATCAACGTGATTAACTGAGTTAACTACGTCACATGTTCTCAAATTACAACTCTCATTTTAAATTGGTACTCAAATTTTTAAATATTTTAATTTTAACTCTTAAATATGTCTCTCTTTCTAGATTAGCCCTCACATTTTTGTACATTTCAATTTCATCCTCAAACTATGACATTCATTCTAAATCGATCCCCAAACTTTTATTTCTTCCAATTTCATCTCCAAATTCATCTAAATGTGTAATTAGTTTCAACAATAGTTTAACATAATTTTATTTTTTTCAAACATACAATAATATAGTTGGGCTACCGATTTTATTTACAAGGGAAGTGATTAGCATATATTGATAATTTTGGAAAAAAATTAAAATATTCAAAATCTTGGGGACCAATTCAAATCGATGGTTATTGTTTGGGGATAAAATTGAAATACTAAAAAAATATGAGGAATAATTTAAAAGAAAGTCATAATTTAGAGATAAAATTAAAATATTCAAAAAATTGAGTATCAGTTTAGAATGAGAGTTATAATTTGAAGACGCGTGATACAATTAATTATGATTAATTAGTTAAAAAAGGATAATTAGCCATCAAAAAATTCTATTTAGTACCAAATCCTAATTCATTCCATTTTTATCAAATTTTAATATTGCTTTGTTTCGTTTAAAATAATTTTCAAAAAATAAGTTTAGAAAAATTTGTCAACAATAAAAAAGTTTCACACGTACACATTTAAATATCTTCCTATATCAAATATACAAAAAAAACATAATCTATTTTTTTCTTCAAAAATCACCTTTTAAAATTAATTTTTAATTAATCAAACCAATAATACACTAACAAAAAATATTACTTTAATAATAATCAACATTAAATTTCAACTTCAATCCGGGCAATTCCTCATTTACCCTTAATAAAAGAAATTATTGCACCTTATTAAACACTATTTACTTCTAAATAAATGTAATTAATCTGAATATAACAAATTAAAATCCCAAAATCCCAAAGCTTGTAAAGTAGGGGATTGGTTAACATGAATTAAGCCAAAGTTCTAGAAAGCTATCTACAATTTCAACTATAAAGGGTTCTTTTTAAAATCAAAAATAGTCAAACATATTAATTATTATACACTTATAGTCTTCCTCATCTATAGATAAAAGGAGAAAGTACTTTCCTATCTTTTGCAGACTAGTCTTCATCTTCATAACTTCATTCAATATCCCTTCCTTCCATGGGATTTCAATGTTTAATAATTTTGTATTCATAATCAAATATCAGTTAAATATATGAGAGTCAACATTATTTCTTCATTTGTAAAAATTAAAGTCAAACCTTTATTTAAAGGATATGAACTTCTTACCTGTATTGAAAATAATTATTAATTAGTTTAATGAGATGAAGTGTTAGATTTCTCAAGTAAAATTAGAAATATAGATTTTGATTTTATGAATAAAAAATTAAATTTAAATAATCATTAATATAATAAATTTATGTGATATCTTATTAAAATTAATCAATTAATGAATAAAAAACAATGATTATAAAAATTATAAATATTCTCTCTTTTCTTTTGGGTCAATCCTCAGTCCCAACAATAAACTAACAAAGCCGAACCCGTAACAAAGAAAGTTCCTAAACTATTTCAATTGTTCCCTTGTTTTGGGCAAACTTCATTCAAGCAAAAGACAAAGGACTCTATACAATTACAAACACATATTGTGTTTAGTCAAAGTCAAATTCCACATGTAATGACATGGCAAAATTTCACTGGCTAGTACATTTTATGTATGATAATATTTTGGCTTTAGTGTTTGGGTGTCCCAAATTTGAATAGAAATATGCAACTATGTAAGTAATGGATGAAAAAAATATAATAACAAATTTAATCTCAATACTTGTATCACTTTTTAATTTGACCCTTTTAGCTAAATTTGATTTACAACCTTTTTATATATATAAAAATGTAAAGTTTGATCTTATATTTTCAAACAAAAATTCTAATTAAAATGTTAAACTTGAAATATTGTTGGCATGACAATTTGCATGATAATTTCTATATATATATATATATATATATATAAAATTGTTAGTCAAGTTTGTTATTGGCATGATATTAAAATTAGCCCCCGATGTTCATCTAAATGGTCATTTTGGTCTATATTTCTTTTTGAGATAATTTTGGTCCCAACATTTCATTTTAACATAAAAAGACGCCTAATGTTTAACTTAATATTCAATTTGACCTTTATTATTTTTTTTGAGCACTTTATCCCCTCAATATTTCATTTTAGGTTAAAAATATCATATTTTGGAGTGTTGATCATTTGTTAACTAACGATTTCTATCAATGGAGATATTTTTATCTCAAAATAAAACGTTAGATAAAAGAATAATCCAAAAAATAGGAGTCAAAATAATAATTTAATAAACGTTGAAGGTTAATTCTAAAATTATGCATTTACTGATGGAGAATGAGGGTCTCACATTACATAAGCAATGATGCACTACAATAATAGAAGTGGGTCCCAAAACTCGGAGGGACGGGTCCCTTGGGGCATTATGGGACGGTCGACAAAAGCCGAATTATGTGTTTATTTATATTATTGTGAAACCGAGTCAAACAACATGAAACACGGTGTAATAGGTTAAAGAAAAAACATCAAACACCAATATTTTTTTTATGTGGTCGTGAATGGGGGGCGGTGCCCGTCGCCGTGGGTTCAACTTTGAACCTTTGTGCTTTTTGACTTCCTACTTCAACCTTACACTCAATTATATGGGATAAAATTCAATTTAATTACACAATAATTATCATTATTATATGAAATTTATTTCATCATGTAAATGAAACACTGTCGAGGTTTGAGATTTTTTGTCTCATGTTCGTAAATAATATGTGTATTTTCAATTAATTACCTCGAGTTAAATTAATTATTTAATTCAGCGTTTATAATTGATTAGTTGTAATGTATATTAAATATATTTACCGATACGATTTATTATTGTAATTTTAAAGAAAACTATTTTAAATATAAAACACCCTAAATTCAAATTTTACATGCAAATGACGCATAAACATGACCCTCTCCATAAAAAAATTAAGTGAAACTTGTTTTTTGGTTTTATATCTTTGAATTAACATGAGGCTTATTAAATTCATATTTTTAATTCAAACCTAACCCCATATTTACGGCCAACATTGTCGAAAATTAGATATCTACATTATCTCATCCTTACACAACATGCTAACCTTTCAAACTATATATTTAAAAATTACATTTGATTCGAACAACGCATAAAAATTAGGATAAATTATATCAAATATCACTAAAATTTAGGAGATGTATTATTTATATCATTCAAATTTTAATTACTCCGATTATAAATCTAACTTCTGGTTTGATTTTATTATACCATTGGGATTATTAAAATTTAAATAATGTGATGATATAGAGAAAATAATATATGTTTGGTATAACTATTAATGACTAAATCAACATCATTTTATACAATAAATTTTAAGAGTGTATTAATTTTGTCGCTAAACTTTTAAACAATTCATTTTTTCGATAGTCGTTGACAATGAATTACACATGCTACCAATCGCCTTTTGCTACAAGATCAGTATCAAAACTTTCACATTCCACTTGTCTTTCTTCTTATATAATTGGGTTTTCACAAAACTCACACAAAATTGACGAAATTAAACAAAAGAATCTATTTTTTTTGGGATCAAGAGCTTTCTTATATTTGAGGGGTTTGGGATGTTTGTTCGAAAATCCATTTATTGATCAATGTCGAGCGATAATTGATGGCCAATAATGATCATAAAATATAGTGTTAATAAGTGATACATTTAAAGTTTAATGGTCAAATTGATACATATATAAAATTTAATGCCTAAAATAACGTCGTTTTGGACATCAATAGTTGTGTCAAAACAACATCGTTTTGTCTAAATCATCACAGTCATACTGTTAAAATTTATCGATACAATACTATAATTAAAATAAAAAGTAAAATTTAATATATTTCAATAATATATAATATAAGTTACCTAAAAATTACTAATTACAATATCATAAATAGCTATTTTGAATTAATTGGCTACAATGACACAGTTAATTAATACATTAAAATAATCGCACGCTTGAGAAATATTTTCTTTTTAGAAAAAGGATAAGACCAATATTGAAAATGAAAGGGAAATAAAAAAGAAAAAGAAAAGAAGGCAGGTTCGATGCACCCGTCTAGGTTTTAGCTTCGGATTCAGGTTCGGCTGTGGACTTTATTTAGATAAGAACGACATCTCCCCTTCTCTGTTTCCATTCTTGTTCTTCCTCTCTGAGTCTCTCTGTGTCTCGAAATCCCTCACTCAAACAGGAAAAAGAAAAAAGAAAAACAGAGCATACTTTCTTTCCAATTAGTTCAAGCTGGCGATCGAAAATAATGAAACCACTGTCCGAGAAATCAAGCCCAAGAGCAGAAGAATTATGGTAATTTCACATTCTTAAAACGAATTCATTTTTCCTCGTTGGAATGGTTTTTAACGGCTTTGGTTTTCGTTTGATAGGGAGCCGGTGGGCCTGAGGAAGAAGACAACAGGTGGCCGCCATGGTTGAAACCTTTGTTGAGAGAACAATTCTTTGTTCAATGCAAGCACCATGTTGATTTTCACAAGAGTGAATGCAATATGTTCTGCTTAGATTGCATGAACGGCGCCCTCTGCTCTCTCTGCTTAGCTCATCACAAGGATCATCGTTATATTCAGGTTCGGTAATCTCTCTTAAAATTTCTGGGATTTCCCCCCCTCATCTTTTCACACATTTTCTCAGCACCCAAACAGGTAATTGACTTGAATTTTTCGACAGATAAGGCGATCTTCGTACCACGATGTAATAAGAGTATCTGAGATACAGAAGTATCTAGACATATCTGGAGTTCAAACATATATTATCAACAGTGCCAAGATTGTTTTCTTGAACGAGAGGCCGCAACCGAGGCTCGGAAAAGGCGTGACCAACACTTGCGAGGTCTGTGATCGTAGCCTTGTGGACTCCTTCCGGTTCTGTTCTCTCGGTTGCAAGGTACAATTCCCCTGTTTCTACTATTCTAAGTTAAATTTTCTCGGGTTTTGTTTGGTAGCCGAGAAACTGTAGGATAAATGAAGATCATAATTTGAACGAGTTTTTCTGTTAATTATGTGCGAGTGCAGATAGTTGGAACATCAAATAGTTCCCGTAAGAAGAAGAGGCCGTTGCACATGGGCATGGCATTAGACTCTGAGGATTCATACAGCAGCGGTAGCAGCGGCCATGGAAAGCTAAACAACAAAGCGCGGAGCTTTAGTCCGTCGACACCGCCTCCGACTTCGGTTAATTATCGGACTGTGAAACGAAGAAAGGGGATTCCCCACAGAGCTCCGATGGGAGGACTAATCGTAGAATTTTAGGCAAACCCATAAAGATAAATGTTCACTATTAGTCATAGTTCAGTTAGTATTAATGCTGTTATAACAATATCAAGGGTATATGTTTTAACACGTTATAGCGTGTAATATTTAGTTAATGTCGGATTTTTGGGGGAAAAACCGACATCGACACACTATATATACTATTGTGTACATTACATGATATATGTATAGGAGCAGCAAAACATAGAAGTGAAAAATGATAATAATAAGCTATTTGGAATGCTTAGTTTTTAATATAAACTAGGGTTTGTTTTCTGGTTTTAGGGCAAGACCAGAAGCAGTTGAAACACAAGGAAAAAAAATAACATCTAGTCCTCTCCAAGGGGATGTTTGTATTTTTGCCTATATATGAATTTTGTATCCAAACATAAAAAGTCCGTGTATAATTTTAGTTTATTTTATCTATTATCTAAATGTTATTAAGAATAAAGTCAAATAAGACTTTAAAACAATTATTCAATTTATTATTGAAATCAGTGATTAAAATCGAATAAAATTGAAATGAAAATGATAATTTTAATAGTTAACCTAAAATTTATTAACAGTTATAAAGTAACTTCACTAAGACACACAAAATGAACAAACTGTGATATAATTTTTGCACACTTAATTTGCGTTTGAATGCAATAAAATACACACGAAATTGGGTGTTTCGATAAGTGATTAGGGAGATGGACCCACCATTGATCAAGTTGTCTAAGCCATGATGTCATTGAATTTAATAATCCTTTTCTAATATTTTAATATGATGCTTAATGGCTAGCCGATATGCATCCATAATTCTTATCATGCGCACACTATGATGATGGTGATTTTTCTAGGATAAATTATATGTTTAGTATCTTAACTATTATTTTTATTCTATTTTAGCATCTTTTTTTCTTAAAACATACTTTTAGTTTAGTTTTCATTTTAGTATACGTCGTTAAAAACTTAATAGAATTGTTGATATGGTGTTTTTTCTATTTTTTTTAGTGATGATGTGATATTATCTTATGATGGCATGTTAACATCAACGTTAAGTTGCAACGACGAGATATTAAAATAAAACTTAAACTAAATATTAAATATGATTTTTGAAGAAAAAAGTTTTAGTGTCAAATGAAACAAACGTAATAATTTAGATACTAAATTTGTAATTTACCTTTTCTTTATTCTTTTGGTGTCTCCCAATCGTGGGCCCTTTAGCACCGTATCACATCGATTGGTTTATTAAATTAAAATTTCTTGCGTATTAGCTTACCTAAATGTAACCTAATTTTCTCAATATTATATATCCTCTACAATGATGTCATTAGTGATTAATGGCTTTGTTAGTGTACAACTAAATATTTGTAGGGACGGAAAGTCGGAAAATGGATCAAAGGTAGGATTTAATAGCATTACATTTTCTAACTTTAAAGTTAACATATAAGTAGGAATAATTAAAATACTTCAATTTTATGAGTCTTGATCTCACTCTATCTTATAGCTTTTAAAATATACAAATTCAAGATGAATTTCATGAAAGAGAAATCGAGATAAGGCATAAACAGATTTAGGATAAAAAAATTTGGTTTCAATCTGATTGAATATTTATTATAATAGTCTCTATATGTATTTAGAAGTATAAATGAATCGAACTTGAACGAACAAAGTTATATTTGTGTTTGTTTGTTTGTTTATTTTTGAAGATGTTCATATTTAGTTCATGTTCGTTTAAATTTTTAATATTGTGTTTGTGTTTGTTTATTTAGTTTTGAAGTTGTTCATGTTCATTTATTTAGAGCGTGTTCCTTTGGTGTTCATGAACATGTTCGTTTATATGTTCAATTTTTTGTTTTACCCTTTCATCTCTATAAGCTAAAGAAAATGGTAAAATAACGCCATTAGTACTTAAATTCCTTAAAATCCACAATTTAAATTTCAACTTTTACCATGTGTTCAATTTATTCCCTACCTTCACCAATATTTCAAATGTAAAAAAAAAGGAAAAAGAGAACCGGGTAAATGAGTTTGTTCATAAACAAAAATGAACGAGTCGATAAACGAGCTTGTTTGTTAACATAAACGAATCGAATACACCTTTGTTCGTGCTTGTTTGTTTATTAAATTAACATAAAAAATTTGTTCATACTCGTTTATTTAGTTTAACAAACGAACATAAACGAATGCTATATAAATAGTTCATCGAACGCTATGTTCATATGAAATCTTACATATATTTAGAGATACTTATTATAATATATATATTTAAGTGTCTTTCTATTTTGTCTAATAACATGTAGGAAAGAAGCATGCATTTTGAGTTGGGCCGAATGAATTTTTATTTAAAATTCTAGACGAGTGAAACATCAACAAATATGAAACAAGAAAAGCCCAAAGCCACTTTCAATCCGATTTTGTGTGCGTTGAAACGTGGAAGCCCAGATCTTCACTCGCTCCTCTAGATCTTGTCAAGAAAACAAAGTTGAAACCTTTGCTTTGCAGCGAACCTGAAACTCAGAAAAACAATGGCAGCTGTTGAAGCAGTAGCAGCACTTTCCTTTTCATGTTTCCCTTCTTCCTCTAAGTCCCTCTTATATGCCAAACCCACAGCGCTTTCTTCTTTAACTTTCAACATTTCCAAGCCCACGCATTGGCTTTCTCGCAATATCTCCATTTCTCCGTTAATCAGCTCCCAAAAGAAGCTAGGTTGTATTCACAGCTCTACACTGCAAGAGGTGGGTTTAGAAGCTGAAACAGATAAAACACAGAAAGGAAATTTGAGGAAAAAGCTTTTTGTGTTAAATTTGCCTTGGCCTTATACTGTTGCTGATATCAAAGATCTCTTTGGCCGATGTGGGAATGTTACAGATGTTGAGGTTATTTCCTTCTCTAATACTATTGGTTTCTCTTTCTGTCAATGAAAAGAAAATAACTTTATGTCTTGTTTTTTCAGATTATAAAGCAAAAAGATGGGAGAAATAGGAACTTTGCATTTGTAACAATGGCTTCTGGTGAAGAATCTCAGGCTGCTGTTGATAAACTCGATTCTAATGTAAGTTTTGTTTTCAAAATTTATTTACCTTCTTGTTTGGTTTGGTTGAATTAAGGTCTGCCATATATTCTATGAAATCTTAGCAATTTGGTCCTTTTACTTGCATGTAAATCCATTTGCACATTTTCGATGTTAGATTGGACTAAATGAAATCTTTGTGAGGTGGATATATGAATGATTATCAGTTGTTAGATATTTGATGATGTCCTTGGAATTAACTAGGTCCTGTGTTGGATTGCTCATTGTTGGTTTGGAAGGTGAGGGTTACCCTCAATTTTACATGAAATGCGGCTTGGTTTGGTATAAGGAATGAAAACTAGAACGCAATAAGCTACTTCTATAAAACTTAGTTCGACAAGCCTGGTCTTTTCCGGTTCATTTAGTATGAACCACATTCAAAAGTTTTTGAGTTGTTTGTTTTACTCGATAATTTTATTATAAACTGTATGCTAATGGTTCGTTAGTTCGACTAAATCGGATCACTAGCATTCCCTGATTCAGATTATGCATGCCAACTTGAAAGTCGCTAGGGAGATGACAATTTCAGGTAACAAAGGTTACCCTTCTTGAATGAGTTCATGATGGAGCAGAAGCTGAAATATCAAAAAAATGATGAATACATTATCATCAAGAATAAAATAAGCGACTTGCTTTCTGATAAATGTATCTCATTTTACATATGTTAAGTATGATTAATGGTGCTGGAAGTGTCGGGGAGAATTATTAGAGTAGAGTTTGCAAGGAGATTCAAGAAACCTGCACCACCTTCTCCACAGCCAATTGTTCCTTCTCGTGAGACACGTCATAAGCTTTATGTATCGAATCTTGCTTGGAAAGTTAGGTCAAGTCACCTCTGAGAAATTTTCTCTGCCTTTAACCCAGTTTCAGCTAGGGTTGTTTTTGCTACCCCTACAGGACAGTCTTCTGGTTATGGCTTCGTTTCCTTTGCCACAAAGGAGGAAGCTGAGGCCGCACTTTCTACCCTAAACGAAAAGGTAACCGAGTTTAAATCCATCTTTTTCACACTTTGCATCGCTTCACACTATTTTCTGCTCTTTTTTGGAAAGAACTATCATAAACTATAATTTTGGGTAATGCATTGATTTCAAGGCTTATGAAGGTGCATGATTTGAGTATAACTCTTGCATGATGAAATTTTCTTGGACATAAGTTTGATGTTCCTCTAAATGCAACTATTGCATTGTTGTTGATGAATAATTTCTCTCCGTAAGTTTCTTTATATCAGCTTTTTTGTAATCTTTGTTGAAACGAAATGGATAAAACAAAGTCATCAGTCTTCTTTAATTATCAGGAATTGATGGATCGGCCGATACGTTTAAAATTCAGTGAAAGAAAAGATGATGAGTCCGGAGGTGAAATGAAAGAGGAAAAGGGGGAGGCTGATGGCCAAAATGAAGTCTTAGAATCTTCACTTGGACCACATCTTTCAGAACAGTGTACATATGAGACTCGAGTCAGAAAGTTTTGTCACATGCCTATACAAGTGGCCTTTCAAAATGGTCAAATAAAGGCCAAACCTTTTTGAATATGCTAATATCAGAATATATAAATATTCAACCTATATTCGTATTCGACATTCACTAGGAATTCATTATAGGTGGTGGAACATGATCGTGTTGAATATAGGCATGTTTATTCTGATTGGATAATTATTATCTTATTATTAGGATCACTAATTCTTGTTATATTACATATTCATTGGAATCGTCTAAATATATGTCTTATACTTTGTCTAAATGGGTCTTTGGAATGTGCACAAAAAAAATCATTAAAGTTAATAGGTCACCGAGGGATTAGAGCATTGGAGATGGAAACCACTGAAAAAAAGAAGAAATGAAAAGAAGAGAAGTAACAACTAAGATGTTTGGTTAGCGAGAAAGTGGTTTCTTGGTCGTAACCCTTCCACAATGGTGCTATATCAACTTCCCTCTTGCTCCGATTGAGTTCCCCCGATGATTAGAGGTGCACAAAAATTCCGAATATCCGATTTTGCCTAAAAAATATTCGAAACCGGATTTTGGAAAAATCGGTTTTTTTTTAAACCGGATCGAATATTTAAAAACCGGATAGTATAACCGGTTTGGGGAAAAATTGAACGACCGGTTTTTTTACCGGATAAAAAACCGGTTTTTTATCCGAAAAAAATCCGGTTTTTTTTAAAAAAACTGGATTTTTATCCGAAAATTTTTGCAAACCGAAACCGGTTACACCATCCGGCCCTCCAAACTGGTTAGGATTCGATCCAGTTTTTTTAAAATCCGGTTTTTGGGTTAGGGGAAAAAACCGGATCGGATTGAAATCCGGCTTCTGTGCATCTCTACCGATGATGATTCTGGTCGTTATTTATCCCCTCTAATGATCACGATTGTTGGCGATCTAGCATGTGCTTTTCTTCTAGTAAGTTACTCTAGGATACTATATAAATATTGTGGGAAGAACGTGAACTCAACTGGAAGAAGAGAGAATTGTAGTAGTCGTGGTGATATGTTGGATGACAAGCACAACCTGTCTACACTTGAGCCACGGCAGGCTACGACTACCAGTTTGGATGAGGCTCTCATCAACTCCATTATGGTTAGCAAATACAGCAAGGGTGATGACTTGGTCGAAGGAACGGATTGTTCTGTTTGCCTTAGTGAGTTCCAAGAAGATGTGAGCTTAATGTCAACACACATTTTTCGTCCTACTAGGATTCAAACTCTCAAAAATAGGATAGAATTCTGCTAGGATCCAACTCCTAAAAATAGGATAGAATTTTTCTATGTTTTAAACTCCTAAAGATAGGATCCACAAGCACTATAAATAGTCATTGTAGCTCACTATTGTAACACACGATTGGCATACGAAATTACCAGAAAAAAATACGAGCAAATAGATTGTTTTGAAGCTATTGTAAACAATTCAGGAGCAATAAAAGGTGAAAGCTTTTACCTTTCACATTCTTTTCTTCACTTGCATGTGTTGTTATTCGTCTTTGTGCTTGAAAAAAAATAGTTTTGGCCGAGGAAAAGGGGTTGTCGTTCGAAACTTTTCTTTTAGATCTACACAACCCCGAGGCCGTTTTGGAAAAAATACTAGGATATTTAAAACGAGGGAAGGAAAGGCTTTTAAAAATCAATTTTTTTTTGAGGTTTGCCGCAGATGAACGGTCCCTTATGTATTATTTTCATATTTTTATTTATTTCTTTTTGATAATTCGTATTATTAAGTATATATATATATATATTAATTATTTTTATTCTAATATTATTTTAATGTTTTTTAAAGTTATTATATATATATTTATAACTATTATATTATTATTATTTTACTATTAACGTATAAATATATTTTTCTCTTTTGCTACTATTATTATCATTATATGTATATTTTTTTATTGTATTTTATTTTTATTTTTACTTTTTTTAAACATATGCATATATATACATTTAATTATATTTTATATTTTATACTTCTTTTTTTTTTTTGTTTTCATGTATATTATATTACATTATTATTTTACTTTATTAAATTATTTTTTTGTTATAATATTTATTATATATATATATTATATCATAATGTTTTTTTATTTATTCATTCTTATTATATTATAGGGATACACCACACTCATTTATTAACTACGGTCCCATCCCTTATCGTCTTTTTCCTTCCCGACAGTTATACTTCACCAAACCTTGACTTTTTTTTTTTACTTTTTTGGTGTGATTGCGTTTTTTATTTTACTACTTATTATCATTATTATTATTTTGCACTTAATAATTATATGTTTTTATTCATCTTTTAGTTTTTCATCATTTTTTTTTTATTTTTTTTCCTTCTATTTTCTTTATTTCATTTACTCTTATTTCCTTTTCCTTTAACGTGTTTCTCGACTTTTTAAGGGTACTCTTTCAAATTGATCGGAGGTAAGTAATTTTGGATCATATGTTACCTTTAAATTTTAACTTTCGATTTTCTTAATTAAAAACAACTGGAAATTACGTAGTACCGAAAGGGCGGTTCAAGGGTGCTAATCCTTCCTTGACCGTAACCGACTCCCGAATCCGACATATCTTTGGTAAGACGCAGATCAGGTAAGATATAAGGTATCCGATTAACCTATTTATTTTTTTAAATAAATAATCGGGTGGCGACTCCAATCACATTTTTCAAGTCGAAGCCCAATTCCGGGGCCCAACCGAAAGACGGTTACGACAGCTTGGCGACTCTGCTGGGGACACAGGTAAGTGAGTCAGGCTAAGGTAATTTCCAGTTGTCTTTTTAATGAAAAGGGTAAGTTTAAATTTTAAGGTAACATTTCGATCCTTATTACTTACTTTTGATTATATTTTCGAGTAATTAGTTGTACTAACCGTTTTCTCAATGATTTCAGCCCTTAAAGTCTTTTTTCATCTAAGGCTCTAAACCCGAGCTCCGAACCCGTTTTAAGTGGGGGTGAAAGCAACGCATTCGTGTGAATTTATTCACCGCATATGCCTAGCAAGTAGCCTTCGGGATTCATATACCTTATGTCTTCGTGTGAATTTATTCTCCGCATAGACATAAGGGAATGTGTCCTCTCGAGTTTAACTTAGTCCACACAAACCTGTGATGGGGTTTAGGACTAAGGGTCTGGCAAGCCCAAAGGGGCACCAGCAAGGAGAACTCGGGTACCGTTTTTTTAGAACATAAACCGGGAGACTATGGAGAATTAGAGCCCACCCCAAAACCTCACTTCAAACCCTAGGCTGCTTTATTTCATGCTTTACTTTCTGCTCAAAGCATGCGAACTAGACAAATATGCGGTTAGGATTTGTTTGAAATTAGCATGCGGGATAGAGATCATGTCCGGGTAGGAATAATAAGCATGTGGGGTAGGTATCATGTGGGGTAGGACTTTCATTTTTATGATCATTTTGATTATTTTTCACCTCACTAACTCTTTTCATCTTTATTTATTTTATTTTCATCACTTGCATCATTAAAAAGAGGTCATTGATCCACTAAAACGTGTTTGTTAAAACTCGAATAATCTGAATCCATGGACAAAGGTGTTGTAATACAAGAGATGAAAATACAGAGGATAGTCTACAAGGCGACTATGTGTCACATTCAATCCAGAAGACGTGGTGCCCACAATTGAATAGTATATCACTCTGCTGCATTATAAAAGACTCAAAATGAACCGGGTCTACATCAAGCACAATGAAAGCTTATCTTTGAAGAACTGACTGGCAGAGGTTGCAGGGGCAAGATGAAGGTTATGTATCTCAGAAGTCCCTTTGAACACAACAATGGCAAAATGATAGCTGAAATTGGAGACCATTGCCGGCGAATTCAAGAAACAGATTAATGAACTTCACATAGTTCCTATCAATTAAGGGCTCCAATGACGAATTCGTTGGGAACAGGCTCAACAAAAGTAAATGCTCGAGATGCGATCATTCAAGACTTCTTGGACCAGTACAAAAAACAACTCAACATTTTCACGGTTCATCCAGAGAGGCCGGAGCGGTTCGACAGGTTATTCAACCGGTGAAAGACGAAAGCAGAAGACTAGTCACATGTCAAAGCTGTCAGGATATTTTTTTTCTCTTAAAAGATAAAACATTTTTGTCCCCAATAAGGATTATTCATAATAACAGTCACATTTCTTGGATCAATGCCTCGAACATTTCATGCATTCTTGCATTTTTGCATATTCATCTACATTTTTAAGCATTTTCATAAACATGAAATTAAATCACGGAGGATTCGATGAAGTGGTCTTAACCACATTACACCACATGGAAGCCAGATTTTAACAATTAAAGAAAAACTGAAATCAGTTCAGGGGGAGCTGGATCAGCTGATTGTAGGACTAAGCCTGCCAGGATGATCTGAGAAAAGAGTACCCATCTCCTAAGGGCTACAATGTTGAAATTGTTGCCACATAAGGATTCCCAAACATTCTTCTGAAAACTGTAAGGCGCTTGCCGAAGAAGGGGGCATGGCATATACCATTTGCACTTAGAGGATTATTTTGTTTTAACACTTATTTTAAACGTTTGAATTCATGTTACTTTCTAAGGTGGAGCAATTGAACAAATTTTAATCTTTAGTTCTTTGAATATTAAATGAATTAAGGATTCTTTTAATTCTTCAAGAATTATAGATTTTTGACATATGACAAGATTAGACCTTTCTTACCCTGTCTCAAACCCTAGAATAAAACACCTTGATTCTTTACCCAAAATAACTCATGGTCATTATCAAAAAACCAAATTTTGACATTACCTCCATTTGAAATTCTTGAACATTACCTTTATCTTTTTGATACACCCACACCTTTCTTTGAGTGAATAAGATCACACAACTGTCTTTTTAGACTCAAAATTAACCTTTTTTACCATTAAAACCCAAGGCATTGAGTTGTTCATTTGAACATGAGCATTCTTCCAAGATACAGTTTGGGGCATCTCGCCAGGAGCCTGAACATTGAGACATGTTGAGCAAGGAGCAGAAAAAATAATTCATTCGAAATAATTCTATCATGCATTAACTACACTGTTTTCATGTGAATAGAATTAATCCTGAAAATCTATCCCCCTGGGGATACCTCTTCTGTGAAGACTTATATGTATGAAATGATGAACGGCTTTATTTCTTTATCCCTTCACAACAGGAGAAAATATATATCCCTTGCGTCCCCTTTTGAGCCTATAGTATTATTTTTTCTTCTGATTCAACCCTAACCAAGGATCACCCTCCACACTAGGGGGCAAGGTGGAGAAAATCTGCTCACATGAGTGAAGACATTGATTCAGATGAGATACCGAAAGGTGAACCAAATGCCAAGTGCGATGATTCAATTAGAACAAAAAGGGCAAAAAGAAAAAAGAAAAGAAGCAAAAAAGGAAAAAACAAGAACAAAAAAGAAAGAACAAAAATAAAAAAGGGAACAAAAAGCACATGCAAAAATTCCCTAAAGACAAATGGTGCATCAAGCTTCAATGAGATTGATCAAGCACAATCATTCCTGAATCACTGAATCCCTTCACTCGAAGATCATAGAGCATCAAGAGAAAGAGACATTTTGAGCAAGACAAGATCGATGGCATCAGAATGAATTGATCCTTGGTTCAATACCCTGAAACACTTGTTTGGGCCTATTTATCCTTTTCTTTCATAACCACGAACCCTGGCCTACATTACGTGCCTTAAAAGTCCCTTCTAATCATACATGGATTTCTAAACAGAAGAGACTATCTTCAGATTTCATCCCGCCCATCAGGATTAATCTTTGTTTGTAAAAAAATAATGTAATTAATGTATGGTAGAGAAAAATAACAAAGGGGGATTCAAGACGTAAATCCTGAATAACGTCTTGAAACCAAATGAGGATTCGAGTTGAAAACCTGAGAAGGCGGCTCGAATATAAAAATTTTGCAACTGAGGCGATCACACAAATTCCTTGATAAGGCATCGCACAATCCAAGTGTGACAACGAAGGTTGGGAGTCAGAGAACACTTCCAGTAGAGAAGCATGCAAGCTACCCCATCAATCCTTTGAGCATCAAATACCAAACCTTTGAGCATCAAATGCCAAACCTTTGACCAAACACAATAACCTGAGACTTTTTATCCTTTCCTTACTTGACTATCTCCCAAAGATAGCTTGGATCTTGGCAGTTGTCAAATAACTATAATTTATTGAAGGATTAACATTATAATTAATTCTTTGATATCCGATGAACTCTAGTTTTATGATTCGTCTCAATTGTAAAACCGTGATAGGGGCAATATTTTTAAAACTTGAGATTAAACATTTTTTGAAACTCTTTTAATTGATATTTTCATGACTTTGAAAATAAAAGAGAAAGAAAAACATTTTTTTTCAAACAAGACAGTCTCTCTAGAGTGGATCTTGGTAAATGACATGTGACTCTCAAACACAAAGCTCATGCTTAGAATCAATGATGAAGCAAGAAATGAGGAACATTTGGGGTATCTTTGAAGATTCAACATCAAATATTGGGGCATTTTTGGATATTGAGGCATCTTTGGGGATTCAACATCCTAATGCGAATTATCAGACCTTTTTCAGGAGATAAAATATAACCAATTCATGTTACATGCATCTTATGCATACATTTTAGAGCGACATATCTATCATTTTCTTTCCACGTACATAATTTTTACAGCTTTAGAGTCAAGTTCGACTTCAAGACGAAGGATACTCGATTCAAAAGCACCTTTACAGATTGATGTCGGTTGCTTAGCTCAGCAGCAAGAAGCTACACTTCAACCAACTCGACAGATAGAAAGATCGACATTCATTTTCAGATTCGACATTTCCAATATAAATTCTGTCTCGCTTGAGACAGTCTCATTTAATGCAGATGATTATCTCACTTGAGATTGTTTTTCTTATAACAGACTTTGTCTCACTTAAGACTGTTTTACTCGAAAGAATATTTATTTCCCTCAAGATTGTTTTTCTTAAAACAAGATTTTATCTCGCTTGAGATAGTTTCCCTCGAAACAGAAAGTTTTGTCTCACTTGAGACAGTTTCTCTTTAAACATAAACATTGAAAACATTTCCCTTGAAATGAATTTTGTCTCTCTTGAGATAGTTTCCCTTGAAACAAAATTTTGTCTCCCTTGAGACAGTTTCTCTTGAAACATAAACATTGAAAACATTTCCCTTGAAATGAATTTTGTCTCTCTTGAGATAGTTTCCCTTGAAACAAATTTTGTCTCCTTTGAGACAGTTTCTATTGAAACATAAACTTTGAAAACAGTTTCCCTTGAAACAAAATCTTTGAATATGTTTTACATTAAACAAATTTCGTCTCTTTTGAGACAGTTTCTCTTGAAACAAATTTTGTCTCTCTTAAGACATGTTTTTCTTAAAACAAAATTTTGTCTCCCTTGAGACAGTTTCTCTTGAAACATCAATCCTTGAATATGTTTTTTTGTGTCACCCTTGATACAGTTTCTCTTGAAACACAAAAAGAAACCTTTGAAATTGTTTCTCTTGAAACACAAAAAACCTTTGAAAATGTTTCTCTTGAAACACAAAACCTTTGAGATTGTTTCCCTTGAAATAAATTTCGTCTCCCTTGAGACAGTTTCTCTTGAAACACAAAATCTTTGAGTTTATTTCCCTTGAAACAAATTTTGTCTCCTTTGAGACAGTTTCTATGGAAACATTTCCCTTGAAATGAATTTTGTCTCTCTTGAGATAGTTTCCCTTGAAACAAAATTTTGTCTCCCTTGAGATAGTTTCTCCTGAAACATAAACATTGAAAACATTTCCCTTGAAATGAATTTCGTCTCTCTTGAGATAATTTCCCTTGAAACAAATTTTGTCTCCCATGAGACAGTTTCTCTTGAAACACAAAGTATTTGAATTTATCTCCCTTAAAACAAAATTTCGTTTATCATGAAACAACAGATATCTTTGAAATCATTTCCCTTGAAACGAATTATGTCGCTTTTGAGGCAATTTCTCTTTAAGCATCATCTTTGAATATGTTTTCCTTGGAACTAATTTCATCTCCCCGTGAGACAATTTCTTTTGGAACTAAGTTTTGTCTCTCTTGAGACAGTTTTTCTTAAAACAAAATTTTGTCTCCCTTAAGACCGTTTCCCTTGAAGCAACAAATATCTTTGAGATCGTTTCCCTTGAAACTAGTTCTGTCTCTTTTGAGACAATTTCTCTTGAAGCATCATCTGAATCGTTACACTCATCTCAGGCACATATTTGGGATAGCATTTCTCAAATCAAAAATAGAATATGCACATCAGATTTGAACATTTGAAGAATTTGAGACCAGGATCAGAACTTGAAGATTCCAGAGCCAAGATTCCAGAAAAACAACCGGAGATCGAGATTTCTCTCCTGAGCCCAAAAATAACATATGTTGCATATGCATTTTAGGCATACCTAAGAGCATTGCATCCATCTCATCACATATATGCATAACTTTTTCAGGTTTTAGCTAGAGTCAAGTTCAACTTCACAACGAAGGGACGGCTGGTTGCCAACAATAATTTCCCAATTTCGGAACCGATTTCAACTCCACGACGGAGGATATCATGCTACCCGAGACAACACAAGTTCAACTTCACAACGAAGGGACGGTTGGTTGTCAACGAACAACTTCCCAATTCCAGAACCGATTTCAACTCCACGACGGAGGATATCGTGCTACCCGAGAAAACACAAGTCCAACTTCACAACGAAGGGACGACTGGTTGTCAATGAACAACTTTTCAGTTTCATCCGCGATTTCAACTCCACGATGGAGGATATCGAGCCACTCGAGACAACACAAGTTCAACTTCACAATGAAGGGACAGCTGGTTGTTAACAAACATTTTTCAAATTTCAGAGCCAATTTCAATTTCACAGCGAAGGATATTGGACTCGAGACAACACAAGTTCAACTTCACAATGAAGTGACGGCTGATTGTCAACAAGATTTCGTTCAGAGTCAATTTCAACTTCACAGCGAAGGATATTAGACTCGAGACATCACAAGCTCAACTTCACAGCGAAGGGGCGGCTGACTTTCAACAAACAATTTCCCGGTTCCAGAACCAATTTCAACTTCACAGGGGAGGATATTGGACTCGGAACAATATTTGGATTTCAACTTCATGGCGAAGGATATCCAATTCTCAGGCTCAACTTCACGACGAAGGGGCCCTGTACGATTCCAATTTCACAAACAGATTGACCCAACTTCACGACGAATGAGTCATCTGTAACGCATCAACACTGAAGTCTTCAGGTCAAGTTTCACCTTCACGATGAAGTATCTTGATCCAGAAGACGATTCAAAGGACACTCGCCAAAAGCTTTGAGTTCGATTCCAACTTCACGACGAATGATATAGTGCTCAGAAGCTTCCAGATGAACTCGACTTCACGACGGAGGAGTCATCCGTAACTCAATTCGACAGGGAGTTATTGAAACATCAGAGTCAATTTTCAACTCCACCGAACGAAAAGTGTGTCTTTCAATCTTTGCCCTATCCCCGTTACACGACTATGAGCAAAGAGGGGCAGCTGTCAACACACATTTTTCGTCCTACTAGGATTCAAACTCTCAAAAATAGGATAGAATTCTGCTAGGATCCAACTCCTAAAAATAGGATAGAATTTTTCTATGTTTTAAACTCCTAAAGATAGGATCCACAAGCACTATAAATAGTCATTGTAGCTCACTATTGTAACACACGATTGGCATACGAAATTACCAGAAAAAAATACGAGCAAATAGATTGTTTTGAAGCTATTGTAAACAATTCAGGAGCAATAAAAGGTGAAAGCTTTTACCTTTCGCATTCTTTTCTTCACTTGCATGTGTTGTTATTCGTCTTTGTGCTTGAAAAAAAATAGTTTTGGCCGAGGAAAAGGGGTTGTCGTTCGAAACTTTTCTTTTAGATCTACACAACCCCGAGGCCGTTTTGGAAAAAATACTAGGATATTTAAAACGAGGGAAGGAAAGGCTTTTAAAAATCAATTTTTTTTTGAGGTTTGCCGCAGATGAACGGTCCCTTATGTATTATTTTCATATTTTTATTTATTTCTTTTTTATAATTCGTATTATAAGTATATATATATATTAATTATTTATTCTAATATTATTTTAATGTTTTTTAAAGTTATTATATATATATTTATAACTATTATATTTATTATTATTTTACTATTAACGTATATAATATATTTTTCTCTTTTGCTACTATTATTATCATTATATGTATTTTTTATTGTATTTTATTTTTATTTTTACTTTTTTTAAACATATGCATATATATACATTTAATTATATTTTTATATTTTATACTTCTTTATTTTTTTTGTTTTCATGTATTTATATTATATTACATTATTATTTTACTTTATTAAATTATTTTTTTGTTATAATATTTATTATATATATATATTATATCATAATGTTTTTTTGTTTATTCATTCTTACTATATTATAGGGATACACCACACTCATTTATTAACTACGGTCCCATCCCTTATCGTCTTTTTCCTTCCCGACAGTTATACTTCACCAAACCTTGACTTTTTTTTTTACTTTTTTGGTGTGATTGCGTTTTTTATTTTACTACTTATTATCATTATTATTATTTTGCACTTAATAATTATATGTTTTTATTCATCTTTTAGTTTTTCATCATTTTTTTTATTTTTTTTCCTTCTATTTTCTTTATTTCATTTACTCTTATTTCCTTTTCCTTTAACGTGTTTCTCGACTTTTTAAGGGTACTCTTTCAAATTGATCGGAGGTAAGTAATTTTGGATCATATGTTACCTTTAAATTTTAACTTTCGATTTTCTTAATTAAAAACAACTGGAAATTACGTAGTACCGAAAGGGCGGTTCAAGGGTGCTAATCCTTCCTTGACCGTAACCGACTCCCGAATCCGACATATCTTTGGTAAGACGCAGATCAGGTAAGATATAAGGTATCCGATTAACCTATTTATTTTTTTAAATAAATAATCGGTGGCGACTCCAATCACATTTTTCAAGTCGAAGCCCAATTCCGGGGCCCAACCGAAAGACGGTTACGACACTTAAGGCTGTTGCCTAAAGGCAGCCATGCTTTCCATGTCCATTGCATTGATGCATGGCTTAGTTCTCATTCAAATTGCCCTTTGTGCCACACTAATATAATCTCCGTTAGCGCTTCACCGCTCCAATTGCCTCCTCTGGTGATTGAAACCCTTTCCGGCAATGAACTTCCACATGAAGAAAACATAGCCGTCCAAATGATATAAGCAATGCTCAAGGAAGAAACACCGTGATCGAGATGAGATCAATTTTCATGGACCATTTATGTCAAGCCCAAGTTTCGGTTGTCGATATTTTGCTCATGGACCAAGAGAATGAGTGTCGGTTCTCATCAGGTACTGCCAGATAACCATCGGAACAATCCACAGAAGCCGCCAAGCCTAGCAATAAAATGAGGGTCTTGCACTGCGTAATGAACCCTTTTTCAATGGAGATATCGGAGTGGTCAATTCTTTCTTGCTAGGCAAGTAAGAGTAAGGTCCCTTCTCTGTAAAGATAAACCTTTTTTGCATTTATATATATCTGTCACCAGAGATAGTTTAGTTTAGCTTAAGTGAGAACTGCAATCTTCTTATGAAATCAAGAGATATCTTGATGCTTTTTCCCCCCGAACAGTTGTTGCTTGCGTCCGCTCCGTTGATTAGATCATAACGAACATGCGTAATCTGTTTGCAATTCGCTTCCATGTTTGATATAGTATAGCATATGTCATAGTTTTTGTTTGCATATGTCGGACTCGATCCCGTGACCTAATACAGATAACAAAGCTTGCAACTTCATTCTTCATCTTGCACAACATAGAAAAGCGAAGTTGAAGCAATTATAAATGGAAGGCATTGATTTGAATTTCTATTGACTATACATGAGTAAACAAAAGAAAAAACAAAGTAAGTTGACTCAATCAAACATAGACTACCGGTTCCGGCTAAAGCTTAATTTTGATCTTTCTGGTTCAGGCTAAAAAACAATAAGAATTGGAAAAGGTTGTCACATTTTGGTTGCAGTAAACACTACGTAGATCTTCCTAAGATAATGTCAAAAATGAGGTTTTGTAAGAATAAAAGAAAATCCTATAAACTTAAAACTTTATCGTCTCCTCGACATGTCTGATGTTTCACGAAAACGTTGATTCTTGTACTCGGAGGGGCTGGCAAAATCGCCGAATGCGATACAGCTTCTCGCCATCTTGTGTCCCCTTACAATTTTTGTTTTGATATGTTCAGGCAATCTCAAAGTATATCTATCCTCTTCTCTAGTCCTAGATATGGAGTGGCCGGTTGAATTCGATCTCGAAAATTTGGGGATCCTATGATGCCGTTGTCTTGTATTTGAAGAAGTTGGTGCTTTGTCTTCGCCCCCACCAACTGTGTCGCTGATGTTATCTTCTCTAATGTCGATACAAAAACAATCTTGTAATGGACTTTGATTTGCTCCAATTTCATGCATGGAATTGCTACGAACAACAAATGGAGACTTGTCTAGTGACTGCCTTGGCTCGTCTAGTTCCCCACGACAAAACGGACAAGTCTTATGCGACTCGAGCCATAGATCAACACATTCTTTGTGGAAAACATGGCAACAAATCGTCAAAAGTCGAAGCATATCATCATCGTTGAACTCTCCTAAGCAAATAGCACATTCTAGACCGTATTTTTCACAACGAAACTCTTTGACGGTTGAATAATAGAATGTAGGGAAAGCTTCAATTAGTTCAGGGTCTAGACCGGTATTCATATCGGCACCTGCAGCAGCATCGACAGCACCAGGAGGATTCTGCTGTCGACTCCACATTCTAACAAGGCTTTGCAGGAAGCACCTGCAGAAGCATACCGTGAGAAAAGCAAAGGCGAACAAAACGAGCAAAACTACTGATATAATTATAGCCAATGGTGGGGCAGTGCTCGATGTGGAAGGTCCTTCGGCATGACTATGAAACGACGACATTGAATAAACAGGGTGTCGGTGGCCGGAGTGTAGATGATTCCGACCGAGTGTTTTTGCATTGGTGAGAGACAATGGGATTGGTTTCTTTTGTTTGTTGGTTGTGTAGAAGGAAGAGAAAAGCATGGCGACATTGCCAACGTGTTTTTGGAGCGTCAAAAAAGTGGAAGCTTAATTTGGAAAGTTAAAACCAAGCATTATATTTTTGGTTTATTGAGCGAGTCCTCGGTGAGAAGGATGTGGAGCTATCATTGGAAACCAATGTTTTTTGCTTCATCGTCCAGATATCGGAATCTTAGCCAGTACAAATCCCTTCTCCCGATCACGATAAACAAATGATAACTTCAACAAATCAACAAATCGGAATAATTTTCTTCCTGGTTTTTGTATTAGAAAAAAAGGGTATTTGATAACAAGGGCAGAGTCTACACCATGGATGGAGTATTGATTCATACATAAAAATTCTGCAGCTAAGAAATTGAAATGAGCAAAGAGAAAGGTTTCCCCGATGCGATACATGGGCGTACTGTCCTATAAATCTCTCAACTATTCACTCTCCCACAAAAAGGCTCATCTTTTCCGGGTTTTGTGTTGCTCTGTTTCGTCCCTGGGTGCTTAAATGAAGTGAGTTTGTTGAATGTCATCGTCTTTCCTGGGTTTGTGTTGCTTTGTTTACTCTCTTGGTGCTTAAACGAAGTGAGTTTACTGAATGTCGTCGATCCAGTCACCATATATAAGGCTGATTTTATCTGGACCTTTCCATTTCTGAAGTGTTCTTTGTCCAGGCCTTTGGAGTACGATTGATATCCTCTGTGAGTGATAAACATCAGAAAGTGGAAGTGGGGGAACCGACACAGCATCGGAAGGAGCTTTTGAGGGCATTCCTCCTCCCCCTTGCTTCGAGTCGGTAGGGGTAGCACAAGAAGAATCCTTTGTTTCTGCATCAGCGAGGCCACCTCTATATCGGTGTAATTCTGCAGTAACAAGAAATACATTCAAATATATCCCTAGCTAGCAGCAAAAGCATATATCCTCTGTAGTATTAGGAAACAACAAAAACATTAAGGGATCATAGAGTTTAAGAAAATTCGAAAGTAAACGTGAGATCCAGGGCGATACTGGAGTTACAAGCAATTTAATATGCAGTTTAAGTTCATTGTTCTCACTTAACAATATTTGCATACACAACAAGCAAACAAAATCGCAGCATACTCGTAGGAATTGAACAATCGAAAACCATAAAAACATTCCATAATCTATACGAAAAGAAACAGAAATAAAAATGGTGAAATTGGTTAAAGAATCAAGCAATGAACAATACCTGCAGCTCCATGAGCAAAATGGCATTTGTTTCCAAATGGACAGTATCCAGTAAGTTCCCACTTATTACAAATCCGTGTCTTCCAATTCGTCGGTTTCGTATTCGATCCATTCCCACCACCACCACCTCCGCCGGCGCTGCCACCGCCGCACCCTCCGGGCCCCAAGCTTATAGCTACACTCTCCCGATTCTTCGACTGCTCGTCATGCAAAAAGGTGCAACTATCACCATAAGGACACCCTTCCTCCGAGTAAAACTTCTTGCAATGCCTCCCTTTGTAAGACCTCTGAGTTTCTCCTGCGAAACTCGTAGACCCCAAACAAGGGATTTGGAATTCTTCCCTCGGCGGCTCCGAGGAAACCCCTTTCTCTTCTTCGTGAGCAGCCACGATTTCTTGCCAATTAGGCGGCGGCCGGCGGAGCTCCTCGGCGCTGTGAGCAAAGTTACAATTCGAGATGTAAGGGCAAGTGCCGGCCTTGAACTTGCAACAAAGCTTGGTCTTGAAGAACATTTTGCCCATGGCTCTGGACCTGGAACCGGAATTCAACTCCTGGGAATTTCGTGGTTTCTTGCTTGGTGGCTGCTCAGACAGGGATTGAGGTTGTCTTTGGTCGTAGCTGGAGTTTGAAGGTGTGTCGGCGGGGGTTTCTTGGCTGTACCAAGCACGGTAATCTTCTTCCGTTGCCCAAACCGAAGGATCACTCGAATTCGGGACCCAATTATCAGGTCCATTTGTCTGAATTACATGAACTACGTTTTCTCTACTGTAATCCATGTAGGATGAAAAAGGGGAATTTGCTGGGAACCCTAAATTAAGTAAGAACGATGAACCCAGAAGCTAAAATCATATGAAGTGGATGAACTTTTAAGTTAAAGAGTGACATTTCAGAGATTTGAGAAATGGGTATTTCAGCACACATCTAAATAAGCTAAATCTGAGCTAAAATTTTCAACTTTTTTGAAGGAATACAACAAAAGAATTAACAAAAGGTACAACACAACAGATCAAACAAAGATGGAAACAGAAAAAAAGAGAAAATTTTAGTTGAAAGATTTGGAGTTAGATCTACAAATCTAAAGTAAAAAAGAAAAACCCGGACATTTTCGAAAAAGGATAATGAAAGAGGAAATACGGTAGAACAAAGAGCAAATTTAGAGATGGATTGAGTTTGAAGAAGAACAAAGAGCAAAATTTTCGGAATCTTCAAAAAAAATCTGGAAGAAGATTGAAATTTTGGTGAAGTCGCTCACTCTACAAATTGGGAGAAGAGATATAGAGCTGCCAGTGCTAGCTAACGAAGCCATGCTTAAACTTGTCGCTTACCAATTCTTTTCTTCTTTCTTTTGTGTGTTGTTTTCGTCTTCTTCTTATCCTTCAAAGATATTTTCTCTCTCAAACAGTTAAAGAAAAGTGATTTTTTTTACTACTAAAGTTATCAAGTCAACCTAACTCTAATAAATTCATCAAGTTAAACTCCACTACCTATTATTTTAAATCATATTCATCATAAATAAATTTCACTAACCATTAATTAAAACCCTATTAAAAATCGATATTTCTCTCGAAATATCACCCTAACCCTATATATTTTTCTGTCAGACACCGTTTAAATTATATTTTTTGATTTAACACCCTTTGCAGGAAGTCACGCGTCTTATACTGTGTTTTATGTCACATGGTCGAAGGTGCGCCCCCGGGGGCACGTCTTACTAAATATGTAAAAACGCCAACATTTTAAATTGTACATACCCCGCACAACACGGTTTCAGGTTGTGAATTATATGGTGTTTTAATGAAGTGGGCAATGTGTATAGTAATTAAGTTTATTAGTATTTTAGTATCACAAGTTTATTTTTTATGATAATAAATTTTTTATAATTTTAAAAATTATAAATTTCATAAATTTTGAAAAAAATATTTTATTTTAAAATTAATTATTTAAAAATATAAAAAATATTAAAATAAACTTTTAATTACAATTAAAGGAATAAATGAATTATTATTCATTAATTTTTATTTTTTAAAAACAATTAATAATTTTTATTCATTTTTAATTAAATTATTTTGATTTTTGTATTAAAATTACACAATACTGTTGAAAACATTTTGATATTTCGATATAACAAATTAAGTTAAATGAATTTTAAGATTTTACAAATGATTTTCTAAGTATATTCGATTGAATCAATCGAATATCAAAATTATTACTCCAAGCCTTCAAGATCAATTTTAATCCTTACTAAAAGTGTAAAATTGTGATTTGTACTTAAACTATTTTTGAAACAATTTTCACAAAATATTTTGAACCAAAATCAAGCCTTAAATCAATTTTTAGTGTGATGCACCGATGCATGCATCGATGCACCATGAATTAAATTGAACATCGAATGCATTTCATGCATCGATGCACACACCATGCACCGATGCACTGAGGATTTTATGAAAACATCGAATGCATTTGATGCATCGATGCACTAGCCATGCATCGATGCACTCTGGCTATTTTGAAACATCGAATGCACTTAATGCATCGATGCATCTAAGAGTCCAACAGTCAAAATATTTTAATTTTACACTGATGCACTTAGGGTATGCATCGATGCATGAGACGCTCCAAGCTGAATTTATTAATTGTTTTCACACTTAAACGGCTCTATTGACTTCACTAATTATCCCCAACGTTCAGAAGAGATTCAAGGTGTATTTAAACAAGCTTAAAAGCCATTGATCAACAACAAGAAACATCAAGCAACTAAAATCAAGAGAGAATCAAAGAGAAAGAATCAAACCTCAAGTTTGAGCATTTCAAGCCTATTTTTCATTCAATATTCATTTTGCTTTCAAGAACACTTATTGTGCTCAATTGTATTTATTCTTGAGTGTTCTTTCTTTGTTCTAAAATTGTGCAAACATATTTGCCTTGTGAGGTTTTTCTTATGAGTTTGGAAATTTGTAATCTTCCCTTTGAGAAAAGAGTGTTCTCAAGAATTGGGGTATATTCTTGAGGGAGTTGTAAGGTTATCTATTTGGCCTCAAAAGAAAGAACAAATTAATGAATTTGTTGGAAAATCCTTAGTGTGGATAGTTAAGGTAGTGGATGTAGACTTTGGTTGATAAAGTCGAACCACTCTAAATCGCTGTGCAATTACTTTCAATTTTCTGCAAAAGCTTCCATAAAATTTTAATTGCCAATTCACCTCCCTCTTGGCCGATTCCGTCAATCGATTAACTCAACAATTAGTATCAGAGCCTAACTCATTTGAAGGTTTAATCGCCTCTTGAGTCGATTCGGGAAGAGTTACATCGATAATCAAAGTCATCAATGGCCTCAACTTCAAACTTCGACTCCGATCTCGATTCGATGCCCGTCAACAAGCCTCCTTTCTTCAATGGGGCTAACTATGCCTATTGGAAAAATAGGATGATGTACTTCATTCAAGCAAGTGACATGGGAGCATGGAATGTCGTAGTATAAGGATACATCAAGCCTCTCACTCATCCAAGATTGTGGAGTGAATGAGAGACAAAAATATTTCAGCTCAACTCCAAAGCCATCCATATCATATTTTGTGCTCTTGGACCAGATGAATACGGAAGAGTTTCATCTTGTACAACCGCCAAAGAAATATGGGACAAACTTCAAGTCACTCATGAGGGCACCGATGAGGTAAAGAAATCTAAAATTAGTATTCGAACGCATATCTATGAAAATTTCAGGATGAAACCAAATGAAGATATCAAAGCTATGACGGATAGATTCTCAACGATTATCAATGGTCTCAAATCATATGGAGAGATCATTTCAAATGAAAAGCTTGTGAGGAAGTTAGTCTACTCCCTCCCAAAATCGTGGCAATCAAAGAAGACGGCAATCATCGAGTCTAAGGATCTAACGTCCTTAACTCTTGAAGATCTAATCGGTTCACTCCTCACTCATGAAATGATGCTTGAAGATGAGGTGGACCTTAATAAGATTGAAGAGACACCAAAGGAGAAGAAGAAAAACATTGGAGTTGCTCTCAAATCCACAAAAGATGAGAGTGATTCGGATGAAGATGACGATGATGAGGAAATGGTATTGTTTGCCAAACGGTTCAGAAAAATGATGAGACCTTACCGAGGAAGAAAATTCAAACGAAGTGAAGGCCTAAAAAATAAACCAAAAGAGAAGGACCCGATCATTTGCTATGAATGCAAAAAGCCGGGGCATGTCAAATATGATTGCCCACAATTGAAGAGAAATGGTCAATCAAAGAATAAGCACAAGGCTCATGTGGCTACATGGAGCGATGAAGAAGGTTCCGATGAAGAGGAACAAGAAGTAGCAAACTTGTGCTTGATGACATTCGGGGAAGATTCTAAGGTAACCTCTAACTCATCTGATTTTGATGATTTATCCTATGATGAGTTATTAGAGGAATATAATGGGTTGGCTTCGGATTATGAGAAATTATTTTTAAAATATAAAAATGATGTTTCAAAATTGAAAAATGAAAATAAACTCATATTCAAAACCAACAACGATCTTGAAAGTAAAATCAAAGATTTGCAAATCAAACTAGAAGAGTTTGAAAAGAAAAATTTGGATTTGCAAAATTTACTTTCAAAGGTCAATGATGATCATCAAAAGAAAATTGATGATCTTAAAGCCTCTTTTGATAAAGTTGGAACAAAACGTTTTGAAAATGGAGAAAATTCAAAATCCAACTTTGTTAGAAAAAGTTTTAAAAACTACAATCATAGAGGTACCCAAAAAACCTCTAATGGAAAAATCATTAGAAGTATATGGGTTCCTAAAGAGCTCATTACTACTAAAGATAAGGATATCCTACAAAAATGGATACCTAAGGGGACTAGGATTTTGGAAACTAATGAATATGGACCCAAAAGAATTTGGGTACCAAAAATTAGAAATTAATCTATGTTTGTAGGAAAATGAGCATTGCTACAAGGCATGGGAAACAAATCCAAATTCATGGTACCTTGATAGTGGATGCTCAAGACACATGACCGGAGACAAAAAACCGGTTCATTGAGCTTAACGCCAAAAATGGAGGAGAAGTGACTTTTGGTGATGATTCAAAAGGTCACATTGAAGGTATTGGTACTATTGGTAATACCTCTTCCATACAAATTAAGAATGTTTTATATGTGAATGGATTAAAGCATAATCTATTGAGTATTAGTCAATTTTGTGATAAGGGATTCAATGTCATGTTTGATATTAATGGTTGTAAAGTCATTGACATTGCATCTAATCAGATTATGCTTGTTGGTCATAGAATAGGAAACATATACATGGTACATTTAGATTCTATTGATATGACTAATTTGTGCCTAGTTGCTAAGGATGAACATGATAGTTGGTTATGGCATAGGAGACTAGGACATGCTAGTATGAGTGTTTTGCAACAGCTAATTCAAGGTGATTTAGTTCGAGGGTTGCCTAAGCTTAAATTTGATAATGAAAAAATTTGTGATGCTTGTGCTAAAGGAAAACAAAAGCGAGTTTCTTTTAAATCCATCAATGACGTATCAACTAGTAGAGTATTACAATTGATCCATATAAATCTTTTTGGGCCAACTAGGACTACTAGCTTGGGTGGAAAACAATATGCATTTGTCTTGGTAGATGACTATTCTAGATATACTTGGGTTCTATTCTTAAGTACTAAAGATGAAGCATTAGAAAAATTCATCACATTTTCAAAGTAATCCAAAACGATAAAGGTTACTCTATAACTAGTGTTAGGAGTGATCATGACACTGAATTTGAAAATCTTGGATTTACTGAGTTTTGTAATTCTAATGGTATTAGTCACAATTTTTCAGCACCTAGAACCCCTCAACAAAATGGAGTTGTTGAGAGGAAAAATCGAACTTTAGAAGAAATGGCTAGAACCATGCTTTGTGAAAATAATTTGCCAAAATATTTTTGGGCGGAAGCCACAAATACCGCTTGTTATGTTGTAAATCGAGTAATGATTAGGCCTATTTTAAAGAAAACTCCATATGAAATTTTCAAAAATAAAAAGCCTAACATTAGCTATTTTCATCCTTTTGGATGTAAATGTTTTGTTTTAAACAACGGTAAAGAAAACCTTGGCAAATTTGATGCTAAAAGTGATGAAGGAATTTTTATGGGTTATTCCTTAAATTCTAAAGTTTATCGAGTATTTAATAAAAGAACTTTAGTTGTAGAAGAGTCTATACATGTTGTTTTCGATGATAATCCCCTTCCGAGGAAGGATTCTTGTGTGAATGATGATGTAGGTGTTATAAATACAAATGACGTTAGAAATGACGTTGGAGAACCATCATCAAAGGAAGAAACGAAAAATGAGGAAACTCATGATCCTCTTGAAAATCCAACCATTGAAGAAAGGGAAGTATCTTATCCAAGAGAGTACAATTATGTCAAGGATGGTGAGATTATAGGTGATTCATCCAAAGGGGTAACAACTCGATCTTCTCTTAGAAATATTTGTAATTATGTTGCATTTATTTCATGCATAGAGCCTAAGAATATTAAAGAAGCATTAAATGATGAACATTGGATTATGGCTATGCAAGAAGAATTAAATCAATTTGAGAGAAGTAAAGTATGGACATTAGTTGAAAGGCATAGTAATAAATCTATTGTAGGTACTAGATGAGTATTTAGGAATAAGCTTGATGAGAGTGGTAATATAGTGAGAAACAAGGCTAGACTTGTTGCTCAAGGGTATACTCAAGAAGAGGGCATAGACTATGATGAAACATATGCTCCCGTAGCTAGGATGGAAGCAATTAGAATGTTATTAGCATTTGCATGTTTTCATGAGTTTAAATTATATCAAATGGATGTTAAAAATGCATTTTTAAATGGTTTTATAAAGGAATAAGTGTATGTGGAACAACCTCCAGGTTTTGAAGATTCAAAATTTCCGGATCATATTCTTAAATTGACAAAAGTGTTTTATGGTTTAAAACAAGCTCCTAGAGCTTGGTATGAAAGATTGTCAAATTTTTTAATTGAAAAAGGTTTTTCAAAAGGGAAGGTTGACACTACATTGTTTTTAAAGCATAAAGGTAAAGATTTATTAGTAGTTCAATTTTATGTTGATGATATAATATTTGGTTCTACTAATGATGTTCTTTACCAAGAATTTTCTAAGCTAATGTAAATTGAGTTTGAGATGAGCATGATGGGGGAGCTCTCATTTTTCTTGGGACTCCAAATCAAGTAAAGAAAATACGGCATCTTCATCAATCAAGCTAAGTACGTCAAAGATATGCTCAAGAAGTTTGGACTGGAAAATGGCAAACCTCATGACACTCCAATGAGATCTTCAATAAAGCTTGACTTAGATTAAGGAGGTAAATGTGTAGATGTTAAATTATATAGGTTAATGATTGGCTATTTGCTTTATCTAACTGCAAGTAGACCGAACGTTATGTTTAGTGTTTGCTTATGTGCTAGATTTCAATCATGTCCTAACGAATCATATTTACTAGCTGTTAAGATAATCTTTAGATACCTTAAGGACACTCCTAGTTTAGGACTTTGGTATCCTAGAGATTCTAGCTTTAGCTTGCATGCCTTTTCTGATGCGGAATATGGAGGATGCAAATTAGATAGGAAAATCACCTCTAGTACTTGCCAATTCATTGGAAATAGGTTGATTTCTTGGTTTTCAAAGAAACCAAATTATGTTGCATCATCTACCACTGAAGCGAAATACATTTTAGCCGGTAGTTTGATAGGGAAGCGGTGGCGGGTTAATGAACGTTGCTCTTTTTGAAGAATCAAACCTAGAAAAAATCTAGACTCGATGAAGAACAATAAGGGATGAATCGGGAAGGTGGCGACAATAGATAGGGTTTCTTTTTTGTGCTGGAAACAAGATAAAAATAAGATTAAAACAAGATAAAGAAAAGATAAATGAATTGCAAATAAAATAAGATAACCAAGAAATAAAAAGATCTCCCTTATGAAGGTGAACGATAAAGATGATTGATGACGTGGATGGATATGTGGAAAATCGATGGATAATGTCCTATCGAGCCCTCCTAGTCGCAATGAAAAGGCAAACACGATAATATGGCTCTAACCAACCCTCCTAGTCGCGATGAAAAGGTAAATTGGAGTGTGAAGATTAATCTCCCTCACAAGAACTTGAAAGAACTCAAGGAGAAGAAGCTTCGAAGGCACAAGGCAATCAGCACTTGCAAAAATGAACTCTCGTTGTATTATTAATCAAAGAAATCTGATTTACAAAGTTGAATGAAGCCTCCTTTATATAGGGGCTGAATTCTAAAGGTCCTAAATAACTAAAGAATAAAATATTAATAAACTAAACATGTTTTTAACTCTAATTCCTAATAAAATAATAATAACTAAAAATATTGTTTTAACCCAACCTTAATTCCTAATAAAATAATAATTCTGATCCTAAAAGATAATTAATCATCCTAAATTAAATTATATTACAAATAATCAATATAAATATTGAAAATTAATAATATTTACAAAATAACGTATTAATCCCGTATAGGATTTCATGCATGTACCGTCTTCAGTAAAATGGTCATATCTTGAGTTCCCGATATCGGATTGATGCGATTCAAGAACCGTTGGAAAGATAAGAGATAGACGGTTGTATCTCCCGAAGACATGTCGACCGAATAACAACTGGATCCCCTTCAAAAAGTTGTTTCAAATATGATGCTATTAGACCCTTACGTATGAATGCTTGAACTGTGATTTGAAGCTTGTCTTTAAGAAGTTTTGTCTGGCCTCGTGTGATAGGGCCAAGTGGTATAGTAAATTCATCATCCTTAGCTTTAGGGCATGTGGTGCATGTATCATCTCCCCCTTCCTTAAAAGGATACGTCCACGAATCTGAAATATCAAAAGGAGATAAGTCAGAAACATTAAAGGATGCACTCACGTTATACTCACCGGGAAGATCAATGCGGTAGGCGTTGTCATTGATTCGTTCAAGGACTTGGAATGGGCCATCTCCTGGAACCTTTCTTTTCTCATGTGAATCCATACCCAATCTCCTGGTTCAAAGGTGACATGTCGTCGGCCCTTGTTAACTCAGTTTGCGATTGCCTCGTAGGTTTTCTCCATCTTGAGTTTGGATTTGGCGTGAATGTCTTTGACAAGGGAAGCCTTCTTTTCACCATCTAAACTAAAAACCTGATCTAAAGGTAAGGGAATAAGATCCAAAGTAGTTAATGGGTTAAAACCATAAACTATTTCGAATGGAGAATAACCTGTTGTGGAGTGAATAGATCGATTATAAGCAAACTCAACAAAAGGTAAACATTCTTCCCAATTACAGGTATTCTTACCTACCACAGTTCCTAGCAAATATCCTAGAATCCGATTTATTACTTCGGTTTGTCCATCGGTTTGAGGATGACAAGAAGTGAAATAGAGAAGTTTTGTGCCAATCTTACCCCACAATACCTTCCAAAAGTGGCTTATAAACTTAGTGTCACGATCGGACATAATGGTGCGAGGAATGCCATGAAGGCGGACTATTTCTCGAAAGAATAAATCAGCAATATGTGTGGCATCGTTCGTTGTATGGCAAGGAATGAAGTGTGCCATCTTTGAGAATCTGTCCACAACCACAAAAATACTATCTCGTCCTTTCTTAGTGCGGGGTAAGCCAAGTATAAAATCCATCGATAAATTGATCCAAGGAGAAGAAGAAATTGGTAAAGGCGTGTACAGACCATTAGGATTTACCTTTGATTTTGCTTGTTTGCACGTGATACATGATGCACAAATCTTTTCCACTATTTTACGCATATGTGGCCAAAAGAAGTGTTCCATGACCATATCAAGTGTTTTGTGAATATCGAAGTGTCTCATAAGTCCTCCGGCATGTGACTCGTGAACCAAGAACTCTCGCAAAGAGCCTTGTGGTATACACAACCTGTTCATGCGAAAAAGAAAGCCATCTACAAGATAAAACTTGTTAAAAGCACCTTTTACACATTGTTTATAAATCTCAGAAAAATCCGGATCGTTAGGATAAAGTTCTTTGATATGTGCAAAACCCAGAACAGTAGCATGCATTCGAGTGATAAGTGTGTATCGTCGAGATAATGCATCAGCTACAATGTTATCTTTCCCTTGTTTGTATTTGATGATGTAATGAAAAGATTCAATGAACTCAACCCATCGAGCATGTCGTTTATTTAACTTACCTTGTCCATTTAACCATTTGAGTGATTCATGGTCCGTGTGAATGACAAACTCTTTAGGGAGAAGATAATGTTGCCACACTTCGAGTGCTCGGACGAGTGCAAGAAGTTCCTTGTCGTAGGTAGAGTAGTTCAATTGTGCACCTTTTAACTTTTCATTAAAGTAAGCGATAGGTTGTCTTTCTTATATAAGGACGACACCAATGCCTATGCCTGAAGCATCACATTCTAGCTCAAAGGTGTTAGAAAAATTGGGAAGACGAAGAATAGGGGCAGAACATAACTTATCTTTAAGAAGTTCAAAAGCTTTTTGTTGTAATGGTCCCCATTTGAATTCAACTGACTTTTTGATGATCTCGGTTAATGGTGCAGCAATGATTGAGAAATCTTTGACAAAGCGACGGTAAAAACTTGCTAAACCATGAAAAGATCTTACCTCGGTGATGGAAGTAGGCGTGGGCCATTCTTGAATTTCCTTGTCCTTCTCTTTATCTACATGAATACCCTGTACACTAACTATAAAGCCTAAAAACATAAGCTTATCACTGCAAAACACACACTTATCTATGTTAGCATATAAATGTTCTCGTCGAAGAACTTCGAGAACCATTCGAACATGAATGACATGAGAATTAAGAGAATATGAGTATATAAGAATGTCATCAAAGTAAACGACAACAAATTTACCTATAAACTCCTTAAGAACGTGATTCATTAATCTCATGAAGGTGCTTGGAGCGTTTGTGAGTCCAAAGGGCATAACAAGCCATTCATACAAGTCGAACTTTGTCTTGAATGCTGTTTTCCATTCGTCTCATTCTTTCATTCGAATTTGATGGTAACCACTCTTCAAGTCTATTTTGGTGAAGATACTTGCACCATGTAGTTCATCCAACATATCATCTAGGCGTGGAATAAGATGCCTATACTTGATTGTTATTCGATTGATAGGTCGACAATCTACACACATTCGGAATGTGCCATCTTTTTTTGGAACTAGAATGACGGGAACTGCACAAGGACTAAGACTCTCACGGATGTGTCCTTTTTGTAATAATGAATCTATTTGTCGTTCCAATTCCTTCGTTTTCTCAGGATTGCATCGGTAAGCGGGGCGGTTTGGTATGATTGATCCAGGGATAAAGTCGATTTGATGTTCGATTCCTCTTGTAGGTGGTAAACCATCCGGTGGGTTGCTTAAGACATCTTGAAACTCTTGTAATAGAGAAGAAAACACACTAGGCAAATCTGTGATGTTAGTGATAGTTGATAAAATGGAGTCCTTGAAACGGACTAGAATGCACGGTCTATTTTGAAAAAGGGTCTCTCTCATATCTTTTGCACTCGTATAAATGTTTTGAGACACTCTTTTATTTTCACATTGAGGTTCACTCACCACCCGTGGGTCATTTGTTTGGCTTTTATCGGTTGTGACCTCTTTTGCCTTTTGTTTCAAATTCACTGTTTCCTTGAGAATTAGTTGTTGATCTATGAGAATCTCTTTGGCGGGGTAGGGGGTTAAGTCGGAACGGTTTACCTTTTATTGGAATTGTGTAAGTGTTCTTTCGACCAAAATATGTGACGTCGTTATCGTATTGCCAAGGCCGTCCTAGGAGAATGTGGGATGCTTGCATCGGAATTACATCACACCATACGTCGTCATAATACTTTCCCATCTTGATATTAACGAGGCATTGTTTAACCACCTTCATCTCGGCACTCTCTTTAAGCCATTGTAAGCAATAAGGTTTTGGATGTCGTTGGCAATGAAGTTTGAGTGATTCAACAACGTTGGAGCTAATGACGTTGACACAACTACCATTGTCAATGATGATGGAGAATGGTTGTTCCTTGATTAGGCAGCGTGTGTGGAAGATGTTGGAACGTTGTATGTCAAACTCGTCAGATGCTTGGATGTTCAATGTATGACGGATCACCAAGATTGTGCCATTGTACTCATCGCTTCCATAGTCATCACTATCTTCTTTGGCTTCAACATGTACTGGTATGTCGGCGATGTCGTCATCGGAGTCAGAATTGTAAGACCCATCACCTAGTATGGTTAAGGTCCTCGTGTTTGGACAATTGCGGCTGATATGGCCTCTTCCTAAGTATTTAAAACACTTGATGTCTCTTGATCGGGTGTCGTCTTTAGGGGCTGGAAGTGTCTCATTCTTTGCTGGTCGTTGTTTCTCTTTGTCGAGTTTGTCATCTCTCGATTTTTTTTGAGAATATGGAGTAGAAGATGAGGAAGGATTTGAAGGATTACCTTGGTAAGAGAATGAAGTACCTTGGTAATGTTCTCTGAATCGGAATCTCCTTTGTATTTGTGCTTCGATTGTCATTGCTTTCTTCAGTGTATCTTCGAGGTTTTCGTACCCATGGAGGTCAAGAAGATCAGTGATGTTTGAGTTCAAGTCGACGACGAATCTTGACATGGTGTCCTCTTCTTCTTTAGTTATGTTAGCCCTATTGAGTAAGGACTGCATCTCCTTGTAGTAATCTTCAACTGAACTTCTACCTTGTCGAAGTTGGTGTAGTCGTTGTTTAACTTCTCGTGTATAATGTGTCTGTAGGAATCGGTTCCTCATGGCATGTTTGAGTTCGGTCCAAGAAGTGATTGGTTGAATTTGGTAGGTGTCGATCTTTTTCCTTGTTTGCATCCACCAAGTGTGAGCATATCCTTCGAATTCCAAGGTGATGAGGGGAACTTGTTCAACTTGAGGGCATTCATGGTATGCGAACAAGAGATCAACTTTTCCTTCCCAATCGATGTACTTGTCTGGATCGTAGTCTCTTTTAAAAGAAGGGATCGTGAAATTTGGTTTTGCAAAGAGTTCGGGTGTTTGAAAACGTGGTTGTGCTCACCTGGGGGCCAAAAGTTCAGTATTGTTTGGCATTGGATTCTGGTTTGGTAGATCCAGTTGTAGTTCTTATCGTTCTCTCAAGGCATTGTTAAGTTGATCAAATTGAGTTGTGAGTCGTTCAAGTGCGGCTAAGATGGTCGCAAGTGTCTCATTGTTATTGTCGCCCATCCTGCAATTATAACACTCAAAAGAATATTTTAAAGTAGAATAAAAATAAAAGAAAATAAATTTAACAAAGCAAGAAACCTCACAAGTCACTCCAAGAAAGTAACACAACGAGAGGCAAGTAAGCCGATCTTGTACTCTTTAAAACTCACTTTACCAAGTAGTCTTTCACAGTTCGTATCGGAGTTTGATTACTAGCAAAGGCGATAAGAAAAACCTAAAAGCTCTAAGAGGCCAAACAAAGGTTAGACTCCAAGAGAACAAGAATGCAAAGAAGGAAGAAGTATGCAAACTCTTTAGTCCTACTAACACAAGGAAGATAATGTGTTAGATAATGCAAAAGAACAATAACAGGGAAAAATAAAAGAACCTAAAGCACTAAGAGTTAAAGAAAAAAGGACCAAACCAGAAAACCTAGAAAACGCTGGATCAACTTGAGCATCGTTTTTGAGGGGGTTACCGGTATCCAAAAATTATGTTGAACGCTTTAGTAGTATCCAGTAGACTCTGTTGAACGGTGAGTCCTCAAACAATCTATTTTTCTTGATCGCTTTGTTCGAAGTTGTTCTTGATCTCCAAAAATTCTGATTTTTTGTGTGAATTATCTCCAATATATGGAGTTTCAATCTGGAAATTTTCACCACAAAATTCCTCCTATAGAATTTTCAAGAAATTCGACAATATTCTAGACCGAATCTGCCGATAAAACTTGAATGATGTATTTGAAGGATCTAATGAACTCTGATCGAAGTGAATTTTGGACTGGAGATTAAACTTAAGACGAATATGATATCTAAAGAAAATCATCCCTAAATACCTTCGTTTGTAATTTTTTTTTGAAATTTTGAAATTTTGGCTTTTTTGTTTTTGAAAAAAAATAGCAAACTAACAAGAAGGATTTGAATCTAAATTAAAATTAAATAAAAATAACCTGAAACGATGAATCTTCTCTGAACTAGCTCCGTTGGGGTACCTTGACGATGTTGTGTGCAAGAACAAACAAGATTGCTTGCTTCTTTCCAAGAATCGGCCCAAATCTGATACCAATTGATAGGGAAGCGGTGGCGGGTTAATGAACGTTGCTCTTGTTGAAGAATCAAACCTAGAAAAGATCTAGACTCGATGAAGAACAATAAGGGATGAATCGGGAAGGTGGCAGCAATAGATATGGTTTCTTTTTGGTGCTGGAAACAAGATAAAAATAAGATTAAAACAAGATAAAGAAAAGATAAATGAATTGCAAATAAAATAAGATAACCAAGAAATCAAAAGATCTCCCTTATGAAGGTGAACGATAAAGATGATTGATGACATGGATGGATATATGGAAAATCGATGGATAATGTCCTATCGAGCCCTCCTAGTCGCAATGAAAAGGCAAACACGATAATATGGCTCTAACCAACCCTCCTAGTCGCGATGAAAAGGCAAATTGGAGTGTGAAGATTAATCTCCCTCACAAGAACTTGAAAGAACTCAAGGAGAAGAAGCTTCAAAGGCACAAGGCAATCAGCACTTGCAAAAACGAACTCTCGTTGTATTATTAATCAAAGAAATCTGATTTACAAAGTTGAATGAAGCCTCCTTTATATAGGGGCTGAATTCTAAATGTAACACCCCCAACCCGTATACCAACCCGGATACGAGTCGGAGATATTACATTGACTTTTAAAACACCACACATTACAAATAATAGTAAAATACTTGAACTTATTTTACGAAAATACAATAATATACATATGGTATTATAAGTTTACTAAAATATTCAGAGCATACACAACTTAACTTTTTAATTACATGCCAACATCTATTTTCTTAACAAAATGACCTACTGATTAAGTTGCTTCTGATCTGATGGTTGCAGGAGTAATGCTGTCAAGCTGCTTAACCTGTCTCGTCTACTTTCTCGGATCCTACGTGTGAAACACTCACACGCTAAGTCATCGACTTAGTGAGGCAATGTAATAATAATAACAAGGCAATGTAATGAAAATGTCATAATGAAATGAAATGAGATGAAAGCTTATACTTAATCAAGGTAGTTTACATCACCATTATCCTTACCTGTAAGCATATTACTTTAACATTCATGAATTTGTATTAATGAGTTTATTGGCCCATGATATCATATTGAGAACCTAAGGTATCTGAGTATTGTGAGGTTGTGCACTATGATGTCACCACAGCTCGTATAAATGCACCGAAGTGCCGCGTAGAATTGCACCGTAGTGCCATATAATAATGTCCATAAGGACCACATAGAATTCCTTAAGAATCATATACATATGCTAGGGATCACATATGTGTCTCACCAGACTTCACACATGTTCCAAAGAATATATATATATCCCGAATGACCGCGTAGAATTTTGTCCCGAAGGACCGCGTAGACCCTCTACCCTTGGCATGCCAACTATACCTATAGTTCTCATCTACATAACATGGGCTTTTACATTTCACGTAGTCTATATCGCGTAAACATGTAAATTCTTACCTTTTCACATAGCTCATAACTTTTCCTGCATATTCATGTCATATAATGCATTTTATATGAATTCATGTCATGTCTCATAATACAAAATATGATCATGTACCAAGATATAAAATCTAGACTTATCACAAGTCTAGAATTGAGTATATTTCTATAATTATGCTATGCATATGCACTCACCTATATTTCTTTGCCTTTTCCTCGATCGATCCTACTTGTAGATTGTTCCAGAACTCGTGTAGGCTCAGTATCTACATAAACATAATTTTCAAGATGATTATCAGATGTCTATGTCTTGAAATTAATCTTTAATAGCCTACCAATTTAAGGAATTAATAGTTTAGTCTTTCTTCTTTTTTCTTCTTCTTCTCTTTTTTTATATGGGGGAATCGGTTCCCCCCTGGGGGTATCGATTCCCCTCTAGCATTCTGGAAATTCATATTCGTTGAGGGGGTATCGATTCCCCTTGAATGGGTACCGATTCCCCTAGCCCAGAAATCCTATTTTGAGCTCGAAAATCATCTCATTTCAGCTCAAACATTCATATTTCACTCCCTTTAATACTCTTAACTTTCATACACTTACTTAAACTAATTATTATCCATTCAATACCTCTAAAACTAAAAAAACTAATCATCCATATAGAATTTAAGAATCTTACTCAAATTCCAACTTGTTCTAATTTTAATTCTATCACCTCATACTTCTTAATTAGCTTGATGACAAGTCAAATCCAACTTCTAATTCTTATTATGACCTTTAATCTAAGATTTCATTCAATGGCTCTCAACCTTTAATCTCCCTTAACTTGCAATTCTTTGAGTTCTAGGATCCTTGTTTCTCTCCATCATATTTCCTAAATCTTCATTAACCAAACCCATGCTTAACTCATAAGAATTAATCCAAAAGAAGACAACTCACCTTTGCTTGTAAGCTTTACGGTTGGAGAAGAAAGAGAAGAAGAGAAATGTCTGGAACCTTGTTTATCTCAAATGCTTCCCACGTGATTTATAAAATCACCCTAAGGAATATTTAATTATTTCACTTACTAAATTACTCTTTTGCCCTCATAATTTTCCTTCTTTATAATTCAATCTTACACCAAATAACTCAAATAGGTCATTGAACTCTTCCATCATTTTACTTAAATCACCAAATGTTGAAACTTTGCAAATTAATCACTAACCCGGCATGGAGGATGTTACAAATCTCCCTCCCTTAAGAAAATTCGTCCTCGAATTTTCAATAAGAAAAGAGATGGGGATACTGATTCCTCATATCCTCCTCACGCTCCCATGTTGCTTCCTCTACTTTGTGATTCTTCCATAAAACTTTAACCAATGGAATAGTCTTGTTCCTCAATTGCTTAACCTCATGAGCTAAAATTTGAATCGGTTCTTCCTCATAAGTCATATCCGGTTGTACCTCGATCTCTTCTGGATTTACGATATGGGAGGGATCCGATCGATATCTTCGAAGCATTGAGACATGGAATACATTGTGAATCTTTTCCATTTCTGGTGGTAAAGTCAATTGGTATGCTACATGTCCCACCCTTTTTACAATCTCATATGGTCCAATAAACCGGAGACTTAACTTTCCTTTCCGACCAAACCTCAACACATTCTTCCATGGAGATACCTTTAAAAACACTTTATCCCCAACTTCAAATTCAATCTCCTTTCTTTTAAGATCAGAATACTTCGGTCTTTGAGTTCATACCAATTTAATGGAGTACGACATTTTCTTCCATATAATGCTTCATATGGGGCCATCTTTATACTAGACTGATAACTATTGTTGTAAGCGAACTCTGCCAGCGGTAAATACTTTTCCCATGATCCTTTAAATTCCATTACGCATGCTCTCAACATATCTTCCAATATCTGAATAGTTCTCTATGATTGCCCATCAGTCTGAGGATGAAAAGCCGTACTAAAGTTTAAACGAGTCCCCAACGCTCCATGCAAAGATTTCCAGAATCTAGAAGTGAATCGAGGGTCTCGATCAGAGACTATGGAAACAGGTACTCCATGCAATCTAATAACTTCTCTAATATACAGCTCTGCATATTTTTCCATAGAGAAATCCGTTCTAACCGGAAGGAAATACGCTGACTTAGTTAATCGATCAACAATTACCCAGATTGATTCTCTTTTGTTCGGAGTCAAGGGTAACCCCGAAACAAAATCCATCGTAACATTTTCCCATTTCCATTGAGGAATGAAAAGCGGTTGCAATAATCCTGATGGAACTTGATGCTCGGCTTTGACTTGTTGACATATCAAACACTTAGACACAAATTCGGTGATGCTTCGTTTCATCCCTGACCACCAAAATCGATCCTTCAAATCCATATACATCTTGGTTCCACCCGGGTGCATCGTTAACGGACTGCAATGAGCCTCTGTTAATATTTCTTTCTTCAAGTCATCATTGTCGGGTATTACAATTCTTCCTTTACAATATAGATTTCCATCTGACTTAATCTCAAAGTCTTTAATCTCTTTGTTCTTTACTTGTTCAATTCTTTTCAAACACACTTCATCTTTACTTTGCAATTCTCCTATTCGTTCCAACCATGCTGGTTTAAGGGTTAATTCTGCACAAAGACCACCGTCTCCCGTTAAAGATAATCTTGCATCCATAGCTCGTAAAGCTGCAAACGTCTTTCTACTCAAAGCATCTGCTACCACATTAGCCTTTCCGGGATGATAGTCAATTATCACATCATAATCCTTTAAGAACTCTACCCATCTACGTTGCCTCAAATTCAATTCTTTTTGAGTCATCAGGTACTTCAGGCTCTTATGATCCGTATATAAGTAACAACGCTCCCCATAAAGATAATGACGCCAAATCCTGAGAGCGAATACTACAGCAGCCATTTCTAAATCATGAGTGGGGTAATTCCTTTCATGTAGTTTCAACTGTCTCGATGCATACGCTACCACCTTTCCTTCTTGCATTAATACATACCCCAACCCGTTATGGGATGCGTCACTGTATACTACAAAATTCTTGCCAGATTCCGGTTGAACCAATATCGGAGTTTCCGTCAGAATTCTCTTTAAAGCTTCGAAACTTTTTTGACATTCAGAAGTCCAAACAAATGGTACGTTCTTTCTCATTAACTTTGTTAGAGGTAGCACAATCATCGAAAAATTCTTAACGAATCTTCGATAGTAACCGGCAAGTCCAAGAAAACTCCGAACTTCAGACACATTCTTAGGAACTTCCCAATCCATTATAGCTTTAACCTTCTGAGGGTCTACTCTAATCCCAACTGCCGAGATCACATGCCCCAAGAAAATTACTTCGTTTAGCCAAAATTCACATTTGGATAATTTCGCATAGAGATTTTTATCCCTGAGAATTTGCAAAACTAGCCTCAGATGTGTGCTGTGCTCTTCAATGGACTTCGAGTAAACCAGTATGTCATCAATAAAGACAATAACAAACTGGTCCAGATAGGGCTGAAAAATCCTATTCATGAGATCCATGAAAGCAGCTGGTGCATTCGTTACTCCGAATGGCATTACGATGAATTCATAATGACCATATCTCGTTCTGAAAGCCGTCTTTGGAATATCTTTCTCCTGGATCTTCAATTGATGATAACCCGGACGTAGATCAATCTTCGAAAATATCGAAGCTCCTTTTAGTTGATCAAACAAGTCATCAATGCGCGGAAGGGGATACTTGTTCTTGATGGTCACCTTATTAAGCTGTCGATAATCAATACAGAGACGCATTGATCCATCATTCTTCTTAACAAATAACACCGGAGCTCCCCAAGGTGACACACTTGGTCGAATAAATCCTTTTTCTAACAACTCTTGCAATTGATTCTTTAACTCTTGCAATTCTTTCGGAGCCATCCGATAAGGTGCCATTGCAATTGGAGCGGTTCCTGGCATTACTTCAATTTGAAATTCTACCTCTCTATCCGGAGGTAATCCTGGCAACTCAGCCGGGAAAACTTCAGGGAATTCTTGAACAATTGGAATCTACTTTAGCCCTTTCTCTATAGCTCTTAAATCTATTACATTTGCAAGAAATCCTTGACATCCCTGTAGCAATAACTTCTTAGCTGACATTACTGACATTACATTTGCTAAGGGATTAAACTTTTCACTGCTCACTTTTATCTCTGTTCCTCCTGGACTTTTCAGGGTTACCTTTTTCAATCTGCAATTAACATCTCCATAATAACGGAACAACCAATCCATTCCCAGAATCACTTCAAACTCGTCAAAGGGTAATTCCATCAGATTAGCAGGGAATTCAATTCCCTGAACCTTTATGGGACACCCCTTACAGACTTTATTCACCCGGGCACTATGGCCTAACGGAGTTGTTACTATAATCTCATTACTCGTAGCTTCTAAGGGAATCCTCAACTCCTTTACTAACTTACTTGTAATATAAGAATAATTAGAACCCGGATCAATCAGTACCAATACTAATTTATCATACAACTGAAAAGTACCTGCTATAATATCAGGGTCATCACGGTCTTCACTTGTCTTTAGATTGTACACCCGTGCGGTTGATCGAACTTCAGGTTGAGCAGAGAATTTAGACGGGTTCCTTCCTCTGCCTCTTCCTCGTCCTCTTTGTGAGGAAGAACCAACTCTTCCAGATGGTGCAAGCTTACCAACAATCAATGGACAATCCCGGATAAAATGTCCGGCATCTCCGCATCGAAAACAAGTCCCAGTAGCCATCCGACAAGCCCCATAATGGTTTTTCCCACAGTGCTGACACTGTCTCACTTGACTCGGAGTAGATCTCCCAGCACCAGATTCCACTGACTGTGTCTGTCTAGGTCTTGCCTGACTTGCTCCCCTAGCAGACGATGCAACTGATTCTGATCTAGCTTGTGATCGAAATCTCGAGTCTCTTCCCCTTTTTGATGGTACTGAGCTAGAAGAAGCACCCGTTCTCTTTGATGTTTGAACTCTAAAATCCCTGAATCTCTCATTCTGAGCTCTTTCAAGAGTCTTGGCGCGATTGATCACCTATTAGAACGAGGACAAATTTAACACTATCAACGTCTCTTTCAATCTAGGGCGTAAGCCCTCCACGAACCATTCGCAAGCCTCTTTTTCAGTAGGCACAAGCTCGGATGCAAACCTACTCAGCTTGTTGAACTCACATTCATACTCATATACAGAGCGGTTCATCTGTTTCAAATTCAAAAACTCCTGCTTCATTTACCGAATGAACTGTTCTCCTATGTACTTGTTTTTGAATTCATCTAAGAACAAAGACCAAGTCAACTGGTCACTGGGCATCCTTATGGTGACTTTCGTCCACCATATCCTCGCCTGACCCCTCAATAAGGATACAACTCCATCTAACTTCTCCACTTCAGAACAGTGGAGACCATCTAACATGATTTTCAAATCATTCAACCAAAGATCCGCTGACACTGGACCTTCCTCAGCTTCTCCCTTAAATTCAGGAGCTCCTAAGCCTCTCAACTCTTTTGATACATTTATTCTTTGAGTTAGTGGAGCAGAAGGTTGAAGACGTGTCAGAATAGCGTCTAACGTTCTGAAAAACGTATCTTGATCTTGCACAGGCACTCCTTGAGATGCTTGTTCTTCACCTTACCTGGCCAGGGCAGGTGAATTACTGCTTTCATCATGCCTATCTTCTCCCGCTTCACTTCGGGAGCTATTATGTCCGGACATCTAATAAGAATAAACACATTGTTCTATTAGCAAAACAACATACTCATACTATACCAGATCAGAAGTTCTCACTATTTGTTGGCATGTATTCCATTTAAAGACTCTATAGACTCAGGTTTATGCCTAGAATCGGCTAAACCATAGCTCTGATACCATTAAATGTAACACCCCCAACCCGTATACCAACCCGGATACGAGTCAGAGATATTACATTGACTTTTAAAACACCACACATTACAAATAATAGTAAAATACTTGAACTTATATTACGAAAATACAATAATATACATATGGTATTATAAGTTTACTAAAATATTCAGAGCATACACAACTTAACTTTTTAATTACATGCCAACATCCATTTTCTTAACAAAATGACCTACTGATTAAGTTGCTTCTGATCTGATGGTTGCAGGAGTAATGCTGTCAAGCTGCTTAACCTGTCTCGTCTACTTTCTCGGATCCTACGTGTGAAACACTCACACGCTAAGTCATCGACTTAGTGAGGCAATGTAATAATAATAACAAGGCAATGTAATGAAAATGTCATAATGATATGAAATGAGATAAAAGCTTATACTTAATCAAGGTAGTTTACATCACCATTATCCTTACCTGTAAGCATATTACTTTAACATTCATGAATTTGTATTAATGAGTTTATTGGCCCATGATATCATCATATTGAGAACCTAAGGTATCTGAGTATTGTGAGGTTGTGCACTATGCTGTCACCACAGCTCGTATAAATGCACCGAAGTGCCGCGTAGAATTGCACCGTAGTGCCATATAATAATGTCCATAAGGACCACATAGAATTCCTTAAGAATCATATACATATGCTAGGGATCACATATGTGTCTCACCAGACTTCACACATGTTCCAAAGAATATATATATATATCCCGAAGGACCGCGTAGAATTTTGTCCCGAAGGACCGCGTAGACCCCTTGGCATGCCAACTATACCTATAGTTCTCATCTACATAACATGGGCTTTTACATTTCACGTAGTCTATATCGCGTAAACATGTAAATTCTTACCTTTTCACATAGCTCATAACTTTTCCTGCATATTCATGTCATATAATGCATTTTATATGAATTCATGTCATGTCTCATAATACAGAATATGATCATGTACCAAGATATAAAATCTAGACTTATCACAAGTCTAGAATTGAGTATATTTCTATAATTATGCTATGCATATGCACTCACCTATATTTCTTTGCCTTTTCCTCGATCGATCCTACTTGTAGATTGTTCCAGAACTCGTGTAGGCTCAGTATCTACATAAACATAATTTTCAAGATGATTATCAGATGTCTATGTCTTGAAATTAATCTTTAATAGCCTACCAATTTAAGGAATTAATAGTTTAGTCTTTTTTCTTTTTTCTTCTTCTTCTTCTCTTTTTTTTTTATATGGGGGAATCGGTTCCCCCCTGGGGGTATCGATTCCCCTCTAGCATTCTGGAAATTCATATTTGTTGAGGGGGTATCGATTCCCCTTGAATGGGTACCGATTCTCCTAGCCCAGAAATCCTATTTTGAGCTCGAAAATCATCTCATTTCAGCTCAAACATTCATATTTCACTCCCTTTAATACTCTTAACTTTCATACACTTACTTAAACTAATTATTATCCATTCAATACCTCTAAAACTAAAAAAACTAATCATCCATATAGAATTTAAGAATCTTACTCAAATTCCAACTTGTTCTAATTTTAATTCTATCACCTCATACTTCTTAATTAGCTTGATGACAAGTCAAATCCAGCTTCTAATTCTTATTATGACCTTTATTCTAAGATTTCATTCAATGGCTCTCAACCTTTAATCTCCCTTAACTTGCAATTCTTTCAGTTCTAGTATCCTTGTTTCTCTCCATCATATTTCCTAAATCTTAATTAACCAAACCCATGCTTAACTCTTAAGAATTAATCCAAAAGAAGACAACTCACCTTTGCTTGCAAGCTTCACGGTTGGAGAAGAAAGAGAAGAAGAGAAATGTCTGGAACCTTGTTTATCTCAAATGCTTCCCACGTGATTTATAAAATCACCCTAAGGAATATTTAATTATTTCACTTACTAAATTACTCTTTTGCCCTCAAAATTTTCCTTCTTTATAATTCAATCCTACACCAAATAACTCAAATAGGTCATTGAACTCTTCCATCATTTTACTTAAATCACCAAATGTTGAAACTTTGCAAATTAATCACTAACCCGTCATGGAGGATGTTACACTAAAAGTCCTAAATAACTAAAGAATAAAATATTAATAAACTAAACATGTTTTAACTCTAATTCCTAATAAAATAATAATAACTAAAAATATTGTTTTAACCCAACCTTAATTCCTAATAAAATAATAATTCTGATCCTAAAAGATAATTAATCATCCTATATTAAATTATATTACAAATAATCAATATAAATATTGAAAATTCGTAATATTTACAAAATAACGTATTAATCCCGTATAGGATTTCCTGCATGCACCGTCTTCAGTAAAATGGTCATATCTTGAGTTACTGATATCGGATTGATGCGATTCAAGAACCGTTGGAAAGATAAGAGATAGATGGTTTTATCTCCAGAAGACATGTCAATTGGATAACAACTGGATCCCCATAAAAAAGTTGTTGCAAATATGTTGCTATTAGACCCTTACGGATGAATGCTTGAACTGTGATTTGAAGCTTGTCTTTAAGAAGTTTTGTCCGGCCTCGTGTGATAGGGCCAAGTGGTATAGTAAATTCATCATCCTTAGCTTTAGGGCATGTGGTGCATGTATCATAGTTGTTGTGCACAAGTTTTATGGATGAAACAACAACTTTTTTATTATGGAATTGAAGTAGGTACTATTCCTATCAAGTGTGACAATACTAGTGCTATTTGTCTCACTAAAAATCTCATCCAACACTCTAGAACTAAGCACATTGAAATAAGACATCACTTCATTATAGACCATGTCACTAAGGAAGATGTAGTTCTAGAATTTGTTGATACTTTGCACTAATTAGCGGATATCTTTACAAAACCTTTAGACAAGGAAAGATTTTGGACACTTAGGAGAGAATTAGGTTTGACCAACCTATCTTCACTTAGTGTTTAAAATAATTTTAGCACTTTTAAGACTAAATGAAAAATGCGTAGAATAGTAATTTTTGATTGCATTCATTACTATTAGTTAGGGGGAGTTTATGATTCTTGATGAAAATTAACTTCATGTTCAGATATAGTTTAAAGATTAATTTGATTGTTTGAACATGATTAATTTTCAATATATGAGTTGTCAATACCACTAGAGCTAATTAATTTAGCATTTTGATTTTTAAACTAGATTTTTGAACATTTTTGTGCTTCATGCACCGATGCACTTAACAATGCATCGATGCATCCCTTTGAATATGCATCGATTCATCATGTTGATGCACCGATGCACGCCTTGAATATGCATCGATGCACGGGGTCATGCATCGATGCATCCGTCGGATTTTGGGTTAAAATGCCTTATTTTCTTCATTTTCTCAAAACCTAAAATCTATTCTCTCCAAGCCGTTCGTCCCTCTCACTCTAAAATCTCCATTCTTGCTCAAAATCAACGATTTTTCGTCGGAATCTTCAAGCTTTTCAACTTGCAAACCTGCTTCAATCATTAAATCGTGCAAAACAACCCCTCATCCCTCTCAATCCGAATTTTCAAGGTATTTTTCTAAAAACCTCTATTTTATAAATTTTTGATTTTAGAACTAGTTTTAATTAGTTCTAGAATGTGCATTATATCGGGGATTGATTGATTGTTGGTTCTAAACTAGATTTTACTAACAATTTCGTCAAAAACAAACAATTTTCAAGATTCTTCTTTGAATTTCGAAATTAAAAAAAATTATGACTTTGAAAATTAGTAATATTTCTAACTTAATTGTTTTGTTTTCATGAAAACTATATTATGATTATCAAATATTATTTTTAAATAGTTTTCAAAACATGCCCATTAGGATATGGTTTAGAGAACCTTGAATTGTTGAGGACTCATTTGAGTTTTGGGATTGATTGTGCATACATGTGTTTCAAATTGCATGTGATATTCCTTATTCCGATTTCCTTTAATCATGTCTAATCTCAAACGCCCTAGAACTTCGTCTAGTCGTTCTCGTTCAAACCAACCTCCTAATCCCGTTCCTCCTCCACCTTCATCTCTATTAGGATCTTGTTTTAACATGCATGAGCGTCTTAGAGATGAATTGTACTCTAGGTACAGAAATTCTTTCCAAACTTATAGAATTTGCGAAGAGCGTATTCCTTCGCTTCAAACCATGGTTGACATTGACTTCGAATACCTTCTGACTCTTAAAGCTTGGAAGTTTGATAAGTTATTTCAGCTTAAACCTATCGTATATCAACAATTGGACCGCATTTTCTATTATAATGCGGTGTGTATTCAAAATGAAACTCAATGTGGAACTATAGCTATTAGATCCTATCTTTTAGGTCAATATATTAATATTGACCCCGAAACTATAGCTTTCCGATTTGGGTTAGATTATAGTGGTGTATATAATGAGAATGAAAATATGGAATATCCCTATGTTCCAAACTCCAGTGTCAGTACTCTACGATCCCATCATGACCGTTTTCTCCATTTGATGATCTCCTGGTGGTTTAGACCATCCGGAGGTAGGTACTCCACACTTCGTGCTAGGGATTTATGGTGGATGTATTATATTAAAAATAAAATCAAAATAAATCTACCCCACATTATATTTAGTCAACTAGTGGACATCGTAAACATTGTTCCTTCAAAACATGTTGAAACATTGATTTATGGATGTCTTCTTAGTAATCTCTTTATCAAACTAGGTCTAGAAGTCTCTCTCAACAATCCTATCTCACTCCAAAATCAAATCAATATCATATCCTTGAAGATAGCGGATTGGAAACAAGATGAGGTAACCAGTCAATGGGTTTTTAGACCCAAAAAACAAACTCTGGGAGCTAGTTCCTCACGAACTGCTCCTAGCTCCTCTTGTGCTCCTTCTACTCCGGCTGATGACGATGATCCTGAATTCCAACAGCTTATGCAAGACATAGATGATCACGTACCCGATGACGAGCCTGGACTGGAACCAGCTCCACAAGAGGATCAAATGCCTCCATATTTTTGATCGTTCTTGGAGACATTTGATCTACGGTATGCTTCCATCGAATCACTCTTAACTGCTACTCACGAAGTAGTAAATCAACGTTTAGACACTTTGGAAGCTCGACAGATGGAGTTTCAAAGGGAGATGTTTACACGCATGGATAATCTCTCACTTTAGATGCAAGCCCGTTTTCCTCCGCCTCCTCCCGATCCTTCTATGGACAAGTAGATTTTATTTTGGTTTTGGATAGTCTTGAATGTTTATTGTTAAAACATTTTGAATATTTTGGGGATTTTTGTTTGACTTGCTTGACTTTGTTTGGATATATGATTTGGATGTTTTATGGATTTTCACTTAATATATATTGGTTTGGTTTGAATTTTCATTTTGAGCTTAATGATTATTAATTTTTGCATCATCATCATATTAGTTGCATTATGACCAATTATCCATTTATGATTATGAATATTGATTATGAAACTAATGGCTAATCTCTCTTTTGATTGTGATCTTAGCAGCTTAATGATTGTTAAGTGTTGAATGTTTTTAAAGGGGAGAAGTGTTATAGTAAGGGGGAGTAATTTTTCAAAATTGTTTTCAAATTTTAGAAAATCTTAAAATAACACAAATGTTTTGTTATATAAAAAAGGGGGAGATTGTTGAAAACATTTTGATATTTCGATATAACAAATTAAGTTAAATGAATTTTAAGATTTTACAAATGATTTTCTAAGTATATTCGATTGAATCAATCGAATATCAAAATTATTACTCCAAGCCTTTCAAGATCAATTTTAATCCTTACTAAAAGTGTAAAATTGTGATTTGTACTTAAACTATTTTTGAAACAATTTTCACAAAATATTTTGAACCAAAATCAAGCCTTAAATCAATTTTTAGTGTGATGCACCGATGCACCAATCCATACATCGATGCACCATGAATTAAATTGAACATCGAATGCATTTCATGCATCGATGCACACACCATGCACTGAGGATTTTATGAAAACATCGAATGCATTTGATGCATCGATGCACTAGCCATACATCGATGCACTCTGGCTATTTTGAAACATCGAATGCACTTAATGCATCGTTGCACTCTTAGTGCACCGATGCACTAAGGGTCCAACGGTCAAAATATTTGAATTTTACACTGATGCACCGATGCATCTAGGGTATGCATCGATGCATGAGACGCTCCCAACTGAATTTATTAATTGTTTTCACACTTAAACGACTCTATTGAATTCACTAATTATCCCCAACGTTCAGAAGAGATTCAAGGTGTATTTAAACAAGCTTAGAAGCCATTGATCAACAACAAGAAACATCAAGCAACTAAAATCAAGAGAGAATCAAAGAGAAAACATCAAACCTCAAGTTTGAGCATTTCAAGCCTATTTTTCATTCAATATTCATTTTGCTTTCAAGAACACTTATTGTGCTCAATTGTATTTATTCTTGAGTGTTCTTTCTTTGTTCTAGAATTGTGCAAACATATTTGCCTTGTGAGGTTTTTCTTGTGAGTTTGCAAATTTGTAATCTTCTCTTTGAGAAAAGAGTGTTCTAAAGAATTGGGGTATATTCTTGAGGGAGTTGTAAGGTTATCTCTTTGGCCTCAAAAGAAAGAACAAATTAGTGAATTTGTTGGAAAATCCTTAGTGTGGATAGCTAAGGTAGTGGACGTAGACTTTGGTTGATAAAGTCGAACCACTCTAAATCGCTGTGCAATTACTTTCAATTTTCTGCAAAAGCTTCCACAAAATTTTAATTGTCAATTCACCACCCTCTTGGCCGATTCCGTCAATCGATTAACTCAACAAATACATATAATCTAGAATAGGAAAACTTTGAGGGTAAGTATTTTAAAATATGAATAATTTTATAAAAGTTTTATAACTAGTATTTCTTTTATAAAATAATGATGATGATAATAAATATTTTAAAAATTTAAAAATTATAAATTTCATATATTTTTGAAAAAATTATTACCTTTTAAAATTAATTGTTTAAAAATATAAAAAAAATATTAAAATAAACTTTTAATTACAATTGAGGAATTAAATGAATTATTATTCATTAATTTTTACTTTTTAACAATAGTTAATAATGTTTATTCATTTTTAATAAAATTATTTAAATTTTTGCATTAAAATTACACAATACATATAATCTAGTATATAAAAACTTTGAGGATAAGTATTTTAAAATATGAATAATTTTATAAAAGTTTTATAACTAGTATTTCTTTTACAAAATGATGATGATAATAAATATTTTATAATTTTAAAAATTATAAATTTCATATATTTTTGAAAAAATATTACCTTTTAAAATTAATTGTTTAAAAATATAAAAAATATTAAAATAAACTTTTAATTACAATTGATGGATCAAATGAATTATTATTCATTAATTTTTAATTTTTAACAACATTTAATAATGTTTATTCATTTTTAATAAAATTATTTAAATTTTTGTATTAAAATTACACAATACATATAACCTAGTATATAAAAACTTTGAGGGTAAGTATTTTAAAATATGAATAATTTTATAAAAGTTTTATAACTAGTATTTCTTTTACAAAATGATGATGATGATGATAAATATTTTATAATTTAAAAAATAATAAATTTCATACATTTTTTAAAAAATTATTACCTTTTAAAATTAATTGTTTAAAAATATAAAAATATTAAAATAAACTTTTTAATTACAATTGGAGGATCAAATAAATTATTATTCAATAATTTTTTCAAAATATATGAAATTTATAATTTTTAAAATTATAAAAAATTTATTATTATAAAAAATAAATTTGTGACACTAAAATACTAATAAATTCAACTATTATACACACTGTCCACTTCATTAACTTGAGACAAGACCCCATCCAGTTCACAACCTGGAGTCGTGCGGTGTGGGGTGCCTGCACAATTCAAAATGCTGACGTTTTTACACAAATGTCACCATAATAGAAATTAATGACACATTTGGCACCCGTTTAAAAGTATTTATAAAATTAGCACCCGGGTTTTTTTACACATTTGGCGCGCTTTCGACCACGTGGCGTAAAGCATGGCGCAGGAGGCGCGTCTTCCTGCAAAGGGTGTTAGATCGAGAAATATAGTCTGAACGGTGTCTGACAGGGAAATATATAGGGTTAGGGTGATATTTCAGGAAATACGCCGTAAAAAACCCACTACCTATTATTTTAAATCATCAACTACATTATACTAAAATTCATCATAAAAATCAAAGCGAAGAAGGAGGAGCATACGGGAGAGAGAAGAATTGAAGAGAAAAAAGAGAAAAAAAACATTTCTTGCATTCTGTCGGATTTTCGTCGGCGATCGGCATCTCCGATCAATGTTCCGAATGGTGAAAAGTTACGCAAGGTCAATACGAACAACATACTGAAAAATCAGAACGATCGTACGGTGGACAGCGGCGGATCGAAGAAAATAAATCCGAACTGTTTTTGACTTCTTTATGGATATCAGAATTTACAATCAACGTTTCGAACGGTGAAAAGTCGTACAAATCCAACACGAATAATATACTGAAAAATCAAACAGATCAAAGAAAATAAATACGAACAATTATTATCATATTAAAGAAATAAATGAAAAATAATTTAATAAAAAACTTTAACAATAAAAAAAACTTTAATAAATAATAAAAAAATAATCATTACATAATCTAAAATACTTTACTAGCATTCTACAATGTACGCTTGAACCTAGTAGTTTAGTTTTAGTGCAGTGCAGTTATTTTTTTTTCAGTCTTTCATTAACCTATATTATTGTTTAAATTATGTAAATAATATTTTTTATTATTTAAAAATAACACTTAGAAATAATATTTTTATATGATATTCAAGATAAAAGTTTACTATACAATGATAGATCGATGAAGTAGGGTGAGAATAATAACCTCTTAAAATTTAAAATTATCATATATATTTTTTATTAAAAATTTTGTTTACGTTTTTATGTTTCCTAAACTTTTATAAATTTGTTATTTTTTTAAAATTTAGAAATTCATTTCCCTCTACGTTCGTTCTTGATATTATATCAATCATAAATTTTGAAAAGCATGTTTAATAGAATACACATTTACTTGATAGAAAATTTAATAAAAAAAATTTAAAATTTCAATGCCAACTACAGTTTATAGCGCAAAACTAAATTTTGAAAAAATTTAAAATTTTTAATTATTAATATAGTCTAATTTTGAGATTATTTTTTTCTTTTTAAAGTAAAATAAACAGTATCTACCTAAAGACGTCAGATGTTCTATGCATCTTCAAGTTAAATATAAAGACTATACGATTGTATGACGCCTCATGTAAATAAAAAAATTCTACAATTGTTTGACGTCTCCAGACAAATTAAGTTGATCCTAAGAATGCACAATATCTTCATACTAAAAAGAAGTTCTAGCTAAAAAAATAATAATATGGTTGATACATTATAAGATAAAATAATTTTTCTCACAACAGAGGAAGCCTTTATTTCTTGCAATTTATGAGCTATGAAAACAAGCTACTGACTGGAAGGTTAAGGATTAGTGGTTGGATATTTGGAATTTATATATTTTTGTTTAGAAATTTATGAGATTAAGATGACATTAAAGGGGCGTTTGGATGGGGAATGTGAGATTCTCATGAAAATGAAATTCACATTTCATCGTTTGGTTAGTTTGAGAATCTCATTCCTGGTAATGTAAGATTATTAATAGTGAATTTTTTTTGGTATATTACCGTGAATGTCTTTACATTCTTTTCCTTAGGTATTGTTAGATTGCTGGCGTTTTGGACTAAAATGCCCTTAAATTTTTTTCCAAAAATATCATTATTCTGTGATTGAATAATAAAAATTCTACGAAGGTTAAATTACAAATTTATCCTTAAACTATTTTAGATTTACAAACAAAAGTCTATAATTAAAATTTTATATGAAGTTCAGGGGTTAAAATAAAAATTTACCCTTTCATTAAACCTTTTTATATTTTTAATTTTGTAAAAAAAATTATATAAATTTTATGAATTTAAATTTTTTAAAGAAAATATATAAATATTTCTCAACTTGTTAAAAAAATAAATATATAATAAGGATAATTTGGTCAAATATACATTCCAATAATCTTTTATTCCTTTAACCAAATACGGTAATCTAACATTCCTGCTAAACCAACCAAACACAAAATACAACATTCCCATTAATTATATTCCCTGGTAATCTTACATTCCCACTGATAATCTTACATTCTGTGAACCAAACGCACCCTAAAGGATAATCGGCAGTAGTGATTTAAGGATCAACCGATGAATGGGGTTAATTTTTTTAATTTAATAGTTAAAGAAATTATTATTGTTTTTAGAAGTCATGAATTTAAATATCAATAACTTTAAAGGTGATTGAACATTCAATATCATATGGTTAAGAGTATTTAGAATATATACTATTTCATAATTACCTTTAACATAATAAAAAAAGATTTTGAGATTTTTTTTTTAAATTTTTTAAAAATAATTGTAATTTTAAGTTTTTCAAATAAAGTTTTAAATATTTATAAATATACCATGTATCATATTTTAAGTGATTGACAATATTTATTTTAATAATTATTATAGATCATATACTTAAAATAATAATGTTGATAACATTAAGGATGCGTTTGGTTCACAGAATGTAAGATTATCAGTGAGAATGTAAGATTACCAGTGGGAATGTAAGATTACCAGTGGGAATGTAAGATTACTGGGAATGTTATATTTTGTGTTTGGTTGGCTTAGCAAGAATGTAAGATTACTGTGTTTGGTTAAATGAATAAAAAGATTATTGTAATGTATATTTAACCAAATTGTCCTTATTATATATTTATTTTTTTTAACAAGTTGAAAAATATTTATATATTTTCTTTAACAAATTTAAATTCATAAAATTTATATAGTTTTTTACAAAATTGAAAATATAAAAAGGTTTAATGAAAGGGTAAAATTTTATTTTAACACCTAAACTTCATATAAAATTTTAATTATAGATTTTTTTTTATAAATCTAAAATAATTTAAGGATAAATTTGTAATTTAACATTCGTAGAATTTTTATTATTCAATGACAGAAGAATGATATTTTTGAAAAAAAAATTAAGGGCATTTTAGTCCAAAACGTCAGTAATCAAACAATACCTAAAGAAATAGAGGTAATGGCATTCCCGATAATATATCCCAAAATATCCACTATTGGTAATCTTACATTACCAGGAATGAGATTCCCGAACTAACAAACGGAAAAATATAAATTTCATTCCCATGAGAATCTCACATTCCCTAATCCAAACTACCCCTAAATATTTATATCGATAGAAAATTGTTTTAAAACGTAAATGAAAAAATTATAATTTAGATAAACTTTTTATTCTAAACTTAAAATTTAATCGATATATTTGAAACACGTGGCAGCACCGCCTAGACATCGAATCCGTCATTTCTCGTGACCCCAAAATCAAAAGACAAGAATGGGTTTTTCCGGCCATTACTCTTCGCCACGGTTATGCGTAAGCTAACGCCCTCGATTACACGTGTCAGCATCTCCTTGTCTTTCAAAGCCGACTACTCTCACCCACATGTGACATGACCAGTATCCTCTCTCCTATACTATTTATATTCACGTAAAGCTACCATTTCAATGGCCTAACTGTAAACTGAAAAATAAATTAATCAAAGTTTGACGAACGCTCTTTTCAGCTATGAAAGCTGTGATTCTGAGAGGTGGTTCGATTCCGGTCACGTCACCGGCTCTCGCCGCTTCTTCGTCTCCACGAGTTTCTCTTTCACGTCAAAGTTCGTTTGCCGGAATTTACTCCACCGAGAGAACGGCCTTTGGCTCTCCGTTGATATCTTTGCTTTCCCCTATGGATAAACGGAAGGCCAAGGAGACTCAACCTCACATAAGGCGAGCGTTGTCTGATTCCGATATCGTGAGATCGGCGTCCCAGATTCCTGTCGGATCTCGGGGCTTTTCGGCGGGTATACCGGAGGAGGAGTGCTTGTCGGACTGTGAAGTGGATTGGAAATCCCGAGCGTTGGTGACTGGGAATGGAAGTGATAGGGTGAGTTTCGCGCCGTTTGGGCCGGAACGCGGGATATCGAAGGAGGAGATTGGTTATTCGGGTGACGGAGTAGGGAATGGCGGGAAATCTGGCGGCAACCACGGGGATGATCCGGTCGGCCATACGATAGAGATAGGTGATTATTATAAAGAAATGTTGAAATTGAATCCGGCTGATTCACTTCTCTTGAGAAACTACGGCAGATTCTTACACGAGGTAAAATATTATTGTCGATTGAATATCAAGTATTAAATTAAAAAAAACTAAATATTTGGTCAAAATCTAGGGGTTAAATTACAATCGTTAAAAAATATAGGTAATTAATGCAAATTATGCCAAAGTTCTTCTTTTTTTTTTTTTTTTGAACTAATCACTTGTATCTCGTTGTTTTGGTTTGATTTTGAAGGTTGAAAAAGATACGGAGAGAGCTGAAGAGTACTATGGGAGAGCGATCTTAGTGAGTCCTGGAGACGGAGAGGTATTGTCTTTGTATGCAAAGTTAATATGGGAGAGACTCAGAGACAAGAGCCGAGCTAGCTCTTACTTCGACCGAGCCATCACTGCTTCTCCCGATGACTGGTAAAAAAATCTATTTACAATTTTACACTTCAACATCTTTTTATTTGCAAACACACCCAAACTTAGTATTTTTTTAATTTGCAGCATGGTTCTGGGATCTTACGCACACTTCATGTGGGAAGCTGAGGAAGACGATAATGAAGAAGACGAATTGGGTGACAAATTTGGATTTTCTCCTCCTATGGTTTCAGCCTTTTAATGCTCTCTCTTTATTACTATCTTTCATATTTCATGGTAGATTCTTATTAACAAGACACTGCCCGGGTCTAATTATGAATTGCACCCCTGTTTTCTACAAATATTAAAAAGTTAGTCTCTCTACTTTAATAGTTAGAAGTTAGTCCAATGGTTGGTATTTATTGATTTTTGTTGAGGGATCTTTCTGATTATATGGTCGGTCAAAATCTTTCATATTCACATGTTGTATTCTAGGGATACTATTGTTCTAAAATGTTTGAGACTCCATCTCTCTATTTTGTAACCAATCTTATAAAACGTTTTGGAGAGCAAAAATATAATTTAAAGATCATGTAGGGTTGAAAGTTACCTCATGACACCATGTGAAATTTAACGGCATTAGCTCAATTGGACTGATTTCTTAGATTCCGTAAACTGTGGGAATCAGATTTTGATAAACTAAAAATACTAATTTCTTTTATAACATAAAAGGATGAAATTCATAATTAGACCGTATTACATAACAAATGGAATGGAAAACTTTTGGAAGAAGGAAAATATGAAGGAAATTTGGAGGAAATAGGAGTATGAGAGTTGTAGAAAGTGGAGGGAAAGTATTTTAGATCAACGAGAATAGATAATGTTTTGTGTAATATTGCATTAATGCTAACTTTAATATAAACTTTAAGCTATCAAATGTTGTACATGTAATATGTTTTTACATTAAAATATATTAAGATTTTATGAATTTACCGACGAATTCATATTTCATACGTTAATATTATATATTTTTATATTAATAAATTATATGATGATATATTATTTAAAATTTTTAAAATTAAATAGTTTTACTTTTAATAATATATACTCCCCTGTTATCTTTGTTTTAGCTGGTGTATGAGTTTTTAATGTAGAAGTAGACTTTGGTATTTTTCAGAACAGAAGTCAACAGCTTATCGACGATGACGATAGGATGACGCCTTAATTCAATAATAAATTAACTAAAAAAACAAATTCAAACAACATGTAAGCAATGACCAGAAGCCCAATACTTGCCATGTTTTTTCCCCAGAAAACTCTACTAATTGAGGAATTCAATGTACACTTAATGATATGAAAACCATGTAGGATGATGATAAAAGATTGAGTCTGCTCACTCTTTGTTGATAATCACTCCGCGAGAAGCCAGGGTGGGAGTAGTTTTTGCGGCCTGTTCCGAAGCATTGGCTAGAGCTTGCAACATTCTCAAAATCTCGCTTCGGTCTTCCACGTAGTATTTCGCCTTGCTTGGTTTCTGCCCCACAGTGCAAGCAAACACCTCGGCGACCGGGGAGAGACAGGGACCGGTCTTCGCACGCATGATCACCTCGAACATGTCCTCGTCTGACCGGTCATCCCCAATACAAAGAACAAAATCGGGGAGTTTTCCTTTCTGTCGCATTGTCGTGAGAATATGTTCGGCAACAAGACCCTTGTTCACACCCTGTAAAATTAGTTGCACAAAGGTATTATGGGTTACAAAAACTCATGCAATAACGTAATACATATAATGTAAAGTGGTGCTACTAACCTGCGGTTTAACTTCTACGACATGCTGGCCACTCTTAACCGAAACCGGCTCGTTGGCGAGAACGCTTTCGAGGTGATCTAAAAGCTCCTTAGCCTGGCAAAATCCAAAATCAGGATCGGCATAAAGGTAATTCCACACGAGAGCGCTCTCTTTAGTCTCAATGGTAGAACCATCGGTTGTTTCAGTGTATAATTTCATCACCGGCTCAGCAATCTGCTTCCAATCAAAGTCCGGCAGCGAGACGCATGTTTCCCAATCCGAATCATGGTTTGGCCTGGAGAAAAACAATGATAATAAGGGATAGAGTAAGTTAACAACAAACAAGATCGAGAAAAAGAAAAGAAGCAGACCTGATATAATAACCGTGCTCCGCCGCAAGTCCGAGCTTTTCACAACAGGAAAACCATTCACTTATAGTCTTTTTATCTTTTCCACTAACAAGGAAAACAGCATTCTTGGGGTCTCTACACAGATTGTTCAAGATTCCAACAGCCTCTATATTGAGAGTAGTATTTAACGAACCGGTTGGCATCAAGGTGCCGTCGTAATCCAAAAGAATTGCGCGGTTCTTGGTTCTCTTGTAAGCCGAAACTATATGCTCGACGGAAAGCTTCCTAAAATTTGGATCCAAAGCTATTACTCGGAATCCTAAACCAAAACCAAACCCCCAGCACCTCCTCCTCAAATGATCCCCACAAGACCTCTCGAGATCCTGCAAAAAGCTGCGTGCCCAGTATGCCACATCATGTGTACTCACATATCTATAGTGCTTCTCATGCCGCAGTTGCTTTTCCGCCTCGGAGACGATTAGTGCAGAATCCATAGCTTCAGCCACAGCATCGATATTCCACGGATTTACTCGAATTGCTCCGCTAAGAGATGGCGAGCATCCAATGAATTCAGAAACAACCAGCATGCTCTTTTTTTGTGCCGATGGATGGAGCCCCAGTGTCTCATCTAGATTTTTGTTTCCTTGTCGGCATATAATGTACTCGTATGGGATAAGATTCATCCCATCCCTCACTGCTGTAACCAGACAACACTCGGCAATAACATAATAAGCAATTCGCTCGTAAAACTGAAGAGGGTTATCAATCAAAACAACCGGATCATACCCCGGTCTTCCAAACCTATTGTTAATCCTCCTCACCGTGGCGTAAGTTTCAGACTGGATCTCTTCTACATCTCTTCCTCGACCTCTCGCAGGATTTGCAACTTGAACCAATACAACTTGACCTATGTTCTTGGGATGTTGCACGAGCAATTGCTCCATGGCCAAAAGCTTCAGACTGATTCCCTTGAAAATGTCCATGTCATCAACCCCAAGCATAACAGTTCGACCACTGAATTTATCACGCAACTCGACCACTTTAGCTTCAGTCTCTGGAAGATTAAGCACAGATTGGATCTGTCCAATATGAATGCCCACTGGAAGGATTTTAATGCTCACTGTACGACCATAATATTCAAGCCCTATGTAGCCACGCTTAGATTGATAAGAAAGACCGAGCATTCTGCCACAACATGAGAGGAAGTGTCTGGCGTAATCGAAAGTATGAAATCCGATGAGGTCGGAATTGAGTAGTGCTCTTAGAATTTCAACTCTTATGGGAAGTGTCCTATATATTTCAGACGATGGGAAAGGGCTATGGAGGAAGAATCCGAGCTTCACCCTATTAAACCTCTTCCTCAAAAATGTCGGTAGAACCATCAAATGATAGTCATGAACCCACACATAATCATCATCAGGACTTATCACTTCCATGACTTTGTCGGCAAAAATCTTGTTCACCGAAAGATAAGCTTGCCAAAGGGAGCGATCAAACCGACCCCCGAGATCCGGTGATAGAGGGAGCATGTAGTGAAATAAAGGCCACAGATGTTGTTTACAGAATCCATGGTAGTACTTGGTAAAAAGCTGAGGAGGGATGAATGCAGGGACACATTTGAAAGTTTCAAGCAACGTTTGGGCCACGTCATCTTGTTTGTTAGGAGCAATCTCCTCTTTAAGACAACCTACATAGATTACTTCTACATCATCTCCGAGCCCATCTTTGAGTTGCAAAAGAAGAGAATCTTCATCCCAGCTAAAGCACCACTCACCGTCATCTTCTTTTCGATGTGCTCGAAGTGGAAGCTGGTTTCCCACAATAATCATCCGTTCTTGAGAAACAGAAGGAGCATCAGAGCCAACACTGTGGCAACTCTCATCATCTACCTCAGACAAGAGTCCAGGGACAGTAGCCACTCGAGGAAACCTTTTTCTTTCTCCACTGAAACTCGGGGAATCACATGAAGAAAGGTCCAAGAGATTTGAATATGACCTCGAAACCATGACAAGGCGGAAAACGAAGGAACAAACAAACAAAAAGGAACACTGGTTCGATGGACCTTTGTTCAACTAGTTTGAACAAGCCTTCAAAGAAAAAACACAGTAACAAACACAATCAGAACGAATAATGGTGAATAAAAATACGAATTCGACCCGTTTATCCTTTGACCCAACAAGTGAACTGCGGTGAAATATTCAACAAATATTAAGCCTAAGATTCCATTGAAAACATAAATTTATGAATGCCAGAATTGAGATATGATTCCTCAAACATGAATGGACCAAACACGTTTGGGCACTTCCAAAGAAAAAGAGGAATCTCACTAGTGGCAACCGACACTGGTTTGATCTGAAACCCAATAAGAACCAATAAAACCAAAGCTCTTTCATAAACCCAAAAGTTAAAATCACTCAAGCTTTTGATCTACCAAGTTCACCACTACATTCTAAACAAACTCAAACCCAGATAAGCAATCAACACATACATACAGGTACTTGGAAAACATAGAAGTGTACAACAATCTTCATGAATGAAAAGAAAAACGCAATGATAAAAAAGAATCAAGTGGGAAGCTAAGTACAAAGGGTAAGAGATAAAAACCCATTATTGCAGCTAAGAAGAGGAGAAAAAAAGTTACCTTTAGAAAGAACAAAAGATTCTCCTCCTGCTGCTGCCGCTGCTTTCTCTTTGTGACTAAGGCATGAAGCAGCTCAAATAATGGACCTTTCTCTTTGTAGGAATTAAAAGCACATTGGTTCTCTTTAGTTTTCTGGGTGATGAGTATGGTGGCGAGTGGAATAAGAAACAGTGAAACCAAAGAGCGACGGCAACTTTTGGGTTGAAGTTGATTAAACCATGGTTAATTTCCAGTTAAACTGAGATTAAACTACTATAATTATAATTGATTCCACACTAAACTCAAAAACTCCTGACAATGATGACAGTGTGTGATATTCCATAGTCAACGCTCACTAACAGCACGTGTCTGACACGGACCAATCATACATTTACGAGTAATTGTATGAGATCAAAGATCATTATCATGATTGGATAAAATACTGAAGAATTTATTCTTCATAAATATAAATTTTGGTTCGAGTCTTTTAAATAAAAAAAAGAATTTTATCTCATTTAAAAATATATTATATTTTAATTTGAAATAAACTTGAGATTCATATAATTATGAGACACAAACCATTCTCAAAAGAAAAAGGAAAAAAGTATCATCATGCATGATGCAACAATCTATAAGTGAGCTTAGTACTCAATTAAACTTGGTCTGCACTAAAAAAAACGTTACTAAATCAAAATATTAACACTTTAATAATTATATAATATATTAGCCAACGTAAAAAAATAAATTTTAAAACCAAGGGTAAAATACACAAATAGTCTCCTATTACAAGATATTGTTTTATTCAATCTCCATCTATTAAAAGTTACAAAATAATCCCCGACTATAAGGAGTTGTTTTGTTAAGTCCCTCGACTATTACAAGTTACAAAAATTCAATTATTCATTATGTACCAAACTCATTATTTTTCGTTAAAAAATTAATAGTCGTTTGAGTTGGACGGTAACATGTTGACTGAGATATGATAATTGTTTAAGATTATGAGATCATATTTTATTATATCTCAGTCAATAGTTTAACGTCTATCTTAGACTGTCGTTAATTTTTTTTTTATAGAAAATGACTATTTTGAAACATAATAGTAATAATTATTTTATAACTTTTAATAGTCGATTGATTAAATAAAATAACTCTTTATAGTCGAATAACTATTTTATAACTTTTAATAGTTAGAGATCTAACAAAATAATGTCTTATAAATAGATAGGTTTTCAAAAAAAATGTTTGGTATTGGTTAAAATTATTTTTAGACAAATAAATAGATATGTTTTTTATAAAAAAATTGATTTCGGTTAAAGTTATTTAAAAAAAATAGATTGGTTTTTAAAAGTTAATGTTTGGTATTGGTCAAAGTCCTTAAAAAACTAGCAATAGCAGATTGAATATTCAATAACTATGGGACTGGCATTAGGTATTTTCATTATTATAGAAAGTTCGTGTTGTTTTTATTAATGCAATAGGAAATTGGTACTGGTTGTGGCGGATCTATAAATATTTTTAGGGTGAACACGCATATATTAACAACATAAAATTTTTTATGGGTTGACACAAATAAAATTTCAATATAAGAATAATAAATAAATAAATAATTGAAGAAAATTCAAATTTCAGAATACACGCGCTCACCTATAGGTCAATGTGGATCCACCATGTGTATTAAATCTTCTTTTATAATACATACTACACATGCAGCTATATCACTTGTCTTAGGCTAAACAAATAAGAAAATATGATATGAACTACACGATCTCAATGATCAAGGGATTTATTGGTATTTCTTGAGATTTCATATTCGAGCATCACATATATAAATATTGATACCGTTTATTGTTAAATGATTAAAAGTCTTTTAACAAATATTATCTTATATTCACTCTAAATTGATTAAAAAATAATTAAGAAAATAACACCTAATTCAAAATTGGGTAAAGTACACAAATAGTTGTCAACACACCTTTTCGTCCTACTAGGATTCAAACTCTTAAAAATAGGATAAAATTTTGCTATGATTCAAACTTCTAAAAATAGGATAGAGCTATTATTTAAACTCCTAAAGATAGGATCCACAAGCATTATAAATAGTCATTGTAACTCACTATTGTAACACATTCAGAGAAGGATATACGAAATACCAAGCAAAAAATTACAAGCAACTCGTAGCCATTTTTCGAAGCGTTTATATTTTGAAAGGTAAAGTTCATACCTTCGCATGTTATTTTTCCTTACTCTTGTTGTGTTTTGATTCGAAAGAAAACTGAGAGAAGTGTTTTTGGCCGATGAACGGGGGCGTTTTCGAGATCTATTTTTGTAGATCTAGTCCCCGAGGCTTGTGTTTTTGAAAAACTATTCGGATTTTTATAAACGGGTCGTGTGGATCCGCGTGTTTTGTCGTTTTTTTCTTCGATTGAATTTTAATTTTGACCCCTAATTCATTTTTTATTTTAATTTAACCCTTATTATTTATATGTATATATATATATATATATATAATTATATTTTATTTATTTATTTATTATATTTTTTTTTCATTTTTCTTTACGTTATATTATATTATTTTCCTATTATTATATATATATATATATTATTTTTTATCTATGTTTACTTATTTACTATGTTTTTTTACTATATTTTCCTAACGTTATATATATATTCTTACTTCATTTTATTTTATATTTCTATGATTATTATTATTTTTAGTTAATATTATATGTATATTTATTTTTCATTTATTTATTATTATTGTTACTATTTAGTATTTTATTATATTATACATACATTTTTATATTTTTATATATATTTTTTATTTTTTTTATTTTATTTATACTATTTATTTATTTTCATTATGTTTTTAGTTTCTTTGTTCTTATTATTATTTTTCTTTTTTTAAAAAAACACTTTACATTTTTTATTCTTTTTTTGTATCTATATTTTTTTCTTCATTTATTTTATTTTATTCAATTTTATTTTTTTTATTTGTTTCATCCAATTATTTTATGTTTATTATTATTGGTTTCATTTATTTCCTTGGTTTACTCTTTAGTTTTGTTATTTTCTTTTATTATTATTATTTTCCTTTTAACATCTTATTTTAATTTTTTAAGGGTATTTCCGTAAACTCATTAAGGGTAAGTAATTCAGATCAAATTTTACCTTTTAATTTAACTTGCAATTTTCTTAATGAAAGACAACTGGAAATTACGTAGTACCCAAAGGGCGGTTCAAGGGTGCTAATCCTTCCTTGACCGTAACCGACTCCCGAACCCGACACATCTTTGGAAAGACGCCGATCAAGTAAGAAATAGGGTATCCGATCAACCCATTTGTTTTAAATAAATGATCGGTGGCGACTCCCAATCCATATTTTTCAAGTCGAAACCCAATTTCGGGGCCCAACCGAAAGACGGTTGCGACAGCTTGGCGTCTCCACTGGGAACACAGGTAAGTGAGTCAGGCTAAGGTAATTTCCAGTTGTCTTTTTAATGAAAAGGTAAGTTTAAATTTTAAGGTAACATTTCGATCCTTATTACTTACTTTTGATTATATTTTCGAGTAAATAGTTGTACTGACCGTTTTAAGTGGGGGTGAAAGCGACGCTTCGTGTGAATTTATTCATCGTATGGGCCTAGCAAGTAACCTTCGGGATTCATATACCTTATGCCTTCGTGTGAATTTATTCTCCGTATGGGCATAGGGGAATGTTTCCTCTCGAGTTTAACTTAGTCCACACAAGCCTGTGATGAGTTTAGGACTAAGGGTCTGGTAAGCCCAATGGGGCACCGACAAGGAGAACTCGAGTACCTTTTTTTAGAACCTAAACTCGGAGACTACAAGGATTTAGGGCCTACCCCAAAACCTCATTTTAAACCCTAGGATGCCGAAATTATTTTCTGCTTTGTTTTCTGTTCAAAACATGTGAACTAGAAATTTATGCGGTTAGGACTTGTTCAAAATCAACTTGCGGGATAGAGATCATGTCCGGGTAGGAATAATAAGCATGTGGGGTAGATATCATGTGGGGTAGGACTTTTATTTTCATGATTGCTTTGATTATTATCTTTACCTTACTAACTATTTTCATTTTTTCCTCTCTTTTATTTTATTTCCATCATCTACATCATTCAAAAGAGGTGTTGATCCACCAAAAAACGTGTTCGTTAACCATAAATAATCTGCATTAATGGACAAAGGTGTTGTAATAGAGGAGATTAAAAACCCCAAGGTACGACTATGGTCCGAGAAGACTCAGAAAGAAAAGGGAGTCAGTCTTCAAGGAAGTTATGTGTCAGAGCTTGTTAGCTATGCCTCTATCAGCCTAAAACAGAACAATGTGCAAGAACTTCGAGACATCTGGGACAGTTGGAAGAATGATTGAAAACATAAGTTTAGTCAGCGGTATGGTGACATTGCACTTTTGCTTCATGTTAAGACCGGTGAGCCCTTAATTAGAGCCTTGGTTCAATTCTGGAACCCGGGATATAGTTGCTTCACTTTTAACCAAGAGGACATGGTACCTACCATCGAGGAGTATACTACATTATTGCACTGTGACAGCATTAAACTGGAGCGAGCCTACATCAAACACATCAAGAGTCAGCCTTTCAAGAACAGACTGGCTAAGTTGCGGGAGTAGACGAAAAATGGGTAATTGACCGGACTCAGCGCAGAGGCGGTGGGGAAGGAATTGAATAGATCCACATAAGGCAATTAATAAAGAACCACCCTGATGAGTGGAAGACTATAGACCTTTTTGCACTAGGTCTGTACGGGTTGATTATCTTTCCGAAGGCATTGGGTTGCATTAACGCAACCGTGGTAGAATTGTTTGAACAACTTCCGAGACGAATCAACCTCGCACCGACCATCTTAGCCGAGACCTTTCGGTCTCTTAATCATTATCGAAGATCTGGTGGAGGTAGGCTCATTGGGTGTATTCAGCTCCTTCAAGTCTGGATTCACAGCCATTTCTGGAAGACTAACGGGGTCGCCTACAACCGATTTAGCACCACATATTCACCTTTAGGGGAGTTCATCACAATGAAATGGCATGAAGGTGCTTCAAAGGAAAAGTGGATGAAAGTTTTTACACATCTTCAGGATCGGGATATTACCTGGAGAGCCCCCTGGTTGTTCCTCGGTGACGTTCTTTTCCGGTGTGGGGATTCTGATACTATAACTTTACTCGAACATTGGGGTGCAGTTGGGTATGCTCTATTGTTAACACTTAGACAGTATGGGGCACGTCAGTTTGTCCCCACAACATACGGACTAATTAAATCAGAGTTTGTGTATAGCGGTGACAGTTATAAGAAGATGATCAGGGAAACATCTGAGTCATGGAAGAAAGTATTTCGAATGGATGTTGTTGCTGCTAGAGACATGCTTACTCGGGATTATGTGGAGTGGCGAAGATTGAGAAAGAATGATAACGTCTCGGTGCCAGACTGTGAAGACACTCGGACTATGGAATAACATCTCAGGCCTGTCCCTTCCAGACTGGAGATAGCCAAGGCAGAGTTTGAAGCCGTGAATAGCAAGCTGAAGCAGAGGATTAAGGAACTTGAAACTGAACATTATCAATGGAAACTCGAGGCCGACTCACATATAGATAAATCAGACAAACTAGAAAGAGAACATAAAAAAGTCCATTTTGAGCTTGAAGACTTGAGAAAGGGGTATCAAGATACGGTCAAGGATAACTCCAAGTTGAAGGTGTCTTATGAGTACTGGAAAGATGAAGCTCACAGCTTGAAAAGAAAGTTTGAGGGGCCTGATGAGAGAGCCTGGAAAGAACAGATAAAAACTGCCCAGAGATGCTTAGTAGACAGCCAGTATTAAAACCAACGCTTGAAAATCCAGATGGCTGATCTGGAGAAACAACATGAAAGAGATGGCAAAACAATAGCTGAGTTAGAAACTATTGTAGATGGGTTCAAGAAGAAAGGAAGCGAGCTTCAGATAGTTCCCTTCGACAGAGGTTTACAGTGGCGTTTCCGTTGGGAGCAAGCACAACAAAGGGTGAAGGCCAGAGATGCAGTCATCCGAGACTTCCTGGATCAAGTACAGAAGACAAATCGCCATATACATGGCCTGGCAAGGGAAGCTGGAGTGGTCCAACAAGGCATACAACCAATGACAGATGAAAACAGAAGACTTGTCAACCTGCTGGAAGCTGTTCGGGGTCTAGAGGATTTAGTCCGAATGTACCTTTGATTGTTTCTATGTCTCTTACAAGATAAAACATTTTTGTCGAAATAAGGATTATTTATAATAATGGACACTTTTCTGGATCAATGCCTCGAACATTTCATCCATATTTTTCATTTTGCGTTGTGCATCTACATTTCATTTTTAAGCATTTTCATAAACATGAAATTTCTTCATGGATGATTCGATGAAGTGGTTTTAACCACATGACACCACATGGAAGCAAGGTTGTAACATCAAAAGGAAAAAACTAAAAACAATACAGTGGGAGCCTGATCAGCTGATTGTAGGACAAAGCCTGTCAGGATGATCTAAGAAAAGAATCCTCATATCCTAAGGGCTACGATGTTGAAGCTGTTAGCTGTTACCACATAAGAAGCCCCAAACATTCATCTGAAAACTATAAGGCGCTTGCCGAAGAAGGGGGCATGGCATATACCATTTGTACTTAGAGGATTGTTTTGTTTAAACATGTCTTTGATCTTTCATGTTTGCTTAATTTTTTAAATGATTGAATTTATACCGCTTTCTAAGGTGGAGCAATTGAACAAATTTTAATCTTTAGTTATTCGAATATTAAATGAATTAATGATTCTTTTAATTTTTCAAGAATTATAGATTTTTGACATATGGAAAGATTAGACCTTTCTTACCCTGTCTCAAACCCCAGAATAAAATACATTGATTCTTTGCCCAAAATAACTCGTGGTCATTACCAAAAGACAAAATTTTGACATTACCTCCTTTTGATATTCTTGAACATTACCTTTATCTTTTTGATACACTCATACCTTTCTTTGAGTTAATAAGATCACACCACTGTCTTTTTTAGACTCAAAAATAACCTTTCTTACCATTAAAACCCAAGGCATTGAGTTGTTCATTTTAACATGAGCATTCTTCTAAAGAACCAACTTGGGGCATCTCGCGGGGAGCCTGAACATTGAGACATCTGGGAAAAAAGAAGAAGAATTTATTCGAAATAATTCTATCATACATTAATTACACTGTTTTCATGTGAATATAATTAATCTTGAAAATCTATCCACATTGGGATACCTCTTCTGTGAAGATTTACATGTATGAAATGATGAACGGCTTTCTTTCTTTATCCCTTCACAACAGGAGAAAAAAATATATCCCTTGTGTCCCCTTTTGAGCCTGTAGTATTTTTCTTCTGATTTAACCCTAACCAAGGATCATCCTCCACACTGGGGGGCAAGGTGAAAGAAATATGCTCACATGAGCGAAGACATTAATTCAGATGAGATACCAAAAGGTGAACCAAATGCCAAGTGCGAAGATTCAATCAGAACAAAAAGGGCAAAAAAACAAAAAAGACAAGAAGAAAACAAAAAAAAAGAAAGAACAAAAATCAAAAGGGACAAAAAAGAACATACAAAGATTCCCTGAAGACAAATGGTACATCAAGCTTCAAACTATGAGATTGATCAAGCACAATCATTCTCGAATCACTGAATCACTTCACTCGAAGATCATAGAGCATCAAGAGAGAGAAACATTTTGAGCAAGATTGAAGGCATCAGAATGAATTGATCCTTGGTTCAACACCCTGAAACACTTGTTTGGGCCTATTTATCCTTTTCTTTCATAACCATGAACCCTGGCCTACATTACGTGCCTTAAAAGTCCCTTCTAATCATATATGGATTTCTAAACAGAAGAGAATATCTTTAGATTTCATCCCGCCCATCAAGATTAATCTTTGTTTGCAAAAAACAATGTAATTAATGCATGGTAGAGAAAAATAGCAAAGGGGGTTCAAGACGTAAATCCTGAATAACGTCTTGAAACCAAATGAGGATTCGAGTTGAAAATCTGAAAAGGCGGCTCGAATATAAAAATTGTGCAACTGAGGCGATCACACAAATTCCTTGATAAGGCATCGTACAATCCGAGTGTGACAACGAAGGTTGGGAGTCAGAGAACACTTCCAGCAGAGAAATATGCAAGCTACCCCATCAAACCTTTGAGCATCAAATGCCAAACCTTTGAACATCAAATGCCAAACCTTTGACCAAACACAATAACCTGAGATTTTTTTTATCATTTCCTTACTTAACCACTTCCCAAAAAAAACTTTGATCTTGGCACTTGTCAAATAACTATAATTCATTGAAGGATTAACATTATAATTAATTCTTTGATATCCAATGAACTATAGTTTTATGATTCATCTCAATTGTAAAATCGTGAAAGTGACAATATTTTCAAAACTTTGGATCAAACATTTTTCAAAACTCTTTTAATTGATATTAAAAGAGAAAGAAAAACATTTTTTTCAAACAAGACAGTCTCTCTAGAGTGGATCTTGGTAAATGACATGTAACTCTTAGACACAAAACTCATGCTCAGAATCAATGCTGGAGCAAGAAATGAGGAACATCTGGGGCATCTTTGAAGATTCAACATCAAATATTGGGGTATTTTTGGATATTGGGGCATCATTTGGGGATTTAACATCCTAATGCAAATTATCAGACCTTTTTCATGAGATAAAATATAACCAATTCATGTTACATGCATCTTATGCATACATTTTAGAGCATCATATTTATCATTTTCCACATACATAATTTTTTGCAGGTTTTAGAGTCAAGTTTCAACTTCAAGACGAAGGATACTCGATTCAAAAGCACCTTTAAAGATTCATGTTGGTTGCTTAACTCAGCAGCAAGAAGCTACACTTCGACTAACTCGACAGATTGAAAGTTTCTCTCAAAACAACACAATTTGTTCGAGAGTGGATTTCAACTTCACGACGAAGGATATCTAGCTCGAAGTCAAACTTTACAATAAAGGGGTCTCCACGGTTTCAACTTCACGGCGAAGGGAATTATGTCCACCCGCAACATACAATACTTGGATTTCAACTTCACGACGAAGGATATTCAAGTCAAGGCTTAACTTCACAACGAAGTGGCCATCCGTGATTTCAACTCCACGACGGAGGATATCGTGCCACTCGAGACAACACAAGTTCAACTTAACAACGAAGGGACAACTGGTTGTCAACAAACAACTTCCCAATTTCAGAGCCAATTTCAACATCACAGCGAAGGATATTGGACTCCAGACAACGCAAGTTCAACTTCACGACGAAGGGACCGCTGGTTGTCAACAAACAACTTCTCAATTTCAGAGCCAATTTCAACTTCACGCCGAAGGATATTGGACTCCAGACAACGCAAGTTCAACTTCACGACGAAGGGACTGCTGATTGTCAATAAATAATTTCCCAATTTCAGAGCCAATTTCAACTTCACAGCGAAGGATATTGGACTCAAGACAACGCAAGTTCAACTTCATGACGAAGGGACCGTTGGTTGTCAATAAACAACTTCCCAATTTCAGAGCCAATTTCAACTTCACAGCGAATGATATTGGACTCCAGACAACGCAAGTTCAACTTCACGACGAAGGGACCGCTGGTTGTCAACAAAAAACTTCTCAATTTCAGAGCCAATTTCAACTTCACAACGAAGGATATTGGACTCCAGACAACGCAAGTTCAACTTCACGACGAAGGGACCGCTGGTTGTCAACAAACAACTTCCCAATTTCAGAGCCAATTTCAACTTCACAGCGAAGGATATTTGACTCGAGACAACGCAAGTTCAACTTCACGACGAAGGGACTGCTGGTTGTCAACAAACAATTTCCCAATTTTGTAGCCAATTTCAACTTCACAGCGAAAGATATTGTACTCCAGACAACGCAAGTTCAACTTCACGACGAAGGGACCGTTGGTTGTCAACAAACAATTTCTCAATTTCGGAGCCAATTTCAACTTCACAGCGAAGGATATTGGACTCCAGACAACGCAAGTTCAACTTCACAACGAAGGGACCGCTGGTTGTCAACAAATAACTTCTCAATTTCAGAGCCAATTTCAACTTCACAACGAAGGATATTGGACTCCAGACAACGTAAGTTCAACTTCACGACGAAGGGACCGCTGGTTGTCAACAAACAACTTCCCAATTTCAGAGCCAATTTCAACTTCACAACGAATGATATTGGACTCGAGACAACGCAAGTTCAACTTCACGACGAAGGGACCGCTGGTTGTCAACAAACAATTTCTCAATTTCGGAGCCAATTTCAACTTCACAACAAAGGATATTGGACTCGAGACAACACAAGTTCAACTTCACAACGAAGGGACGGCTGGTTGTCAACAAACAATTTCCTGATTCCAGAGCCAATTTCAACTTCACGATGGAGGATATTGGACTCGGAACAATGCTACTTACTTGGATTTCAACTTCACGACGAAGGATATCCAATTCCAGGCTCAACTTCACGACGAATGGGTCACCCACAGTTTCAACTTCACGACGAAGGGAATCGTGCACACAATCATCATCTATCTTTAGATTGGATTTCAACTTCACGACGAGGGATATCCAACTCAAAGAAGGATTATCTGTCAACAAAGACCTTCGAGTTCGACTACGCTTAACTCCAAGGCACATCATTTACAGCATAACTCAAGGCTATAAGGGTTATCTGCCATCAAAATTGTCGAGTTTGATTCCATTCAGCTCGATGACACATCAATCGCACTACTTTCTAGTTGCAGTCGAGGTTTTCAAGTCGAGAAGAGAACCTGGGTTAGCCGTGCCTGAGTGACAATCAACCATTTTCAAGCAGCATAGCTTAAGTCAAGAAAAAGCTATCTGTCAATGAAGATTTTTGAGTTCGATTCCGATCCAAGGTCTTTAAACTGAGAAGAAGACCAAAGGGCAACGGGAAGCCACGTGCTGATTCAAATTCTGAACTACGGCTTCAATTTCATATCATTTCCAGATGAACTCGACTTCACGATGGAGGAGTCATCCGTAACTCAATTCGACAGGGAGTTATTGAAACATCAGAGTCAATTTTCAACTCCGCTGAATGTGTCTTTTAATCTTTGTCCTATCCCCGTTACACGACTATGGGCAAAGAGGGGCAGCTGTCAACACACCTTTTCGTCCTACTAGGATTCAAACTCCTAAAAATAGAATAAAATTTTGCTAGGATTCAAACTCCTAAAAATAGGATAGAGTTCTACTATTATTTAAACTCCTAAAGATAGGATCCACAATCATTATAAATAGTCATTGTAACTCACTATTGTAACACATTCGGAGAAGGATATACAAAATACCAAGTAAAAAATTACAAGCAACTCGTAGCCATTTTTTGAAGCATTTATATTTTGAAAGGTAAAGTTCATACCTTCGCATGTTATTTTTCCTTACCCTTGTTGTGTTTTGATTCGAAAGAAAAATGAGAGAAGTGTTTTTGGCCGATGAACGGGGGCGTTTTCGAGATCTATTTTTGTAGATCTAGTCCCTGAGGCTTGTGTTTTTTGAAAAACTATTCGGATTTTTATAAACGGGTCGTGTGGATCCGCGTGTTTTGTCGTTTTTTTTCTTCGATTGACTTTTAATTTTGACCCCTAATTCATTTTTTATTTTAATTTAACCCTTATTATTTATATGTGTATATATATATATAATTATATTTTATTTATTTATTTATTTATTATATTTTTTTTTCATTTTTCTTTATGTTATATTATATTATTTTCCTATTATTATATATATATATATTATATTATTATTTTTTATCTATGTTTACTTATTTATTATGTTTTTTACTATATTTTCCTAACGTTATATATATATATTCTTACTTCATTTTATTTTATATTTCTATAATTACTATTTTTTAGTTAATATTATATGTATATTTATTTTTCATTTATTTATTATTATTGTTACTATTTAGTATTTTATTATATTATACATACATTTTTATATTTTTATATATTTTTTATTTTTTTATTTTATTTATACTATTTATTTATTTTCATTATGTTTTTAGTTTCTTTGTTCTTATTATTATTTTTCTTTTTTTAAAAACACTTTATCTTTTTATTCTTTTTTGTATCTATATTTTTTTCTTCATTTATTTTATTTTATTCAATTTCATTTTTTTTATTTGTTTCATCCAATTATTTTATATTTATTATTATTGGTTTCATTTATTTCCTTGGTTTACTCTTTAGTTTTGTTATTTTCTTTTATTATTATTATTTTCTTTTAACATCTTATTTTAATTTTTTAAGGGTATTTCCGTAAACTCATTAAGGGTAAGTAATTCGGATCAAATTTTACCTTTTTAATTTAACTTGCAATTTTCTTAATCAAAGACAACTGGAAATTATGTAGTACCGAAATGACGGTTCAAGGGTGTTAATCTTTCCTTGACCGTAACCGACTCCCGAACCCGACACATCTTTGGAAAGACGCAGATCAGGCAAGAAATAGGGTATCCGATCAACCCATTTGTTTTAAATAAATGATCGGTGGCGACTCCCAATCCACATTTTTCAAGTTGAAACCCAATTTCGGGGCCCAACCGAAAGACGGTTGCGACAATAGTCCCCCGATTATAGGGCGCTACTTTGTTGAGTCAACGACTATTAAAAGTTACAAAATGATACCTAGACTATAGGACATTGTTTTGTTAAGTCTTCCAACTATTAAAAGTTACAAAATGGTCACTCGACTATTCATATGTTTCAAACTCGTCATTTTCCGTTAAAAATTTGGCGTCATTCTGAGCTGGACATTAACCTGTTGACTAAGATATGAAAAAATATAATCCCATAATCATTTGAGTTGTATTTTATGGATCGACTCTCCATTTACATTATATTGTCGAGCTAGTGTTTGAAAGCAACGGTGGTGCTAGTAGGTATTATTAAAATATGATTTTTATCATATTTTAGTCAACATGTTAATGTCCAGTTCAAACGACTGCTATTTTTTTAACGAAAAATGATGAGTTTGCAACGTATGAATAGTCAAGTGAACATTTTGTGACTTTTAATAGTAAGAGGACTCAACAAAGTAATATCTTACAGTTGAGATATCATTTTGTAACTTTTAATAGTAACATGACTCAACAAAGTAATATCCTATAGTCTAGTGAACATTTTGTGACTTTTAATAGTAAGATGACTCAACAAAGTAATATCCTATAGTCGAGAGATCATTTTGTAACTTTTAATAGTTAATGAATTCAACAAAACATCACCTTATAGTCGGGGGCCATTTGTGTATTTTAACCTTCAAATTTCGGTAAGTAGGTTATTTGAAAGAAAACTATACTTTGGCGAACATTTCAAACAATTTATCAGTAAGAGGTGTGTTTGGGAGAAACAAATGGGGTTTAGGATTTGGGAAAAATATTAAATCAATGTAACCCACTATGTCATCCGTAGTTTCAACTTTCAATCAATAAGATCCATTCATTTCATTTTTTAAGGTGAATAAAATGTTATTTGAAAATTACTTTGAGATAAATGAATCTAGTTGAGATTATAAATCCCATGATGAGTCAAATCAATTTAATAATATATCCGGATTTGGGGTTTGAATGATTGGGGGGGGGGGGTGTAAGGTCAGGGTATAATGGTTGGGGGCTTGAAATTATTAGGCATTTGGGCGAAGGAAAAATCACCATTGCAATCATCACTCCCTTCACCAAACCCCAACGTCAAACCTGGTTCGTCCATTTATATTGCAACATGATTGTCGCACTCACTCCCACACTATACATTCTATGCACATCTATATCATTAATTAACATTTTTGAACGATAACAGATTAATCAAGCATCAATTTAATTTAATCGAGTGATTGCAAAAAATATTTTTATATAAATTATTAAATAATATTTAAGACTTCAAGGTTATTTTTTTATAGTTATATAAATTCAAATAAAATAATAAAAATATTATTTGAGGATCAAACACAATATTAGTGAACTTGTCTATAAATATTTTATCATTTAGATGAATTTTAGTAATTTTACACATAAAGCATTTCGTTTCATTTATATCATGAGTATGATAAAATACTTTCGAATATGAAATTGATATTACAGGTTAATTGATTATCAATTATAATTTAAGAAATAAATATTTGTAAAAACAATAATAGTTATTAATTTTATATTTTTTAAAAAAAAATTAATTGACAGCAATTAAAGACATAATTGATAATAATTTGTGCAAAATCTTTGCTCATCCACTCATGTGTGAAATGATTTTATTAATGATAGTAATTCAATTAATTCATGGGCTTATATTTTCTCAGTCCAACTTATTTTTGTCTTGGTCAGTTTCAAGTTCAAAGACTAGCTAAGATCTCTTTCTCCTCATCCAAAGCTATTCTTTGAAAATTTTAGTTTAATTGATATTATTAATGTTACAATGAATTGAAAGTTGTTGATTTTTTATAATATATTTTCAAGTCAAATCAACTTTTTATCCTATATTTGAATCTCATTCAGTTTTATTTTTTTTAAATTTTGTTTGATATAAATCAAATTTAAATTTAGTTTATTTTAGATATCTAAAATAATTTTGCTCACGGTATAAATCAAGTATAATATTTTTTCTATTACATTTTTAGATATTTATATTTAAAAATTGTTAAAAAAAAATTATTCGATATATGTCGTATTCATATTTTTTAAAATTTTCATTTAAATACTTTTAAATTATAAAAAAAAAACTTAAAATCCCTAAAAGAATATTTTAATTATCTTATTATCGTCGGTTGCCATCAAAATCGTCTACGAACTAAAGTAGGGTGAAATGAATAGTGAAGGAAAAATCGATCAGAATACACGACGTCTTTAAAAAGTCGACCGAAATATTTTAACGTCTTTAAATTCTTCATCATAACACTCGACGTATTCATCTCCGATGTCTTCAGGAGACAAAACATGATATTCCACCCGAGTATAATTATAGTAGAGAGAGAGGCTAATAATAATGTTTCGAAAATAAAAAGTTTGACGACGTAATATGTTCTGAATATTTTTCGAATGACTTAAGTACACCAACCAACTTCCAAAGTATAACAGCTATCCTAAATTAGAAAATATTTATTCCAATACCTTACATGGAAGATATTTTTTTTACCACCTCCTCTCAGCATTTTTTGCCCCCAACGCATCAACTCCGGCGCTCAAAAGACGGCGGCACAACCTCAACCAACGCCAAAGCCAGCGGCGGTCCTCAGTGCGAACTCGCGGTCATCTTTCTTGAGGAAGACTTAGGATATGGTGGATGATCCCGCCACCGATGCCATCGTTTCTTGGAGCCCAATCAATAACAGCTTCATTGTTTCGAATCCGCCGAGTTTACGCGGGATCTTTTACCCAAGTATTTCAAACACAACAACTTCTCTAGCTTCCTCAGTCAACTAAACTACGCCACTCTTTTTCGTATTTGTTTTGTTATTTCTTTTACATTGGGCTTTATTATTATTATTTAGTTACTGTAGTTAGCGTTTCAAGAGCTTGATTAGAAAAAAATGGACATTGCAATTACTATTATTTCTTTTTTCTTTAACTTCTAAAGTAATTGATTTGCATGTTGATTAGGATAGTTTCAAATCGAGTTAATTGTCTTGGAAGTGATCAACTCAAAAAAATTCCATTTATGATTTTGAGAAGATTCAGGAAAACAAAAACCATAGAGTATAAGTTTGAGAAAACGTTAACGTGAAATTTAATTCAAGAGGAACAAGTGTAGGAATGTATGATTGTAAGTATAAAATTTTAGTAGGGGATGAACTTATAAAATGTAAGGGGTGAAAACATATTTTTAATTGAAAATATATAAAAAAATCTAAAATATATGATAATTTTTAATTTTTAAGGTTTAGAGTTTATGATTTAAATTTAAGGGACAAAAGCAGATTTTCAATTAAAAATAAATAGAAAAAATCTAAAATTTATGATAATTTTCAATTTTCAGGGCCGACCGTTCCTATCCGCCCCTTCAATTAATCTCTGATTGTACGGTGGCAGCAAATCACTATTATATGTGTAGAACTAGGCATCTTTTAGGAAATCTGACTGCATTTCCTTGGGGATTAAGCTCTAATCACAGTGGGTTCTAAAATTGTTCTTCTCATTGTTAAATGAATCTCATGATATTGTTATATGTGTTGAACTAGGAACCTTTTATGTATCTTGTTTGTCTGTACTTAAGAGTTTCTTTTGCATTATTTCCTTTTTTCCTTGGATACGTACTCTATTTTTTCCTCCCCCAATAACAAATTCTGCATAGTGATCTGTTTTCCTTTTTCCTCCATATTTTATGTTCTTTGCGTTTTGATAGGGTTTCCGGAAGATTGAGCCAGACCGCTGGGAATTCGCAAATGAAGGATTTTTAAGAGGCCGGAAACACCTCCTTCTAAACATTAGCCGGCGAAACCCTGCCCGTGGCCATGGTCATCAGCAGACACAGCAAGCACATGGACAGAGTTCATCTGGATGCCTGTGTTGAGGTTGAAAGTCTCAAAAGGGGAAAGAATGTGCTCATGCAGGAACTTGTTAGGTTGAGGCAGCAACAACAGTCTACACATAACCAGGTGCAGACCATGGTGCAACGGCTTCAAGGGATGGAGCGGCGGTCGCAGCAGATGATGACATTCTTGGCAAAGGCTATGCAGTGCTTGAACTGGGATACTCCTACCAGGCTTGACTCCTTTAACAACCGTCACGAAAAGACGATTACAACAGCACAATCTACAGATATGAGTGCTCTGGTTGGAGCAGAAAAGGAACCATCCATGTGGACCATGTCCATTCCTTGGACAAATACTATTATGCCCGAACTTTCTCAAACACCGGAAATGGTCCCGGAAAGCATTGTTGATATTCCCACTGAAACCAACGTAGGGTCTGAAACTGGGAATGGGAAGTTTATTGATCCCATTACATTGGTTAAAAATAGTTCAATTCCGGCAGAACTCGATGATGATGCTCCTGATTCCAACATATATGCCTTACTGGATAGTTCTACTTTCTGGGATAACCTTCTTGTGCTAGGTCCAGTGCCAGAGGGCATTGAATTAGCCTCAACAGATGATAAATGCAAGGGAAATGAAGGAGCAGCTGATGGAGAATAATCGGGACAACAGCATATGGATAATTCTGAACAAATCGGTCCATATTATATATATAAGATTTACTTACCAGTGTATTCTGATATCCGCATCTGGAGTAGAATTCTTCTGGTGTTTACAGTGTTCGCTCAGGATTTATGTTTCTTATGCAACAACGGCCTTTGAGTGTACCAGTGTCTTCTCTTTGGTTGACCCTCTCCAGGTTACCCATCCCCCTGAAGATTCGTATTTTTGGTTGGCGCCTGGCACACGAGGCTTTGCCCGCTGCACGTCTGATGATGGTTGCAAATATTGGCACCGGTCACTGCTGTCTGTGTGGTGGGGATAATGAAACTGTTATTCACGCTTTACGGGACTGTCCGGAAGTTTCTCCGATTCTCCATGCTGCTGGGTTTGCATCGCCTGCTATCTTCGCTCCACAGTATTTGACGGGTGCTTGGCTACATGACCTTTGTTCCTTCCTCCCGGTATCATCCTTGAACCTTCTTCTAGTTTTGCTGTATCATTTTTGGCATCGCCGAAATGTTCTGCTCCATGAAGATAGATTGCTTCCAGGTTGGCAGCTTCTCTCCCCTAGTCGGGCGCTTCTTTTGGCTTATGCTGCAGTGCATGGTCATTCCACTTCACTTCCTACATTGCGTGGTGATTGTCAACATTGGTGTAAACCAAAACCTGATTCAATTACTATAAATGTGGATGGTGCTTGTTCTCGCTCTCTTGGTCATGCTCATGCAGCTGTTGGAATCATCGCTCTAGACCACCAAGGCATGGTTGTGGCTGCTAGGGCTATTCCTATCTCTGGTCCGAACGCCTCAAGCATTGTGGAAGCTGCTGCTGTCACACACGGCGTCCACATGGAACTGGAGTTGGGTGGTTCTTACATTCGGATTGAATGTGATGCAGTGAATGTGATCCATCAGTTATAAACAGCTTCTGTGGATTTATCGATTTTGTCTTTCCGTCTTCGGGAGGCTCGCCAACTACTCAATCTTCATCGTCATATTAGGATTTCTCATGTTCGACGATCTACTAATAAGGCTGCTCATGAACTTGCACACTTTGCATTATCCCTTGCAGCACCGGGTTATTATGCATACGAATCCCCTTCTTGTATTTCAGATGTTTTAATTCCGGATGCCATTTATGGCTAATGTAATCGAATATCGTGTTCTTTCAAAAAAAATTATTTACATGCATAAAAACTCATTAATTATACATAAAAATATATTCATTGGATGAATCTAAATAAACTATGAGAGTAAAACTAACTTTTTGATTAGATATTGAACCACAAAATATGAACCATCATTAACCATTGACATTTGAGTTGCCTCTCAGAATTTAAATTTATGAATTTAATTTTTATATTATATAAATTATAGAAAATAATAATTGAACGAAGAAGCGAACAAGCACAGAAACTGCAACGACAAATTAAGTATTCTTCGCCATCAGTCTAATTAAGATTTTTAAATATAATGCATAAATATGCTCAAAGCTGCCTGTGTGAAACTAAGTTAATTCATGTGGGTTTCTTAATATTTTAACCAATTTTTAAATATATTGTCTGATGGTAAAACATCTAAAACAATACTCTAAAAGTCTTGGCTCATCTCTATAAATAATCCGTTTCAAAGCCAAAACTGAGTAAACTTAACGGTTCCATATAGACATGCTAATTCAATTGCATAATTGAGAAAGCTTCTTGGTTCAAGCATGGATTTTTTGTCGTTCTGTTGCTCGTTTCATCTTGTTAGTCTATTTGTTTCTTTTTATCTCTACTCATCTTTTTTTGTCCAACACCCACGGTGTTTGGAGCTCCGATTATATTCAGAGTTGAGTCGAGTACGACTTAAACCTAAAAGTTTCTTTAAGGAACATCAGACTCCTTACATTGAATCAACAGGTGTTGGTATATTGTTATTATACTATTAGCATTAAGTGTTTGATGAAAAGTAAAATGAAGTTTGAATGCTGCAAACTGGACAGTGTTAGTCTCCTGCAGAGACGTAGCATGTGGTTGTCCCCCACAGTGTTCTTGTTCTAACCCCGAAACTGATGCTGCTGTTGATGAAGTACTCACGTGTTCCAGCGATGCAAATAAATCATGCGGATTTGGCCTTAGCTCTTGTGGTGCTACACGCATTTGTGCTTCTTCCAACACCTAAGAACAGTGCAGCAGCAAATAATCTTACCTGTGAGGAGAGGTCTGGGATTTCACTAAAATAAAGAATAGCTATCCGTCGTTGTTTTTCTTTCGTTTTGTTGATTATATATGTTGTTGTGTTCCCTATTGACCTTTCTACTTGCTCTTGATTTTACGTTTTGCAAAAACCTCATGGAACAAAAAAACAAATGCAGTCATAAGAGCATGCATTACTCACTAGAAACACCATTCTTTAATCATTAAAGAAATAACGTCAAGATAATGCACAACAGGCTTGAGCTCAGCACGTGCGGCGTAGATGGCTGCCATCCTGCAGAATCTTATTTTTTTTAGTAGTAGGTGATTATACATACATACACACATACATTCATATCTTATTTTTTAAATTTTATTGAATAGTTTGGAATTATTATAAAATTGTATCTATTAAGAATTTTAAGGGTAAAGTAAATAAATAGTCCCTAACTATAAGATACTACTTTGTTGAGTCTCTCGACTATTAAAATTACAAAATAGTCACCTAACTATTTATTATGTTCTAAACTTATATTTTTCCATTAAAAAAATTAATGGTCGTCTAAGATGGATGTTAACACGCTGACTAAGATATGATAGTCGTTTGAGATTATGAGATCAAATTTTATCGTATATCAGTTAATAGATTAACGTCCAAGTCAAACTGCAGGTACTTTTTTAACGAAAAAATAAGTTTGAAACATAATAAATAGTCGAGTTTGAAACATTCATATTTATAAACGTGGGTTATACTTATACCGCTCTATGATGCTCCATTCTTTTTTCTTTTTTTTTTACAAATAATTTTTATTTTAGTATTAAAAATATTATTTACAATTTATTTATTTACATGATTTTGATATATATAATTATTGGTATATGAAATTATATAATTATTAGTTAGTGCGATCTCTCATCTAATACTATAAATATGAATTGGGTTTACTTGCTAATTTGTTTTCATGTGTTAACATGTTATTAGTAGGGATCATATGGTTTTGCAGCTTCTAGATATGGGATTTTCTTCAGGTCTCAAGACTTGGCCTATATATTTAGCTGGGGACTATGATGGAGTCGATGAGATCCTGGAGTGGAGCTAGCTCTTTCTTGTCGATCACCCCGAATTCCTGCAGATGCAAAACCGCAAACTGAATTAAACCAACAACTTTCCGATCAACGATGCATGTTCCGGCACCCGAGGACGGACAAACGATGCACACCGCTGCTTCAAAAATAGATAAGCAGAAGAAAACTTACAGAAGTGAACAGAATGAAATGCTTGAAGCATGTGTTCAGATGGGCTTCTTCCTTGAGGCTCACGATTTTCTGGAAGTGCGAGTGATAGACGTGGGCGTATACTCGGAATAGTTTTTTGAATATCGTTTTCACGACCTCCTTGAAGTTGGGAGGAAACGGTACACCTAGTGAATTCGAAATATACAGTTGAACATAGACAAGCATTCAGCATAGACACAATAGGAAATTTTGGACAGAGTCTAGATGTTGTTCATCATACATGGATAAACAACTCTATCTCTCTTGATGACAGTATTTCAGACTATGTCACTAAGAATTGAAGAGATTGAGCGCATGAACAATGAAGAATTTACCAAGCTTTTGAGGAAAGAAGGATTGATCATCGAGTTGTGATTCGATCCAGTCCATTAAATAATCGACATATTTTGGTGCCGAAACCTTGATAGGTTTCTTGATCTGCCCACCATCGGCCCATCTATATTCATACCTATAAAGTTGTCAGGCAGCAAAATAATCAACTCCAGAAAGACCAAGATATTCACTATGGAAGAATTTTAAAAACAAGACTACTAAGGCGCAATGCAGGTAACTATGGAAGTGTTAAATTGATTGATCAGATAGCAAAAGGTACAATAACCAAACAAGAAAAAAAACAGAAAGTAAAACTCACCATCATCCAACACTTATTAGGCAATATTGCATTCCCCATAATTTGGCAAGATGTAATTTTATTTTTTACTGAAACTAAACAAATGCCATCTTTGTGCATGTTTCAAAGCAATAAAAAGACTTAAATTTGAGTCAAAGGAGTCTTAATTATCTTGATTACTTGGAGACTTTGAGCATCAATCAATTGATAGAAATACTTTCGATATCATCAACAGATCCAAACATAGAGCAGATTCATTGTTGGAAAGGGCAAAAGGAACTGGTTTGATATGTCATACTTGGGGCCTGCAGTCATTGTAGGACAATTCTCAGCAGTACAAAACTCTGTAAGGGTACTATAGAGCAGATTCACCTGATTGAAGAAATCCACGGCCGAAAAAGATCCAACAATTATATATAAGCAACAAGTTTCAAAGAAATCAGGGAGTGACCTAGAAATGAGAAAGAAAATGTACTGAAACATTCTATCAAAAAATCAGCCAATAAATTCGCAGTCACCGAAGTAACTTACAGCTTGGCCACACTAAAGTCGAATATTCAGGGATAAATTACACATGCAGCTTTAAAAACTTATATATCAGGAATTATTCTGAATGTTTGCATGTGTGTGCAGGGTGTATGTTAGTAAGAAAGAAAGAGAGGGAGCAAGAAATACTGTTGACTGCGAGCCATTCATTTAAATCTTCCCCGGGAGGTGGCCTTACTGCTTCCCTTAGATTCCCACTGCCCAGGGTAGAATCAATGTGCTGTTTAAGCTGTGCACCCTGCATTACGTCATTAAAGTACATGGATAAGAACTGCAAATTCTTCTAAGCCACTAATATTGCCAAATGAAGTGCAGAAAGTATTTACGTAAAAACACTATAAAGAAGCCAGCTCTGAAGAAATGGAGAGAAACCTCTAAAAGGTTATACGATCATTGTCAAGCTCCATACACAGCAGAACAAACCATGTTTAGAGGTAGCTCACTATATAGTAATAACATTATCACATCCAGTCCTTGTATACACGACCCTCAAATATCCATGAGTTGGCCCCACAGATGAGGCTGTAGAACCGTCATGCATGTCAGTAGAACATTGAAATCTGTAGTATTTCCACTTTGCCACCGAAATTTTTAAGTAACGCATCATGTTGAAAATTTGTTTTACGAGTGATTTCAAAAGAAATGGAATTTATCAAATGGAAATATGAATGGTGAAAGCTATTATTGGTAGGGTCAACTGAATTCTTGCTTTACAAATATAAATAACAATATCCAGAATTAATGGCAACCATTTAATTAGCTAAAATTCCAAGAAGTAAAAGGGCCAGGAAAAGCATTGAACTGACGATTCAGGAGCTTCTCTTCTTACTTGCTTATTTTGTTTCTTTTCTGCACACTTTATATCATACCTCTAGAGTGCTAAAGTTGCAAATTCAATCATAAAAAAATAGGAAACAAATTATTTACCAAGGGGATAACATGAGCCAGTGGTCAGTGGTCACATTAACAATCCAAAGGATTCAAGCACAAAAATAGGGAACAAGCAGAGATGAAAGATTATTTTTTTATTAGAAAAGGGAACAAAAATAACCAACCTTACTTCCTGAGGGTGCATTTTTTTTGGGGCGGAATGTTCGCTGATTTCTTTTTTAGAGCAATATATTATCAGGAAAATTGTTAACCGAGAAGATACACAAATGGTTAACAGCTATACTGCTCAGACATGGGAGTGGGGGTCAGGAATACACACAGCCAAACATAGGTAAGTTCAAATTTTCAAAAGTTCTTTTGTTGGTTCAGAAGAATTCAATCTAATCAAAGTATAAAATTGAATTAAGAAAAAAAAATAAATAGAAAAACAATATTTACTAGAGAAAAACAGAAAACAATCTTATGACCCTTCCAACTGGAAACCATTGATGATCTTAACCATCCAGTAAACCTGATTACCAAGTTTTTTTTTATCAAATTAGCTTCTCTTAGACTATGTTTGTTCACTCCAATTAATTTTCTCTCACTTAATCCAACCTTCTGAACTTCATTCCAACACCTTGAGTCTTCTAACCATGGCTACAAAATGTCTAACAGACCCAACCATGGTCATTCTTGAAAACCGCCTGGAACGGAATGGCTTTTAATCCTAGTTCTAATAAAACCGAACCAACCAATCAAAACAAATCAGAACAAATCATTAAATGAGAACATGAAGAAAATTTCAAAAAGCCTTAAGATTCACATTCATTCATGTATAGCCTAGCCTTCATAATTTCATTTGCTTAACATATAAGAAACAGTTGAAAATAAAAAGCAACAGAATTAACGATCGACGTGATTGACATGTTTTTGAGACTTAAAGCTTTCAGAATTTATAATAATCAAAAGAAGTTAACAATGGCGCCACTAATACAATTGCTCTAACAAAACAATAAAGTCGCAGCTAACGTTAACAGAGATATAACTGAATCAGAGAGCAAATTGAGAAAATAGATCAAATGTTTTCAGAAACTGAATTAAAGTTAACAATGCCGAGAAAGATGAATTGATGGCTGATCTTAAACGAGGAAACAGGCAATAGAATCATAACGGATCTCACATAACCTATCAAAGCATGCAGGAAATTAAAAAATAATAATAATTAATATAAAAAGAGAAAAGGAAAAGGTGGAAATTGCGAGTCACCTGCCCAGACCGAAGAGACTCATGGTTACAGAGTTGGAGAGGATTAGGCTTTTTCCTTTCTTCAGGTGGAGGAAACCTCAAAGCTGAAAAAAACTTTTTCTCTTGTCACCTTTCCTATTTTTCTCACTATTTTCTTTAAAAATAGTGTATTTTTACTATTCATTGCGTAATCTCAGCTGTTCTTGTCATTTTTATGTTGATGCTAAAATAAAGGGTAAAGTTTCAAAAATAAAAATAGTTATTAAATTATATTAAAATAGTTTTTTCATTCATTAAAATTTTAAATGATACAAAATAATTATTAGATTTATCAAACGACTATATAATAATCCTTAAATTTTATCAAATTATTATCATAAATAATAATTAAATTCAAAATAACAACAACAACAACAACAAAACCCAATTCCCATATGTATGGGGTAAGGGGGAGGTAGGGTAGTAGGCTACCCCAACGCCAGGTTGAGAGTAACTTCCGTGGAAGACCTCCGGCAGTCAGAAAATTAAAAATTTAGATAAAATGCAATGCATGTATAAATAAATACATAAATACATAGCTAAACAGTATTCATATGCAGTCATTAAAATCATATGTGCGTCTGTAACGGGAATTAATCCCTGCATAATTATCCCTGCGAAAGAATCTCTGCATATAGACATAAACATAAGATAAGATCCGGCTAAATTTAAAATAGGAAACATGAAGAGAATGATACACATAAGTCAACGTTAGCAAGCCCAGTTCTAATCCTTCATAAATACCAATAACAGAAACGTATAAAAAGTATAAGTCATGGAAAATACTACAAAGACATTAAAAGAAGACAGAGATGATACACCCTATAGATGTGACCCACACTACTCGACTACCCTAGTCTTTAGCCTCCATATTTTCCTATCAGAGGTCATGTCTTCGGTAAGAGCTAAATCCCTCAAATCAGATCTCAAGCAGTCTTCCCACTTTCGCCTTGGTCGTCCTTTCCTTCTGGCACCGTCGACTGTAATAAATGTTATAAATAATCCTTAAACTTATCTAAATTTATTATTAACTTATACTGTATAACGATCAATGTATAATAATTTAATTTGATAACTGCTTTGTAACTTCAATATTCAGAAAGATCATTAATATATATAATTTATTTTCTTATAAAGTAAATGATGTCTAAATATATATACACAGTTCGATACACTTTCTTTTTAACGAATAATTTTTAATTTATAGTAATCCATTAGATATATCATCGTATAATAATCTAAATAGAGTAAATGCATATAGTATGTATATTGATATTTGAGTACTATACGGGGGAGTTAAAGGGGATTTTACCGTTTGATGCCCTAACTTGTAGGGATGGCAAACGGGCGGGTCGGGTGCGGATACCCTCTCCCCATCCTCATACCCACCAAATATTTTTCAATCCACCACCCGCCCACCACCCATGATGGATAAAAATTTTCAAATCCACACCCGCCCACGCGGGTACATTCTCAAATCCATCCCCACTACCCACTGGAGACGTACCCGGCTAGACCCGCCTGACAACAAACTTAAGTTATACATAAGCAACAAACATAAAACAAACACATCTATTAAGAAACATAATAAAATAAACCAATGATTATCTGAGTTAAGTATTAATATAGATATTAAAGTATATAAAACATCATAATAAAAGACATAATTAAAGTCTAGAAACATAAATGACAAACACATAATGTTTTTGTTTTTTGGCACAACATTCTAAAATTTCAAACAATACTTGTGACATCTGATACTCCAGTATTACAATCATTAATAAAATTTGAATTTGAGAAGCACAAGTGAAACACTTAATTCTATTCAGTGGCGTTAAAAATGGAGATTTGAGAAACAACGATCTGACTTTGTTAGTAAAAAACGTGGGTGCTCAGTCACAATATACTGATTTGTAGAACATTAAGAAATTAAGCTTAAAACAAACATTAAGATGAATCTAAAAAATAATTAAAAATCAGTACGAACAAATAAAATTAAACTCTTAAAACGAAATGCAGAGGAGCTTAAAATGAAATGACTACGGAAATGACTCTTACAAAATTAAATTTCAAGTAAAAATGGAAGAAACATACCTGAATAAGCTGGAGAGTGAAGACAAGAGGTTTGAAAAAAAATTATGCATAAACTTATCCCTAATATTTGGTTAAATTACAAGTTATATCTTATACAATATTAGGATTTATAAATTAGTCTCTTAAAATTACACCTAAATTCATAATGGTCCAAAATTTAATGGATATTTAGTTGGGCGGACGGATGTGGGAGGGTGGATGCGGGGCGGGTGGATGCGGTGCGGATGCGGGGCGGGTAAGGTCTCAAACCCATTACCCGCCCACTACCCGCGACTGGTACCACTTTCTAAATCCACACTCGCCCACTACCCACTAAAATTATACCCATCCCCGCCCCAATTGGAGCGGATACAGTGCGGAATCAAGGAAATTGTATCCATTTACCATCTTATTAACTTGTGAGCCGTTGTATAAAATAGTTAATGGGCGGGAAAGTTATTTGCTTCATACGAAGCTCGTTAGATACTAGATTTTTGGTTTTTTTACGAGTAACCATTTATTAAAAATAAATTATTATTTAATACACTTAATAAAAAATAAATTTAAAATAAATAATACTAAACATCCTTTTAATTATATTTATATTTTTATAAAATAAATAATGAAATAATTGATAACATCTCAATTATGCTTGTCGATTTTTTTTCACCAATATTGTATCAGATAATAATTCATTAAAACTCACAAAACACAATCCGACTAACATGAACATATCCAAACAGTTAAAATAACATCTGGATTGAAAATTTACCCAACAGTTAAAATAACATCTGAATTGAAAATTTACCCATAATATTTACACAGGACGGAATCTAAATCCAAAACATAGATGGATCAAAGGGAGCGGATAAGGATAATTGTCCCTCTGATAATTTAAAAAAGAAAATAACTTCAGTGACTGAAAACGTCTTATAATATATGATTTTAACTAACTTTTTTTGAATTTGCGAAAATGATCAACAAATTCGTAATGCGAACTCTAATTTCGCAACACAGTTTCCAAATTCGCAACTCGAATTTTTTTCCGCAACGCGATTTTCCAAATTCGCAACGCGAATATGAAAATCGCAACGCGAATTTCGTAAATTTCGCAACTCAATTACCGATATAAATAAACACGATAGAAATTTCGCAACACGATATAAGTATGATATTGATACAACAAAATATAGATGAATTCGAACAAATCAAAAACTTGAGGATTCATCTGTGAACAGCTTCTTAAGACACTGCAACAACTTCCGATTCCTCCGATGAGACTTCAATCTTTCTTTAATGTCACAGACTTGCTCGTGTTGGTAATGATGTTCGTTTATCTTCTTTGATAACCAAAGCTCCTTGTCCAAAATTTCCTAGTCACATCTGCCATTGATTCTGTCGACTTCGGCAACTAGATCATTTATCAGCATCTCAGTGGTTTTTGCAGGTATTCCGCTTAGATACCAAGAATTGGGTGGGGGAGGAGTGATGGTTGGTTGAATCAGTTGGTCTAAGCTTGCCTTTGTTCCAATCCTTCCTTTACCTTCAGTACGTGAACAATACTCAGACAACATTTTCGGTTTGAAAGGAAAACAGATTTTCTCGTCAACGAAAAGTGGTTCGACTCGCCAGTAACCTTCAAACTTTTGCATGGATTCGCAACTCGCTCGCAACACATAATTGAAATTCGCATTGCGAATTTCACTTTCGCAACACTTACTGACCGCATGTTTCTCTCTCTCTCTCTCCCCTCACTGTCAACAAGTGCCCCCAATTTGAACACGTTGATGTTATAAGTTACTTCCTCAATCTCCTCAGCTCCAACCTCATGCTTTGCTATTTCACAACTGTTTCTTGTGTATGAGATCATCTATAGCAATCAAAACAAGTTCTTCTATTTATTTTTGAATAGCTGTTATGAATTTGTTAATATCTGGCTCTGTTTGGCTGCCTAGAAACTTAAAACTTACTGAAATTTTATAGGAAATGAACTTTTTTTCGATTCTCTTTTCATGAGTTGAAAGGCAAACGTTTCTGTTTTTGTTGGAATCAGAAAGGAAGAACTAAACCAATCTCAGTATTTATTTATACTGCTGTGTTATTCTTCTGTCCCGATAGTTAAAAAGAATCGGTAAATTATGCAGTCAGTAAACGAAGTGAGGGGGGAGAGAGAGAGAAACATGCAGTCAGTAAACGAAGTGAGGGGGGGGGGGGGAGAGAGAGAGAAACATGTGGTCAGTAAACGAAAGGTGTGCATTTCTGTGTTGCGAAAGTGAAATTCCTAACGCGAATTTTAATTGTGTGTTACGAAATTTATATCGTGTTTACTTATATCGGTAATTAAATTGTGAAATTCGCGTTGTGATTTTTAAATTCGAGTTACAAATTTAGAAAATCACGTTGCGAAAAAGAAATTCGAGTTGCGAATTTGGAAACTATGTTACGAAATTAGAATTCGCGTTGCGAATTTGTTAATCATTTTCGCAAATCTAAAAAAAATTGATTAAAATCATATATTATAAGACATTTTCGATCACTGAAGTTATTTTTTCAATTTAAAATTATCATATATTTTAGATTCTTTTTATGTATTTTTTATTGAAAATATTTTTTATCGTCCTTGGAATTTTAAAAATTTTGTCACCTCATGAAATTTTAGAGGTTCATCAACTAACATAAAATTCTGCGTGCATCCCTGATCTGAAACGTTAAAGATCACAAGGTTCAGCCTTGATATAGTCTCCATATTTGAAGCAAATTGGTTCAAAATTCATAAGGTGATCGGATTCTGCCGTCCCTAACAGTGATCTAATATAGCAACTAAGCAAATATAATTCAAGAGAGTTAGATGTTGATATATATTCCATAACAACGAGACCAAAACAGCACCAAAAACATACAACAACGTTGTTGACTTGTAATGAATATAGTAACCCTTCCATATTCATTCACCTATGTTGTAATCAAACACCAGCTCAACAACATATATGTTGTCATGCTGTCAGAGACAGAGAGGCTGCTTCTGTTCAGCATCCCCGGCATTCATGCACCGCTACCTCCACTTCTTTTCCGATAATGATATGAGCTGCAAAAGAGAAAATGACGGACAAAATATTTGGTATTATGATAAAGGAAGCGAATGTTGCATCTCTGAACAGAAATCAAAATTTCAAACACTGGAAGAATGCGGCTTGTAAGAATTGTGCACACGACATGCGTGCATGTGAACACCGGAGATAAAGGTCATTAAACCAGGTTAGGGCAGCCACAGAGAGATAATGAGAAGACAAAGAATTGAATTTTGCAAGAAACTACGGATATTGCCTAGAAGTAAGTAAGAACTTAATCTAGGAGAAATAAGAATGAAGAACATAAAATCTCATGTTCAGCCTCATCCATGATTGGTGCTGTAAACTTTCTGACAATATAAATCACAGGAGAATAATGAAGAACATATAAATCACAGTCTACCACAAAGGCATGTTCACTAAAGACAATCTAGTCTAATTGCAAACAGGTAGTTGTTGTGAAGGAAGAACAGGAAGGTTGGAACTGTTGCAATCGATAGAGATAAATATCCAAAGACCCCAAATCGACCTACCTGTTCTAAAAGTCTCTAAACAATCAATCGCTCGAAAAAAAAACAAAACAAAAAATGTGTCGCTTATGTGAAGTTGAATGTGGTAAGAATTAAAAGTTTTGATAACACCCTAGAATCTAAGTTTTCTCATAACTTAATCAGTGTGATATGACATCTTAATTAAAGATGTGGCTCATAGATACCTGCCTACGCCAAACCGTACCCAAATATAATGGCAATTGATAACCAACCTGGCGAGCCACTTGTGCTAGTCTCCGACTATCTCGAGATGATTCAGCTGTCAATGAGGATTTTTCAGAGTCTAGAGAACCATTTTGTTTATCCTCCATCTTCCTTTTAGAAGTGTCCTTGTCAAGTGAGCCATCTCTGTCGGGGCTGCTCAAAGAATCCTTCTTCCGCTTTCTTTTGAAAGTGTACATGAGAAACTTATTATTTACCGGTTGAGGAGAAGACCCTTCAGTAACTTCAGACACTTTAACATCCAAGTTTACAGAAGACACATCAACCATCTCGACATCCAGTTTGCAAGATGCAACCCCTAAATTCTCAGCAGATCCACTCTCCAGCCTTGATAACTCTTTCTCGTCTGCTACAACCTGGTCACGCATATCCATAGATGAGGAAACCCTATTTTTCTTGTATCTAGCAGCTCTTTTCCTTTTCTTGCGAAAATGACTAACGGGAAGTGCTTGAATGATGTTATGAACATCAGTTTGCATTACTTTGAACTCGTCTATTTTTTCCTCAGGTCGAGAAACTTTAGTTTGCATATCCCTCCCTTTTTCATCTTCTCTAGCGTCTTCAATCTTAGCATCTTCTACTTGCCCCGAAGGAGATAAATTTTCATTCAACAGACACCTTTCAAGTGCACGAATCCTCTGAGTGCACCCATTTCTATACAGATCAGGCTCTTTTCGTCTCATCACTATGGAGGCAAAATCAGGGTTACAAACGTAGCAATTATCCTTACAAGAACACTTAATACCCACATTTCTTGAACTCTTGATGTCAGAAACCGTCACAATGTCAGTTTGTGTATCTAGTTGAGAAGATACAACAGACCCGAAATTGCTGATTGTATCTCCATTTGGCAGTTTTTCACAAGCAGCAACATCATGTTCTGATTTTTGTTTGCCTGAACACCGGACCGGATTTTTGGTCAGCTTCTCCAACTCATCTTGAGCTTCTCTCAACTCTGCTCTAAGATCTCTAACTATATCCTCTGCTTCCCCCAGCTGTGCTTCCAGCTCTTCGATTTTTTTCTGTTGATTTAAGGACATCGTCTCCGCTTCATTTGCCTACAATCATGGCACAGACGGCAAATACCGTAAGACTTGGCTAGATGGACCAATTATTCATCTATAAAGGTTAGAGCTTATCTATGTCAAACCTGTCCTAAACGAACAAATACATCTTTATCACCGTATAAAGCTAAAACTAAACAGCGCATAACCTCTTATCAAAGCAATGCAAAGCAAACAGAATGAGCATAATGTTTTTTACAATGAATTGCATTCTTTCAAGCTCACCACGCAGTTTATGATGACCATAATGTTTTTTACAATGAGCAAACAAATCTAAATTGATGAAGTATCTATTTAGCAAAACATATGTAATGCAAATACAACCAACTAAGCAAGTTGAAACAAAAGGCAACCAAATAAATAAATCAAGCATAAACAAAACATCAACCGCCAAACAAACAATTGTCCAGATGAAACCGACATTATGAAAACATGCTGAAACATCATCATCCGAAATAAACCAAAATTAACAAAAACAAAGATCAAACAATTACCCTAGCATCCAACATCCGTTTCAACCTAACCAACATACGCAATGCCTCATCTTTGGCCGCGAACAGCTCCTGCTGGTACCGTTGAGCCTTCCTTTCCGACGCCATTATCCTCGCCGCCGCTTCTTTAGCCGTGTTCAAAATTATCTCGGCATAAGCCTTTTTCAAAGCCGTCAATTTCTGTTCAAAGCACAGAACACCCAGAAATCACCAAAGAAAACCATATAAAAATCCTCGTTTCGAACCAATAGAAGGATCAAAATCAACTCTTAAAAAAACCAACAACTAAAACAGACAAACAACAACAAAAAGAAATAGTGAAAATTCACTCTTCAAAGGGAGCAATAACTAGGTTATGCAGAAAGGTGGTGGAGTTACTTTACCTCTGAATCGGCCATTGTAACCACTACTGCATCGGACGGATATTGTGTCTTTTCAGACCAAATTGTGAAGCAGAAGAACAAATGAGAGAATAAAAAGAGAGGTTGTTTGGTTTTAGTTTTTTTTTTCCTTTCCCTTATAGCAGCAGTCAGTTGGGAACTGAAAGTCCCCTTCATGTTATTACCTGGTTACCCTCTCTTTTTCATTTTATTTACCAACACGCCACTTCATCTGACATAACGGTTGAACCGGTGCGGCTTATTGATCAATTGTTTTTCGTTTTCTGTTCTTCTCTTATGAGATGAAATAATCACGTTTAATATACAGTTAAAAAAGTGTTATCGGTTTTATTAATATTTAAATAAAAAAAACGAAAAACAATTGGTCTATAAGCCGCACCGGTTCAACCGTTGTGATAATATTCAATATGACGTTTTTTCATGAGGGGATCGACCATTGGCGCGCGAGTGATAATATTCAATATGATTTTTCTTTTATATTTTCAATTAAGTGTGTGTTGAAGTACTTGATCAGGTAAAAGTTTTGAGACGGACATGGGTGAGTTCTAAATTCGAATTGAGAATTTCTTATTTTCGTCTAGTTTTTTATTTGATCTGGTTTTAAAATAATTTTATTTATCCTAAATTCGGTTCGAGTATCATTCTTTCAATATCTAATTATTTTAAGTCAAACTTAATTTTGAAAACTAAAACCGATTCTATAGAATCAAATTTCATCGAAATAAATCTGAGGAAAACTGTGCAAAGTTTGAAACCATGTTCAATCCATACAACATTTTGGGCTAGCTAACCCAAGTGATACCATGTTCGCCTGTCAATGATCTATATATCATAGGTCATAAAATCAAGTCCTCCAAATGTCAACTTTCTCAATTTTGCTTAGCTTTGTCTCTTCAAGTACTTCCAGGCGTTCTTATTCTACAAGCTAATCAGCGGAAATTTGTACGATTCATTAATATAAAGTTCAAAATTATAGAAATCAGTTATAATCAACAAATTATCAATAGCGTAAATATTTAGGTTAGATTGGATAATTTTTAGGCGTTCTCAATATTTTATGTTGAAAAAAATGGAATTTAGAAAAAAAGATGGAGAAGATGGATTGGCCGTTGCATTTTGTCACCTTCAATCTCAGTCTTAATAAATGGTTCTTCATCCGAGTGGTTTTCTATAAGGAGGGGGCTATGGCAAGGTTGCCCTCTATCTCCATTGCTTTTCAATTTAGTGGGGGATGGCATGAGTGGGTTGTTGAACAAAGCTACTCCAATGAGGTGCTTCAAAGGTTTATCGGTTAACAATATTGAGATGCATATCATCCACATCCAATTTGCCGATGACTTGTTAATGTTTTTGGAAGCAAACGGAGAGATGATAAAGAATGTAAAGAGGATTCTTAAGGTGTTTGAGGTAGCAGCTGACCTATCTCTTAACTTAAAGAAGACTAAATTGTATGGTGTAAACGTCCCTGAAAGTAACCTGGTGACTTGGGCGGAATCAGTTCAATGTAGTGGGAGAAGCTTCCTACGTCGTATCTTGGGTTACCCTTGGGTCAACCGAGAAATTCTGTGGAAATGTGGAGGCCGATATTAGCCAAATTCCAAGCTCAGCTAGATGGGTAGAAGGGGAAACTTTTGTCCTTCGGTGGTAGGGTCACTTTGATTAAATCGGTTTTATCAAATTTACCGATATTTTTCTTGTCTTTTAAAGTGGTGGCTGCCAAATAATGTTATTACCAAAATTCTCTGTTCCATCCCCTCGTAGGAGGAAGATGTCTTGGGTGTAGAGAAATATTACCACCTAGGCCTGTAAATGAACTGAACGTTTAGCGAACCGTTCATGAACCGTGTGGCGGGAAGTTCGTTTATGTTCGTTTATTTATTAAATGAACGAACATGAACAAGATTTTGCGTTCGTTTAATTAAATGAACGAACACGAACAAGATTTTACGTTCGTATAATTAAACGAACGAACACGAACAAATGACTCGTTCGTTCATTTACATTCGTGAACGTTCGATTATATGTTCGTTTATGTTTGTTCATTTATGTTCGTTCATTTATGTTTGAACAGAAGGCAAGTTCAATATGTTACGAAGATTATTGAAGTTGTTTGGATTTCAAGAAGATTGTTTTGTTGAACAAATTAACTTTAAGACTTTATTATGTTCATATAGCTTATTTATGATTTATGTATGTTTTGTCGTATTCGAATAAATTAACTCTAAAGTTGCATGTTAAATTAATGAATTTTAAGTTGTTATTCTTGTTGTTTACTTTTTTTTACTTTCATTTGTTGTGTTCGAATAAGTTTTTTTTGCGTTTGTGTTGTTCGTTTATGTTCATTTATTATGTTCGTTCGTTTATATTCGTTTATCATTTAAATGAACGAACATGAACAAGTTATATTCCTTAATGAACGAACATGAACAAAAAAAAAATTTGTTCGTTTATGTTCGTGTTCGTTTATGTTAATTTATTTATTAAATGAACGAACATGAACATACCTCCGTTCGTGTGCGTTCGGTTCGTTTACAGGCCTATTACCACCCCTCTGTCCAAGGAAGAAGACTTACTGATTTTAAACATGAGGTGTACCGTGGGAAATGGGGCAAAAGTGGAGTTTTGGGACGATTTCTGGACGAATGTCCCCTCCCTCAAAAAGGCTTTCCCTCGGATATACAACATTGCTGTCAGAAAACATAGTAAAGTGAATGAGTTTGGTTGTTTTATGAATGGTATGTCATATGTGGGACTGGAGAATTGAGTTAAGGCGTTCATTATTTGATTGGGAATTGAGAAATTAGAATGAGTTTCTTTCCATTTTAGATAGTGCAGTTTGCATAGGAAATGTTGAGGATCGTCTTTCATGGCAGAGGTCTTCGGATGGATTATACACGCCTAAAAGCTTCTGCGTGTTGAAGTCGTGCGATGGGTTAGAGGAAGATTGGTTTTGGAAGCTTACATGGGCAAATCTAGCATCGCCTAAAGTGGAAATATTTGTACGGAGGGATGTTAAACAGAGGATTTCAGTTTTCAGCGAACTTCTGAAACGGAATGTTTCGGGAGTGGTGAATAGCATATGTGTTTTTTGTAAAAAGGAAACCGAATCTATAGATCATCTGTTTGTGCATTGCGAGATCATTTGGCGGGTTTGGCAAAAATGTTGCCAGCACTGGGATGCGATGTTGGTATTTCCTGCAAACGTTAAAATGCTGTTGGAAATTTGTTGTGTTCAAAAGTTTCGAAGAAAGGTGAATCCATTATTGGAAAATGAGATGTTTTGGATTTATGTGGACCATATGGTTATGCAGAAACGATTTGACCATATGGTTATGCAGAAACGATTGTCTTTAACAATTGCAGTTATAGTGCTGAGCGCATTTTTGAAGCCGCGATCCTTAGAACTGGCCTTCGGGTGAAAAATAAATGGCCTAATAGCGCTTTGTCTATTACAGATTTCAATAGAAATCCAAAGGAGTGTGATATTGGCCTGTCTTGATGCTACTGATTATAGTTGTGCTTTGATGCTTTTCGTTGCAGCAGTTAGTTCTATTCGTCGTGGAGGTCCAAATGTTCATGTACGTGCCAATCGTTTGATGCAGAATGCAGCAAAGTTTGCTGCGTTTTTGGGCTTTGATGTTTGTGCGTGGGGGATATTTTCGATGCTGCCTGGCTGAGGGGAGGGTTTCGATTGATACATTGGATTCCGGCTGCTAGTGCATTGGTTGTGTAATGGATGGGTTCATCGATTGTGGATTTACTTGGAGCAGGGATGGCTCACAGTTTGTTTTTAGTTTGATTGCGCTAATCCTGGTAGAGTAATATGCTGAAATTTTTTATGTTTGTGTGGTGTACTTGAAACGTTGTCATGCATGGTCTTGTTTCGTGCATCGCTATTGTGTTATATAGTTGATGTGATCTGGGGAGACTTTTTAACATCGACAAATGCACTCTTTTTCCTTCATTTAGTTTAGATAAATTTTGTAACGATACACTTGTCTTTAATTTGGGTTTTTTTATGGTTTATCAATAAAACGAAACACCCTTTCAAAAAAAAATGAAACAAATTTGTATAACATTTGCGATTGTAAGTCATAAATCTCTCGCAATATAATTTTTCAGTTACAACCGTAGGTTAAATAAGATAATATTTTACGTTGAAAATTGACTTAAAACGTACGGTGGTCTATCTCTAATGAGACACAAATCACATTCCATGATTTTTCTGTTCATAAAATTAAAAGATAAACCCCTATCCAAGATAATATTTGATATTGATATATGACTTTGTGAATTCTCGTTGTAAATTCTTTAAAAAGAAGGCGATCCAAATTATATATCTACTTATATATTAGTTGAATATTAAAGGAAACGTGTACTAATCCGATTCCTAGAAGTAAAAAATTGTTATAGAAAATATGGATAAATAAAATTTGATTTAATTTGAAGAAAATAATTTTTTATTTGAGTTATTCGAGTATAGATATTCAAAATTTTTGAGTTATTTGAATCAACTTAAATTTTAAATTCTATTCGAGTTTAAATTTACAAAGTTCAAATAGTTGAATAACGAAAACTAAAGTGACATCATTTCGATCTTTTGTTAAGTAATTTTATTGTTTTGTAATCAACTCATTATTCTCTTGTTTGTTAATTTCCTCATTTGTTTTAGTTCAAATTTTGACCAAATTTAAACTACATGCTCATAAAATTATTTTAGAATACCTATGTAGATTCATTTTTTTCTCTTGACAACAAATTTTCTACTTTTTAATTTAGTTTCTCAATTGTATATAATTTCATTATTTATTCAATTAATCATTCATTTTAAGTCCACTCTTAATTAAAATTAACCACATATTCCTCTACTTCTATATAATACCTAGCATAAGTAAATGGTCAGTTTAGAAACATTACTTGAATAAATAATGAAATGTATAAAAATATTTTGGTCATTTTATGCCATTAGTCCACGTACCTAGCATAAGTTGTACATTTGGTTTCTATACTCTAATTTGAACAATTGTTTGTCCATACACTTATTGTATTTTGAAATTTTATTATTGATCTAAACAATACAAGGATGATATAACTAATTATAAGGTTTGAAATCATTAAATTGGAGAACATTAACTAAATCTACCAACATACACATAATCCGGTGTATTGTTTTTTTATTTTTTATTTTTGAATTGGAAGAAGCCTAAAACAGTAGGCTATGTGCGTATACTCTCATCAGTTTGCTGATTTGGCTTATTTCATGGTTATTGTTTGATTTGTGACTGAAATTTCAAACTTTTTACAAAATATGGACTAAAAATTACCATAATAAAAATAAATCTACAATTTATGCATATTATAGGGACTAATAAAAGAATTTAGACCAAAATTTGTGTATTGCTTTTCTATTTTTTTTTTGAATTGGAAGAAGCCTAAAACAGTAGGCTATGTGCGTATACTCTTATCAGTTTGCTGCGCAACAACAGAGTCTAAAGCTAGGAGGTCTGCTAGCTCATCCGAGGGGATCAAAATGAACCAAGTTGTAGTGTTGTCGTGAAGCTAGCTTTGTCATCCTATCGACAATCTTGTTTCCATTCCTGCTAAATTGGATTTTTGTCACCCAGCATCCCAACTGTCGAATCTTCAGAATTGCGCGAAGCAATGGAATATGGCTTTCGATTGATCTACTTTCTCCTACCAATTTGACTGCTCTGCTGCAGTTAGACTGGATCCATAGCCTGTGAATGCCCAAGTTTCTTGCAATGAGTAGACCTTCATAAATACTCCAAAGTTCGGTGTGAAGTATCGATGTTGTGCCTACATTCTTTGTGAAACCTGTAATCCATTCTCTATTAGAGTTACGAATAACACCACCAATTGAGCCTCGCCCATCAAGTGTCGCCACTGCACCATCCGTGTTCAAGCACATCCATCCTCGGGGTGGTGGAGACCACGTGGGAATTGTCACATGTTGTACCGGATATATAACATGGACTTTGGAACTATTTACATAGCATTTTGCCCAATTATAGCTACTGTGAATTGTAGAATCTGTTTTGTAAGTAACACCCTTAAAAACAACCATTCATTTGCTTTCAGATGTGCCAAATAAGAGTAGTAAAAAGGAAGACCAAGGAGGATCGCCATCACTTACGGGTTGTTGCTTCTGAATATTTTGTGTGATCCATGATTGAAGTTCAATATCGAAGAAACTAGCATATGTGGAATGTGGAACAACACGCAACCACAGGTTTCGGCTGTGTGGGCAATCACGCAACACATGAATTACTGATTCCAAGGCTGCGCCACAAGTCGCACAGGAGCAGTCATTTGTTAGCATTCGCCTTCCGCGTTCATAGTTTGTCATGATCTTTTCTTTATAAGCAAGCCATATGAATATGCGGACTCGTTGAGGAGCGATGATCGAGCAAATATTCTTCCAAACATTATTCTTTCCGGACCAGCTATCCTCCATGAGAAATGTGAAGGTCGATTTGATCGTAAATTGATGTCCAGGATCCCATTTCCAGACCAGGGAATCAGATATATCAGTAGCCTTAGGCGGCCGAATGTTAAGCATGTGAGGGATGAAAGCTGGAATAAGAACTTGGGATAACGCCTCCACGTCCCAATGATTTCGTTCATCAATGAAATTGTATAGCTTCTAAGTTGGGTACACATGATAATGGCATAACCGCATAATGGCCCCAAATATGGCACTCACTCATCATTCCAAAAGTTTATGGTGTCTCCATTGCCTACCAACCAAACCAAACACGAGGATAATTGGCTCCATGTTTTCACTATCCCTCGCCATAATGGGGTGCAAGTGTGTCTTTCAATGGATGAAGAATAAGCATCCTGGATTTTATATTTTTGTCTGAGTAATTGGACCCCGTAAGAGGTTATCTTTACCATAATAGAATAACCAAGCTTCATCAGGAAAGTTTTGTTCTTCTCAAGAGGACGAATTAAACCCAACCCTTCTCTATCAATAGGAGTGCAGACCGTAGGCCAATTAACTAAGGATATTTTCCTTCCGGAGGGTTTAGAGCCCCAAATAAAGCGCCTAGTCGCAGATTCTATCTCGTCACAGACTCTTTTTGGGAAAGACATAACTTGCATAAAATAAGTCGGTATGGCTGAAAGGATTGATTTAGCCAGAGTAACACACCCTACCGACGAAAGAATTCGAGTTGCCCAACCGTTTAATTTACCCCTGAATTTGTCAAAGATAAATTCAAAATCTGCAGCTTTCATACGACTATGAAGAACTGGCACGCAAAGATATTTGCCTATATGGTCAACTTCTTGGAACCTAAGACATGAAAGAATGGTTGTTTTCGTTTCTGTGATAGTGTTAGGCGAGAAGTATATATGAGTCTTCCGTTTACTGACTTTGTGCCCTGAAAAGTGCCCAAATTGGGTGAGGATTTTCTCAATTTGCCTAGCATGAGGAAGATCAGCTTTTGCGTATAACATAAGGTCATCAGCAAAAAATAAATGGCTAATGGGAATTCCTTGTCGGGCAAAAGAGAAGCCCTTCCAATCTTCTTCTTCAACACATTTACGATTGCTATGACCGAGTCTTTCCATTGCTAAAACAAATAGATATGGAGAAAGAAGGTCACCTTGTCGGATACCCCGCTGTGGTTTGAAATCTGGAGTGTATTCACCATTCTATTGGATTTTCATAGAGGTCGAAGTGATACAGTGCATTATGACTCGGATGGTGCTGGCTGGGAAGCCAGCGTTAGTGAGCGAATCTTGGATAAAATCCCATCATAGACGATCAAAAGCTTTTTCAAGATCCACTTTAATTGCCATTCAACCTTGTTTCATCTTGAGTTGTCGCATGGAGTGGATTACCTCCTGATTTATAATAACATTTTATGTAATAGAGTACCCAACCATAAAACTCGTTTGATTCGACATGATTAAGATAGACATCAAATGCTTAATGCGATGAACGATGATTTTGGTGATGAGCTTATACATGACAGTGCATAGGTTGATGGGCCGGAAATCAGTAAAAGTTATTGGAGCTTCTATTTTTGGGATAAAAACAATCACGGTTTTATTTATATCGGCTTCAATATTACCTCCTGCAAAGACCTTTTTAACCATGCTGCAAACAGAATGAAACACCACGTGCCACTGCTTTTGGAAAAATTCTGTATGTAGGTCATCATGGCCAGGAGCTTTTAGAGGGGCCATATCTTTCAGAGCTTCAAATATTTCCGTATCATTTGGAGTGATAGCTATGGAGTCCTGCAGATGTGCTGGAATTATCGGGAAGCAACCTGAAATAGGAAATTTTCCTACCACTTCCTCATCACAAGCACAAATATTCATGAAATAATTAATGCTTCTTCCTTTAGTATATTTGTGTCATAGCACCAGTCACTTGAAGGGATTTTTAGTGACAGGATTCGATTCTTCTGCTTTCGGTGTATGACACTTTTATGAAAGCATTTTGTATTACGGTCACCTTGTGCAGTCCAATTGACTCTCGATCATTGTTTCCAAAGTGTTTCCTCTTGATCTAAGAGTTTTTCTAACTCGATGAGGAGCTCGACTTCAAGGTTGATAAGGAAATTCGAGTGGAATCTATTAAGGCTTCTATGCACTCCTCGAAGTCTTACCATAACAATTTTCTTTTTTGTGCCGATATAACCAAACATTGTTTTGTTACATGTATTTGCTGCTTCAGTAAATTGGAAAATAGTGCCTAAAAGAGTCTCAGAGTTTACCCAATTATCCTCCACCATTTGACTAAAGTCATCGTGTTGTAACCAACTAGAGAAGTACCTGAACTGAGATGGGTGAATATTGGCTATAGGGCTGCCGACACAGAGGATAAGTGGTCTATGATCAAACTACATACGGTGGAGGTGGTGTACGGTTGTCTCAGAATAAGATTCATCCCATTTGCTATTACATAAAGCTCTATCAAAACGAGCATAAGATAATCCCCTATTCCATATAAATTCAGGACCTTGGAATCCTATGTCGCGGATACCAAAATCGTAAACGAAGTCTTGAAAATTTCTGCAAGGTCGAGTAGTAGTTGCACAATTCTTCCTGTCGGAAACAGTAAGTGTGGCATTAAAATCTCCCAAAATGACCCAGGGGTGGTAATATACCCGGCTAGGGATCGAAGATGAGGCCAAAGCAACTTCCACTTTGTTGAATTCGGACTAGCATATATAAATGTCGCTAAAGTCGAGAAATTTCCTTTGGTGGTAGAGATACGACAGTGGATGACTTGGAGATGATTGAGAAGTATATCCACTTGAATTTTATCATGCCAGTATAACCATATGCCACCTGAAAAACCTGCTGCTTCAATACGATAAGAGCGAGGGAATCTAATGGCAGCGATAAAAACATCCGCTTTGCCACCACTTATTCGAGGTTCAAGAATAGCTACTAAATCTGGTTTAAAATCACACAAATATTACCGAAAGACTGTGAGAAAACGAGGATGGCCATACCCCTGGTCATTCCAACTTATTAGTTTAACAACCATAATAAGAGGTAAGAATTAAAAACCATATCATTCCATCATGGGAACCGGTTGGCTTTCAATGCAATTGTTTTGCATGGTATTCGTACATTGTGCAGGATTCGTGAGATTACCATTTGTTGAAAGATGAGTTTCATCACTTACTTGAGCATGGTTTGTATCCGGTGGCTTACGTAGAATTAACTTGTGCTGGGAGTTCCCTTGTGTGGCGTGCGAGATGATACCATCTGCAGTGTTTGGATTAGTGTTTTCTGATAGTACGATAGTCGAGTGTTTCGGTCTGTATAGTATTGAGACGTGTGGTTCCACAGTGTTTTGGCGGGGTTGATGACTTGACTGCCCATGGTAACCTTTGGAGGATCTAGCAGTTACTTTGGGGATCGTTAAAGGTTTACGGATAGGAGCTGTAGCCTTGCTCTTTGCAGCGTGATGATCGTTGGAGCGTGCTTTACTCGACTGTGCTTGAGGTGCCGTGGAAGGAGAATGAATAGCCTGGTTGGTTTTTGAAGATTGGCTCGACTGTTCAAAAGCAGTATCATTTGCATCATCAGTGGATTCATATAGAGGATTGAATCTCGAGCCATTAGTCTCCATATTTTGCTCGCTATCCATAGGAGGTTTTTTAAAGATTTTCCTTTATCTTCTTTCAACAACCATCCACGGTCTGAAGGGTTCAGATTTTTTGTTGGCATTCGACAACTGTGCTTCAGTAACTTGTTCTTTTGGAGCAGCAGATTCTTGTTGGTATTTAACAGTGTTTTTAGGGAAGATGTTTTTAACATGTCCATATCGGCCACAAGAGAAGCAGATGGTAGGCAGTGATTCATATTCAACGATTTGTACATGGCCATTGATTAAGAGTTTCGAGGTTAGCGGTTTTCCTAGATCCACGCTCACCGCCATTCGTGCAAAGCGTCCTCGACGCCCCGTTTCTGTTTGGTAGTCGATTTTAACAACCTTCCCAATTCATTCGCCAATTTAAGTGATGAGACTGCGTTTATAAAGAGTTACTGGTAATCCCGAGAGTCAAATCCATGCCACAATTCGACGAGGGAATAACTGTGAAGAGGAAAAGTCAGGTGACCACGGTTCGACAGTCAAATAATGTTCGAAGATTGTCCATGGACCATCGGAGAGGGCTGTCAAGAAATCTGATCGCGTTCGCAACGAAACAAGGAAGTAATCGTTCTCTATGTCCATGAGGCGAAAGGACTGAGATGGGTTCCATAGATTATAAAGCTTATTCTGAAGGGTTGTGTATCCAATACGCCTCCCAAGTAGCTTCACCACCATAGTCTGATTGAAACTTTTATTGGCAATGGGTTGGACTTGGTCGGAGAAGTCAATGGATATTAAACCATCCACGACACCACGAACGATATCGTCTTCAAAGACTTCGACATCTTCCTCATCCATTATTTCTTCATCAATCGAAAGATCCGTGGGATTATCTTTGAGTAGGGTATCACGATAGGATGTTGGGCCAGGCGAAGTTTCTGTGGCTTTGTTGATCGCCTCGATATCCGTACGGTTGAGAGAAGTGCCGCCTGTGTCCGGTGGCTCTTCGTCAAGTCTACGTGCCTTCTTTGATAGGCGATCCTCCTGCGGTGCTAGGTTTTCCATCCTAATATGTGTATTGTTTTTCTATTGATCATGATATTTATTATTAATTGGTTTTAAGGTATAAGGTAACCATTATGTTTAATTAATAGTAATTGTTAACGAAGCGTAGATTCATTGTCAAAGTTTGAGAATTTTAAAATTTTGATATTTTATGTTTGAGTTTTATAGTATGTAAATAGTATATTTATTTATTTTTGTTTTATTTTATTTTAAATTTTATCGTGTGAGTCTTTTCTCTGTATGTATTTTGATTATCAATTCAACTACATTTCATAATAATTAATACTTTTAGTAATTATTCAAATGTGTATAAGTTACAGAAATTATTAACTGATAATTAACTTTCAGCTGGACAACAATAAAAGTATAGGATTGAGAATGATTCTTCAACTTTTGATGGTCTAAGCATGCCCAACGAACTAATTCACTTAGCATTTTCATGGTCTGAATTCATTTTATTTATTATTTTTATTTTAAAGTGAAGATTGATTGAGAAATATTGAAAGGTAATGGACAGCTTATCATCCACCATCAAAACGCAATTAATCAACAGTGGAACCCCTTTCATGGGTAAATGGATAAAATAATTGAACAAATAAAGGCGGAGTTTGATTGTTTTAAATTTTTGATTTTTTACGGTTGTATTTTTTTTACAATAATAACGAGTAAAAAATATAATAAAAATAAATAGAAAAATATTTGCTTCATCTGGTTGAAATTTAAACTTGTTAACTGTTATATTTTAATTTAATTAATATCTTTATTATTACAACAACTAAAAAAGTTGAACCCGAAATTGTTTAAGAAAATGCGTACTTAATCTGGTTGAAGTATAGATCTGTTAACCTTTTATACGAGATAATTATATAATAAAGATCAAATAATTAAAATGTAATATATATATATATATAAACAAAGTTTGTAAATTTTTTTAAATAATTTAGAGTGATTATAAGATAATATTTATTCATAATATTTCTTAACTATTGACAATACATCATACTTTATAGACATAATTACTAAAACTTAAAACTTTTAAAAAATAATAACACCTTTTTAAGTATTCAAATCACCTAATAGGTCCATTCGCAAAAGGTTATAAAATATATGATAGTATGATAAAATTATAATGACATAAAAGATATTATTAATTACAAGTTGACAAGTTTTTAAAGTCAAAAATATGTTGACTGGATTCATCTGAATTAAATAAAAAGAAAAAGGATTGAGTAAGACATTATTTTCCCAGGAAATGCTCCTACCACTTCCATGTGCAATTGTCCTCGCATAATTGCAACGATTAAAAAGGTTGTTGGTGCAAACTAGTACTATATTATTATGTCTTAAAAGAAGTGAAATATAATATATCTGATATTTATTAAAGGTCGAGTAATTAAAATTTTGAGTTTTAAAATTTAAATATTTTACTTTTATTTATAAAATAAAATCTATTTGAGTTATTTCGGGTGTATTATTCAATTGATTAAGGCTGTTCTATGATCAAGATAGTTTGATCAAGCCTAATAAATAAAAAATATTATCACATTTACTAAAGTAATTAAAGATAAAAAAAAATAAAGGGAAGGGATAATTTTTAATAATAACAATGCGGCATTATTTTGTCGATTAAAAGAAAGCCCACTTCGTTATCTTTTTGGAGATTTACAAGCACACAAGACACTGTAACCAAACATTATGCGACACGTTTTCCATTGCAGATCGAAAATAATCACCACAGCGTGATGCCACCTCATCGTTGCCCCTCTATATATCAAATGCATAAGTATTCTCAACGCGAATTCGGTATCGGTTATTTAGCATTTTTTCCTCTCATATTTGTACGGCCAAAAGATTCCTTCGTTGCGGGAGATCGGAAGAAGGGAAAACACATGGGGAATCCAGCTACCACTTGCCCCTCAGCCTCTTCATCCACCTCGAACGGCGGTGGAGGTGGAGAGATTATGCTTTTCGGAGTCAGAGTGGTGGTTGATTCTATGAGGAAGAGTGTTAGTATGAACAATCTTTCTCAGTACGAACAACCTCATGAATCGAACAAGGAAGGCAACAAGAACAACAAAGATCAAGGCGATGATAATCTCAACGCCGGTTACGCCTCCGCCGATGATGCCGTACCTCACACAACCGGAAATCGCGAACGCAAACGAGGTTTATACATACATATATATATTTGATATTTTCCTTTTGTTTCTCTTTTGATTTTTAAGTTTCTGATTGTTTTGGAATTTTTGAAAATGAAATTTAGGAGTTCCGTGGACGGAGGAAGAGCACAAGCTGTTTCTTGTAGGACTGCAAAAAGTAGGTAAAGGGGATTGGAGAGGGATTTCTAGAAGCTTCGTGAAGACTCGTACGCCGACACAAGTAGCGAGCCATGCCCAGAAATATTTTCTCCGGCGAAGCAATCTCAACCGCCGCCGTCGTAGATCCAGCCTCTTCGATATCACCACCGATACGGTATTGGACATTACTATTCTTTTTTCAACATTTTTTCTTTGTGTTACTTGGAAAATTGACGAATCCAGAAATTTAATGGTCTAGAGATAAACTATGTAAAAATGATTTTTTTTTGTAAGTGATCTTTCAAATATTATAAAGTGTTACTTAAACAATTACAAAATAGTCCCTTATAACGTTAAAATAGCAATACATTAAATTTAAGTACATCTTACAACAGTTTGATAGAATTTAATATATATTTTTGGGATGAAATCGATGCTTGGAACATGTAGTATTTCTCTTTTTCTAGTGAAATTCGCATACTGGTGATCATATAATTTATTACGAGCAGTTGCATTTAATGTGTAAATATTCTCATAATTCACAGGCCTATATGTTGACCATTCTATTTTGCTACTATTTGGTTAGGTACAAGCAATTCCAACGGAAGAAGAGGGAGTTGATCGACAAGAGAACACAAATCAGCCACCCGAGACCAATGTATTCCCCGTGATGCCGGTTGCTTTTCCCATGGCTTTTAATCCCTTAGTCCCTCCAGTTCCGGTTGAAAATCTCACCATAGCACAGGGGAATCAATCAAATAACAACGTTGCAACGGCTAACCTCATCCGTCGGGTTCCACCTCTTCAAAGATCTGATCTTAACGTGAGCTTGAATCCAGCTTCCGAGCCTTTATCATTATCACTTAAGCTCTCTTTGCAATCTGATCAAATGGATTCATCATCTTCAGCTACGAGGCATTCTCCGTTTCAGGTGATGCCAAGCTTTAGCAATGGAGATAACAATAGCATCATCAGTGTTGCTTAAGAATGACATTAAATTTATAATAAGCAAAGCCGGAAAAGCTTAGGGAAAATAAAGAACATAAGGTAAAAATTAGGTAACTGGTTTTCGAATCCCTTTGTTTTTGATGTATAGACTAAAAACAGAACAAAACTGCCATGTCTGTTGTTCTTGTTGTTCTGTGTTGCAACTTATGTTGAATTATTGTTGATTTAGTTTTTGATCTGCTAGCCGATATATTAATAACAAAATTAACTGAAAATAACAAGTGCTTCTACTCCATTCGATTACTGATCTTGCAGTAGTTTTGGTAGATCAGACAATTTTTATATGAACATACTGGGTTTCGTGTGTTGTTTTTGTTGTCTTGATATGAGAAGCGGACATGTTTTTGTTTTAGATTTGTTTATTAAATAGATAGGGAAAGGAGGGGGGGCGATCTTGTTGGTAGTAGTTTTTGTGTGGTGGGTTTTAAGGCAGAAATGGGTGGCGGTTGTGTCGTGTCCTGTTACCTCTAAGATCATATGAAGGAGCACGGGGGTTTCATTTCTATGGCTCGGGACACCCAAGTCTGAAGTTGATTCGGTTGGATTGGACGATTACTCTTCTTACTTGCAGTTACATATAGAAATTTGCTTCCGTTGTCGCATCTTGGTTTTTTTTAGCCGGTTGAATCATTCAGACTTGATTTAATTGGATATATGTTCTAAAATAACTAAATTAAAATAATAAAAAATCAGAATTAAAAAAACTTAATCAATTGAATGGTCGGTTTCGTTTTTATTTTTTTTTTCATTAACTCATTTAATTGGGTACAGCTAGATTTACTTTTAATTAAGCTGTTTATTTAATCAATTATTGATTCCAAAGAATAATTAGTTTATATTATCTTCCGCAACATATTAACCAAAAACATGGATTTATATTCCATGACAATTTTGTTGATTCACTTTTATTTTATTTTATTTATTTTTATCAAATGAATCATATTATATAAACTTTTCAAATTAGATCAAATTAAATTCAGATTCTAACTCTAATACAGTAATATGTAACAAGGATGAAGTCATGGTCAAATTTAGTGATTCTCTAGCTGTTATTCTTAAGGTCTTCAACTCCCCTCCGATCAGTCTTAAGGATTCTTGCGAGAGATGTCTCAGGATCTCCCTACCGACGCATCAAACATCGTTGTACTGACCTCGGCTTCATTTTCTCATTAAAAAAAAAGAAGTAATATAATCGAGTATGGATTAAAAAATTGTCTGACTTTCCTTATATATGCAGCAAATTTCCCATCACTCTCTTCGCGAACCATCAACGACCCGCTTCCTCTGCTTTCCGACTGCATCACGAATGAATAAGGCTTCAACCTATCATAGTATTAAATTGCGACTGAACCAGTATAATGTCGCATTGTAACGTTTCTAAATATTATTGCGATATTGTATCCGCAACATAAAAATATAGCTATTTTTAGGAATTAAATCACGTCTTAACGCCCACAACACTGCAGTCACCGTCGTAACTGAAATTTAGTACGATGTGACCCATTTAGCAATTTCTCTGACATCTTGGAGGGTCGAGGCGGCCGTAGCATCAGCTCGTCATCAACGGTATCAAAATCCGTCATCACAGACAAAAGAGCTTCGGTGGTTGTTTTCACCAAGACTCGTATTGGCAATAAAAATGATGAGTTTAATGATGTTCACCGTTACTTTACCATCTTTTCTCCTCGACCATCTTTTTCAATACGAACCGAACTCGTAGATAAAGTCGTAAATGGTTGAAGATGAACTACGTGTATAAATAAGCCTTATCAAAACGTGTTTTTCAAGGATAACATTGATATTTTTAATGTCACGAGATGAGGTGATAAGTAATTATTGACAAAGGTCAGGGTTATAATGAAATTATGTCACTAATCTATTTAATTTTATAATGAAATGATTGTTTCTGTTAAATTGACTCATCCATTTATGATAAAATTGATGAACAATAAGTGAGTGTAGCATAATCGAAAGTATATTCTGAAACTACATTTAGAATAAAAAGAGATTCGTTATTTCGAAATAATATGTTAGAAACGGAGGATATAAAAAATAACATAATTTTTATGATGGGTTGATACAACCAAATCTTTATACAGACAATGCCACAGTTTAAGGATAAGACTTTTATACATATTGGATATTTATGAAGCAAGTAGATTGAATTTGAAATCCAAAACTTTTATCATAATTGAATCAACATGAAAGATGGACACCAAATCCTTTTAGAAACCGAGCCAAGCTTTGCGGATAGCATTGAGCAATCAGCATCGTAGCTTGTTTTACGTAAATTGAAGAGTCATGGAATGAGATTCTTCGATACGCTGCTTTCTACTTTACCTTTATCACTTGTTTATGGAATTTCAAGTCATGAAAAGTCGTTGAATTTCGATAAGCTGCGTTTGATCATATCAGTAGAAGCATTATTTTGTATGAAAAGTCGCGTCATTGATAGTATGCGTTATCAATGAATAAAAAAGGTTTAAAAATTATAAAAAAAAATATTATTAAATTTACCGACTTGTTATAATAGTAATATCAACATTACGAAATGATCACCGTATTACATCGATCACTGATGTGACTATTTTGTAACAATTCAATAAATTTAATAATTATTTTATAACTTTTGAGATTTAATGATAAGAAAATCATTTAAATAAAATTTTATTGAGTACTTTACCATTTAATAAAAGGATAAAGTACACAAATGATCCCTCGACTACAAGACGTTTTGTTGAATCCATTGACTAATAAAAGTTACAAAATAATCCTTTGACTATATGGTGTTGCTTTGTTGAGTCCCCAACTATTAACAGTTACAAAATGGTCATCTAATTATTCATATGTTCTAAACTCGTCATTTTCCGTTAAAAAATTGACAGCATTTTGAGTTGGATGTTAACTTGACGACTAAGATATGTTATAATATGATCATAGAATCTTAAACGACTATCATATCTTAGGCAGTATGTTAACATATAGCTTAGATGATTGTCAAATTTTTACCGTAAAAGAACGAATTTGGAACATATGAATAGTTGGAGGACCATATTGTAACTTTCAATAGTCGATTGACTCAACAAAGTAATACCATAGTTAGAGGATCATTTTATAATTTTTAATAGTCAGAGAACTCAACAGAGCAATGAGTTATAGTCGAGGGATCATTTGTGTACTTTACCCTTAATAAAATATTGAAATAAAGTTTATTTTCTTTGTAAGAAGTAGTTTTAAGCAAGTGGTGCATGAAGATAAGCTGCTAAATATGCCCTAAATAAATATCTTCCCTTTTTTAGCACTAAATGATTATTTCCATCCCTTTGCCAATTAGGGAAACTTCCATGTAGAAAACCCTAAAATTAAGTAAGTGAAAAGAATGGGTACACTTGGTTGGAAGACGAGTGAGAACCCCCCCCCCCATTTTCGAGGTCCCAAGAAACACTATTTTCTCATGATCAACACCTTATTTATAGTGGAAGAAATCTCACCACCTTAATCCTTGATTTCACTTGCAATCAAGCATTAACCTTCATCGGCTTTCTCTCCCTCTTGTGCTGGAAAACAAAGGGAGAGAGGTCATGATATCGGTAAGCTATACGCTAAGCCCGTCATGATCTCTCCCATATTCAAACCTAAAATCACAAAATCTTGAGGATAATCCTTACATCAACGTGTCTTTACGTGGATTTAAGGAGGATTTTGGATAGTTTTTGTGGAGAGAAATGGGGAAACGATCATTTAAACAATTCGTAGAACAAGAACTCGGGTCGGTCCCCAAGTTCTTCATCTACGCGTTGCTCGAATGGGTGATGATCTTCATGTTGTTCGTCTGCGGGTTCATTGTGTTCATATCGAACGAATTCGCCAAGTTCTTCGAGTTGCCAATCCCTTGCCTGTTTTGCACCAGGCTCGACCAGCTCCTCCACGGAAAAACCAGCGATGTCCATTGCAACGAGTCCATATGCGACGAACACAAGAAGAGCGTGTCGTGTCTTGCCTTCTGTCACGCCCACAAGAAGCTTTCCGATATCCGGAACTTGTGCGAGAGCTGCCTCCTGTCGTTCGCGACGGAGCGAGACACCGACTGCGATCGGTATAAGTCACTTCTCGGGATCTTACACAAGGATGTTGATCAGTTGTTGGTGGACGAAGACAGCGAAGTTCAGTTCTCGATGCCTTTCAGCGCTAAAAAGGATGAAGAAGCAGCGGTTTTTGAGAAGAGCAATGAGCATCATTGTACATGCTGTGGGCAGCCATTGAAGGTGAAATTTACGGGTTCCAAGGACAAAGTTTCTTCCTTATCTTCCATGGCTCCTTCGTCTTCTCCCCGGGCTCTTCCGGATAACGTGCTGCACATTAAGTATTCGGAGATAAAGCTTAAACTTGATGAACCAGAGGCTCTTGAGGATAATGATCGCTCTAAAGGTCAAAAGCCATGTGAGTTTAAAATTCGAAGCATATATATATACTTGTCTTGTTTCATAATTATACTGTTTGGATTTATGTGTTTAACAGTTAAGGAAGATGGCAAGGGTGGTCCAATGCCAATGGTGCTGGGGTGTGACGAAGACGACAAGACCCCCAACGTTATTAAGAGCAACAAGTTCTTCGGCATCCCCTTATCGGATTCCACCAACGAAAGCCCTCGGTGGAACCGAACTCCGAGAAAGTTACTGCTTCAGAAACCGGAGTTCGCTTCGGAATGCGGCGGCGAAGGCCAAATCCTGAACAGTCCTCGCATGGACCGAAAGTCACTCATGGCATTGTACATGGAACTCGACGAAGAACGCAGTGCCTCCGCCGTGGCGGCCTACAACGCGATGGCGATGATCACAAGGTTACAGGCCGAGAAAGCGGCGGTTCAGATGGAGGCGTTGCAGTATCAGAGGATGATGGAAGAACAAGCCGAGTACGATCAAGAAGCACTCGAGGAGATGATCAATCTGGTGGCAAAAAGAGAGGAAGAACTCAATGAGTTAGAGACCGAACTCGAGGTTTACAGGGCGAAATATGGGGGTTTACAGGAAAGTGATTTTGAAAAGCATGCACCAAGAGACGAGAACCATGAAGGAAACAACAACAACAACAACCAAGCGATGAAACCGACGGCGGTTTCATCCTCCAACGGCAAACCCGAAACCGCCTTCACTAGTACTACCGCGGAGACTCAGCAAGATCAGGCCACATCAAATTCCAGTAAACAGGAGAAGGTCGAAGCGGCGGAAATAGTGGGATCGGAATCGAATTCGGCGGTGGAAAAGACAGGAGGGGAAGTCAGCGCCAGTGCGAAATCAAAGAAAGCGATGCGTCAAATGGACCGGTTGAAAATTCTAGAGAAGAAGATGCATATTTCAACAATGGGAAGGCATGAAAGGCAAAATGTTGAGTTTGAGGACGAGTTTGAAGAAGATCAGTAGCGGATTAGCTACAATAGTTTGCCAATTTACTGGCTCTATTTTGCTATATGTCATGCTCTTTAAACTACTATCTTCAGATTCACAACACACTTTTATCATCCTATTGCATTTCTTTTTTGTTTTTACTATATTCAACTGTTAAATTTAAAAAAAATTTAAACAGATTTTAATGATTAAATTTGAACATTTTTTTTTATAAAATATTAATGTTGCATGACATAGCAATGATCACCTAAAATTTTAAAGAATTAAAATAATTAAAATAATTTTATTGTTTAATTTTTTTTTATTAAAATTAATAAAAATTTAAAAATACCTTTTCACAATATTATAATATAACATGTGAGATTAACTGATTTAAAAATTATTAAATTTAATGATCAACATTAGTAGAAGAATAAATTAATAAAATTTAAGACAATTACTTTTTTTGAATAAATTGAAATCTTTCGACATGTGCTCTATTCAAAAGAGAAAAGGATTAAACGATAATTCAAAATTCTAATTATAAAATTTATTGAGGAACTTTGATCATAAAATAGAATAGAATAATATTACTAGATTTAAACAACACGTTACGCAAGTTATTAATAAATTAAAAAAAGTAAATAATCACCTAAGATTATTTATAAAAAAAAATATTTCAACTAAACCTAAAAAATAGGATTGTTTTTGTCCTCACCCACTAAATCGTTCAAAAGAGAAAAGGAAGGATTAAATGGTAATAGAACATTTCAATTAAGCCTACTACTAATCCCAATCATTTATAAACACATATTTTCAAATCCAGTGGCACGAGTGAATCATCACAATAATGGGTGATGTAATAGTTAAATGGAAGATTAAAGACCACGTATAATCAACATTTTACAAGAAAAAGAATGGAACATGCAGCCCAAAATGACTCGAAACAGGAGAAAAAGAAAAATTAAAGGAAAACAGGAAAAAAATATTATTCTACAGATGAAGCCTATAGACTCGTATGAATGCAGCATAACAACAACCAAAAAATGATTAAAAGAAAACAATGGTTTCTTTTGTCCTTCCCTCAACTAGATGGCAGGATTCTCTGATTTTGTAAGGCACATCTACAAAAACACAACACGAGATACAGCATTTCAGCTGGTAATGCGTAAGATACGGGAATTATAAAAAATAATCGGGGGTTCTACGCGTGGTATCCGGTTCAATCTGACGAGGAGCCGGGTCAAACTGAAGAAAACTTTGCTCCATATTCTCCCCTATCTCAAGAATTGCAGCCATATTTCCACAACGGTAGCAGTAATTTGGTGCACTAAACACCGTTACCACATTCTTGTCCTGCAGTAATAATGATAATACAGAGATCAACTATACACAATCTGTGAGAATAAATTGTTCAAAATACGTTTCTATTTTTGCGATGGACCCACAAACCTGGGACCAATTATAGCCTTCCATTACAAGCTGGTGAGCTCTAGAAATCAGAGTGAGCCCATTAGTGTGATTGAACTGCCCAGAAATATCCTGTCCGAAGGTATACCCTGCTCCCCGAGGAGATATTCCCCATCCACATCGGTCATCAGGATCAGACCATAAGAGATCACACATTGGACCCTCATGAGGAACCTACGCATCCAATAAATGTGAAAATAGTACAATTAAGAAACCAGTAAACAAGAGTGCCTACACGTTTAATAGATGTTGCTGTGGTGATTTCACCATATGAGAATCAACACTATTATTAGTTTCTTTAAGATCGACAATGACAAAGAAATACAGCAATCCAAGGGTTAATTCATGTTGTACGAGTGATAGTATCTTCGGCTAGCGAGTCACGCACAAATCACATGAAGATAGTATCCACTATGGACCCTATTATGGGGTACTTAACAATGTATCCAGTGAAAGGTTTCCAAAAGTTTCTATGGCACACACTATTGTTTATAACAGGTAGACAATCTACTCTGAAACTATAAACACTTAAGTGTAAAGTATGATATAACTAAAAGTTTACCTCCTGTATACGGTCCAGAGCACGGATGTTATCTAATGTATCCAAAGGTGGTGAGAGTCCACCATGCAAGCAGAAAATCTGCAAGGAATATGAAGAGCTGTCAGCTCACAGCTGAGATTTGGATGGAAATAATCAACATGACAGTGTCAGAATTCAAACCTGACTTTCAATCAGGGCAGTCAGAGGTAAATAATCGAAGAGGTCAGTGAAATGCTTCCAGATGTTTGCATTTCCATATTTTCTCAAGCATTCATCATAAAAGCCATACCTGAGAAGTGCGGTACTTGATTATTGATATGAACGTGGAACGATTTAGCAAAATCACTAAATAGCTTCACACCTAAAATACTAGGACATAAATTATGTCAAATTAGCTTAACTAGTATCTGCTGCAGGTTTAACTGGTATCCACTCCAAATCTCCAACTCTCTTACAAGACACATAAGTAATTAGTTTGCCTTAACAGAAACAGAAGTGAAATAATCAACTTGTAGAAAAAACCTCATGATACATTTTTCGATTTTCACTTTAATGACATTAACATATGATATCTAACAAAATTAAAGTACTCCAAAAAACTTGTATGGCTACTTTTTGGCTCCAGTGTGCAGAAATTCATTTAGTTCGCAAGAACAAAACTATTGGTGCATTTACAGCATGAAAAGGAGAAAAACACTAGATATTATATCGCACACTTGAGTTATCTGGCGACTCTCATGATTGCCCCTTAAAATAGTTATTCTATCTCTATAACGAACTTTCAGAGCAACTAGAAGAGTTACAGTCTCCACAGAGTAATATCCTCGATCTGCATATAACAAGAAAAAGACATAAATCAGCACTGTATGGCAAATCAACTACTAAAGATGCATCACTATGTATGATTTGTTTCAATGCTAAGCAAGAAAAAGGCCAGCATAGACGATATTAGAGAAAAACAAACAGTATACTGGTGATACCAGATTGTTGGTAAAAGTCAACCTAATGGCACTCCATTATCTTTCTACAAACTCCCGTTCTACAGATAACGTGATCATCACCGTGTAATTACTGCATAGTGCTTCAAACCTAGATTTTAGAAAATCTTGATAGTTTTAGCTGAAGGGTAAATTTGTTGTATTTGTACTAACTTGAGAATATCACATATGAAGCCAAACAAAATTAGAATCAACTTTTCACTGAACTCTCAGAAATGGATTCAAATATAGTTTGAAATTTAATCATAATGTTCAGGATAAATAAGGAAATAATCCTCAAAACTTTACATATTTCTATTTCAACAGCTCAATCTTATCCTAGAGACACAATTCTATTCCAGCTCGTTAGTTGATAAATACAGTTCACTCTCCGAAAAAAAATCTAATATTAAACGTTAGAGCTTCATCTTGTACCAAATAATGAAGGGGTGTCATTTCCTTCCCTAAATCTTCCTTTCAACTTTTCTGTTTTCAATCAACAATATTTATTGTCTAAACCACAAATCCGGAAATATAAAAAAATACCCAAAGCAATAAATCTTATTAAAAAAACATATGATTAGAACTTAGAACTAAAAACAATAAAAAAATTTACATGAAAATCAGAAAACGGCAATTAAATGCAACGAAAACCGGACCTACCTACGTAATCGCCCATAAAGAGATAATTAGTGTCCGGAGCGTTGCCGCCGATGCGGAACAGTTCAACAAGATCGTGGAATTGGCCATGAATATCACCGCAGATGGTGACGGGGCACTTCACCGGCTGAACATTCCACTCCTCCACGAGGATCGCTCGAGCCTGCTCGCACAGAGTCTTCACCTCCGCCTCCGATAGCGGCTTGCACTGCATTAAGTGCCCGATTTGACGATCCAGATCCCCGTGGGACGGCATCGTCTGGCAGTCGAGAGATTTGATGCTGATTTTCTTTTGCTTTGTATTCTATGATGTGGCTTTGATCGGACGGCGTAGGATGAAGATGGAGATTTTGGGGATTTTAGATCAGGTCATGGTTAGGGTTTGTGGGAGATTAAATTCGGACCTCAAAGCTCTCTTTTTCTCTATTGGTGAGAGGCCAACATTATTTTTGTTTACCAGATAATTATTGGAATTTTCGTTTAAAGCCCCTGAAGTTTTCTCCATTTATGAATTACCTCCTCTATATAGCAAAATTATAAAACACTCTTGTCCCCTCGTACACATTGGTGTCTCTCGTCTGTATAAACGTCTCTCCCTCGACGATAACATCAAGAATATTTGATTTTCTTTCTTCAAATCTTTTCTAATTTATATTTCTTTAATTGAATATTCTAACACCGATACCGTCATTTCTCCCTCGACGACGACAATAATAATATGAGGAATCTTCGATTTTTTTTTCTAATATACATTGCTATAAACAAACATCGGGAGTTCCTCCACTAGACGTCGAAAAATAATTTGCATAATATCATCTAAATACCAGAAAATAATTTTTGAAAACTATTTTTCAAAAAATATAATTCAGTTTTCATAATTCATTTTCTGAAATTAAAGATAATTCACTTTTTTTCATAAAAATCTATTTCTTTTCTGTTGTTAATTTCAATTATCCATCTTCACTGATCCACGTATAAAAGACAGATAAACCATAAGAACATGGCTGCGATTCAGAAGATTGTCTAGCAACTGATACAATGAGGTTGTCTGAATCTAGTCGGATGGAAAACATACAGCAGATTAGATGATGTGACATTACAAATTTAGTAACACTAGTCCACATTTATGAAACACAATTTCTGCAACACATGTAAACCAATCACAATTTTTTCCCTCCTTTAAGCTAAAAGACAACAAACAGATTGTTCTTGTTGCTGTGTATGAAAGCAAGGGTTTTCCGAGTTACGTCGCTCTTTCGAAATTCCCACCGACGTGCATCTGCAACCACTCCGGTTGCAATCCTTGAGCATATTCCCTTGCTGTTTGTGAGCCAAATATCATTCCAGCACCATCAATTGACTGCAAACCAAGCTAAAGCCCCAGATTCTCGTGTTAAACATATTAGACCGTAGCTCCGATTATTCTATGATTTTATATGCAAATGATTGTATATTTGCTCAATTTAACTTCTACATAGATCCCTAGAAAAGTTCTGCAATGCCAAATGAATTATTCTAAAGGCAATAGTCAAAATGACGAATAGTGTGAATTTAAGTTTCAGTGATGGCATCAATAAATAAAGCCAATAGACGAGTAACATAGTAACAGTGCAGTCAAATACAAAACAAAAGATGCAGAAAAGCCAATAGATAAGGCATGCGTCGAAGGCAGGTTGTGCGTGTGCCTCGCACCTTTAGACAACAAAAGCACCTCAGTCCCTTTCCTGTAAGATTCATTCGATCAAGTGCATGCCTAGTGCACCTAGGTGCCACCTTTTTGTAAGGTGATGGCCGTAAAAGAAAAGGCCCACCTCATTGAAGTTTATTTAAGCTTTACACACACACAAACACACAGAGGCAAGCACTCTTTTAATGCATCGAGAGAAATATAAGGGTTCTAGCGCTTACAGTGTGCCTTTGTGCCCTTTACCACTAAAATTTAGAGAATCATAACTGACTTGTTGGTCGAAAACCTAGGATCATTCAAGAGAGACCGTCCAATCAAAGGAAGCAAATATTCTAGAATCTTCTAGCCTGATCCCTATGTTAGAGGAAACATAAACCTTAGATTAGAGTCTTCCCCTTTAAAGTAAGTACTTAGTTTAAGCTCACAACTTTCCTCTAGAAACGAGAAGAGATCACTAAAGAAATCTTTGAATATAAGTTTCCGGCTAATAATAAATTAGCTTAAAAAGATATTAAGCTCAGGCTCGGTTGGTTGGTTGTAAATTGATTCACATATTAAATTTCAGATATTATATTTACTTATTTGTCTCTCGTAGGGCTTCAATCCAATGCTATGCGTGCTATAGCTTATGTGATGACACAGATATTATACGATCAATCAACATAAGCATACTTACATCCTTTGAATGAATGCTTTCCAAGCTAGGATTAATGTTTATCCTTGAATTCACTGCTTCGAGTTTCATAGACAAGAACTGCAAAATTATATTCATAATTTCATATAACAGGTTAAAGCTTGAAAGGATAGCGGAAATCGCAACACTACTACAGTAAGATGTGTAGGATTCATACCTCAACTTGTTGCTGCAGTGACTGGATGTAATTAATAATCTCATCAAGGACAAGTGCCTTCCCTATGACCTGATTGAAAAGTTTGCACTAAGTTTAATATAATAATCCCATCTCGAAATTTTTGAGGCACGAAACCAAAACATAGAATTAAGGACTAATAGAACAAAACTATGCAATAGTAAAAACCTTGTTGCATCCGGGGACCAGATCCTGAAGAATCTTCATCCTCTCGCTAATCCGGTCTCTCCTGGCCTGTAGAGGAAAAAGTTATTCTAAGAACATGTTTCGAAAGGGCCCAAAAACCTCCATGCTTTGCCATTCACACTAAAACATGAACTAGCAAGACCCATAACTCCAGATCCAAAATTCATTTACCAATCCGGGAAAATTACATTTCTAAGTTTCAATATCAAAATTTGCAAATTTAATGGGATTAAAGGTGAATTACTCTCTCAGCCAAACTATGGCTATCAGTTGCTTGACCTCGTCTGGATCTGACGTGAATATAGTCTTGCTTAGGCGATTCGGCAGGCTTATTATTCTGTTCTAGCTTGCCACCCTCATCAGAATTCGCCTCCACCTCAGCTTTAGGACCAGCAGTTTCATTCTTTACTCCCGGCATCTTCATCCGTTTTCCATTTGAATCATCCTGTTAAAATACTAAACCATAAGACATCATGAATCCCAAACATAAACCAAAATTAACTGCAACTAAAAATTAAACCAAGAATATAGGCAAATTTTGAATCTTCAAAGTACTTCTTTTCATCCTCACTGATTTGAAGCCAAACAAAGCACACAACTTGGCATAAACTACAAGTGGAAAATTAAAGGAAGAACAGAATTTAAGTAAAACAAGCTGACAATGAAACAAAACCCATACAGAATTCGATCAAAAAACCTTAAATTAAAGAGAGAGAAGGAGAAAAAAGAACTAAATGCCAGCATTAATTGACCTAAATTTCCAAAATTTTCCTACCATTTTCTTATCTACCAATCAACTGAAAACCTAAAAACTAAAAGGAGCTACAAAAACCCAAACATTAAAAAATAATATTTGAAATTAAGAGGAAGATAAAAAAAATCCCACCAATTCATTTGCAGTAGTTGTAGTGGAAACAATCTTGGAAGACTCATCTTCAGAGCTAAATTCCTTCCTTTTTCTCCCACCTACACATCCAACACTCTGCTCAGTCACAGTAGATTCCTCCATGGACCCATCTCTAAGACCCGAAGTCTCCCCAAACCCGCCCAAATTACTCATTCGGGGCCCCAACCCACGTCCAGATACAACAGTCGGGTCGGAGCCTGGGTTGATCGGGAAAGGCCAAATCTCAGCAAGGCTGTAAGCTGAAGGATTTGCTGCTGAAAAAGATGACTCATTGATCAATGGAGGATCCATAATGAAGGTTCCTTTTTCACGAAAACTTGAATGGGGTTTGGACTTGGGTATTGGATCGGAAATGGGTTCTTTGAAAAATGTGAAAAAAGGGGGGTTTACAGGTTAAAAAGTTTGGGTTTTGGGGGGGGGATGGAAGAGTGGAGTAAAAGGGTTTAAGCTTTACAGAGTGGGGATGATTGGTGGGGGAACTATTTAACGAGTTGACAAAGGGGAAAGGGAGCGAAAGTAATGAAGAGGTGAGTTCAAACAGCTGATTAAGAGGGATAGAGAAAGAGATCTGATCTTTATTTGGAAGAAAAGAAGAGGGATGCCCAATGTGCATGTAGTTTATACAGTGCAGAAGAACAACGAGGCAGGAGCAAACTAGTCTTTACTCGCGTTTTCAGGCATCCACGTGTAGAAATCGGAGATTTGTTGGTATTTTACCATTTTGACCTAGTTCCCGAGAATGGTCGTCGGGCTTTTTTGTCCTAAAATAAGTACGGTCAACATGGGACAAGTGCCCTCCACTACATCTGGATCTCATCCTTCCATTAAAAAGAAAAAAATGCTAACATAATAGGATTAATAACAAAAATACACAAATATTTTATTTGTAAAAACTTATACAGACTTTAGAGTTTATAATTCGAGTTTGTTTTCATTTGATCTGAAAATTTTATTATATGATATACTTGAGAAAAAAAATTTTGAGAGAGTAAAAAATGAGAATCTATAGTTGTAGCCTCATATGAATTGCGAGGCTTTCGAGCTAGTGTTCTTATATATCATGATTTTAGAGTTTGATTCAAACTCTATAAAATTCTTTTATAATTTCTTATCCGCTAAAATAGAACTATTCTTATTTGTTTTTGAGATTTTTTACGTAAATTGGAGTGATATTATTTCCTTATTATTTTATGATCATGTATTTACTGTTATATGTAATAATATTTATATATTTTATTATACTATAATCATATTTTGCTATGAATCATATTTATATAAAATTTGTCAAATTACAAACTCATATTTTACTATAATATCTCACTTCACTTTTCGTGTTTATATTACTTTTCTTATTGTACTTATATTAATTACGTTATCAGGTCTAATATACAAATATATATTCGAATGTTCATATATCCAAATTCGTTTGTTTTTATTAAAACATTGATTTTAATCTGATATATTATACAATAATTGATTGATTTTTTTATTTAAAAAAAAAGCAATGCCATTTAGTTGAAAAGAGAAATGGACCTAACTATTGAAATTATTGGATACAAATGGTTTGGTCCCAATGATGAGTACAAAGGCTTGTGTTTAGTCACACAAAGAGAACCTATGAGGCACATTACCATCAATGCCTAACAACTCCTTTCAACATCTGCCAATCTTTCCTTCAATTGTCACCATGATTTGTATTTCATGTATAATTTATATATTAAAATATATCTCTACTCGATATCCTGAGAAAGAAACTTTAAAATATATATATATAAATTATATAATTTATTATCAACATACTAAATATAAATTGTTTTGGTAATATTAAGTTAAATCTATTTATATGGATTTCCCCAACCTCAATTGTCCCTCACCAAACTTGCTTAGCCAAAAGGAGACATGATACCTAGATAAGCAAGCGAAAGAACCCCCCCCCCCCCACAAAAAACTTCCTTTTCAATGTTGATGGGTTGAGCCACCACGTGCCGAGTGGACTTATCACTTGTTAAACTAGATCTTGTCTTCTTAAATTTTTAATTTAAATATTTAATAGACTTCTATTTTCTAAAAATTAGTAATTTGATCATTGTACCGCCATGGATGATACCGTTCAACACCATGAAAACAGTGTGTCGGAGAAAGCTTCGGTACGGTGGTATGCGAGCATCAAATTGGAATTTTTAGTATTTAAATAAGCGGTTTCATTTAGCCCATCGAGGTTTTTATTTTTTGTATCTTATCCGACTCCCGGTGTTCGATGGTTGACGATTAAGGGAACCCTAAATCGGAAGCAAAAGTCTAAGAAATCAACTCAACAAGAGAGAACGAACATAAAATTAGAAAAGGGTCTCTTAAACTGTTCTATACAGTTTGTATGTCAACAGGGCAACAGTTTGACCAGTTACTGTTACAATTTCCAAGCGAAAAATGCAAGTTTGACCGCTATATTTTAACCTTCACTTTGACAAAAATTGCTGAGTCATGCAATCTCAAACTACGAAGATCCGCCATAAGAAAAATTGCAGCACCATGAAATCCGATTCCTCGGCAACACGGTAACGCTGGATAATATGGCTTCATTCTGATTGTGCCGGAGCAACATCTCCTTGACATCTTGAGAGTTATAGCAAATATCAGCTATCAAGTGCACCGAGTGCTTTCATATCTTCCAAAAATGCTGTGTACGAGTCGTCAATACTCTGTGCCTTTGGAGCCGATGATGAGCTGGAGGATTCTTGCTTCACAATGGTAGGAGCTAAAGGCTTGGCTGCTGCCGTTGTCATGGTCGAGAGTGAAGGCTTTGGTTTTGCTTTTGGGGCAGTAATCTCCCTCCTTACTCGAACTGATGCAGGGACCTAATCCCGTTAAAGCTTACATCAGAAACCCATTGAAGTCATTTTCCAGAGATTTGGAAATATATCAAGCCCACAAATAAATATTAAAGCACCATAAAAGTAGCAATAGGAAGTATACTTACCATAGCCGTAAGTTCCGGCTGGTGCTGAGCCAGTGGCCGCTTAATAACGGTAGGTGCGGCAGATTTAACGTATGATGGTTTCTGTGGTAAAGGGGGTCGATGTGCAGAATTATAATCATCCATTGTATTAGGGGGAGGACCGGGAGGAAGTGGTGGTCTCATCATTGGTGGAGGTCCTGGTGGAGGACCCAAAGGTGGTCTGGGCATCAGTGGGACCATCATTCCAGGAGGAGCTTGACCAGGAAGTCCACTAGCAGATAAATGTGCCCGCATGTCTGGAGGTGCTACTGGGGGGAATCGTGATATTCCAGGTGGTAATACGTCAGGATGTAGAACTGGGACCATGGCAGGTCCAGGCACAGGAAGTTGTTGCCTGGGAAGAGGTGGGGGTGGCGGAACCATTTTAGTAACCTCTTTTATCGCCGGATGGTGATTCGCATCAGATTCTGACGGAGCACCTTCAGCCTGATTAATTGCCAATTTAGGGGGCATTCCAGGTGGAGGCACCTAAAGAGACACACACACAGAGAGAAAAATTAACACTTTCTTCTGAGCAAATAATTCTGAACACACACAGAAAGATTAACACTTTCTTCAGAGCAAATAATTCTGAACTACGAAAGTATTTGTTCCCTGCATTTGGACCATGCTAAGATCTTTCTGGAATAAAGAACTTTGGAGTTCCTACCCTTGATAGGTCAAGCAAAGCTAAAACAATTTATACATTTTGTAGGAATTATAGAGATATGATTTGATATCATTCCTTTAATTACGGGATTTTGTATATATATTTATACAATCCCTTATTTTAAGAGATCACATCCTAGGATTAGTATTTTTCCTTTCTTAAGTGTTTCCTACTTTAGAGAGATAATTTGTATATAAATATGTAATCTGTCCTATTGAAAATAATATGAAAATACAGAGAATTACTCTGATTTCTACATGGTATCAGATTAGGTTACGGTTTCTTTCCAACCTAGACGATGTCCACAACTTCTTATCCTACTCCGGAGATCACTTTGAATCCAGAAAATTTTTCTGGTTCTGCTACTCAATCAGAAGGTACTCTGGTCATGAAAGAACCAGAAGGTAAACCTCACGCTACAGTTTTTTTCTCCTCCCAGTCGACCCCTAATTGGATCCTCGATTCTGGTGCTACGGATCATATGACTGGTAATAAGGATTTGTTTTGCAATTTTTTCCAAATTTTGGTAAAGCTGTCAAAACGACTGATGGTTCCTTGTGTAAAATAGAAGAACATGGCACTGTTATTCTCAATGACCAGATTTTACTTAAAAATGTCCTCTTCGTACCAAATCTGGCTTGCAATCTCGTTTTCGTTAGTAAACTTTCCACCGACTTGCACTGCTCCGCAATTTTTAATGATATTGATTGTACTTTGCAGGCACTGAACTCGAAGAAAATGATTGGTAAGGCCAGCTTGCAGAATAGTCTCTACATTCTTCTTGCTTCTACTAAAACCGAAATCTCGAAATCTTTTACCGCTTTAAAAAATTGATAATGTTATGTTATGGCATTATCGTTTAGGTCATCCTAGTTTCCACTATCTAGCAAAAGTTTTTCCTTCTCTATTCATTTATAAAAGGCCAAATTCTTTTTCTTGCAAAGTTGGCTCTCTTGCCAAACATACTAAATCAACTTATTCTCCTTATACATATAAGCCTTCTCACCCTTTTGCTTTGATCCATAGTGATATTTGGGGCCCTTCTCGGGTGAAGAATGCTAATAATTGTAAGTGGTTTATCACTTTCATTGATGATCAAAGTAGGATAACTTGGACTTATTTGCTAAAAGATAAATCTGAAACTGCTAGTGTTTTTACCCAATTTTATAACATGGTTCTCACTCAATTTGGGTCTAAAATTCAGCTCTTTAAATCTGATAATGGCAATGAATTTTTCTAAGTCTTTGGGTGCGTTTTTCAGGGAAAAGGGCATAGTTCAAATTAGTTCTTGTGTTGACACCCCACAACAAAACGGCATTGCCAAAAGAAAAAATAGACACCTCCTTGAAGCTACCCGTTCTCTTCTATTTACCACTACTGTTCCAAAATATTTGTGGGGGGAAGCCTTATTAACTACAACATATTTAATCAATCGAATGCCTAGTAAGGTTTTACAATTTCAAACACCTCAATCTATATTTTTGCAATACTTTCCTCATTTTAAGCCTATCTCCTCCATTCTTCCACTTAAAATATTTGGTTGTACTGTTTTCATCCAAAACATTGCTCCTAATAAGTCCAAGTTAAATCCTAAATCATTAAAGTGTGTATTGGTTGGGTATTCTTCACTTAATAAGGGTTATAAAATCATCCTCCTTCTAAACGATTTTTTACCACTATGGATATAATATTTTATGAACAGGATCCCTATTTCACTCGTGTTGAAATTTAAGGGGAGACATGGAAAGATTTTCAGCCACATCAGGTATCTCCTCTTACTCTTCATTCTCAACCTTCAGAATTGCCACTGATTTTGTCTTTACCTACAGATTTGTTACCTGTAACTACTCCCATTAATTCATCTGTAGTACCTATCACTACTTCACCCACACCTACTTTAAACACCCTTCCTGAAAACACACCTACTCCCATTCAAAATCTTCCACAAACATCACCGATCAAACAACTTCGTGTCTATACAAGGAAAAGCAAACATATTCCTGAGGCTGTTTTGCAATCTGATGCTTGCCGAGAATTGGATTTGGGTCCAGCTGTCGAAATAGAAGAAATTAGTAAGTCCACTTCCCCTACTCTAGATGACTTCCCTATTGCTATTAGAAAAGGGGTTATACAGTGCACCAAGCATCCTATTGAAAAATTTGCTGGTTATAATTCATTGATGCCGTCTTTTCAAGCATTTACAGCAAACTTGGATAAAGAACAGGTTCCCACAAGCATAGCTGAAGCTCTAAAGGATTCAAAATGGAGAAGGGTTGTTGAAGAGGAAATTTGTGTACTAGAGAAAAATGCTACTTGGACCGTTACGGACCTTCCTCAAGGAAAAAAGGTTGTTGGCTGTAAATGGATCTTTGCTGTAAAGTATAACTCCAATGGTAGTATTCAACGATACAAAGCTAGACTAGTGGCCAGAGGCTTTACGCAAACATATGGGATAGATTACACCAACTTGATGTAAAAAACGCTTTTCTTAATGGCAAGCTAGAAGAAGAAGTCTATATGAAGTTGCCACCTGGCTTAAAGTCTGTTGAAGGAAGTAACAAGGTGTGCAAGCTCAACAAATCTCTATACGGATTAAAACAATCACCCAGAGCTTGGCTCGAGAGGTTCACTAAAGTCATTATGAAAAACGGCTACAAGCAGTCCCTCGCCGATCATACTCTTTTCATCAAGGTAACTTCTACAAATAAGAAAGCTATCCTTATTGTGTACGTGGACGACATAATTCTTACCAGAGATGATGAAGAGATTTGCAATTTTGAAGAAGTTGTTAAATGAGGAATTCGAAACCAATGACTTGGGAAAGCTAAGGTATTTCCTAGGAATAGAGGTGGCAAGGTCAAAAGAAGGACTTGTAATCAACCAAAGAAAATATGTACTTGATTTACTCAAAGAAACTGGTTTGCTTGGTTGTAAGCCAATTGATACACCAATGGAGGTAAGTTTGAAATTTAGCAAAGAAGATGGGTCCTTAGTAGACAAAGAGAAATTTCAAATATTAGTTGGGAAACTAATTTATTTATCCTTGACAAGGCCAGATATAGCCTTTCTCATAAATGTGATAAGTCAACACATGACTAATCCTACTGAAGAGCATACGGCAACAGCAAATAGAATTCTCAAGTACTTGAAGAAAACTCCAGGACATGGCTTTATGTTTAAGAAGACACAAGACAAAACTGTTAAATTTTTTACAGACTCTAGTTGGGCCGGAGACCTTACTGAGAGGAGATCCACTAGTGGCTACTGCACATTTGTTTGGGGTAACATTACAACTTGGAGAAGTAAGAAACAATCTGTCGTTTCAAGAAGTAGTGCTAAAGCTGAATTCAGAGCACTAGTATTGGGAATATGCAAAGGAATTTGGCTACTTAAACTACTGAAAGAACTTGGCACTAATCAATAGGATCACTTTGAAGTATTGTGTGATAATCAATCTGCTATTCAAATTTCCAAGAACCCAGTTCAACATGATCGGACAAAGCATGTTGAGATTGATAGGCATTTTATAGTTGATCAAGTTAACAAAAAGACAGTCACACTTTCATACATTCCTTCAGAAGAACAAGTTGCAGACATTCTTACTAAAGCTTTGCCAAAGCCTGTTTTCAATAAATTCCTATTCAAGCTGGGATTATACAATGTATATTCTCCAGCTTGAGGGGAGTATAGGAATTATAGAGATATGATTTGATATCATTCCTTTAATTAAGGGATTTTGTACATATATTTATACAATCCCTTATTTTAAGGGATCACATCCTAGGATTAGTATTTTTCCTTTCTTAAGTGTTTCCTACTTTAGAGAGATAATTTGTATATAAATATGTAATCTGTCCTATTGAAAATAATATGAAAATACAGAGAATTACTCTGATTTCTACACATTTACAAGGAAGAAAGGAAGCAACATATTCAGAGGGCATGGAGAAGAAAAGCTAACCTGAGACAATTCCTTGGAGGTTGAGTCATCTGATGGTACAAATATTTTCTCCCCTTCATTTTCACTAGTGCCCGAGAGAGGTGGCAGCATGGACTGCGGAAGGGGAGGAGGTGGAGGTAGTAGAGGGCGAACTGTAACTTGCTCTTTAGGTGGGGAACCAGGAGGTGGTGGTGGACCAGGGGGAGGAGGTAAAGGAATACCCAAGTTTTCTGTGGCAGGCTTGGGTGGCATTGGAGGTGGGGGTGGTAGAGGCAAAGAAGCGGGTGCAACAGAGGCGTCCCCTGAGTTCAATTGATCGGTATCTGGCAAAGGAGGTGGGGGTGGTATAGTTGCAGAAGTATCCTCTGACTCAGTCTGTGAAGATGAAGCAGCAGCACTCGATGAAGCACCAGACAAGGGAATTCTAGGTCCTGAAGCCCAAACAAAAGAAAAATAAAAGCATGAGAGAGAGAACAAAACCAGCTTAAGTGTATCGGTCAGAAGAGCAGGAAAAAGAACCGTGTTACAGCAGAAAACAAATCAAAGCAGAAGTTACCACACCTATTGATGATTTATACATGGGTGGCTTTCCAGGTGGTGGAGCCCCTGTGGGATTCAGAGTAGGATGATAATAAACAGAGTCCTGTAGATACGGGGGGAAAAGGAATAATACAAATTAGATTACAAGCAAGCAGGCCTCAAAATATAATAATAGAAGTTAACTCTCTCATTCAGATCTTACTTCAGGTTTAGGATACTTCGCTCTCTCATCATCTTCTGCAGTTGTCCTCCTCTGAGGAGTCCCCAAGTGACTGCAGCAGAGATAAGTTATAGTTGGTAAATGAGAAATTTTGAAGATGCTAAGACTGAAGCATAAATGAACATATCATAAAGAGAATTGTCTATTTACCTAAACATAACAGGGGTCTCACCCTTCTCCTTCATTTTATCTTCATATTCCTGCGCAAGGGAGCAATGAATAGTGTAATTATCTCATGCAAACAACTAATACTAATAAATGACAGAAAAAAGCATAAGCCAGTAATTATTTCTTCAAAAAAAAAAAAGGTTACAATCTTAATCACTTAAACTATTACCCTCCTCTTCTTTAAGACAAGGTTAAGTGAGTCTTCAAGTTGTCTCTTCTTGTGTTTTCTTGCTTTGTCTAAAGCACCTTCAGCTTCTGTAATATAGCTCAACAAAGTTATTGACTATAAATGGCAGTAAACCAGACTGCATTTAAAAATTAAAAGTTACTAAAGAAATAACCAAATATACTAGAAAGAACAAGGTGAACTACAGAAAAAAGGCTAAGTACAGGAATAAATTTTTCTAACCACTTACAATACCCGTTCAATCTTTCTTCAAAAAATGAATGGAAGGAAGAAAAGGGAAAAGAAAACTTGTGTAGGTAGTTGTTACATCAATATTCTAATGTAAAAACACATCAGTATTGTAATGTAAAGTATAAACATATTTTCATTGAGATTGCCATCTAGGAAAAGGAAAAATCAATCTTTTTCCATCTTCACGCTGCATACAATCCAAGAGCAACTTCATCAAAGGAAGATGTACAGCAAGATGTGCAAATTCTAGACTTTGAAAATAATAAAAAAAATTGGGAAATTACTTAGAGGAAACTGATTTTTCCCGCTTCTTTTGAAAACTATGTTCTTCACAGTAGTTAAGAAACGGTTTACTCCAAGCTCAAGAAAATGACTAAATGCCACAAAGACAGTAACAGAAACCTCCTCAAAGGAAGGCAAAACAGAGTAGAAAATCAGCTAGCAATAAAGGTTTGATCAGTCCTCATCATTAGAACTAAAATTTACTGACCAAGGGGAAAAATAGGACATTCCATTCCAAATAAAATTTTCCAATTTCAAATCAAAACAATCCCCATTAAGCTCTGCTCATTTTAATTAAGTGCTAATTTGCATTTGAACAGATATTAATTCATCAATCAATCAATCAATCCATCAAGAAACATCATAGTAGAACGACTTACTCATCATTTCTAACTTGTCAATCTGCTCCTTGATTGCCTGCGGATCCTTCTTCAGAATCCCGACCTCTCTCACCTTCTTCCTTTCCTTCTTGTTCTGTTAGAATAAAGTAAGCATTAACAACAAATAGAACATTAATTATACAAGAATTGTAAGGTGATACAATACCTTGTTTTTACAAGTTCGACTCCAAAGCAACTAAATAAAATTATACAACGCTATTATGTTTTAATTTTTGTTAAGCTTCAAAAGCTTATTTAAGACGAATATCAACATTGAAGCCGATACTTTCCCTCGAATTCAACACTGTTCTTCGTAAATTCGTTTGTTTAGGTGAAAAAAACTAAGTTATTCAAATTAGGTGAAATAGTTTTGAATTTCTTTTATCCAAACAAGCAATTAGGGCAGAATGAGAGGCGCGAATGATTTTTTTTTAAATGAAACAAAGAAGAATTCAGCATTATTGAAGTAAAATAAATAAATTAAAAACCCTAAAAAGGAACGGAATAATGTAGAAACTTTTTACCCGTTTCAGTTCTTTCTTACGGAGTTCCTTACGATAGGCATCCGTAGGGTTCATCACTTTGCCTCCCTTTGTCGTCTTCATCTTCTTTTTCTCTTCAAACTTCTCCTTTTGTCAATTTTCCCAAATTCTTCAGGGTTTTTTCTGGTTTTTTTTAATGGGGTATCAAATCGCATGTGCAGAAATTACGTCTTTCAGTTTCAGTAAGAAAAGGGGCAGAAAAGATAAAGAATAAGCAATAACGACGATCGGCAATGGAAATCTCTCGTCGGAGTTGGGAGAAGTGAGGATTTATAATCTTTATTCGATTATTTTGTTCAGTACCTGTGTGTAATTCTGTATGTATCCTTAGGCCCAATATCTCCTTGGGTAAATTATCTATTTGGTATATTATTTATTGTAATATTTCTTTTTTGATCAGACAATTATATTTTTAGGCAAAATCATATTCACGTTTTGGTTTATTTTGACGGTTGATTTAACAAAGATAGTAATACAGTTTAGTATAACAATAATTTTAATCTCTAAAATTTGTATATTTTATTAGTTTAATTTTAATTTAAAATATTTTAATAAATTTTATTTAATCTTCAATATTTAAAATGATATATTGATGTTAAATATGTTTAATTCAATATGTTTAATCTCTAAAATACTGATTATACAATATAAGTTCTTTATCCATGTATATATGATTTGATTTTAAATAATTATATGCATGATTTTTATTTTAATTTTTTTTATAATTTTTAACTTCGTTATCAATACATAAAGATGGGTCGATAATTATACTCTTAAAATTTTAAAATTATCATATATTCTAGATAATTTTTATATTTTTTATTAATAATTTATTTTCATCCTTATAAATTTATCTTTTAAAATTTTAGAAATTCGCGCTAACATAAAATCTTTCATTCATTCATATAATATCATTTTTGTTATATATATATATATATATAATTATATTTACCTAACATAAAAATGATTAGATACAATTTAATTAAAATCAAAATTTGCTATGTATCACGTTATACATGGGAATAAAGTCTACGCAAAATATATCAACAATTAGTTAGTTTAATAGGATGAGACATATGATTTCTTAAGCAATATTGGAGGTTTGAATCCTAACATTTGTGAATTGAGCAAATTAGGTTGAGTGAGTCATCCTCGCTTTTTCAGTACCTGATTCAGATTAATCGATTAATATATTAGATATCGATAATTATACCAAAAAAATCCATGCGTAATAATGAATTTGAATCCAATAAGCGATTCTGATCACAAAAGGTGACAAATTCCTCGTAGATAACTTGAGTTCGAATAATATTATTTACAAAATGTACATAAATTTATCCAAACTAAAATAGGACATATATTATTGTAGAACCAGTACCACGTTATAAATAATTCAAACATTATAGTTCAATTTGATTATTACTTTTTAAAAAAATACCAACGTTACAAAATTTCCTTAATAATTTCGGTCTTCTTCGGTGTCAATACTTTTAGCATCGATAATTTCCGCAATCGAATCTTCACCAGCTCCTCCATTGAAAGCCTTAATAACCGCTTCTCAAGCTCATTAAGAACGCCCTAATCTTTGAACCACAATCCCCCCATAAAACTTTCTCGTCCTGATGAACAGCACAAATGCGACGAGGAATCCGAGCAAAGCAACCGATGCCATGATGAAAAACGAGATCATGAAACACCGAGTGCCGTAGCAAGACTTATCTTCGCCGGTCGCCACCTTGTCGTAAATATACCCAATGATCCTCACGGAGAAAATGTAAGATCCAATAGGACTGGCAATGGCGATGGTGTTGAAAATCGTGCCCATGTGTCGAACTCCGAAGATCTCAGCGGTGATGGTCGGCATCAATGACCATTGCGAACCGTAGCAAATACCGACCACGATCGAGCCGATGTACAAGTTCCCGGGGAAACCGGAAGCAACAATCAAGTGACCAAACGTCAATGTTGCTAGTGTGATGACCATGAACGATGGCCTAGCCCAACCTTTGTGTAACAAAATGTCCGATAAAAAACCTGCCCCGAACCGACCTAGGAAGTTCCATATGCTCCACAAAGCAACCAATGAAGACCTCTCTACGGTCGAGTAACCAAGAGATTCACCAATTTGACTAATGTTGTTTATCGTCGCCAAACCCGAACCCATTCCGCATATCATAGCGATGAACAACAACCAAAAGTCCGCGGTAAGCATAGCTTTCGATAGATCAAAAACGATATCATCTTGATCATCCAATAAGTTCACATCCGAAGACAAAGCAATCGACTTACCTTGGTCCGGTTCGCCGCGAATCTCACCGTACTCCCCTTGCTCTTGTACTTCATCATACTCGGTCGGCGGCATTGGCTTCGGATCATACATTAAACAACTTGTTTCGAGTGAAGACCATCCCGAATCCCCATAGGCTTTGAACGCAATTCCGAAAGGCGAGGCAAGTAGAGCCAGTAGGAACACGAAGGTGACAATCTGAGCCCATGAGGGTAGAACGAAGACGTTTTCGAATATTATGATGACCATGAGATACGCAGCGACGATCAGAGCAATGTAAGAGAAACCATTCAAGTGTTTCTTGTCGGAAACGGAGGTGGTTCCATGGATTTTGACGAAAGGCATGAGCGAAAGGGAGACCAGAGTCGGAGTGATGGCGAGGATCAAAATGAAAGTGGTCGGATCACCTTGGCATATGGTGTTATACACTTGAATCAATAGTGCTCCACTTAAACCCAGAAATCCCTGACATCAAACCTCAAATTATAATTAAATAATTAATTTTATTTTAAACGTAATTAAAAGATAAAGAATAATGAAATGAATTTACAAGTGGTCAGGTTTAATTCGATTTTTTAAAAAAACTCCTTCTCAAGCTAATTACAAAAAAATACTTTTATGTATTTACGTAATATTAATTAAGTTTTGAAAAAAAAATATAAAAATTAAAATATAATGTACTCAAATTATAGTATTAAATTAAAATTATTTTGATTTTATGTTATTAAATATAATAAATTAAGATTTGATTTGATTATTTTTATTTTAATAAAAATATATAAGAAATTAAAAATTATGTTAAATCGGCTCAATTTCTTAATTAAATTTTAGGATTGAGTGGATGAAACATTTTAAAATTAAGGTTAAGTCAAATTTTATTACTATAATATTAAATTAAGGTCAAGTCGACCAAAAAATACACGACTCATTTCATTGTCATCCCTAATTCAAATCTAATTTAATTATTAAAAAACTAAACAGAAGCCAATTCTACTGTTTCATTGTGATCCCTAATTCACACTGACTCATAAAAAAGAATTATTAAAGTATTAAATGAACCACAGCCACTTGACGTAGATATTACTCAACTATTTTATTTCGTGTACTAACGTCTTTCCTACATTTATTGGGTAGCTTTTCTTTCTATCCTTATTTGCTTATTACAGAAATTATTACATAAAATTTTATATTTATCTACTAAAGATTTAATATTTGATACATATTAGAGGAATATTTTAATTTAATAAATAATATATATTTTAAACTCTAAAACCTTTATCTAAAAACTGACTCATTAATACTACATATCATCTATTTAAATGTGTTTATATTTTTTTAATTTCATTAAAAATAAATATAATAATTTCTGAGTATTAAATTATGAAAATTAAATAATAATAATAATAAAAATAATAAAGGGAAAAATCAGTGGCTATTACTATACCTTCATGATTCCCACAATGGTCCCACTGAAAGACTGAAAATTTTGCACGCCACTAACCACGTTCACCGTGTTGAAAAACGTTTGCGCATGAGCTGCCAGAAGCATGAACAAGCACATCACCGGCACCGGCGGTTGGCCGATCAACCCCACCACGGATGCCCATATGAAAAAATACCCAACGAAGCACTGGACGGCGCCAGTCACGAGGACCACCCAAGGGCCACTAAGGAGCCCGCTACGGCGAGCGGTTACGGTGGAGTAAAGTAGGCCAGAGAGGATCCCGACGTTGGCGCCTATGTCTTTGAAGACTGAAACGGTGTCGAGAGTCGATTGGTCGTAGGATTGTGATGATTTGAGGATGGAAGAGTAGATCCCGAAGGTGTAGGATGCGCCGCCGGTACACTGGATCCATATGCTCGCCGCCGTGGATATCCATTTGGTGTGGAGGAAACTCTCCATACAAAAGTGGAAGAACTAAAAGAGAAAAAACAAAGAACACTTATCCGTGGAATTTGGAATCTTGTTTTTGGACAATTATTTTGGGAGATTAGCATCCGGTAATAATGGCAGTGAGAAATATCAAAGATTTGGTGTGATTTGTAAGAGAAAAATATTTGTTTTTTTTAAAGATAAATGATTTATTTGTTGTTTTATGGAGTGTTTAATTTTTAAAAGTTATAAAAAATTATTAATTTTAAAATATTATTTTATTAAATATCACAATTGTTAAAAGTTTTAAAAGAATTATTTAACTATTTATATGTTTTAAACTTATTTTTTTCGTTAAAAATTTAATATGTTGATTGAGATTTAATAAAATCTGATCTCAGAACTGTTTGAGTTATATTTTGTTGATCAATTCTCCATTTACATTATATCATCAAACTAGTGCTTGAAACATTATGATGTTGAATCAATACTTGAAAGTAACGACAGTGTTAGTATTAAAATATGAATTTATTATATTTTAGTTAGCAATCTAACGTTCAACTTAGTCGGTCATCAATTTTTTTTTTAAAAAAAGAGTTTGAAATATATGAATAATAGGATAATTATTTTTTAACCTTTACTAGTTAGAGACTTAACAAAAAACAACAACATATAATCGACAAAACATTCTATAATTTTTAATAATCAAAATACTCAATAAAATAATACACTATAATAAAAAAAACAATCTATATACTTCATTTTTTTTTGTTAGAGCTTGGGCTTTAGACTTTATGATTATTTTATAAAGAGAAATGTATCAAATTGTTTTGGTCTAATATGTTTAAGATTATTAAATTATATTTAAATATTTTTACTACGATCACTTAATAGATTTAAATTAATAGATATTTTTATTTCTAATATTGAAAGGTCAAAATTTTAAGCATCTCAACTCGTGGGCATATTACATACGATTTAAACCAATAATAAATAAATTAAATTTAAATTGGCGATACCTTAATTAGGTAAATTATGTTACATGTAAATGCCTATCTATAAATAAAAGACTGATTGTAATACCGACTCTTCTTTTTTTTAGAAAATTCAATAAAATACTACAAAATCGGTTGTTAGGGACATGGTTAATGATCCTTTTCTATTATCAATACTATAATGTTTTATATGATATAATCTCTTAAAAAAGAAAAAAAAACTATAAATAGTATAATATTTTATTATTAAATATCAACTCACTTTAATATTATATGATTTAATTAATGAATAATTTCATTGTAACCCCCTCAGACCGATACGGTTAACCCGATCCGATCTAGAGTGTCACATTAGGGCCACCGGAGCGACCCACTGTAAAAAATAACGGAAAATTTAAAACTTTTATTAAAACATGTAAACTCATAAAATCATTTAAATAGGTATACATAATTAAAACAAATTTTCAGACTCATATATAAAACAAAATACAATTACATGCCCCCTAATCACATGTACCATACTCTGCAAGCAACGCCGGAAGAACTCCTTTATTGATGTTGATAGCTGTACTGATACAATTCTTTTAACCTGTAATGGTGAGTAATAGAGTGAGCTTCAGAAAGCTCAGTAATACAGAACTACCAGATGATGCTGAAGAACGTGCAGATACAGATAAACATATTTTTCCTTATTGGTTCAGATATTTACAGATTTCTTTGGCCGAGCTGAGGTCCTATTGATATTTCAGGTAGTAATAAATAATATTCAGTTCAGATGGAAATATTTCGGATGTCTAGGTTTAGGAGATCAGAATAGGTTATCTAGTGTGTTCCCGTAAAACGAGTGAAAATATATAGATAAAATATTTCAGTAAAATCGGTTTATGTAATATGTTTTAAAAACATGAACACTACCCCCATCCGTCAAGTCCAAAATGTGTAGGTTCTCCAGAACCATACACCCACCGTCAAGTCTAGTAAGGCCCTGAGCAGACAGCCGAGTCGGTAAGTAAAGCCTTGAGCACAAAGCCGAGGAGCCTCCAGGTATTCTTCCTCCAATAATACCCCCAAATGAAACATGTTCCGTCCGTAAACGGATATATCAAAAATCAAAACATAATTCATGTCAAGTATCATATCAAAATCCAGGTCAAGTATCAGATCAGAATCCAAGTCAAGTATCAGATCAGAATTCATGTCAGATATCAGATCAGAATCCATGTCAAGTATCATATCAGAATTCAAGTCGAAAATCAGATAAAATATTTATATGATTACGGATATTATTCATAGGTACTGGATAATCTTATCATGAAGATAAACCCGGATCTTCAGTTTACCGATAGAATGTCAGAATTTAGAATTACTATAGGAAGGTTTCAATAACTGAAAAAAATCATCAGTTATTTAGAATATGAATTATCATGATCATATCTTATTCGAATATTTTTCAGAAGTTGTACGTAATCAGAAGGGTATTCAGAATCCTTTACAACTATGTCGATTGATCGAATAATCGAACAACTTGAGACGAATAGCTCTCAGAAAAAATGCTTGTCGACTGGTCAATTTATTGTCCTTCTAGGGTATTTACTCATTAATACCACAAATTATTGTCCATAAATCAACTTTTAAGTCATCACTGAACATATCTTAAAGAGACGAACATATATTCTAATGGTTTTTATTTCATTTTCACGCTTCCACGATACCATGAAATGCTGACGTACTTGATTTGTGGTTCATAACACATAGGGATGATACATCATATAAGTTCATATGAGTTTCCAGACTTATCCTAATCACTTACTTAATCCTCACTCCTTGAGATTACTTAGTTCATTTAGCATTCAAGTTCATCCCAGTTACTTCGGGATTTTCCAGAATAAGACAGACGTTTCTGAATTTCAGATACATATTGTAATTTCGTTCAATTCAATTTGATCTTCGTGGTTGATTTCTCTAATGAATATTCATTTCTTAGTACCGGATGTGATCTAGAGTTGAACTGAGCTGAGCTGAGTACTTCCCAAAATTATCATCAATCCAAACTTGAGGAAACGAACACACATTCAATTAATATCTATGTCATTCAGGTATTGACATAGCTCTAGGGTTGATCTACTCACTTAAATTGTGTTCCATTACTTTTAAAGGTAGTCCAACACCTATGCTTATTTGGATTCCTTAATTAATCCAATACATTTTCTTAGTTTAGGCCATAAGGTTATTTTGGTAATTTTGGTGTTCAGTTTTATTCCATTAATTTCATAGCTTGAGGATATCCAACCATTCCTGAGCTTGGTGATATTATTGGGTCATTTCCATTACAGGAGTATTCTGGTCATTCCACAGATCCGATGTATTTCAATCATTTCCTTCCATCCTGTCTTATTATTTAATTCCAATTTATCATCTATTCCAGTCCCTTCGAACAATTCTGATAAAAGATATAAGAGCACCCCGATAAATTGTTATTCAAGTATTTACTCGTAAGTCGGATATTTTCGGGTCAAGTGCCTTCTCAGATTTTTACCAACGGAATATCAAGAATTTTCTGCACTAAGTCAGGATCTTAACAATCAAATTCGTACTTAATCGAGTTAAGTACAAATCCTCAAAGTATTGTCTCGTTTAGGGTCAACTCGGAGTATTTTACCTCTCAAGGGCATTTTCGTAATTTTTTAACCAGATAATTTCGATATTAGCTCTTAATGAAAATAATTATAATTTAAATATCCTATGGTCAATTGCTTTCCGAACATTCTCTGATCTTGAAATTATTCCTTAACAAACTTCAAGCATATTGTGCAAACCCCTTTTTGGCGTTAAAACCAGTTATCTAAATTTTCTAAATAAAACTATCATTCCTTATGCACATCTGTAAATATATCAGATCAATATGTCTTTTCAGAGTTATTAACCAACTTCCAGGGATAAATTCTTGTCATCCTACAATATAAGGGTATTTTCGTAATTTTACCCTACTAGAGTATTCTCATAATTTCTCATCCAAGTACCTTTAACATTTAACCTTTGATGATATAAAATATAAGTTACAAATTCATGGTTGATTTCTTTATCACTAATCACAAACTTGTAATTTAATCCTAAAAATTCCTCAATCTCTTATATTAGTCATTCGATCCGTATTCAGTTACAGAATTTCTACCACATTCATATCGAGTGTATAAATTATTCAACTCCACAAAAGTGACCAACATTATCTTATTCATGCATTTACCAATATCAACATGTTTCATAAAGCATAAAGAGGTAGTAAATTATTACCTCGATTTTCGTGTCATACTAATCGACCATAAAAATTCCATCCGAACGCACTCGATCTTGAAATCAAATTCCAATAATTCCCCAGATACATAACAATATAAATTTTATAAAAAACGAGACTTAATATCAGTTAAAAACAGCTTACCAACTCAATTTCTAGCTTCCAATCTTTTTCTCAAGAACCCGAACCTTCAAATATGCGAACCCAAATCTAAAATAAATTTTCTCCCCATAAAAATAACTTATTAAAATCTAAATAATAATTTGAGGACTCAATTGGTAAAATTGAAACTAATGGTGCCATCACAATAGTTAATTACTTAAATTAGTGACTAAATTGATTTTGTAAAAACTATTATGTCATAGCTATAACCACTTGGAAACTAAGAGACAAGATAAAAATCTCACCAAACTTGGATGACACACCTTGTGATTTACCCATTTTTCACTTTAATACGACCCCAAAATCACGTGCATTCCATTGCTCATTTCACGTTCAAGCAAGAAAGCGTGCCAGACGATCGCCAGTACACTGCATCAACCGCCCATTTTGTCACCGTTTGAAACTTCATTTACATGTTCGAAGCATCTTATCCTCCTTATCCTAGATCCGACCTCCATTCATCGAGAAATCTTATGGATCATTGTAGATCTACCAAAAGCCATTTGGTTTTCTTAAAACAAAACATGTCAGTTTGCATCTGGCGACCTTCCAATGATTTTGAACTCGAGCTATGTTGTTCCTTATTACCGACCAAGGGCGGTACTGAAGTTTAAAAGAAACCGCTAACTACCATTCTGACACACTGAATTTTGACCTATCAAAAACTAATGATTCACGATAAGAGAAGAAGGAAACATTAACGAGCCAAATATAGAAGATTCGGGTTTTACTAATCAAGCCACAGTTCAAGTGAAATCATCAACTACTATCTCTATGCAATAAAGTTCAGACAAACTAAAAGTTAATAATTCGAGAGAACAGTTCCTCAGCAAAATTACCAAACATAATATCCCTGGTTTAGCTTTTCCAAATCAAGCTATAGTCCAATCAAAACTATCAACTACTCTGTCTATGCTTTGGATCTCAACATTCCAAAATTTACTGATTTGAGTTAGGAGAAGGAAAGATTACCGAGCGAAAAAACCATGATTCCTCTTGCGCCTGATGATACTAGGCCGATATGCTCTCTTCAGGAAATAAAGCATTGGCTCACTTAATGAATCTCATGAATAAAAATCCAAAATATCTTATTCATGTGTGGTTCCAATTATTTTGAATAGAAAAATATTTTATTTTCAATCTCCTCGGTAGTCAATCATTCACTCCCCCATTATCTTAAAAAATATATATAAAAACAAATCAGAACTTTAGTAATAATTACATACGAAAATTTTAGAATTATTTATCAATTGTTCGATTGAAATTGAATAATAAATACCTTAGCTTTATAAATTAAATACACATATTTATTCATGTAATAAATCACCATACTTTCTTCCAAAGTAGCCATTTAAAATTAATATTTTTAAATTTTTAAAATTTAACCGCTAAATTAGAGTGTTACGTTCATATGTTCATATTTAGTAGAGTACTGATAAATATAAAGTCATTGTTGGTGTTATTTGCGCCAAGCAAAGGATGTTGACAAGAAAGTTTATTAATGACGCCCAATCATTCGTAAGCCGGAAACCTGTAAGTTTAGGTGTGTGATATTTGGCATTTAGTTATAATTTTTTTTTAAACCTACAAGTTGCCGGTTAGATTACATTTAATCCCATTTATAATATTTAATGTTTAATTAAAGGGTAAACTACCCAAATGATCACTAATGTTTGAATAAGTTTATGTTTTCCCCACTGAAGGTTCAAAAGTAACATATTGGTCCCTAACATTATTGATTTGTAACAAATTAGTCACTCAACCGTCGTTTCCGTTAAGTTGATGACATAACAACGTTAACAAAAATGTTAACATTTAGTTTTGTCCATAAACTACTGTTAAAACATCAAATAGATCTTTAAACAATAATTTTATATCTAATTTATCCAAACATATTTTTAATTTCCAGTTTTTATTTTTCAAATACTCACAACCACCACCATATTCCTCCCCCTCCCGCCTCTCCCGCCTCATCAACTCCCGAACCCAAATGCAGAAAATTATCAGCACATGCTCCAAGCATGGGCATTAGTATGCCTATTTTGATTGTGAAAATGAAAAAGAAATATAATTTAAAAGATCAATCTAACTCTATTCTCTTCTGAAAATGTTGAGTGTTGGAGGATAAATATTTATTTTGAGCAGGCATTGAATTCGATAAGGATAAAGTATAAACCCTTTATCTGAGGTTGTTGTTGAGGGTAAATAAATGTGTATAAGCAGATGACTTCTAAAATGCTCTAGGCTACCAGATTTACATTGCAAGATTGAAGCCTTGTAAATTTGTAAGTTACTTATAACTTTTATGTAAAGCTCGACTGATTTTTTGTTCGATTTACAGACATTGAAATCAACCCAAGCGATGAGAGAGGCAGTGAAAGGTGCAACAAGGCAATGAGACAGATGAACTTGCCATTCCTGCAGAAAATTATGCAAGAATTCGAAAGACAGAATGAGAAGATGGAGATGGTGACTGAGATGATAGGTGATGCAGTCCATGATGCTTTGGAAGGGGACGAGGAAGAGGAGGAAACGAAAGAACCGGTGAGCCAGGTTCTTGACGAGATCGGTATCGACATCAACATCAACCAAGAGGTACTATTTTCACCATTTCTCTCACATATTGCACATAGCTTATTTTCCGCATCTATTTGTTAAGATGTTCTAACACTGCTTATTCGAATCCAATCTTAGTTTGTAAATGCACCATCAGGGGCCATTGTGGCACCAGCTTCAAAGGGTATGGTTGCACATGCGAAAACGACTAGAAAAGATGACAGTGACTTACAGACAAGGTTAGACAATTTGAGAAGGATGTAAGTATGTTTGGGAGCTGATGAGGTGGGAGAGACGGGGAGGGAGGAAAACAGTGGTGGTGGTGGTGGTAGGTATTTGAAAAAAATTAGAAATTAAAAGATTTTTTAGGTAAATTAGATATAAAAGTATTGTTTAATGACTTATTTGATATTTTAATAGTAATATGAGGGTGAAACTAAATACTAAACTTTTTGTTAACGCCATCAATTTAAGGAGATAATGGTAGAGTGATTATTTTGTTATAAATCGGTGACGTTAGTGATCAATATGTTACTTTTAAAACTTTAATGGAAAAAACAAAAACCTACTCAAATATTAGTGATCATTTGTGTAGTTTATCCTTAATTAAAGGGTAAACTACAAGATTGATCAATTTTTTAAGTTCTGTACATTTTTTCCTCAATGAATTCAAAAAAGTAATATTTTGTCAATTTTGTCGTTATTTAATTAAGAGGTGATCATTAAAGATTAACTGTCGTTAGACCTTTAAAGGACTATTGAAGTGACACATTGAATTTATATAATTCAAAAGGATAAACTACACAAATGATCACTAATGTTTGAGAAAATTTTTATTTTTCCTACTAAAGTTTCAAAAGTAATAAATTGGTCACTAAAACATCAAATAGGTCATTGAACAATGATTTTATATCTAATTTATCCCAAAAGCTTTCTATTTTTTTGTTTATCATTCGAAATATTCGATTCCAAAAAATTAGAAAGCTTTTGGAATAAATTAGATATAAAATCTTTGTTCAGGGACCTTGTTGATGTTTTAGTGACCAATTTGTTATTTTTAAAATTTTAGTGAGAAAAACAAAAAAAATATTCAAACATTAGTGACCATTGGTGTAGTTTACACTTTTTAATTTTATAAATTCGTTGTGACACATTAGTAATCCTTTAAAAGTCTAACGACATTTAACCTCCACCACATCTTAATTAAATAAAAATAAAAGTGACAAAATCTTATGTTTTTTAAATTTAGTGAGGAAAAGTGTACAAAACTTAAAAGAAAATGATCAATCATGTAATTTACCCTTAATTAAATCAATCAAATTTTGAACATTATATTTAATTCATTTTAAAAAAATGGTGATTTATAACGATGATAAAAAGACTTGCACTGGACACGTTTTGATCAGACCCAATCCGAAAAAGTCTTTTTTCTTTTCTTTTTTTTTATAAGGATGATTTATATTCACAGAGTTTCGGAATATCGAGAGTTGAGTACCCTAGGGTCCTAGTGTATATACATACTTGACCTTCTCTTTAGAATAAATTTGGGAGGAAGTTATATTTTAACAACAGAAAACAGGAAAATAAACAACTAGAAAAGTTTCCATACCTCCCCCGCTTAGAGTTTGCTATATCCTCCTGGCAATAATCCTTGTACTCAAGGCCACCCGATCATCAAACTGCCCGATAATCACACCTAATTCTGCTTTTTAAAATTTGTATTCAAAAAATAGAAAACAAAATCAGGCAGAGAGGGAAATAGAGTGCTCATACGTACCACAGAGACCAAGTTATGTTTATGTTTGGGGTCCAGACCTCGATAAAGCACACTAATATCTATTTCATTATTTAAGGCAGCCACTGTCGCTGCTATGTCATCAGCACTTTCACATGTATTCTGCCAAACAATTAGAAAAGTGATGTGGGACAAAAACTGAACCAACCTCTTGGAAAAAATTACTATCTGGATACAAGTTGCTAAGGGCTATTCTAAGTGATGTAGGGGCAACTGGTTCTCTCCGTGCATCACTGGATGCAATGGTCAGGGCAGTGAAAATTTCATACAGTGCACAGACAACACATGGATCTCCCACATGAGCATGATCTGATGCTGATCTCCAAAAGAATTCATCACGAAATTGCCTCAAGTGCCACAAAGACTTCAGTTAAGGCAGCAAATGAATAGAAAGAAGTTACAAATAGGGCCAAGTTCAAGGATGGTGGGCTGAAAGAGACCATGAATCACAATACGAGAAAACCAACCTGTATAATAACATTCAGAAAATAATTGTATTCACCAACTTCACTCAGAAGACCTGTACCAAACACATCAGTTTCATTCAAACCTTCACAGGAGATCTCATTTGCGGATACACCTTGGTTGTTTACTTCCGAAGGTACCCTTTGTACTGGTCTCGAATTTGAAGACAAGCGCTGTCTCTGTCGTGCTTGGTATGTTTCTGAAAAATGACATCAACAAGTTAGAATGCTGCCGAAGCAGCCAATCTACTCGATTAAAAATTAGGAACATAACACCAAGACCATGTTTAAACAGTACGCACAGCTTCCCGGCTAAGCTGTACAACTGAACTCTATCACAGTAAGGAATACATATATTACAAAAACGGTGAGTCCAATTTATATAAGTGAAATTTATTTTGGCACATATTGAAGCATGCACACATGTGAGAATATTCATGCAACTACACAATAGACTGCCAAATACCGGTACACTCTATAACGCAAGCCAAAACTAACAAGTTAAATAAAAATGCATTACTAACGAGACAGTTCGTCGTCCAAGATTTTTCACGCATTAGCCAATCAAATTGAGGACACCATTACCTGACCTTTGTAACAAATACCCAGGCAAAGAAGTTTCATTGTCTCAACAACTGCAGAAAAGCATTATTGACTACAAAATATTTCTTAAATAGATTAAACATAAAATTTCTTTTACAATAAAAAATTCATTAGTGAAATCATTTTAAAGTCTGTTAAGATGCTACCGAGAAAATCGGTGCCAAGAAAATTTACCATACATACACTAAAACAGTCATTTTACATTCACCAAGTACGTGGGACTTGTATCAAGACACCAAATCCCGACATGAAAAAGTAACTGCAATAAGAACATTACCAAGGCTTTGGTGAACGGCCTTCTTAAGGTCTGCTTGGAACCTTTCTTCATCATCTTCCTCAGCTTGCAGTTGTCTTAAAGTCTTTGTACCACGGTCCCCAGGGCCACCATCAACATATCTACCTTGCTCTTCCACATTGCCATGGGAGCTTCTAAGTTGAATGTTTTGGTTTTCAGATGGCATGATACTTTCCATCAAGAAATTTGTTGTTACCCTTATGCCATCTACCCTTTCTTCCTGCCCATTCATCACTAGGGAAAAATCTATCTTCGGGGACTGCACCATTAGATAGTCCTACATAATGTGAAAAGATGATGATTTCCAGAGTACCATGCCACAAACTAGCCAAATTAACAAACCTGGTTATATTGTTAACCTTGTTTAAACTTTGCAAAAGTGTCAGATATATTAGAAGTCACTGGCACAGTGGAACCATTAGCAGTGCTTGTTGGTATGCTATCCAAATTGTTTGTGACCCCACTCCTTAGTGCCAAATGTTGCTGAAAAGAAAGTTTATGTAGTTTTCTGATTATCTTATCACTGTACCCATAAAGTTAACAGCATAAAGCTTGTCTTGGCATAATAGCATTGACCAGCTTCCCATCGCATCATGTATAAAGGAAAGAATCACCAAGATAATGCTCACCTCAACATCTAGATTACCAGCATCTGAACAACCATCATGCAATCCATCAGCTGCATTCTCTGCATATGCTTGAATAGTTTTTTATTTTGCTCAGCAAGGTGCTTCTGTTTATCCTCATTCTCAATCTGTCTTTGATACTCCAAAGTCTCCTCAAGCTTTCTTTCCTCTGCTTCCAGTTCTATTTTTCGCCTAAATTCCTGTTCTTGCTGTTTTAAGTCATCACTATTCACAGAAACAACTTCAGAATCTAGATGATCACCATCAGAAGCAACTACCACAGAACTGCAATAAAACATGAATGGAAATGCACATCAACATTAGACTATGCAAACAGCAGAATGCTTAATGGATAATGAGAATATAAGAATGGAGAACAGAAAGGGAAACACACACTTGCTCATCCGTCTCGTCATTTATTATATGAAGCTCATTTGCACCAGAAGCCTGAAACAGTAAAAAAAATTAGACCTGCACACAATGGAATATGCAGCCCAAGTAACTAGCAGCTGAATTATACAAAATAAAAAGTAAACCCTACCTTTGAACCTTTGGATTTTCTGAACTCCTTGTTCTTTTTCTTATCCTTGATTTTCTCCTGTGAATGTCTAGAATTATCACCTCCTCCTCGGGCACCCTTCTTAGAGTCACGTGCAAGCTCCGCTAAGAAAGCTTCTCTCGCAGCATCGGATTTCTCAGTGGCATCTTTCTCAGCCAGGTCCTCTAAGTGTGCCTGAATTTAAAATGATAAATAAATAAATAAAGGGCATATAACAATATAGCATTGTATGAGATAGAGCCTCGCACAAATCCAATTAGCTTAATACAAACCCTCAAGTATGATTTCACTAAAGGCAATATTATTGACTGATAACCATGAGCAGATACAAGCTCAAGTATGAGTTCCAACTGCTGCATCCCAGTTACATTCGCATAATTCGTGCATCAAGTTTGCTTAGCTGCTTGACAAATGAAACAATTAAGAATGGTAGGTTAAGAATCAATTCTTTATATTGAAAGTTGCACCTAAAGCAGACGGCAGAACTCTACTGATAATTGTTCCTTCTGTCTCTGAATGGCAACATCTATGCAGGCATCCACTTGATGCAGAAAATCCTTGGCTCTCCAGTCGCAATCTTCCCCAGATTCCAAGTCACGTAGCTGAGAAGTAAGACCATCATAAGTATTCTCGTGGCCAAATTGATTGGCATTCAGTGCTTCTGCTTCTAGTAAAACATGTGCTATAGCATCTAACTCGAATATATTGCTAAGAAACATAGCATCATTCTTGGTCTCATCAAGTTCTTCTCTGCGCTTTCTAAGAACAGATTCATAGCTTCAATGAACAAATTAAGTGACGGTCTCCCTCTTCTTACCTTCTTCAAGACAAAGATCCTCTAAAGCCTGCAATGCTTCCTCATAGCTTATATGATCACATTTTCTCTCACAGAGACTGTAGGTGATAAAACTCCTTCTCCAGCATCTGGAGAATTTCCAGTCCTTTCTGTGTTTTCTCTTCTTTCATGTGTATCCATGGTGCCAATTGATGCCCACTTGAGGGGCCTGAAAAGATCCAGGATAGCAGAGCATCAGCATCCCGCACAAGCTCATTTCCCTTGCTACCACTAGAATTTACCAGTGCAGAATCTTCTATTGCTGCATCGGGCAATAAATGTTCATCCAGGAGGAGACAAGAAGCATCTGCAGTAAGAACAATCTTCTCTTTAACCTCAAGAATCTTAGTAGCACCATTCACATCATCCAGGGGAGCAGTCTTCTCAGTATATCTAGCCAGACCACAAGAATGAGATAAATCCCGCAAGAATTTAAGGATTTTTCTAAGCTGTGTAGCTCCCAGAAAACAGATGCACATGGGAGTTTGATCTACAACATGATTCAGAAGCTGAGGATCAGAAACCAGACTATGCAACTCATCCATTGTGAACTGTATCACCTTGTTAAGATGACTCGCAGCAAGATACTTATGTCTAATAAGCAGTTCAAATGTAGCATGAATTCTTTCAAGCAACCTGGCACGCTTGGCATCTTCCACTGTTGGACAACTATCCACAGAGGGATATGCCACAGAACCCTTGTTTCCATCACATTCTCTGCACTCAATGCTAGAAATTTTGTCGGTCATTTCCCTCTCCACTAACACAATTGTAACTATTCCCAAAGTTTTCCTTCTCAGGAGATGAATCCCATGCATCTTTGAAGCAATCATCACACTGCTCATTATGGTTTCCTGAGACAAAATCCCCTGATAAATCTGAAGCCTGGGACTCAGACCGGTTCCCAATCATTTTAGCTGCAGCAGAAATATCCAAAGGATTCCAAGAACAGTTAAGGAGCATCTCTATCCATTCACTATCAATATTCTGTGGCAAAAGGTTAGGTGTAAATGATACATACTTTATAAAATAAATAAAATGCTATTATAGAATGATTTTTTCTTTAATATTAGTATTAATATTGATTAAATATATTGTCTTTAAAATATAATTAAAAAAAATCCAAAAATAACACCCAAGACATTTCGATTTATTTTAAGTTTTTTAAACATTTCTAAATAAGTTTCAATGTTGTATATACTTTTTTTTGGTACATCAATGTTGTATATACATAAAAAATGTATTTCAAAAGAAAAATAATTGATTAATTAATGTTGAAGACCTTACTAAAAATTAAAGATGTAGTCTAATATAATTTAAATGTTAAAGAAATTATTTGAGTGTAAAATATAACTATCAGTAAGTTATTTCAATGGAATAAAATATAGGGTAAACTACATGTTTAGTATCTAAACTATTACTTTTTTTGGTACATAAACTTTCATTTGTTTCAAAGTCATACCTAACGGTTAGTTTATGTTTCATTTTGGTACCCGTCGTTAAAAATTTAACATAATTGACATTTTTATAGTTAAAATACATCATTCATCACTCAACCATCGTCTCACTCTAATTTTGGTCACTCAAGTTTAAATTTTTTTAATTTAACTACTCAACTTTCAAATTCCTCATGTTTTAATCACTCTAATTTAGCTAATTGATAATTTTTTTCGCATGACTTTTTTTTTATTTTATTTTATTAATATATAATTGAAATAAAAATTAAATTTGAAAGTTAGAGTGATTAAATTAAGAGTAATTTGAAAGTTAAATAATTAAATTAAAAAAATTAAATTTCAGTGACCAAAATAAGAGTAAGAAGATAATTAAGTGATAAATGAAATAATTTACCCATAAAATATGTCATGTTGTAATAATTCCACTAAGTTTTTAACATTGAGGTACCCGAAACAAAAAAATAAACATTATGTATAACTTTGAAATAAATAAAAATTTAAATACTAAAACGAGACAAAAATAATAATTTAAATACTAAACATATAATTTACCCTAAAATATATATGAAATTATTCTAAAGAAATTTGAAATGAATAAAACAATTTAGATCATGTACATAAAACTTCTCGGCCAAAAGTTTGTCATTTTAACATTAAATACATCCTGCTGCTCAATTGCCAAGCCGTAGCATTCGGATCCAATATCGGGTTCGAGTTTTCAATCAAAAAGCTCATCTAAACTGCAACAAAATGAAGAAGCTGGCATCAGCTCCTTATTTAACTTTAAAAAAGGCAGCTTATAATATAAAAAAACCTCTTCTACTTCCTGCAACAAAACTCCGTTGTGCTCCGGTCGGGTGGACAACAAACTACAGCAAATGCATCCGCTCCACGTATGATTGAAGTAACCATCTGTTAAGAGGCTCTCCACTCCCTACAAAACACCCGGAATTGCCATTCTCGGTGAAGAACGGAAAGCTAAAAATGTTAAGAAGATCTTGAACAGCTTGTCGCACGAGTGATGATCCGGTAACCCTGCTCCGCCTGCCCCATCCAGTCACTATATCAATCCTGCTGGGACTGACTCCCGTGACCAGCATTTGTTGGCGAAACCAGGAAAGTGTCCTAGCCAATGCTGTTACAGCAGTTCCATCTGACATCACATGTAAGTTGATCAGCCAATAACATGAGCTTTTCTCTCTAACAGCATCTGGATACACATTCTTCTCCATGGCTACCTCCCAAACAGACCCGGCCTCCTCCTTTAGCCCTGATTTGTGAAGAAAATCCACAACAGCATCCACCAGCCCCCTCTTGCTCTCTCTATCCTCACTGTGCATCATATCCAAGAACTTGTCCACATGATCCCGCACATTTCGACCATCAGGTCCCGCTGAAGGCATACTTAGCAGAAACATATGTGCAGGATGACCTGTAACAGATAAGAGCTGGCAACAAGTCCCCATATCATACGGTGACCTGGCCTCTGTACAATAACTCAGGAGCAAGGTATAAGTTTGCAAAGAAGGATTTAAACCCAAATCAAGCATGCTTTGCAGCAAGTTATAAGCATCCGACAACCTGTGTACCCTAAGGAACGCACTGAGCAAAGAATTGTAAGTAGGAACATTCGGGAGCAGCCCTGCTTGTAGCATGGACTGATACCATTGCCAAGCCTTCTCGATATTACCAGCCTTACCCCATATGTCAACCAGCAGGCCATAAACAGTTTCATCAGGCACCCAGTTTTTCCTTTTCATCACACCGAAAATTGCTTCTGCTTCATCCAGATATCCACAGTGTCCAAGCACCTCCATTACTATGCTGTATGTGACCTTGTCGGGTTCAAATCCAGCATTTTGCATATCACGATAAAGTTTTAATGCACTGTCATAGTTCCTTGCCTTTGCATGCAAAGCGATCATGATGTTGTAGGTGACTAGATTAGGAACACAACCTTGATCGCCCATCTCACAAAACAGCCTGTTGGCAGCAGGCAAGTGCCCAGCCTTTCCAAGACAGTTGATTATCACACTATAAGTGAATGTATCAGGAGAAAGGCCAACTGCTTGCATTCTTTGGTACAAGTCCATGGCAACATCAAGAAACCCAGCTTTGGCATGGATATCGATGAGAGTACAGTATGTGACACGATCAGGTTCACAACCAATTTCCTGCATTTGATTGAACACATTGATAGCTTCATTCAAGTAGTTTGCACGTCCATAACTATGAATAAGACGATTGTATGTCACAACATTTGGCTGACAATCATCCTTCACCATCTGGTCAAGCAATCTATTTATTGCCCCAAATTGCCTCGCACGACCAAGGATACCCACCATGGTGGTGTATGTATGACCATCGTGCTTGAATCCAGCCTTGTTTTTCAGCCAATAGAAAAAGCCAAGAGCAACTGAAGGATCTGGTATCTGCTTTAGGACTTGGTTAGCTTGAAATGCATCCATTGAAAAGTTGAGATTTTCAAGAGCCTGCTCGGCAGCAGGGCCCCACTTCAGCTGTTGCAATATCTGGGATACAGTTTCCACCGCGTGCCCAGTGCCTCCTAGAGATCTGGTCATAGAAACTCCCGTTGCCATTTTCATATCTCTAAAAGATTTCCTGAAGCCATCCATGCCAGAATCTGAAACCTTTGCACTTGAAGGTATTCCATTGGAATTAAAATTTGACATGAAACGATGAGATTGAGCTCTCACTCTCTGTGGTATAGGCTTCCTCCGATCATAAGTATTTGCAGAACTACTATGAGTTTCTGATGAATCCACAAATTCGGCATTCGAAACTCGCTTGTAACCTTTGACAAAATTGGATTTGTTGCCTCTATCTTTTGTACCATGGTAGCTAACTGTTGATTTTTCCCCAGCTGCTACTTCAGATGACTGTTTTGGGTTGACTTTGGCAAAGTTCTCTCTTTTGACAGGCTTGAAAGCTGGAGTCTTTATATTTGGAAGAGTCCTTGTCGATTCAACCACATAGTGTCTAGGTGAGCTTAATATAGTACCCCCATCAGACAAAGGAAGTTTATAATTCATCAGATCGGACAAGAATGACACAACTTCGATGCCTGCTTTAACAAACTGGTCAGAAATGGTAGCTGTTGCACGTTCATCATGTTGAACAGCATTAGTGCTGCTAGCAGAATTTACAATGTTAGATCTACGCAAAGGAATAGGATGAGAGACAGGCTGTGTTGCTCTCTCAGCTCCATGAGAATCTACAGCTTGGGATGCAGTCCCCAACTTCAGAGCTCCCATAGCAGAGGGTTTCGACAAAGCTTCATTTCTTATGTTCTGCCTTCTTGAAACACAGGTCTCATCTTCGGAGCACGTGCATGAATTTCCATCTGCAGCAGTACCTCGTGAGCCACTAAATAGAAATGATCTTGCACCATTGGACAGGTTACCAATATGCTTTGCTCGTAACATGATCTGCATAGACCAGAAGATTTTTCAAGGAAGAGAAATTGTTTAACCCTAATATATCAACCGATAAGAAAAGCATCGATTACACAAAGACACAGCACTAAACCAAACCATAGGCAAAGAGGGCAATCATCTTTTTCCACAAAAGCAAGTGTTACATGCCACTAAATGCCAACTAAATCCAGCAGTTTCCTTCGATGTCTTCACTCAATTCCGAATAAGCAAAAGAACAGGTCATACATCATAGAAAATGAGACGTGATTTCATCTAAACATTGCATGGCGTTTCTGCACCAAGTCATTTGAATAAGAATCACACTCGAAATTATAGCACAGAATAAACAAACAGCCTGTTGTTTATAAGAGGTTTTCCATAAACAGTATGTTTATAAAAGATGTTTCAGCTCTAATCCTCTCTATCAATTACAAATGGGAGCAGTCCATGAGCATACAACATTTTGCCCAGCAATATCAACCATTCTGGACACCTTATCTACACTTGGCAACTGTAGAAGAATAGTTTTCCCAAACGAAAAATAACCGATCCCAGAGGAGACATTCAAACGCTTATAATGCGACAGAGAAAGTGAGAAGCATAAATAGCTGAAAAGAATGACAATTGCAGGTTATATCATGCAAAAAGTAACTCCTCTTTCCCTGTCGAAAGAAATAATCCATTGTTTTTCGATCTACTAATTTTCATACTAACAGTTCAAAATCCACTGAAAACCAAACATACAGTGCTCTATGTATTCGATCTCCGAAAGCTCCGAAAATGAGAAATTTTCTAGAACTAGATCTCCAAATTACATAATTTGGCAGTCCTTTCCCCTCTAAATTCTCCATGAACCTTAGCATCAAACAATGGAAAACTGTACTCTAAACAACAAGTGCTGCAAATAACTTCAAATAACACCAAGTTTATCTCTTTTACACAGCAGATCAATGAAAACAACAGAAGAACAGCCAACCACAAATCCCTCCAAAAAAACGCCATTCATATCGCTAGAGCTTTCTTTACATTTGACTTATCTCCTAGTGCTTTTAAAAATCAAACCACCATACTTTTCTTCTTTGTCGCCGTTAAAACACTCACTTTAAACCCAAAAGACAAATGACCACGACATAATAAAAAAAAATCATATAAAGAACATGCAATTTCCTCCACATCTGAGAATGAACCAACAAAACCTATGTGCTTAATCGTCGAATAAAGGAATAAAAAAAAAGTACCCATTAGTCCTAAAACCATATAGAAGCAAAAGAGCTGAAACATAGTAAAGAATAAGATCAACATGCTGCAAAAAAAAAGGATCATAGTTTATGAGAAGAGAAATACCTCAGAATGGAGTTGAAAATTCTGGGTTTGTTTCAGAGAGATGTACAGGGGAAGCCTTTATTGAAAAAAATTGTTATTCAGGAAGAGAAATAGAGACTGCTCTCTTCTTCCCTTTCTCTATGTTGTCAACCCTCTATTCGTTTTTTCCAAGTAAATTGGGAGTGGCTGTGACGGTAGTTGTTCTCACAACTCTCGTCTTTTGTCTTGCAAATTTCACACTATTTTAATTTATTTATTTTATAAAAAATATGTTAAAACCATAGAGAAAGATTAATCCTATTTCTTAGAGAGTAATTAAATAATAATTTCCATAATTAAATGGTAATCCTATTTAAGGATCTAAAGATTTGTAATTATTATTAGTATATATATTTTTTTTGAAAAAATATTTTACTTTAGAGTGTAGATATGTGGAGAAAAAGGAAGACAACAAAACAGCCAACTGAGACTTTGTGGATGTGAGGCTACCTTGCAAAACAAATTACATTCATTCCACTTATTCTTTAATTGTCATTAATTTTAAGGTAAATTACATAAATGATTCAACGACTATAGGATAATATTTTTTTGAGTTCTTAGATAATTAAAAATTACAAAATGATCGTCTAATTATATGATGTCTTTTTAGTCTATCAGCTATTAAAAATTATAAAATTATTATCCGACTATTTATATGTTTTAAACCCGTCATTTTTCAATAAAAAATTTACGATCATCTAAATTGGACATTAATATGTTGACTGATATATAATAGTCGTTTACGATTTTGAGATCAAATTTTAATATATCTCAATCAGTAGGTTAACGTCTAACTCATATTGACATTACTTTTTTAACAAAAAAAATTGCTTTTTAACGACAAGATTTTATAATATATTTTGATAATAATACTCTCCAAAATAATATAGTATACTAATTTTGACAATATATGTTGCCTTTTCGTGGTGTTTTTCTTCTTTTTATCTTGTAATATTCTTCGTACTTTATGAGGTGTATGTTAGATTTGAGTAATATAACTAAAGGTAATATTTTTTTTCATTGAGTTTTAGTTTGATTGAGTTATGAGGGGTGTTTTAACTATATCCCTTTTACCTTTAAAAAAAATAGTCGAGTAACTTAATAAAATAAAATTTTATAGTTAAATGACTATTTGTATATTATACCCTAAATTTTATACCAAAATTCATGACAATTATTTTGATAATAATACTCTTTATTTTGTCAAAATATATTTAAATTAGTGTCTTGATAATATAATTTTTTTATTTAAATTTAAAGCATAAGTTTAGGAATCCAAAAGATGTCCAAACAATCTTGAGTAAAAAATATTATATTATTAAAATAATATAAAATTGATCAAGGATATGTTAGATATAATTATATACATTAAATTTTTTAAATTATCATGTAATTTTAATATTTTTTATATTTTCTATTAATAATTTAATCATATATTCCCTTGAGTCCTGTAATTTTATAATTTTATAACCTTTAAATATTTAATAGAAATTTCTAAGTTTACCCCTCTTAAAATAAAATCATATATCTATCTCAAATTTGGTCTAAATTTTTTGACATTTTACCTCTTAACATTTTAATATTTTTATCAAAACAGACTTTGATGGCTAAAAATATTAGTTGACTAACTGACAACCAATATTGCTGACGTAACATATTCACATGTGTCTAATAATGACAAGTCATACCATATTATCACTTTTGATGATATAATAAATGTCGTGTCTTCACTTTAGGTGATGGGCACATGTCATACCATTGTTTTAGGTGGTGTGACATTTGTCACGTCAATAACGTGTGTTAACTCTTAGTTAACTAACGATTTTCATCAAATATGTCCGTTTTAATCATAAATTAAAATGTTCGAGGAAAACACTAAAAAAATATGAAACAAAATAGCTATTTGAAGAAACGTTGGGAAATAATTTTGTTATTATACTTTTATCAAATATTTTTATATTTGATAATAATATATCTCTCAATTATATTTAAAGTTGAATAATATTAAACTCCTAGCAAAGCTCTTCCTCTTAATAAGACACGTTGTCCAATTCAATTAGTTTGTTTTGTCTAACAAACTCATTCAACATTATTTACTTTGAACACAAACATGTATATAATAATTTGATTTGAACAAGTCGCCAACGGATGGCCAAGAAATCTATTTTAATTACTTTTAAAGTTTTACACTTTTATATAAATTCCAGTCAACATCAACATAGAAGATTCTCTCCATCACGATGGATGGTTCTGGAAATCCGACGGTGCCGATCTTGTGATTATAACATTATACACGGGGGAGAAGGGCATTGGAACACGACCTACGATATTAACATCGCACATTTTTTGTTTTTATTACTAATTTGACGGCACACCTTTCTTGTTTTTTATTTGGGTAAACTATTTTCTGTAGTCATTAAACTGTTAGAGTGATTTCATTTTGGTCATCGCACTTTTTAAAATTTGTATTATAATCACTAAACTTTTAATTCACTTTCATTACGATAACTATCGTTATATGTCGCTAAAGAATGATGGCGTGGAATCTTCTTCGCCCAAATCCATATTGGTCGTTGCTTTATTTTGTTATTGTTTCTATCGTTGTTCGATGATTTATTTGGTCGAAAAGATCATCAAACTATTCATATTCTTCCTCTCTTTCTTTCTTTTGGTTCAAATTAATCCGTTGAAAAATCTTTCAATCTCTTCAAATCCCTTGTAAATATTAATTGAATTAAAAGTTAAAACTCTTTGATATATTATTATCAATCGTCTGATCATATTGAAACCAAACTATTTTAATCTTATAGTTAAATAGACCCTTCTCACATTTGGGATCGATCGATGATTGTTTCATTTATTGAAAATTTAACCTTGGTAACGACTACAAATTTGGAACCGATTTTAATGTGTAGCGTTAATATTTATTAATGTTAATTATTATAACGAAAACGAATTAGAAGATTAATAACTACAATGTAAAAATAAAAAATTTAGTGATTAAAAAAATGCCTTAAAAGTTCAATCACCATAAAATGCAGCTTATTTTTTAGTATTAAATTAACAACGCATATTTTATAGATATGTAAATAATTTAATAAACATGCTGTGACATATGTAATGACGTGTGAACAATTCTTTGACTAACCATTAATTAGACTCCACACACGATGATAATAATAATAATAATAATAATAATAAAAAATCTCAATTGCGAGAAAAGTAGAACGAAAAAAGAAAATTGCAATAAATAAATAATTGTACAGTTAAATGTTTCTTGGAGCACAAGTAGGATTTCGGAGTTCGTAAATCCCACGAATCCAGGGCAGGAAAAAATGAAATAGCTGCGGCTCCACGGAATATGATTTCAGCAAGCCATGCAGTAACATGAGATTCGACAGCACAACCCACATACCTTGTTTTTTTGTTTTTGTTTTTTTTTTTGTATTTCAAGATATCCCAGGTTTCGCCTGAGACTAATCCTCTAATATACTATCGAGCACGAAAGGTGGTGGAAACCTCTCCCAAAAAGGTTTTCTGCATCTACAAAGGTTCGAACTTGAGATCACTTGCTTAAGCAACCAGAGCCCTTTCTAGTCAGACCAACCTTAGTTGGTTACCTTATTTTATTTGTGTTAGTAAAAATAAGGCTGCTGCAAAGCAAAACAACATAATTATTATTGATTAATAAATAAGTAATGAAATAATAAATATAATAGGACGATTTATTGTACCAAGGTAAAAGTTATTGTCTAAGAAATAATTGCATTTGTATTGGTGTAATCTATAAATAGACATTATCCTCCAAAGCTAACGCATTCTTTCAAGTCTCGTATACCTAAAGTGAAGAAGTGAAAACCGTTTATGTTGCTTCAATAAGAAATTTTTAAAAAAATTAATGAAACTATCAATTTCTGTGTATTCTAATTAAGGAGATGGACTTCCCTTTTATAGGAATAGTAGAGGGATAAATTGTTAAATGATAATTACCCACTCCAACTATTCCTTAAATATGGGTAACATACTCCCTAAAGTAACTCTCCACTATTGTATTACCAATAATCCCTCATTAATGCAAATAAGTAGGGTATTTTGAATTCAATAAAGGAGTAATGATGAAATTAGTCGCTTAAATATTAGTAAACATATTTGAAACTAATATATAGTAGAGTGAGCAATTCTTCACTTAACAAGTGAATGAATCTGAAAATTGTTAAAATAAGGGTAAACTCACAACACACGGTTCCGCGATAGATCAACAAATTTAGTCAAATATACATCGGGATGCTGATAAGTGCTCTAGAAAGATCGCCCAAAGTATTTCATAAAAGGTGGCTAATCCTTCACACTTATGTAGGTAATTTCATCAAGTCCATCTCAATATAGACTACCCAAACTAGGGATATAAAATCATTAAAAGCATTTAGAAAGCTCAACCTCTCATTTTTAAGTTTCAGTGAATTCATCAAGTTTGTCTCACAAGGACCACCCAAATATTGGGCTATGAACTTATTAAGAGCATAAAACTCAACATATAAAGTAAGTGAATTTATCAAGTCCGTCTCACTAGGACAACCCAAATCCTAGGCTATGAATTCATTAATAGTGTAAAACTCATCCTTTCACATTGATGGATTCATCAAGTCCTTCTCACTAGGACCCTCAAAACTTGGGTTATAAATCCATTAAGAGTAAAAACTCATCCTTATGCATGTACATTATTTACCATAGAGATAGGTAAGAATGTACACTATGAGTCTTTCCATGGCTTCGTTTGGCCACATTGAACTTAAAAGACTAAGTTGGATGTCCACTATGAATTCCTCAAGCAAATGGGCTTAAGACTTATCCCCTCAATAAATCATGAATCTTTTTTCATTTTAATTCTTTAAGAGATCAATATAAATCCTCTTCAATCCTCTCGTACTTCAATTTAAGTACTATCATTTTATTTTACGGACTTATGTCTTCTCTTATAATTGTAGGCTTGATTTTTTAAACCACTTATACGAGTCACGTAAAAACACAAAGGAAAAAATTTCCTCCCTTTAAGGATTCTTAACAAGATAAATTCCTAAACCATTCAACCTCTTTCCTTGCTAAGTCAAGACTTATCATTAAAGTCTTCACATAATCACAGTAGAGTTACTAAAACAAATTTTCATAAAAGCTGCTCTACCCAAATTGAACGTATACCCACTAAGAAAAGTTTATAGATGCATGATTAGATATCCAACCATAAGATCCTTTTAGGACTGAATGTGTAACACCCCAACCCGTACCCGACTTGAATACGGGTCCGAGATGTCACATTGACATTTTCAAAACCTTTACTCTTGTGAAAGTACTGAACCTTTGAATTTATGTTAAGAAAATACAGTCAAATATTATTCAATTGTGTGTGGTATCAAAATTTGAGATAAAAACGTTTTTATGAACGGTGAAATACGATATGAACAGTAATACAGTAACCTGTTACAGTGATTTTTCGTAAATTGTACATAACACTCATAAAACTTTAACAGTTCATTTCTTTGCATTTGTACTTATATATATATAAGTAAAAGATTACAAAACTCGATCAGAGCATAATACTTAATTTACCTACTTTACTTACATGCCAACCTATTTATCATAATTATACATACTGTGTAATTTACTTCTGATCTGGTCTTTGGGCAGAGATATGTTGTTACTTTGAACTTAGCTTTGATCCTTCTGCTTCTCAGTACCTACGTGTAAATCACTTACACGCTAAGTCATAGACTTAGTGAAGCAAAAACATAATAACAATAATGCATTTCTCATAAATATAAACATTCAATCTATGAATTCAATCGAGTCGCATATAATTCAGTATACATGATAACCTGAGATAATATAAATACTTTTAGTACCTCTTTATCGTATAACTACATATATCGAACATTTCTCTACATACCATGTAACACATATACTACTTCACAACAAAACATACCTAGTCCATTTACTCTCTGTAAAGACCATGTATTAGCCCATGTATACTTTTGAGAACTCAAGGTATGTGAGTACATTGAGGTTGTGCACCACTATGCTGTCACAACAGCTCGATCAATGTCCCGAAGGACCAGTCCATAGATTCCGAAGAACCTAGGTAAACAGTCCATATGTTCCGAAGAACATAGGTAAACAGTCCATATGTCCCGAAGAACATAGGTAAACCTCGACCCTTGGCATGCCAACTATACCCCTAGCTCTCATATCACATAACATGGGCATTATCATTTATGACCGATCACATTACTTATTCATATTCTTACTCTTATAAACACATATCGTTTCTTTTCAATCACGTATTACATATACGTGTAATCCTTGATCTCATAATCACATGTTCCTTCTCTTCTATCACATACCAAATGTATGTGTAAACACATATCTAATATCATATGTTGCCTTTTCATGTAAGCATGTAAATCATGTAACATATAAACATGCATCCATTTCTATGTACTAATGCATACAGAGTAATCACATAACATTATATAAGTTACTTCTTACCATAGTAACTCTATCATTGACTCATCGCAAGCCAATGTTTGATCAATCACATAAGTACAATTTAAATTGCACTCACCTTAGCCTTGCTTTGATTCGATTAATCCGGAACTTGTTTAGGCTCAATATCTACATAAATATATCATTTCAAAACAACTATCAGAAGCCTAAACTTTAAACTTGATGTTAATAACTTAAACCGGTTTAATAAATTGAATTCCGAATTTTCATTTAGGGGGGAATCGATACCCCCCCCAGGGGAATCGGTACCCCCTTAACATTCTGGAAATTTTTCGTTCAAGAAGGGGAATCGATTCCCATTCATAGGGTATCGGTTCCCTCTTCCCAGAAATTGCATTCTAAGCTCGAAAATCATCAATTTTCAACTCAAACCTTCCTATTTCACTTCCTTTAATACTCCTAACTTTAATACACATGCTTAAACTTATTTCTATTCCATAATCACTTCTTTAACTTCAAATATAGTCATTCCTATGTAATTACAAAAATTCTACTAGTTTTGCAACATGTTCAAATTCCCATTCTAACACTTCCTATCCCTTAATTAACTTGATTACAAGTCAAATTCCACTTTCAATTCTCAATATACACTTTATTTCAATATTTCATTCAAAAACTCTAAATCTTTAAATCCCCATAAACTCTTCATTTTGTTGTTTTAAAGCAAAATAATCCTTCCTTAATCTTACTTAGCATCTAATAAACAAAACTAAACTTAAATTTCAGCACATAATCAACTCAAGAGACAACTTACCTTTTGCTTGGCTTCACACGTGAAGAGAAAATGAAGAAGGAAAAGAGAGAAGAGATTTTTCTGGAAACTCTCCATCCTTATCCATATATATATATCATTTAATTATATTTTCAAGTCTAATGACCATTTTGCCCTTTAACCCTTTAGATAATTACAATAGACTTTTAGGAAATATTTCTGAACAAATCATTAAACTATTAAACTATTATACTTTAATCACCATATTCTGAAATTTTACAATTTTGGTCACTTACCCGTATTTTGGGATGTTACAAATCTTCCCCCCTTAAGAAAATTCGTCCTCGAATTTTCATTACACCAGGAGATAAGATATTGTCTACACATCTCCAATGCATTTTACTTTAACCTTTCTTAAAATCCATATAATGTAACTCATTATATAGACAGTAACCTCTAGTTTCATCACTCCATACCAATCATCCATCTATAATGTAAATCACTGATGTACATATTCTTAAACTTTCCTATAACAATATTCTGCATCATTCGATCTTTTAATATTCTCCTTATAAGAATCATCTCCTATGCCTTATTTCATCAATGCAACAAAGAAACTATTCTATTTTAGAACGATATAAATCCTCTAACATTATACTACTGGTTTATTTCCAATCTTACTTCAAACTCATTGAATAACAATTCATCAATTTAGTAAGAATTAAATTCTCCGAATTATAATGGGACACTTTCAATATATCTTACTTATCCACACACTGTACCCTAATATATTTGTCACTGTCATAATACTATGAATAATTTCTAACTGAATTCTCAATTCTTTCACCCATTCACTACTAATATACAAACATGCAATCTTAAATCAATCATTATCATAATGTATTTATTTCACACTAGAAAGATACCTGCTATTATCTCCGGATCATCAAAATCTTCATTGGTATTGATATTATACATTCGAGCAGTGGAGCGTATTTCTTGTTGAGTAGAAGATTCAGGTTGGCTCCTACCTCTTCCTCTCCTTCTCTCTCTCCCAGGTATCATAACAGATCGTTCTGACTGTACTGATTCTCCTTTCCCCAATGGGCAATCTCTTACAAAATGTCCCATTTCACCACATCGGAAGCAAGCTCCGGATTCTACTCTACATATTCCACCATGATATTTTCCACAAGTCTGACAATGTCTCTGTTGGGTTCTGTCCTCACCAAACCCTACTGATTGGGTCTGTCTAACTTTCCCCTGATTTGATTCTCTAACGGAGGATTCTACCCCTCCAGACCTTGCCTGAGACTGAGTACCAGAATCTCTACCCCTCTTGGGTGGTGCAGAACTCGATAAAGCCCCGGTTCTTTTAGATGATTGGGTTCTTTGATCCCCAAACCTTTCATTCTGAGCTCTCTCTAGAGCTTTAGCACGATTTACTATTTCTTGAAATGAGGACAAGTTCAATACTATTAGCATTTCTTTCAACCTTGGGTGCAAGCCCTCTACAAACCACTCACACACATCCTTCTCTGTTGGAATCAACTCAACCGCAAAACGACTTAACTTATTAAACTCGCACTCGTACTCATACACTGTGCGATTCATCTGTTTCAGATTCAAAAATTCTTGCTTCATTTGACGGATAAATTGATCTCCTATATACTTATGCTTAAATTCTTCTAAGAACAAAGACCATGTCACTTGATCATTGGTCATTCTCAAAGTGACATTTGTCCACCAAATTCTCGCTTGCCCACGAAGCAAGGAGACCACTCCATCTAACTTCTCTACATTAGAACAGTGAAGTCCCTCTAACATAATTTTTACATCATTAAGCCAAAGGTCCGCAGCAACAGGACCTTCTTCGGCTTCACCTTTAAACTCTGTAGCTCCTAAACCCTTCAACTCCTTTGCAACATTCATTCTTGGAGTTGAAGTAACAGGAGGTTGATAACGCGTCAATACCGCATCTAATGTTCTAAAGAACACATCTTGATCAGTTACAGGCACTCCAGAAGGTGTCTGTTCTTCACCTTGCCTGGCCAGGGCAGGTGAATTACTACTCTCAGCGGGCCGATCATCTCCCGCTTGACTTCTATAACTATCATGTCCGGACATCTATTAAGAACAAACATATCGTTCTATTAGCAAAACAACATACTCATTACTATACCAGATCAGAAGTTTGCACTATTTTGTTGGCATGTATACATTATAAGACACCCTAGACTCTTGTTTATGCCGAGAATCGGCTAAACCGTAGCTCTGATACCATTAAATGTAACACCCCAACCCGTACCCGACTTGAATACGGGTCCGAGATGTCACATTGACATTTTCAAAACCTTTACTCTTGTGAAAGTACTGAACCTTTGAATTTATGTTAAGAAAATACAGTCAAATATTATTCAATTGTGTGTGGTATCAAAATTTGAGATAAAAACGTTTTTATGAACGGTGAAATACGATATGAACAGTAATACAGTAACCTGTTACAGTGATTTTTCGTAAATTGTACATAACACTCATAAAACTTTAACAGTTCATTTCTTTGCATTTGTACTTATATATATATAAGTAAAAGATTACAAAACTCGATCAGAGCATAATACTTAATTTACCTACTTTACTTACATGCCAACCTATTTATCATAATTATACATACTGTGTAATTTACTTCTGATCTGGTCTTTGGGCAGAGATATGTTGTTACTTTGAACTTAGCTTTGATCCTTCTGCTTCTCAGTACCTACGTGTAAATCACTTACACGCTAAGTCATAGACTTAGTGAAGCAAAAACATAATAACAATAATGCATTTCTCATAAATATAAACATTCAATCTATGAATTCAATCGAGTCGCATATAATTCAGTATACATGATAACCTGAGATAATATAAATACTTTTAGTACCTCTTTATCGTATAACTACATATATCGAACATTTCTCTACATACCATGTAACACATATACTACTTCACAACAAAACATACCTAGTCCATTTACTCTCTGTAAAGACCATGTATTAGCCCATGTATACTTTTGAGAACTCAAGGTATGTGAGTACATTGAGGTTGTGCACCACTATGCTGTCACAACAGCTCGATCAATGTCCCGAAGGACCAGTCCATAGATTCCGAAGAACCTAGGTAAACAGTCCATATGTTCCGAAGAACATAGGTAAACAGTCCATATGTCCCGAAGAACATAGGTAAACCTCGACCCTTGGCATGCCAACTATACCCCTAGCTCTCATATCACATAACATGGGCATTATCATTTATGACCGATCACATTACTTATTCATATTCTTACTCTTATAAACACATATCGTTTCTTTTCAATCACGTATTACATATACGTGTAATCCTTGATCTCATAATCACATGTTCCTTCTCTTCTATCACATACCAATGTATGTGTAAACACATATCTAATATCATATGTTGCCTTTTCATGTAAGCATGTAAATCATGTAACATATAACATGCATCCATTTCTATGTACTAATGCATACAGAGTAATCACATAACATTATATAAGTTACTTCTTACCATAGTAACTCTATCATTGACTCATCGCAAGCCAATGTTTGATCAATCACATAAGTACAATTTAAATTGCACTCACCTTAGCCTTGCTTTGATTCGATTAATCCGGAACTTGTTTAGGCTCAATATCTACATAAATATATCATTTCAAAACAACTATCAGAAGCCTAAACTTTAAACTTGATGTTAATAACTTAAACCGGTTTAATAAATTGAATTCCGAATTTTCATTTAGGGGGGAATCGATACCCCCCCCCAGGGGAATCGGTACCCCCTTAACATTCTGGAAATTTTTCGTTCAAGAAGGGGAATCGATTCCCATTCATAGGGTATCGGTTCCCTCTTCCCAGAAATTGCATTCTAAGCTCGAAAATCATCAATTTTCAACTCAAACCTTCCTATTTCACTTCCTTTAATACTCCTAACTTTAATACACATGCTTAAACTTATTTCTATTCCATAATCACTTCTTTAACTTCAAATATAGTCATTCCTATGTAATTACAAAAATTCTACTAGTTTTGCAACATGTTCAAATTCCCATTCTAACACTTCCTATCCCTTAATTAACTTGATTACAAGTCAAATTCCACTTTCAATTCTCAATATACACTTTATTTCAATATTTCATTCAAAAACTCTAAATCTTTAAATCCCCATAAACTCTTCATTTTGTTGTTTTAAAGCAAAATAATCCTTCCTTAATCTTACTTAGCATCTAATAAACAAAACTAAACTTAAATTTCAGCACATAATCAACTCAAGAGACAACTTACCTTTTGCTTGGCTTCACACGTGAAGAGAAAATGAAGAAGGAAAAGAGAGAAGAGATTTTTCTGGAAACTCTCCATCCTTATCCATATATATATATCATTTAATTATATTTTCAAGTCTAATGACCATTTTGCCCTTTAACCCTTTAGATAATTACAATAGACTTTTAGGAAATATTTCTGAACAAATCATTAAACTATTAAACTATTATACTTTAATCACCATATTCTGAAATTTTACAATTTTGGTCACTTACCCGTATTTTGGGATGTTACAGAATGATATTTTCATTAAGGATTTTTCATCTTCACCCCTAAAACTAAAATTAATATATCAAAACATAGAAGCCTAATTTGGTTCTAAAAGCTTTCTAGTGCAAAAAGTCATGTAGTTAGAGTAGGAAGAAATGGATGTTAAGTTTCACAGTTATACATGGTAAAATCGCTTATGTTCCCTTGACAGTGCATGATAGTGAGGTTTGAAATTGATTGTATTTTACTATATTCTTTAGGCAAGTTTTGGTTACGAGTCTTGTCAAAAGCAGAGCCCTTTGTTTCAGTTCTGCCCCTTCCCCCTTGTTAAATATTTGGTGTCTTCTTTTATTTTCATCCTGATGTTAAACACAGTTGTTCAGGATTTACGACCGATAGCTCCACCATATAAGACAGAAAAATATTTTACTTTTCTTCAAGTACTATGATATTGAAAAATAAAAAGTTGCGGTAGGTTGTCTCATGTTGTCTATTTCCCCTTGTCTTTTAATAATTACATGAAATCTTATTTGGGTTATCTTTCTATTTATTAGCTATGTTGGAGGGCTATTCGTGAAAAGTGCAAGAAAGCCAATAGAAATTTTGTCCAAATTAAACAAAATGACAGGATATGCTCCTGATAAGTCTTTTCTAATTAGTGTAATTTTTCTGCTTATTGTGTCAACAAACCGGTATATATTATTTGTAGATGCTCGTTTTGTCCGGGGCTCTCTTTCGAATTTTTACTCCATTTTATATATATTACTATTTAGTTATTATTGCCAAGTCTTGCATATCTATTATTATTAGTTTATTATTGGCATGTGTGTTTAATTATGTATTGACCGTTCATTTAATTATATGAGTTGTTAGGCTTGTAGTCATGTATATATATATATATAAGTATTTATGGGTATATGAAATTATATATATATATAAGTATGTTATGATAAATGGATTTACTAAGTAATTGATTTTTACAGGCCCAAATTACAAAATGATTACAACAGTGGAACCTAAGCAGGCCCAGTCGCATAGCAGCCCAAATGTAAGAAAACCTTAAAACCCATTAGGGTTTCCAGCTTCTATCCAAGGTTACAGCCGCCGCTCACCCTAGACCGTTGGATCTGCTTCTAATCCAACGGTCCAGATTAAAGGACCGTTAGGGTTTTTGCCCTATGCCCAGCGCCGCCGAAACCTGTGCCATTGGATCTGATGAGATCCAATGGCTCTCAATGATCACAGAATACTGAGACAGTGCACATAGCACCCACCATGCATTCCTCGGGACAACACGAACCAACCGGGTGCTACCCACGTGAAGTCCCTCGGGGTTGTTCCCCATCGCCCGTGCCCAGGCTACTGAAGCCCCGTGACCAGCTCGAGCTCGTGACCTGCTCGCTCCATAGCCCTGCAAACACACCAAACGAGAGCAGAAACAGACGAAAACAAAACTAGATAAGAGGGGATCTACTAGAAAGAACCAGAAGAGAGAACGGGGGGTGGGTGGGCATCAACAGAACCAAGAACGAGAGAAAAAAACTAACTAAAAAGCAAACTACCAGCCATCAACAACGAAGAAAAAACCCGAATAGAGACCAAGCAACCATCCAAGAAGAAAACCCAAAAGTTAGAATGACCCGTACTTTTCTCGTTTGTAAAGACCCTCGTCGCCCTCATTAGGAGCCAGTGCCTCGTCGAATCGAAGGTAAACCCTTCACCCTTCGTTGGTTTTTGGTTGGTTTAGGTGTGCATGTGCGTTTTGGGTCTGGAGTTGGAAGCTGAAGGGGTAGATCGGGGTTAGGCCATCGTTTTTGGGTTAGGTTCTAGGTAGGTTTCTGGTCAAGGTTACTCATCGGAGTCCTCCGGGGAGGTAAGAGGTCAGGGCGGCCGTAATGTTGTGAGGTTACTGGAGGGTGAAGTCGGTTGGGTTTTCAAGTTTAGTTTGGGTTTAGGTCGCCGGTTTAGGTTGATATTTGAAGGGGTTGTCGTCGGAGTGAGTTTAGAGGACGTCTTGGCTCCTCATCGGAGCTATTAGACGGTGGTGGCCACGGCGTTGGCTATGCTTCGTCTGGGGTTTGAAGGTTGAAGAATGAGAGATTGAGAGGAAATCAGAGAAGAGCGGCGGGTGTGTTTTGAGGATGAAGGGTTGAAGTGATTTAGGGTTTCTGATTTTACCCTAATAACCTATATAATCGAATGCCAGAACGGCGTTGTTTCATTTAGGTCCAAAACGACAGCGTTTTGATAGCTGGGGGGAAAACTGCGTGTTTTAGGAAAAATGGTTAATGTCTGGTGAGGCCTTTCTAACTTTGTTCATCCTGATTTGGTCCCTAATCTGAGCTTTACCATTTTCTGATATTGCCACTTAATTTTTGGCGTGTTTTATTTTGGTACAGAATCCTGTTAGGGCTATTTTAATGTTATTTATACATTGGATATGTAATTTGGAAAACCTTCAATTTAGTCCTATGCAATATTTTGGGTTATATTATGATTGCAGTACATGAAAATGGAATTTTTATGAAAATGAACCTGTTGTTTAACTTTTTTATTTTAGTCCATTGTTTAAATATTTTAGGTTAATTTAGATTTATTTTAAGCGTATGCATGCATATTATTTTGAGCCTGTAATTCGCATAGATGTAGGTGTAATTTATTTTTATGAGTATGTTGAATTCATTTACTTTAATCGCATATTTAATTAATTTTTGCATTAACATCACTTTGTATGATTTGCATGTTAGCCTCATATGTACGACTCCACCAAGTCACATAATCGGATTAAGGATAATACCCTTTTAATTTAAAACTGTCAGAATGGCTTTTCTCAACTTACAGGAAAGTTGTTCTTGACGATTTTAAATTACAAGTGTATCCCATCATTGTCGCTAAAAAATTGATTCTTCACCTTAAAATTTGAGAGTGAAAGAAAAAGAAATGTTCAACTATTTAAATCTGTTGAGAAAATGTCGTTAGAACTGACCTAAAGATCTGGTCTCAATATTTTTAAATAATCGAATATTCTTTATCTTTCTAATGGCTTGATAATTTTAATTTAACCTATTTTGTTGCTTTTGAATGTTAAAATGCACTTTTGTGATTTTAAGAGATCAAAAATTAAATTAAATTCGAACTTGTAAAATTCGTTGCAAAGACATTAATTAATCGATTAGGTACCGATTTAGGGTGTTGTGGGGGTGATAATTCTTCCCCACACGTAACCGACTCCCGGACTCATATTTTGATAACGCATACCTCAAATTGTTGTTTTAATTAAAATTAATTTTATTTAAAATTACAACGCTTTTGGGTGTCCAATCACATCCTAATCAAAGATTGGTGGCGACTCCTCGAACCTACATTTTTTTAGAAATCCCAAATATTTTGAAACGAGAGGTTTCTAAAATCGCATTGTTTTTAATTAAAAATTCAATCGTAAAGAGAATAATTAAAAATTGACGCAATTTTCCAAATTTCGCCCCACGCTGAAAAAAATCGTTTCGACATTATCGTGACAAAAGGAAATAAAATATAGAAAGTACACGAGCAAACCACCTATTAGATATATAAGCATTCAGATAAGTCTTTCACGTAATCACAAGGTGACCAAAATTTTATAAATGAGCATATTTTTAGCTGCAACGATCACTAGAGCTGTTGCAGCATGTGCCCGGAGATTCACTGTTTTTTCAGTTTGGTTTTTATCGTTATCAACGGAGAAAATGTTTTCCTAATGTTGGCGTTGGCGATGATTGATAAGAGATTTAGCCTTATTACAACAGAACATATGGTCAGATATTGATTTCCGATCATCCAAATAAAGTAAGGTTATTCATTTTGACCTTATAATTATGACTAGGTTAGCTACAAAATACACCTATGATCCAAGTTCAAGGCAAGATTTTAAATTGAAAAGGGTGAAAGCTCAAAATAAAGGCTGGAATGTTTGTTACTAATTTTAATTCCATGGCGTGGAGTAATGAGGTAGGGTATGCAAAGGGGAGTGAAAAGGGTATTTTTCCTTTTCCCTTTTTTCCAACATAATGATGGAGGTCATCTATGGCTACTTCTCTCTTTTATTTTATGGGGTCTACTAATTATCCATGACAGAATATAAAGTTTCTCCCTACATTAGGGGGGGGGGGCTCCTCATCATTGCTTTGTGAGATTAGACTTAAAATTATATAATAATTCATTCATTCATTTTAGTTTTATCATATTATTTAAATAAGGAGATTGAAATTAATAATATACGATAATGTATTCATTCATTTTACTAATAATCAATTGGTCTAATAATATTTTATCATACTCCTTAAACAAAGTTAATAGCTCGAATTTTAATATTTACGAATAGAGTAAATTAGATTAAGAGAGTTATCCCGTCTCTATAATACATGAATCGAATTAGTTGATTAAAAAAATTAAATATTAAAGGTTACATTTTAAAATATAACAATCCGTAGTCCCATATTAGTAAGTTTTTTCCACATATTTTTATGTTAAATCAATTTAAATTATTGAAATCATCAATAGTATTAGACAATTTTTAAAAGAAATATTATAACTCATAAATAAAAAGGTTAAAATTCAAGATTAAGAAGAATTTGATGGATATGTTACCATTTTACATTCCAATTTTTAACGCATTAATAAAATAGAGAGACTAAATTTCACATTTACAGAGAATACAAACACCGGGAGAAGTGACAAAAACCGGGGTCCTAAAACGGTAAAATTATATTTAAGTCCCTGAAAAACGTATAGACTTTTAAGTTGGTAATTGTAAAATTGCATTTTGTCCCTTAAAATGATGAAATCATTTTTTAAATCTAAAAAATTATGAAATCAGAAGTTAATAGAACGGCAAAATTACTCCTGGCCCTATCAGATATACCATTTGGAATATAAATATCAATATGGTAAAAAGGGAGGGAGGATTAAGTCAATTTCAACCTTGTTTGATTTATTGGTAACCCACATTCATATTTGCTTGAACTTTTCCAATTTTGTTTTGTTTTTACATGGGCAAAGTGGTCTAATAATTTGCGTTGACCTTGATGGATTGGAACCTTGACTTTCAGCCTCTTATTTGGTAGAAATGGTTATGTTTGCATAGAAAACTAAAAATTGAAAATCGACCCGAATTGTTGTATTTGGACGGATAATGACTCACATAAAAAACCTCTAGAAGTAGTATTAATTAAGGAGGCTGCTGGTCGATTGATTAGGATATTCAAACCTCATCATCTTGACCACGTCTCCGCCAAATGCCCATGACCAGCCTTGCTAATTTCTAAGCAAATTCCTAAATCCAAACCTACTTTTTATTTTTGGTTTATTCTCCTAATAGTCTATGAATTATACGTTAGTTGTGGATTCAATCACCGTATTTTCATTTGATCGTTTTTGGTCATGTAGGTTTCATATCTTTAAACTTCATTCTTCATCCAATTAATAACCGTGGGATATGTCTGGTCATGTTATATTGTTGTTCTTTGTATTAGGAGTGAGTTGTAGATTTAGTTCATGTTCTCTAAATTGATCATTTTAAGTTTCGTGAATTTAGTCATATTGTCCCATTATTGTATTATTTTGGGTCGTGGTTGAAAATTTAAAATTTTAATAAATATAAGGGTCAAAATTGACTAAATTAGAATATATTGACTAATTAATTTGACTATTTTTAAAAATAATGAGGACCTAAAATTTTTACCTGAAAATTAGGGAGCTAAGAGTTAGTTTACCTAGTTTCACAACCAAGAGGACTTTTAAAGTAATTAAATATAAAAAGTTAGGAGGGTCAATGTTTAATTTGTCTAGCTATAAAACTAAGAGAAACTAAAAAAGTAAGGGTAAAATACATAAATGGTCTGTCAATTATAAGGTGTTTTTTGTTGAGTCTCTCAATTGTTAAAAGTTACAAATCCCTTGATTATAGGGTGTTGTTTGCTGCGTCCCACTACTGTTGAAAGTTACAAAATGGTCACCCAAATATTCATATGTTTCAAACTAGTCCTTATCTGTTAAAAAATTAATGACAGTCTGAGCTGGACGTTAACCTGCTAACTGAGATATGATAGTCACTTGAGATTTTGGGATCAAATTTTATCATATCGCAGTTAGCATGTTAACGTCAAACTTAGGTTGTCATTAATTTTTTTAATGAAAAATGACAAGTTTGGAACATATGAATAGTCATATGACCATTTTAAAACATTTAATAATTGAGGGACTCGATAAAGTAATGTTCTATAGTCGGAAGACCATTTTATAATTTTTTAATAGTCGGGATCTCAAAAAAATAATGCTCTATAGTCGGATAGGACTGTAAACAAGTCAAGGTTGAATATTGCTGAGCTCGACTCGACTAAAAAACTTGTGAGCTTAAAATTGTCAAGCTCGACTCAATTCGAAAGCTCATGAGCTTAAAATTTGCAAGCTCTACTTGAAATAAAAAATTGAAGCTCAACTCAATTCCAAATCTTAAATACATGAAAGCCTTATGTTGTATTTTTTTAAAATATAAAGGTTAACATTTTAATAATTTAATTAAAAATTTTAAAATTTTTAATATATTATTTTTTCGAGTAGCTCGCGAGCTTTTTAAGTCGAGTATCAAGTAACTCGCTTTGGCTCGTTAAGAATTCGAGTCGAGTTCGAGCTTGAGTCAAATCTATTTGATTCGAATATTGATTGAGTCTATCTCATATAGTTCAGGATCTGTCTCGTCTCACTTACAATCCTATAATTGAGGACTATTTGTGTAATTTACCCAAAAATCAATTGGGACTAAAATATTTTAGGCCCATAGCCCCACCATCATATGCACCATCCCTAACCTCTATAATGAATTTATAGTTTATTTTATCCAAATTATTCAATTAATAATTCAACCAATAATTATAGGAAAATTGTATCACATTATATAATTTACCAATAAAAGTGTATTGATTTTAACATCTTCAATAACATTATATATTATTGTTATTAAAATTTCAAACGACTATTATATAACAGTTAATTGATTGACGTCTAGTTTAGACTATCATTATTTTTTAACGAAAAAGAATGAGATTAGAGCATCTGAATGACTATTTTGTATCTTTTAACGAAAAATGAGTAAATTCTTTCAAAAGTTGTTGCATTTGTTTCTTTCTTAAGAATTTTCTCTAAAAAGATAGTATCCGCGCGGACGTGTCGAAGACACGTATTACCACGACCACGACCACGACCACGACCACGACCACGACCACGACCACGACCACGACCACGACCACGACCACGACCACGACCCGACCCGACCCGAGACGAGACGGCGGCGGCGGCGGCGCGCGAGAGTCCCCCTTGTTCTCTTTCACTCAACAAGGAAATGGGAAATCCAAGCCTTAAATACACTTCACAATAGTGTTTCCAATACTATGTGGGATTGAGCATTACTCAACACTTCAAAGAAAATATAGCAATTTTTGTAGCATGTTTCCCGCTTAATCCATATTTAAAAATATTAAAACATTTTATCATATTAAAACTATATGTATAAGTTTGAATTGAAATGTAGATATCTACAACTCTTTTAATTCTCTTGATAAAATGTTTTAATATTTTTAGATATGGATTAAGTGGGAAAATACTACAAAAATTGCTATATTTTCTTTGAAGTGTTGAGTAATGCTCAATCCCACATAGTATTGGAAACACTATTGGGAAGTGTATTTAAGGCTTGGATTTCTCATTTCCTTGTTGAGTGAAAGAGAACAAGGGGGACTCTCGCGCGCCGCCGCCGCCGCCGTCTCGTCTCGGGTCGGGTCGTGGTCGTGGTTCGTGGTCGTGGTCGTGGTCGTGGTCGTGGTCGTGGTCATACGTGTCTTCGACACGTCCGCGCGGATACTATCTTTTTAGAGAAAATTCTTAAGAAAGAAACAAATGCAACAACTTTTGAAAGAATTTACTCATTTTCTTAATCGCGTTGCGATTCTTGGAAGATCGCGTTGCGATTTTCTGAATCGCGTTGCGATTTTCTTAATCGCGTTGCGATTCTTGGAAGATCGCGTTGCGATTCTTGGAATCGCGTTGCGATTTTCTTAATCGCGTTGCGATTCTTGGAAGATCGCGTTGCGATTTTCTGAATCGCGTTGCGATTTTCTGAATCGCGTTGCGATTTTCTGAATCGCGTTGCGATTCTTGGAAGATCGCGTTGCGATTTTATGAATCGCATTGCGATTCTTGGAAGATCGTGTTGCGATCTTCTTTTCAACGTTGCGCTTTTCTAAATCGCGTTGCGGTTTTGATATCGCGTTGCGATTTTGTTGGTCATTTTGGCAAATCAAAAAAAAGTTGGTTAAAATCGTATATTATAAGGCATTTTTGGTCACTGAGGCGATTTTCTCATAAAAAAATCACGGGGTCTAATATTTTGAGCAACTCCTCACGGTAAGTGTAAGTTGCAACCAAACCAAATACTTAAGCATCCTCTAAAAAAGATGTATTACCTAATGCCTATTAATATTAATATAATAATAATAGTTTAGAATTATAACGAAGCAATATTACACTACTATAATGAGACCAACAAATAACTATTTTAATGTAATTTTTTAATATTTTCTGTCAATAGTCTAATTTTACTCTTATAAATTTTATAATGATTTTATTAATATGAATGTGACTAGTATCTACTGATAGTTTTGACTTTCGAGATGAAATTAGAATATTCAAAAGTATAAATATTGATTTAAAATAGAGTCATAATTTGAGATGAAATTGTAATATTCAAAAAAATCGAGGGTTAATTTAGAATGAATTATAGTTTGGGTGAAATTAAAATATGTAAAAATTTAGAGACTTATTTAAAAAAAAATCATAATTTGAGAATGTGCATTGCAATTAACTTATAAAAAATAAATATGACGGTGCAAAATTACAAGTTATTGACTTCGTTCTACCGCGAATCATTTCCCTCACTAATTAACCAACTAATCAAATTAAGAAAATATAGTTATATTAGCAATTAAATAATCATTTTAAGGTAATAATTTTATTATTCCTAAAAAAGAAATCATTTTTGTTCAAAAGAATCTATTAGTAATAAAATAATAATCATATTCATGCTACGAAGAAAATTTCAAAACCCACCAGATTGTCGAGACTCGAGACCAACCAGTCACCCCGCGTTTTCTTATTTTCTTTTCTTTCTTCCTGCGCCGTCCTCCGCCCACCAACCCCGCAACGGCGGAGACTAAGTTTCAGCTGTTCTTTTAATTCTTTCTGATTATGGGAAATTGTAACGCATGCGTAAGACCGGACGAGAGTCCGGAAAGTAAACCGAACCGATCGGACCAGAATCAGAAAGGAAAGAAAAAACACCGGGAAAGAAAAACGAACCCGTTCGCCGACAGAGTCACCTCGCCTGCTCCGATCCGAGTTCTAAAAGATGTGATCCCACTGAGTCACCGAACTCGAATTTTCGACAAGTACATACTCGGGCGCGAGCTGGGGCGAGGTGAGTTTGGGATCACTTACCTCTGCACGGACAGGGAAACGCGCGAAGCCCTTGCGTGCAAGTCAATCTCCAAGAAGAAACTCCGGACAGCCGTCGACATCGAAGATGTCCGGCGCGAGGTTGCCATAATGTCGACGTTGCCGGAACATCCGAATATTGTGAAGCTGAAAGCGACGTATGAGGACAACGAAAACGTTCATTTGGTTATGGAGCTTTGTGAGGGTGGGGAATTGTTCGACAGGATAGTGGCGAGAGGGCATTACACGGAACGCGCGGCGGCGAACGTCACGAAGACGATAGCTGAGGTGGTTAAGATGTGCCACGAGAATGGCGTTATGCATAGAGATTTGAAGCCTGAGAATTTTTTGTTTGCCAACAAGAAAGAACACTCGCCGCTAAAAGTGATCGATTTTGGTTTGTCTGTGTTCTTTAAGCCTGGTATGTTGGTGAATTTATTTATTTCCTTTTTTGAGGTCTTATATGGGTCTTTTGATAATTTTTGAATTATAACCCAAAATTTAGATAATTTTTGTGTGGCTTTTTTTCTTCTTGTTTACGATTATTTTTCGATTTTTAGTTTTTCAAACCTTTAAACTAGACCTGAGTTTTCTCTGGGATAGTTTGATTTGACTGGATTTCAGATTCTGCTCGTTAGATGTTTGTTCAACAGCTGAATCTTGAGTTTTTGAACTTTGATTATCGTTTTAGTGAGGTTTATTCATGGATTTCAACTTGATTGCAGGATTGATATTTGGAAATTTGGATTTATTTTTGCAGGGGAGAAGTTCTCCGAGATTGTGGGGAGTCCATATTATATGGCCCCTGAAGTTTTGAAACGAAACTATGGACCAGAGGTTGATGTGTGGAGTGCTGGTGTGATCCTGTACATTTTGTTATGTGGGGTTCCTCCCTTTTGGGCAGGTATTCCCTTTTCTTACTTTCTCCTTTTACATGCTTGTACAGTTCCAGACACTCTCATGAACATGTAGCATTTAAATCTATGTATTTTCAGAGACCGAACAGGGCGTTGCTCTTGCGATTTTGAGAGGGGTCATTGATTTTAAGAGGGAACCTTGGCCTCAAGTTTCTGACAGTGCTAAGAGTCTTGTTAGGCTGATGTTAGAATCGGATCCTAAACAAAGGTTGACTGCTCAACAGGTGCTCGGTAAGTTCTCCGGCCGTTCTTACCGTGTTGGATTTTCCGTTAGTATCAAGGACAAGTAGTTTTCATATTTAGCTTTTGATAGAATTGGTGGACCCATTGTGCTTGCTACCTAAACATTATGAATCATTGTTCAAGAAAGCGAGGTCAGAGTGATCTTGAAAGTTCAGATTCCAGCCATAATGAGCTTGAGCATCGAGCTAACTTTATGCCATGGAGCGGTTGGATTTATAGCTTTGGCATCTGATAATGGGTTTATAGCTTTTAATACTTCTAATCAGCAGAAACCATTTATTTTAACATGCAAGATATACTAAAGTTCCTGCAGGATCGTGTTTTCGACATTTTTTAATAGTTGTGTTGATTTTTGCTTTTTGATCTCATCCGTTCTTGACCCTACTTTTGGGCACAGAGCATCCCTGGTTGCAAAATATGAAGAAAGCTCCGAATGTTCCATTGGGAGATATTGTGAGAGCCAGGCTCAAGCAGTTTTCGGTGATGAATAAATTTAAGAAGAAGGCTTTAAGGGTAAGCGTTTTTGGGCAGATTACGTGATTTTGTCTCTTAAAGATTCAAGACCGTTGTGCCGTCGTGCAATTTGCAAGTTCCTGCAGGTGATTCAGTTTTTGTTAATGTTGCAGGTAATTGCAGAGCACTTATCAGTAGAAGAGGTTGAAGTGATCAAAGATATGTTCACATTGATGGATACGGACAATGATGGGAAAGTTTCGTTTGAGGAGCTAAAGGCCGGTCTTCGAAAGGTTGGTTCGCAGTTGGCGGAACCAGAGATCAGGATGTTAATGGAAGTGGTATGGTCCCTTTCTTTTGTCTGCTTAATTAACTGAAAGATCAAAACTTAGCACGTTATATCATTTTTACTTTTTATCTCATAATCTCATTTGGCTCCCGAGAACTCAAACGTCAACTCGTGTTTCCTTTGTGTTGATCTATTCGTATCAGGCTGATGTTGATGGAAATGGAGTGTTGGATTATGGGGAATTTGTAGCAGTGACAATTCACTTGCAGAAGATGGAGAATGATGACAATTTCCGCAGAGCATTCATGTTCTTTGACAAAGATGGGAGTGGATATATTGAACTGGATGAGTTACAAGACGCATTAGCAGATGAATCTGGTGAAACTGATGTTGACGCACTGAACGACATCATGCGTGAAGTTGACACTGACAAGGTATTACTCGATAAATAGCTGAGAATTCATTTTCTTTGAAATATTCATTTTCAACATTCCATAAATTTGGATGTAAGTATGGGGTATGATCTCCCAACTGTAAGCATACTCGTGTTGGACACATACCTTTATCTAATGCTCATGCTCATGCTCGGGTCCATATAACGTAAAATCTAAGTAATTAAGATTTTCAAAGTTTGTCAAAATAGTTTCTGCTGAAAATGGTTAAAATTCCAATGTACTTGGGACTTGGGAGATTGAGGATTGCTAATTTCAACTAAAACTACCAGTGCCCTTTCATCATATATTTTCTTTCATAACTTTGAACTTTTACCATATTTTTTACGGTTACCCCATTTTTTTCTGTGTACCTTTGATTATTCAGGACGGGCGAATCTGTTATGATGAATTTGTGGCCATGATGAAAGCTGGCACCGATTGGAGAAAGGCATCCAGGCAGTATTCGAGAGAGAGGTTCAAGAGCTTGAGTCTTAACTTGATGAAAGATGGTTCCTTGCAGCTCCATGATGCGGTTACCGGCCAAGCTGTTGCTGTTTGAGGTAACAGGATCGATCAACTTTGTTATGCTTGTTCCTGCTTGACACTTCTCTCTCACCATTTGCTGTCGATAAATGATCTATATCTGAAACGTACCAAACCAGTTGCTTATCGGAATGGCATTTAGGTTCGAGTGTAACACCGAGCATTTTGGTGGCAAACGCAATATTCTTTCATAACATGTTTACATCACCATTTGCTGTCGATAAATGATATATATATTTTTTCATGTCATGTTTGGTGATCGACTTCGTATTGTTTCATTTTACTATTTTGTGCAGAATGTAGTGTAGAGTTGTCTTCGACAAATGTGACATTATAAATATGTTTCCAATCTTTGTTTTATATATATATTACTATTTTTTTATTCTGTTTCCTTTATATTTATATATAAGGTTAGGATTTACTTATATGGTACAATTTTTTTTTATTTTTACACAGATTTAGAACCGTTAGTGAAAATAGATGGATGAAATTAACTTCTTTTTTTCAGTGAATATCTTCTCATTGTGTTTAGTTTTACACAATGTAATAAAATTGTATCTCATAAACTTCTCGAGTTATAAAATCGGTAAGTAAATGAGTTCCAATGAATCGTTCTTTGACTCTTTAATATTTAAATTAACATTTTAGATATCATGTTGAAAAGATAAAAAGTAAATTAATTTAAATGTTTTTATATCTAAAAGTTATTTTTGTCTAAAAGCTTGTTTAATCAGTATTTTTTTAATTTCAAAAGTTAATTTTTTAATTGTTTTTCGTAAAAAAAAACTATTAGTAAGGTGTGATTTGAAAAACAATGGAAAAAATAACCTTTAGGAATATAAAGTCTAAATCTATTCATGAGATGGATACAGGGACGAGTATGATTGAGTTTTTGGATTATTCGAATTTGATATAATACTATATATATATATATATATGTCAATCTAATTTAATTCAAGTTTATAAAAATTTCATTCCACTTAAAATTTGAATCCAGTTTTTATGATAAAAACTTAAACTTGCATTTGATATGACAAAAATATATATATTTTATTTTTATTTAATAAAATATAGAATAAGAAGTATTGTGACAATTATTTTTAAATATATAAAAAGATAACTATATTATTATCTTGATTTAGATCAAGTTAATATTTTCATTTTACATTAAACGAAAACTCGAACCGGTGACATTACCCTACAAGAAACTTAACCCAAACATAGATTTTCGATATATATATATATATATATTCTACAAGACCGGATCGAAACCAATTGAATCCGCATTCCATACTTATCATGTACATCTCATAATAGTGCTATCCTAAAAATATGATAACGTAATCAGAAAATCGTTTAATAACTTTAATTCTATGGAATAATAGAGTATAATAATTAGTGACCATTTGTAGAATTAACCCTTAACTTTATTATAATTGTAACTTAATCTCATAATTTTAAAAAGAAATGTCAGCTCATTAAATATTCAAATGGATTTCAGCTGAATTTTGCCAATGCAATCTATTACTCAAGAAAAATGAAGAAAAAAACCCATCTTTTGATCTCCAGATCAATTCCTTTTTAACCTTTTTCGAGTGGATTTATTTCAAGAACGTGCTTGAATTTCAATTGGCACACCAAATGCTACACAGGAGCACTACTCTCCTTGAAAATTTCAAAAAACAGTCGGAGAAACCCTCCATTAGTGTTCATAACATATTCTGAAAACACACACACACAGTCTCTCTCTCTCTCTCCCTCTTTGTTTCTCTCTCGTGCTGGAAGTTGAGCTGGAAAATGAGGGTTTTGGTCTGGTTTTCCCCTGTGATTTTTGCAGTTACCCTTTTGGTATCCTGCTCTTTTGCTCTTACTATGGTAAAAGCTAAAGAACCCATCACTGTTTGTGTTCTTTTTTCTAATGAAAGTTTGTCTTTTTGCTAGAAAAAAATATCCCAGAATTTTATTGTCCTTTTTAAAATGCTTAGAAATGAAGTTGAGCTTCTGGTTTCTTTTATCTGATTTTTTTTAAAGGTCTAACATTGTTGGAGATCAAGAACACATTGAATGACAGAGGAAACTATCTTGTAAACTGGTTAGCCACTGATGAAACACCCTGCAGTTGGACTGGCATTTCTTGTTTCCCCAATCTTCAAAGAGTTCGATCAATATAAACCACACCCTTTGTTTCCTTTTGATGTTTTATTGCTTCACTTTTGCCTATTTTTGCTTATATATGTGTTGATCTTCTACAGAAACCTACCATACATGCAATTAGGAGGGAAAATATCTCCCAGCATTGGCAAACTCAACAGATTGCAAAGACTGAGTTCATTTCTTAGTTTTTCAAACTCGGGTTCAGCCTAGTTACTTCGGTGGCTAATGTGTCCTTGTGTTGTTTCGAATCGTTCTGATTCCGGTTTTCAAACATTCTTAATGTTTACCTGAGGACAAACTCCTATAATTTTCCGAATATTTGACATGCCAACAGAAGTTTGAACAGAGTAACATATTGTTACTTCCATAGATGATTCATTATGCTGAATTATACGCATCGAGAAAAAAGATTCGAGGACCAAGGCATCTTACCATCTCCCCTAGTCACAAGTGTTATGCCAATCAAGCAGTTGATTGCTGTGGTTTTTCCAGCTCCATTGGGTCCAAAAAGACAAATAGTTGATCCTTTGCAAGGTTCACCCATAAGCCCTGAATACAAGTTTACAAGTAAGCAACATATTTTAAATAAATCTCCACTTACAGCAGAAATCTAAATTCCTATCAACGTTATGTTTTCCATCTCTAGCCTTACTGCGGTAATTCAGCAACTGTTAAGATCACGAGAAAATAACAACTTGATGAATAAATTGAAGACATAACAAATATAGATATTAGATACTGAGTAACATCGCAGAGCCATAATGATTTGGTTGCATGAATTGCGACTCAAAATTACTCAAAAGGGTGCTAGCAGGCCAAAAATCAATCAAATTAAACTTCTCTTACCATCCTAAATGACCCAACATCCTAGACCAAGAAATTTCCTTTGAAATATATCAGGAAAATAAACGGTACTTAAATTTGGACAACATAGGGACGAAGGAACATATCCTCCTTCGTCAGGCAAGAAAACTAAGTCGGAAAAAAGGATTGCTTACCTTAACAGCATGGTATGGTGCAGTTTTCTTGCATTTACAGCAGCCACTACACGATCTGGTCCCATGATACATCTTTGAAAGACCCCGTATCTGAACTGCAACATTCTGATCAACTATACCTCCCTTGTTTGTGTTTTAACAAGGTTTTCCTCTTGAAGGACATCTTCATCATCGGGAGTATCATGTTACACAGGTGGAGCTGAACCAATACAACTACAAATGCCACCCTCTATTAAGAGAAAGCTAGAAAAATACAAGTTAGGCGCATTTGTTCAAGTAGGAAAATTCTTGAATATAAATTGAATTTTATTTACCTTCTTCCTTTCCACCTTTCCCCGTCAAAATACCCAGGCATCAAGAAGTAAAATACTGGTCTTCTCGTACTAGTTGACAGATTTGGAATTATGCTATCAAAGTAGATAACCAAAACAAACCACACAAAAAATGTTGCCACCAACAATATGTAGATATCATTCTGTCAGGAACATGCAAAAACGAAGCATAAATGAAAAGAGAACAAAGCAGAAAGATAATGGGCAATATTCTCAACCAAAAATTTTCAATTTCGAACCATGGACGTACAATTGCTATTATACATCGGTCATCATTTGGAGCACATTCTTTTCGTCTACTCCAGCTAACTCCAATGTCTTTTGGAGTGTTAGTAGCCTCAGCAAGAAGATTTAGTGCTTCAGCAAGAAGATTGGGTGGGAATAGTGACTATATATTTTGAAGAGTTCGACTGAAGGTATCACCATACGGGAATCCAGCATTAGTAACAATCTGCAATAAACAACTAAAGTCTATAAATATAATTGAACACGTACTTCAAAATCAAGAAGTTTAGAGTTGGATCATTGCCTGGGTAAAAAACCGATTATAAAAATGAAGAAACCAATAGTAGTGGCTGAAGATGACTTGCTAATGAAGGATGGCAGCATGAATGCAAAACCAACCTGCCCATCAAGCATCACAAGTCACAAATCGTTACTTAATTAAGAGCAGAAATCAACATATAAAGAGTGACAAAAGAAGTGTCATGAACCCCTCCCATGCGAGCCACGATAACCAGTAGGCAGAATCAAGAAGACCCATCATAGTCATAGCCTGTTGGGGACCAATCAAAAAGGTAAACAAACTGAATCCATTATATTCCTGTATAAAGATTGCAAAACTAATCTCTGTTTCAAACATAAAAATTTGAGACCTGTCGAAGCTTGAGTTCTTTCTCTGACACCAACAAACCAATCTCAAACACAAAACCGAACATTGCAATTGCAAGGAAAAAAATCTGTCCAACAGTACCCAGCGTTGAAAAGTTTTCCTTTGCGGGGTGGGGAAATTCCTTGAATTCAACAGTCCATCCAAAGTTTGGATCTGTATCATCATATAAACAAATCAGACAAAGAAACACAAATCAAGTCCGCCAAATAAAATTTCTTAATAGAACTTAGTACCTCCAATCAGTGACCTAGCAATCTCACGTTCTGCAGCAACTTGAAGAGGAATTTGGAATTTAAGTATTGGATCTTCATATTGCCCCCGTCTGCTCATTGCAGTAGAATTAGTCTGTAAACCATAGCTAATCACACTTCCATTAAGTTCTCTAAAATGCAAAGCTCCCGGGACATGCATAGAAAAGCCATTCATCTACATCACCAGTAGTCCTAAACGATTTAACATGCAAAAAAAGACATATATATCATCTGATAAGTAACTGTTTCATTTATCCAAGTAACCAGTATAATAACTACTACAGCAGAACTTTCCTAGCATTCTGCTAATACAAAATCGATTTCAAGAAAATATATACGAACATATTAAAATAACATAACTATTCACAAGAAGTCAATATAACACCAAAATAGTAATATTACAGGTAGATCCCTTCAGAAATTGTAAATTTTTAAGTTACTTAATGGTAAAATTGCATCAAAAAGAATTTATAATTCAATTCCCACAGCCTAAAAAAATTCACGGCTTCGGCTCTGTTCACGGTATTCACTAGCAGAGAATATATAGAAATTAGTTTTATTTTACCCTAGTTAGTGAATGGGTCTGCCGGGATTGTTCTCTCTAATGGCTCTAACGATCCTGTCAACGGCCCGGCTCTCATTCCCGCTCCAAACGAAGTTGTAGCAAGGTAGCTTAACAAAGTACTTATCCTCACATGGAGGGATCGCCGGAGCCACCAACGGCTTCGGATCCCGAATGTCCTCGTACGTCGTCGTGTTGCCGTTTTGAGCATGGGTTGCTCTGTCGATACCAAATAGGAGGAAAATGAAGAACAACGAAGAGAAGAGTTGGATAAACGTCGATCGCTTGTTCATCAGATTCTTCTTCAACAAATCTTTGAATTGCAAACCAAGCAGCCCAATTCCTCCCATCGACAATTTTCTTTTTAAATTTTGATTTTATTTTTTGTAGGACTTGTTTTTGGATTCTTATATGTATAATCAGTTGAAAAGGCACGGTTTTTGTGTGATTATGTAAGAGTGAAAAGGAGAATAAATTACCTTGGGTTTCGAATTATTGTCCGTTTTGCCACTCACGAATATAACTGAAGAGAAAATACTTTGCGTGTGAACTGAATATAAATGTTATCTAATTCGATGATGGTCTTTTGTTGAGTTCAATTATTAAAAGATATAAAATGTTTTTTATATTATATAATATTATTTTATTAAGTCGTTCGATTATTAAAAGTTATTAAATGTTTATTTGACTATTCATATATTCTAAATTCATCTTTTTCTATTAAAAAATTAGTAATCATCTGAGTTGAACATCAACTTGTTGAGTAATATATGATAAAATCATATTTTAATAAAGTATATCGATATCTTTGTTGCTTTCAAGCACTAGCTCAATGATATAATATTTCAAACACTGGTTTGACAGTATAATTTAAAAGGAGAGTTGGTCCATAAAATACAACTCAAATGATTATGGAATCAGATTTTATCATATCTCAGTCAACATGTTAATGTCATGCTCATACTGTAGACACCCATTTTCTTGCAGGGCTTATTTAGTATATATTAATATTATATTTTATCTTTGTATTTTAATTTAAAAAGATGTTATTATTTCAATTAAGATTTAGGATATTATTTTAAATATTATTTTATTTTATCTTTGTTTTAGGTATTTTAGTTTAAATAGTTTTAAGTGTTTTAATTATGATAAAATATGTTATTTTAGGAATTATCTTTAGTCTGTGTTTAGGTATTTGAAGACTATAAATACCCTCTTAGGGTGAGCCTATAAACACAACAGACACAGATCTAAGAATAAAATCTCATTTTTCTCTCTAGCTTTCTCTCTATATTTTTTGCACACTTCTTTATTTTCTTTTAAATTTCGTTTTCAACAATTATGCTAAGTATAACTTTGGTCATACTTAGCTAATTTTCTTTTAAGTCGAAGGCTAAAGCAAAGACTTAGTCCCAAACGTGAGAATTCATATTCGACTTTCCGAAAACACACTTAACAAAATTGTTTGCTAAGAGGAAACTGAGATCGGAACCAGTTATTGTTGAAACAACATAATCTAAGTCGGCAGCGAAGAATTGACTTTGTAAACCGACGTGAATTTTAAAGTAAAGATCCGTTTCGATAATCCAAAAAATTTGAGACAAAGTTGAAGTCTTCGCTATAAGTTTCTCTTTATTTCAATCTTTTTAGATTATTTATTTAATTATTTTATTTTATTCTTATCTTTTATTTTAAAAACAACTTTTAATTTTTTTTATCTTTACTATTATTATTTATTATTTTATTATATTTTCTTTTTTTAATCTTATTTTATCTTTATTTTCTCACTTATTTTACTTTTATTTTCTCTTTTAATATTTTTTTAATATTTTAATAATTTTCTTTTCTAGAAATTAATATTTTCTTCATTTATTTTATTTTAACATTTTTTATATAACATTTTTTAAATTTAATATTTCATTCTTTGATTTGTTTTTTAGACTTAATTTTTATTTGATATTTCAACGTTTTTAACTTTTTAGAGATAATTTCAATCGATCAAAGGAAAGTAATTCGAATTGAGTTTGTAAGTTTTAATTTCAATTTCAATTTTCGCAATTAAGACAACCAATAAATTAAATGGTACCAAAAGGGCAGTTCAAGTGTGCTAATTCTTCCTTGACTGTAACTGACTCTCGAATTCGACATATTTCTGGTAAAACACAGATCAGGTAAGATCGTGTCCGATTAACCTAAATATTTTTTAAATGATCAGTGACGACCCTAACCAACTTATTTAAGTAGAAGCCCAATTATGGGTTCATCCGAAAGACGGCCGCGACACATACGACCGCCAATATTTTAACAAAAAACAGACGAGTTTGGAACATATAAATAGTCAGATGGTCATTTTGTAACTTTTAAAAGTCAAATGACTCAACAAAGCATCGTCCTATAGTCAATGAACTATTTTTGTAACTTTTAATAATCGATACTCAACATAGCAGTACCCTATAATTAATTTGTGTACTTGAGCTTCAGTTAACTATCCACTAATTTATATATGTCAATTAAACCAATAATTTAATTTATAAAAATGAATTTCTAGTTTAGATTATTTTATTTGTTAAAAAAACATTAATTTCACTTAAAAATATATGTAACAGTTACTTAATTTAGATATTTAGTTGCACATTTGATTATATTTTAAGTCGAAGTTTTAATTATTAAGATTATAGTTCAAACTAAGCAATTACTTAATTTCTTGAGTTCTAAACCCACTCAAAGCATTCCATTCCTTCCCCTAGAGTCCAACTTCCTCTCCCTTCTGGTTAGGATTAGATTTAGAATTTAACCATAAATAAATAAATAAATCATAGTTCAAATTTTATTCTATAAAAGTATAGCTAACTTTTTTATATTTATTTAATTTTAAATTGTATTGTATGCAAAACAAAAAAGAAATCGAATTTAGATATTATAAAAAAATTAGATCATTTTAAGTATAAAATTATAAGGATTTGATAAATCTTTAAACTAAAGAATTGAAAAGATAATATGTAATATGCTTAATGTTTAAATTTGTATGGACTAAGATTATCATTTGATAAAAAGTTTAGGGCATGAGTCTCTCATATTTCATTTAATTTTGTTAAGTGAAACTTATTATTGTTTAAATATGCATACATTTAAATATTAATATAGTTTTATTTTATAATGATTGGATATATTTATAGTTTGAGTGTATTAATTGTAATTACAACTTTAATTTAATTATAATTGCTACTTATAATTAATTGTACTAAACGAAACTGCCGATATAATTTCAATTTTGATAAAATACAAGAGATTGACCGAATAAGAAGCAAAACAATCATTGAAAAATCCCTTGGATTTGATTTTTCATTCATCCATTGTAATTTAAATTAATTATAAGATTTGCAAGCTGTTGGGATTAATCAAATAATATAATGACATTTATGTTTTTATTATTGTAAGTGTCGATTAAATTAAAATTTATCTTTTCATTTGTTGGGTTTAAATCCTAAATAGGTCCTACTCTTTTGAAGTTAAGCAAGTTGACTCCTCATAATTTTATCTTGGGTAAATTATACAAATAGTGCCCGGTTATAGGACACAATTTTGTTGAATCCATCGACTATTAAAAATTAAAAAATAGTCCCCTGACTATAGGACATTACTTTTTTGAGCCCCTCAACTATTAAAAGTTACAAATGATCACTCAACTATTCATTATATTTCAAACTCATCATTTTTCGTTAAAAAAATTATGATCATCTAAGCTAGACGTTAACATGCTGATTATGATATAATAAGTGTTTGAGATTATAAGATCCGATTTTATCATATCTCAGTCAATATGTTAACGTTTAGCTCAGACTATCGTCAATTTTTTTAACAGAAAATGAGGAGTTTGGAACATAATGAATAGTCGGGTGACTATTTTATAACTTTTAATAGTTGATGGACTCAACAAAACAACACCCTATAATCGACAGACCATTTTATAACTTTTAATAATTAAGAAACTCAACAAAACAAAACATCTTATAATCTAGACTTGGGGACTATTTGTATACTTTACTCTTTTATCTTTGAGTATATTAGTTTTTAAAATTTACATTTTTCAAATGATAAAATTATATTCTATACTTAATTTCAAACAAATTATAAACATTTTTTGCTAACATATATATATATATATATATTTGAATTGTGCTAAAAAATATATTACCTTTTTTAAATTAGTTTTAAACTTATCAAACAGAGCGTTAACTAGATATTTATGTAAAAAAAAGTAAATTACATATTTAGTACCAAAACTATTATTTTTATTTTATTTTAGTATCTAAACTTTATTGTTTTTCAAAATCATACCTAACGTTTAGTTTATGTTTCATTTTGATACACTTTCGTTAAAACCTTAATATAATTGCAGTACCTGTTTTTTTTATAAGTAAATTACACCAGAAAATGATAAGTTTGAAACATAAGAATAGTCAGATGATCATTATGTAACTTTTAATAGTTGAGGGACTCAACAAAGTGGTACCCTATAGTCAGAGGATCATGTTGTAACTTTTAATAGTTGAGGGATTTAATAAAATATTACCATATAGTCAAGGGACCATTTGTGCTTTACCCAATATTTATATGTTTAAATATCGGTTGATGGCATCGCCTTTGACCATTGAAATTTGAGCTTCCGGCCACTTGTTGTGTGCACCGTCTTGGATTATTTATAGGGTATAATATGCAAAAAGTAATCGAACTATACTTCAATAATAGTTTTGGTTATTTAACTTTTAAATTTATATAATGATCATTAAAAGTTATAAAAGTTACAATATTTATACTATCTAGATCTCTTGTCATCCATAAATAAAAGATATTAAGCACTTAAGTATATTTAATCTTACATCCTACTATAAATTATACGAACGACAATATTAGATAAATCAAACTCAATCAGTAAAATTGTTAAAATAATATTTACCATGTAAAATACGAATTTAGTTGCTAAAGACCGAGATCTTGGCTTCTTAAACTCTGAGGTAACAACACGTATAAGTTCTTTGGATTTGTTCCGGTTTAAATCCCATGTGATAGTGGTAGAGACAGACGTAAGATCTCAATTCGATATGTTTTGATTCTACCTGATTATATAGAATTAATATTAATTTTTTTAAAAAAATTAAATTCGGATCGAATTTTTTTGGATGATAAGGTCAGCTTAGACCAGGTTTGAATTTAAGTAAAAAAATTCTCGACTCAATCCAAGATAATATTGTAAATTTTTACCTTAATGTCGGATCGAGTGAGACTTCCTGAACTCATGTTGGATCAGATGATGAGTGAAAGTGACACCCGTCGTTTTGATGTCAAATAAATTCATTATTCTCAATAAATAAATAAAGGAAATACGTAGTAAAGAGAAGTAAGGGTCGATTCCACAGGGATTTAAAAAATTATAAATTTCTGTCTGATTTATTTATGTTAGGCGTGAAACAGTAAAAATGGGGGAGAATTTTGGTAAAAAGATATTAAAATAATAAAAATGATTAAATAAATAAAAGTAATTAAAATAAAAATAAGAAGATGAAGATTGTGAATAAATTCGGTAAAAGTAGCCTCAAGCTTCGCTTTGACTCAATTTCCTTATGATCATCGAATAAGATTTTCTCTTCGGGATTCACGTCGGTTACTTTGTCTACAAGGGCTATCCCCGTGACTCTATCTTGTATACCGAATACCCAAGGCAATCTTTGATTCCGGCTTCGATAATTGATTCTAACGACATCAATTGTCGTAGATCAATTACCGTTTAAGTTCGTGGCGTCCGACTCGGATTGTTGCTTCTATAACCGTCAATTCCGATCTCAATTTCCTCTTGGCGAAATTATCTCGCCAAGTGTGTTCCTAGGAAGTCGAATTGCTTTCTATAAATCGAATCTTCCTCCCACACATTTAATCGCAACAACCTCTTCACCAAAGTCAATCTTTGATTTTGAAAACTGTTTTGATTTTGAAAAATAAGCGTAAAGATTTAGAGAGATATTCCGAAGATATTAAGGGACCGTTTCAATTCTCCCTTTGGAATTGAATCATCGCGACAGCTCTCGGCTTTTGAAAAGTTTAGCTAAGCATGACAAGAGTCATACTTAGCATTTTGAAAACAAAGCTTGAAAATAAAAGAAAAAAGGAAAAACTTGAAAAGTAAAAAGAGAAAACTTTAATAAAACTAGAGAGAAAAGAAGAATATAATTTGAGTGATGATTTTAGGCTTACCCCAAGTGGATATTTATAACCTCTCAAAGCCTAAGAGATAAACAAATAAAATAAATAAAATTATCCTAAAAGATAATTGTTTTAAATTTAAATTCAAACTTATACTAGTCTCCTAATACAACTCTACTCGTCAATCTTCCAGAAGGCGTGCGGATGAAGTCTTTTAGAAACCGCCGCTGACTGAACCTTCTAGAAATAGCCACGTCAGACCGCATCGTGCCCATGTCTCCAGCCGTGACCAAATAATAAAAAAAATGCAGAATTCGCCCGTTTTATAACTAATTATGGAAAGTAAGGACATGCACGAAAATATGCATAACACAACCAAATCAGCGGCAATAACTCCACAAAATCGAAGAAATAACGAGCAAAGATTAACGATTCTGAACACTAATCAAATTCCCCCTCACTTATCTCATGTTTTTCCTCAAGTAAGATTAACCAAATTAGTCAAAAAAAACTTCATTAAACGTTCTTTGTCAAGTTTCATATTCAAGGAAACAATGTAGAGACCACAATAACTATTCAAGTCAAGAAATTAATTAATTGAACATCACCAATTGGAACAAGTCAAGTGCAATTGTAATATCCATTAATTCATTAATCTCAATGCTCATAACTCAACACCTTACCGGGATTCACTCAAATCACTCAATGTGTTTGGGGTAAAGAAACGCTCAATGTCAGAATTTACACGGTATTACCATAAGCCTGCAAGTAAATCAAATATCTACTACTAATAAAAACAAAATGCATAAATCAAAGGGTCTTTTATTGGTTGTAACGGGACTTAGGTAAAGGTGGGGAAAAGACTAAAAATATGACTAAAAATTCAAGGTAAGAAATTAACAAATAATAATCTCAACTCCATCAAAACATTAAGCACAACAAGATAAAAAGACGACATATCAAACAACAAATTTCTTATCGAAATACATTTTTTCACACTTTTGTTGTTTTGTTTTCCATTTTTTTCTTTCATGTTTTTTTCTTTCTCTTTTTCTTTCGAACAACTTGTTTTTTTCTTCTTCTTTTTTGAACTGTTGTTTTTTTCTTCTTTCATTCATCATTTTTTTATGGAGAATATAACGGTAAAATTATTCACTTACCCTGAAAAAGGTAGAAAAGATGGATAAAATAAAAAGGCTCGGGTTTATGAACATGGTGAAAACAAAGAAGTGGGAATAGGCTCAGAAGTGATTAACTAAGGGGAAAATATATGGGTAGGCAATTTAGTAGGGAAACAGAATGGTTATTCGTAAGGTGCCAAAATCATCTTTAAGCATCATGTTCATGTGTAATCTCGACAATATTTAACATGCAGGTTCTAGAATACCAATGTCAAATTCGACACACTCAATCCAACAAAATGAGAGCGAAAATGATATGTTCGTAAAGGCTCAAATCTCACCAAATTATTTCATGCATTGAACTAATCACATTTTAACCATTAAAATCATGGAATATCACAAAAACACCAATTTATCACAATTCATGTTATTCGCTATCAATAACATCCTAACTTAAATAATCATGTGTTCCCAAACAAGCATAGCATTCCAAAAATTTGCAACAAGACAAAGACAATCAATGAAATTTTTGACAAATCCAATCAACATATACTAGCATCGAAACATAAAGATAATCAAAGGGAAATTCAATCCTACACTCTACTCCCCATCACTTAAAGCGTTTTGCCTCAAAACGAAAATTAAAGTGCAAGAGAAAAAATTAGAGTACTCCCCGGATTTCATATCGGTTTTGTGTGCGCACCGTCGTGGAGTAGAGAGGAGCTGGTAGCGTGGAAACTCGTTAGCAAAGGGGTAGGGGTTCGGTGATGCCGTCGGCGGTGAGGAGAAGAAGGGGCTATGGTTTTGCGTTTGTTTGGGGATGGCTATCGAGTTGATGGGTTTAAGTTTGGTTCATACCGTGGGGTGTCTGAATTGAAAGTAAATGGGGTTTTTATTTTTTGTGTGGATAAATTGGAGTTTAAAAATTTAAAGGTGATAGAGATAAGGATGGTGGGGTCCATGGTAAAAGGAAATTGAAAGAGAAGAGAGAATTGGAGAATAGTGGGCGGCAGAAAGATAACAAAAAGGGAAAAGAATTTTTCATATAGGTTTTGCTAACATGCGCTGACCTTCAAAGGGTTATGCTAATGTGCGCAAGGATCTTTCCTTGTTCCACTGTTCTGCGTTTTTTTACCACTGCTCATGGGGTTCCGAAATTAGTACTATTCGACTGAAATTTATGCAATTCTTCGTCATTTAAGTTTGAATAAAATTATTCGATTCCTGCAAAAATAAAAATAAAAATTAAACATGCTTGAATGAATAAAAATAAAATGAAACAAAAAGTAAAGATAAAAATATAACGGAATTGAAAACAATGGGTTGCCTCCCATGAAGCGCTTTTGTTTAACGTCGTTGGCTCGACGACCTGATTCAGACTACAGGTTTCGTGACAGACACTTCCACTTCATTTGTTTTTTCCAACTAAGAAATTCTTTATGAGATTCGAAAATTCTCATAAAGATTTCTTCGGATTTTTCCCAAATTAAAATTCTTGTCGAAAAGAATGTCCGTCAAAACATCTTTTTTACCAAAAATTGATTTCTTCAAACGATTCTTCGATGGTTTCAACATAATTTTTGGTGCCTGCAAAAGGGAAGGTGAATCTTTAGTGCTTAAAGGAGTTAAGATCAAATTCGAATCAACTAATGAAATATTTTTCAACTCCCTTATGTCGTCTTTTTTATCATCCGATTCCTTGCATAAATAATCAACAAAGTTAGATTCATCATCAACAGGTTTAATAATGCCAACAAAATTAATACTATGCACATTATCCGGATATCTCATTGTTTTATAAACATCAAACTTTATGATCTCACCGTCGAATTCTATAGTAAGAATATCGCTTCGAACGTCAATTTTTGCATTTGCCATGCTTAAAAAGGGACGACCGAAGAGGATTTTAGAACCAATGTTGCTACGATCATTTTCCATATCAATCACATAAAAATCAGCATGAAAAATTAAGTCTTCTACCTCTATTAGAACATTTTCTATAAGTCCTTCAGGATAAATAACTGATTTGTCTGTTAGCTGAAGTGTAACTCTCGTCACATTCAAAGGCTTGGTAGAAATTAAATTATAGACGGAGAGAGGTATTACATTGATAAAGGCACCTAGATCGCACATAGCTTGCTTGATTTTAATCTCACCAATTTTACAAGGTATTGAAAACATACATTGGTCTTTATACTTCGGTGGAAGCGGTCGTTGGAAAACTGCTGAGACGTTCGCACCTAAATCCACTTTCTCGACCCCGGTAAACTTCCTTTTAGTCGTACAGAGATCCTTCAAAAATCGGCAATACCTTGGAACTTTTCGGATAACCTCAAGGAGAGGTATATTAACTTCCACCTTCCGAAGTACGTCTAATATTTCATTTTCCTCGGCTTTTTTATCATTTTTGACTAACCTCGATGGAAAAGGTGGTGGCGCGTCATAGAGAGATGGTGTCGGATCGTCCATTTGTTCTTCATCATTCTCTTTCTGAGATCTTGCGTCATCAGTCTTCTTCTCTTTTTGGATTTTTTGGTCTGATGGAATAGGTGGCGCCACTACTGTACCACTCCGAAGAGTGATGGCGCTAACGTTCTCCCTCGGGTTTACTTCAGTTTGAGACGGGAGTTTACCTTGTGATTTCATGCGGCTTACAGTTTGAGTTAGTTGGCTCATCTGCCTGTCTAACTCTTGTAAGTGGGCTTCGGTGCGATTCTGAAATTTTTCCTGGAAAAGTGCTAACCTCTCGACAATCGATTCTAGTGATGTCTTCTGCGGTTGTTGTTGTGGTGGAGGTGGTCTCGATTGATAGCTTTGATTTGGTCTTTGGTTCTGAGCATAGCTGAAATTCGGATGATCCCTCCATCCTAGGTTGTATGTATTGCCGTAGGGATTATAAGCTCTTTGGGGAGGTCCCGGGAAATTCCTGACTGCATTGACTTGAGCTGTTGCGTCATCTTGAATCAGTGGACAACCGTCTGTCTGATGATCAGGCAATGCACATATTCCACATACTCGGTTTTGCCCTATCTTTCCTGAAACAAGAGAGTTTACGACTTCAGTTAGCTTATCGATTTTATTTTCTAAGGAAGATGAACTTATCTCATGAACCCTTCGAGAATGTTCATTATTTGTGCGAAATTATTGGGAATTTGCAGCCATTGTCGATATTAAGTCCCTAGCCTCAGTAGGAGTCATATTCACCAAGGCTCTACCGCTGGCTGCATCGATCATCTTCATTTCCAGGGAGGATAATCCTTCATAAAAGTATTGAAGGAGTGTTTGTTCAGTTAACCCATGTTGTGGGCAACTAGAACATAACTTCTTAAACCGCTCCCAATAGTCGTAGAGTGACTCTTCATCAAGTTGCTTGATTCCAAGTATTCTTCTTCGTAGTTCACTTACTTTTACCGCAGGGAAAAACATGTCTAGAAAAAGACACCCCACCGTCCCTATCTCTATCACCTTCTAGAAACAGCCACGTCAGACCGCGTCGTGTCGAGAGTCGTGCCCATGTCTCCAGCCGTGACCAAATAATAAAAAAAATGCAAAATTCGTCTGTTTTATCACTAATTCTGGAAAGTAAGGACCTGCACGAAAATAGACATAACACAACCAAATCAGCGGCAATAACTCCACAAAATCGAAGAAATAACGAGTAAAGATTAACGATTCTGAACACTCATCAGAAAGGTACAATATTCAAATCGAGTTCAAACATGTCAAAAATTCAACTCGACCCAACTCATGCCCATCTTTATACAATAAATATTGTTCAAAATTATTTTAATTTAATTCTATATGTATATTTTAATTATTATAATTATCAATCCATCTATTTACGCATTATAATAATTAATTCTGATCATAATTTTATATACGTGTATATGTTATTTATAAATAAACTTATTGTTTCAATTAGTTATCTATAATTTATATTTCTATATCTATAATATAACATAAAATCACGAATTTAGAGAAACTTTTGAACATACAAAGTAATTAATTTCAACCTTAAAAAACATATTGATGTAAAGACCCACTAACATTCAGGAAAAGGAAAAGAATCCATTTCAAAGCTTGTCTTAGCTTTTGTGTTCATTTTCTTCAACTAAGAGAAGAAGGTTTAGAGATTGTTTCTCCAAAATGGCTTCTAAAACAGGACATAACAGTAGGCAGCAAGACAAACTTTTTGAGTGAATAAACATGTCAATAGCAGCAGATGATGGTAAACCCCTTAAAAATGTTCAATGAGCAGAGTGAGTTGAAGCTGCTGTCTTCTTGAAATCGATTTTGTCGACTTTAACCTCTCCGTCAATGAGTTCATAGACATAGACCACGACTCGTAGCCCGTCAATATCCATCAGGACAAAGCTTGGGTTGACGTCATAAGTGATGCTGCTAAATGCACCGGTAGCAGATCCCGGGTTTATAACAACCCCACCTTCGTGTTTGTATGCAGTAAACTGGTGGGTGTGACCTGTCACGAGTATGTCTACATCGAGTTGCCGCTGTAGCATGGCTAAGGAGTCTAGGTCACCCCAGGGAATAACCTTGATGTATGGAGCCACATTAAGAGTGATTAGTATTGTCTGAAATGTGCATATCAACATAGGTTCGGAGATATAACCCTCCATGGATCCTTCAAATACATGGGGAAACTAGAAAAAAAAGAATGAGCATATTCGTGTAGTACAAATTCCTGTATCCGATATTTCACTCTTGAGACTGAGCAACATAGGTGCAGGTAACATCATTAGCATGAATGCACATAATTTTCACAACAGCGGGAGATGCATGCTTTATAAATTTATATAATCCACATCTATTGCAAACTAATTACTGATTTAAAATGAAGAGTCAGTCAACATTCCATCGGAAAGAAGAAAAAAACGATTCAAGGTACAAAAGAAACCACACCTGATGACCATGGCACAATCCCAATTTGAATTGTCCAATAGTTAGAGTTTTGGTCTCGGGATATCTTGTTTCGTCATCGTATTCACCTCTGGTAATATGCAGGTCAGGACAGAGAGTCTTCAAGTACTCTTGAACTTCCTGAAATTTTAGTTCGATTTCGCTAAGCCAGTGGTAATTTTAATAAGATAAATGGGAACTATAAAATGTAAATTGTTAACATTTTACCATGGGGTAGTTTCTGTAAAGCTGAAGCTAACAAATCAATTCATTCGAATACTTCACCGACTATGCAAATAAGAGAAAGACAGCTTAAACTTAGGACATTAGCTTCTGCTATGCTAAGTAACCCCTTTAGCAGTACCGGAGAGCAAAACAAGATAACTACTTAATGCTATGTTAACATATTTGGAGGAATGAGTTGCTGTCCTCCAAATATATGGAAAAACAATTTTTACAAAAAATCGAACAAACTTGAACACAAACCAACGTACCGAACCTCATAGCAAGTTTGGCCAAGATAGCATATTTGCATTTGAGACCAAACAATACAGGGCAAAGGGAATGCCATTCATTGCATGTTATATAAATCAAGGTGACAAATGATATACAGCAGCAAAGATATTTAGATAAAAAATTACAATGATCAAATGAAACGATTATCGATGATCAGTTAAAATATTAACAGCAGAATACGGTAGTTTCTGCTGCTTCTCCCGAAGGCAAACTATAAACATGACAAAAAATAAAAAGAGAATCTCGCGTATATTGTGCACACAGCACACTGCTGTAATGCATGAAGTAGGAAACAATATATCTTAGGGCAAAGACATGAAATCCAGATTAAATCAAGCATAGAATTAGCATTCCTGAACAAGGACTGGATACTCCATAGTTTCAGGGGGGGGGATTAATAAAGTCAATTGCTTCAATTAGACTGAGCTGAGAAACATGAAACCCAAATTCAAGTAAGATTCAACTAGAATAAAACCCATAGAAGAACAGTGTGGAAAAATACCAGAAAGAAAAAGAAAGATGGGATACCTTGATGCAAAGATTGCCAGTGCAAATGATATGTTGGATCTTGCCAGGAACAAGCATGGACTTGAATTTCGGAGGGAGATCAGCCGCCCGATGAGGTATATGCAGATCCCCCAAAGCCAAAACCAGAACCATCTTCTTCTTCTTCTAATATCTACCAATAACTGCACAATTAATTCAGAAAAAAATGAAATGAAAAGAAACCCAACAAGGGAAACATGAACATGAAAGAAGATGGGATGGAAACTTTTGGATTACCAGCGACGGATTTGGATTGAACTTTTGGGAGGAAACCCAGAAATAAACATAAAATGTTTTTTGATTACCAATGAAGAATTTGATTCTTTTGTTTTGCTTTCCCTCTCGTACTAGTTGACGATTTGTTCCTCGAAACTGTTTGTTGTCTTGTTTCCATCCTAGTTTTGTTCAATCGTAGATCGGTTTTAAACCCATCAAAGACCGGCCCGGTCCAGTAGTTTCAATCCATTTAATTGGAGCTATACCTATACTCTTTAAAAACAAGATTCGGACAGAAATCTTCATTGAAGAAAGAGGTGAAAAATTCACCACTTAAACTAGACTCATACAAAATATATGAAATTATTAAGCGATTATAGTAGTAAAAAGTGTTTCGACGTTTCGAATTTGAACAATTTCGTATGTAATATATATACACATTGTCAATAACTAATAAAAAATTATGAATAAATATTGTAATTTAAATTTTTTAACTCTATCATTGTATATAATCATATATTTGATTTTTTTTTAAAAAATCACTAATTTTATTCAAAATAGGAAATATATTAAATTACAATAAAAATTTATAATCATAATCATAAATTAAGCACATATTTAGGACAATTTCCTATAATCATTGAAACAAAACTAATAACTTAAGATTATACAAGGACCATACAAGGAAATATTAAAATTTATCCAAGAAAACTCGAACAAAGATAGATACAAATAGATCTAATCGCATCGGTAAACGGAACACAAAATAAAATGGAACTACTGAAAAACTACCAACAAACCGCAAATCAGAAAAATCACAAAAATCAAATGTAAATACGTCCTCCACGAAACAAAGGAGAAAAATTGCACCCATACTCCCAACTAAGAAAACATAATTAGAGAGATCACAACTTTCAAATGAATAAGAGATTTCGGGACTCATCTTAGTCTTCCACTCTGTAAACACATTAAGGATAATTATTTGTATGGGTTAATTTTTGTTGTTGTTTATCTATCTAAAAAGAATTATTCAGTTAACATATAAAAATAATTATTTACATACAATATCAACACAGTTATTGATAAATTTTGGTATCATTTAATATCAATAGGCATACTAATGAATATATTTTAAAATAAGCTCATGTTGCTATTCATGGTAGTTTTGCGTTTAATTTAAGGTTAATTTAAGATGATTTTAATGTAAAATGTTATCATTTTTAATTTAAAAAATTATATAAATTTATAACATTTTTGGCTGTAACATAAAAGTTAGGGTTTAGAGTTTATAACTGAAAATGTTATGAAAAATGTAATATTTTCAGTTACAACCTGTCCAACCTAAAATATTATTTTATTCAATCTAAAAAGTTACATTCTTAATAAAATTTTCAATTGCAATCATTTCTGTCATTTTTAAATCTTATATTAACAAATTGTGTCTTAAAATGAAGATTTATCTTTTATTTAAACTCTTTAACATTTTTTAAATTATTTATATTAATTTATAATCTATATTAACAAGTTATATTTTAGAACAAGGATTGATCTTTTATTTAAATTCTTTAATTTTTTATTTTGAACAAAAACACTTTTAACTTAATAATATTAAAACCAACCCACTAATTAATTGGTTCTTGAAATTGGTGACTACATCACGTTTGCACGTTGGGGGAGGCTGGATCAGTGGATCAAGTATAATAATAATAATAATAATAATTACTAATTAAAGATTATTCAGTTACTATTTAGAAGAAAAATGTATTTAATACATTTTTTTAGTTATACTATAAAAAATAAAAATAAAAATAGGTCGAGACAATGATAAAATTATTATACGTCCCCTCAAAATACATAACTCACTGTTGCTACTCGTAAATTTAGGCTTTTTAAATAACACTATACAAAAAACGTCGAATGCCGCCACTATTAATAATAAAAATTTGATAAGAAATTAAAAAAAATAAAATAGAAAAATAAAAATACAAGGAAATAAAAAAAAGGGTTGGATAAACTAAGCAAACCCTAATACAAAAAGGCAAAAATGAAAGTAGTGAAGCCATAAAATCCTAATATAAATTGGCCCTCATTTCGATGAATTTAAAGTGATCTATTGCATTAGCAAACTTCGGATTATGGCTGCTTGAGCATTGTCAGTCGTCGCTAAAAGCTCCGACAATCTCTCACTGAGATCATCAACCTCTCTATGCAAGCTTCTAATGTAGTTGCATGTCTCTTGTAACACTTTGGCCGCTGAAACCTATCAATGAAGTACACATTTTAGCTAAAGTCAGTAAATAATAATCCCGTCGGGAATACTAGTGTCACTAAAAGCAATTTTGTTTAAAATATTCGTCACTAATACTAAAATCGATAATAATAATTTCATCAGAGTAAATGCTTTCCAATATATAAAGGGAAGTACTCCATCTGCTTGCACTCAGTAAAATTATTTAATTTTACATAAAAAGTTATATAAATATTGAATGAATCTAAATATATGACTAAGATTAAAGCTTATGCATTAGTATTATATTTTTTTCTAATTTGCATCGAAAAATAGGATAGAAAAACTTTATTCTCAATCGTCAATTTATGTTCATCTAATGACTTATTTCATGTAAAATTAATGAACTTTACGCAATTAGTGGATCCCACTGTATTAAAAGTACATTTAAATTGTCCTTAACAAAATAAATAATTTCCTTGTTACTTTTTTTCTTGTTTTCGGGGCAATTTTATATCATACCAATTATAATTTCAAGAATATAAATAATAATTTAAATTGACCTCTCCATAATCAAACTTAAAGATCATCACCATCTCTAGTTTATTATGTTAGCAAAGTGGTATAGGAAATTAAGGTTACATAATTATGTCCTTGTATTACATAATTTACACAAAATAAAGGAACTAAATGAAGAAATTAACCAGAAAGTAGCCTTATGAAACTCCTAATTTGTTAACTTATTTATTCCTACATTCCATAATAAAATAGAATACCAGATGTATGCATAGTAAATTGTCTAAATATATTTAGAATAATTCTATTTTACACCCATCAAGTGGCCTTAATGATTAAATAGAGTGTTGTTCTCCGTAAAAAGTTTTAAGTTTGAGCAGCTGCATTTACGTAATGTATGCATTATCAATAATTAAGAAAGATTCTAAACAAATACTACTTTGTAATCTCCTCAACTATTCAAAAAAGAATAACCTATGTTTTCTTCTTTTTCTTTTTAAATTAAGAATAAGATAAACAAGGATTTGGTCCTTAATAATTAAACTACATTATACACAAATATAGTGAGAGAATGGATTAAAGTTGAAAAATACCTTATCAGAGTGGACATTGCGAATCTCAGGGAGAAGTTGGTGCAATTTAGAAACAAGATCGTTAATCTGATCATCTGTTATTCTCGAATTATTCCCTGCTTGTCTTGATCTTGACCTTCTACTTGACATATTTCTCGTGGATATATTATTACTTAACAAACACACACAAATTATTATATATAGGTGAGAATTTGTGAATGCAAAGAGATGAGTTTTGAGGAACACAGAAGAATGGTGGCAAGGGAGACAAGTTATGGACAAGAGATATAGTTGTGTGAATATATATATAGGGGGGGAGAGAGAGTTAAAAATCAAGGAAAGCTAGTGGAGGTGTGTTGGGGAGTGGAGAGGGGGACAATTTGCATGGGAGTTTGCTTAAAGCCCCTTTGTCTTTAAATAGAGTTTTTTTTGAGTAAATAATAATATTAATTAAAAATATACACACAACAAGATTCAACCCACACTTGGATATGCCATCCTGTCTTTCATTTGGGTTGTTCCCAATTTACTTCAACTTAATAATAATGATAAATTATATAAAAATTCATTGAATTATACTCAACTTATCGTTTTGGTCGTTAAACTTTTAAAAGATGCAATATAATAATTAAATTTATTGAATTGTTACAAAATAATATTTGAGATATTGCAATAAGTGTATAAGTTTGATAAATATCATGAGCATTTGTAATAATTCGATAAAATTTAATAATCATTTTATAATAATTTGATAATTTTAATGACTTTTTTTATAATATTAGAAAATTTAATGATCAAAAATAATCAGTTGAGGACCCTTAGATGTACTTTACCCAATAATAATTTTATTTTGAAAGTTATCTTTTATATTTCTAAAATTCCTTTTTCTATTAACACATATTAAAAAATTTATGATTTTTTTTATATTTAAATATTGAAAGTATTTATACCTGAGCACATCGTGATTCGAACAGAGAAAGAAATAAAGAAAACAGAGATGGAGGTGCTTGGTTGATTGTCAATAATTATTAGATTAATGATGATTAATGTACGAACTAAATATGCAACATGAGCACATATTATTTCAAGTTTTTTACTTAAATATCATCAAAAACAAAATTTAATATAAAAAATAACATTTACTTCAGATTAATTTTGATTTAACATTGTTTATCATATAGGATAAAGAAACACGTTACTTGAAAAACAAAAATAATCTAAAACTAGTATTATTTTCGCTATTCATTTGTTTGGTGATATTTAAGTAAAAAAAATCATTATTTCCCTACAAATCTACAATCAATTTTTTTAGAAAAAAAAAACAATAATTTATTATATGCTAGATATAATCGTCGGATATAAGAAAAAATATTCCAACAATTATTTAAATATTTTTATAATAAATAGTTACTTTCCCCCTAAAAATTTGATAATAATCTAAACGAAAATGATATATTTGAAGTTATTTTAATAATTTTATAATATTTTTATGTAATTATTATATATTCCCACTACCCATTAAATAAAACCCCACTAAAAAACTCACTACCTATTATTTTAAATCATCAACCACATTATACTAAAATTCATCATAAAAATCAAAGAGAAGAATGAGGAGCATACGGGAGAGAGAATAATTGAAGAGAAAAAAGAGAAAAAAAACATTTCTTGCATTATGTCGGATTTTCGCCGGCAATTGAGATCTCCGATCAACGTTTAGAACGGTGAAAAGTTGCGCAAGGTCAACACGAACAACATACTGAAAAAATCAGAACGATCGTACGGTGGACAGTGACGGATCGGATAAAATAAATCCGAACGATTTGTGGCCTCTTTATGGAGATCGGGATCTACGATCAACGTTTCGAAAGGTCAAAAATTTACGCAAGTCTAACACGAACAACATACTGAAAAATCAAACGGATCGAAAAAAATAAATCCAAACAATTATTATCATTTTGAAGAAATAAATGAAAAATACTTTAATAAAAAAACTTAATAATAAAAAAATAAAACTTTAATAAAAATAAAAAAAAAATCATTACATAATCATTACATCTATCTAAAAAGCTTTAATAAAAAAATTATAATGATAAAAAATAATAGGTTTAATAAAAGATTTTGTATATTTAGACTAACCCTTATATAAAAACCAAAGAAATGAAACTAAAGGTCGTGAACGCAATGCTAGGAGGGTTGACCGGTCAAGTCTAAGTAAAGCAAAAAGAACACACACCATGTTCTTCGCACCTCATCTCACGTGTTATCTTGGATACCAAAACTCTTCATTATTTAATTTATAACTATTTATATTAAAAATTATAATTATTTGTTGAATATTTTTATAAATTATTTTTAAATATAATATTATATAAGTTATAGTTTAATGATTATTATTTATAATTTTCTCTAGGCTCTTTCCAATATTTTGGCTAGTGCAGTCCATGTTTAGAAATGAACATGAGTTGGATTAAGTTTTTTTGTCAGTCTGAATTTGATTTAAATATTATATTCTTTTGTTTATTATTTAATTCAATATAAATTTAGAGCCGTTTCATCTGATTTAATATCTAATCTGATTTTTTAAGTAAAAAATCATACTTGACCTGACATAAATTATATATATAATTTTATTTTTATTAAATAAAATAGAGGTCTCTAAATACATAAAAAATAATTATCTCGATATTTTTAGATAAAATATGGAGATAAGAGTATTATTTCAATTATCTCTAAATTTATGAAGAAGAAGAATATTATTATACCAGGTCACTTTGATTTTTTTTTAAATTATGATTTTATAGAATCGAAACAAAATCAATTGGACCCGAATCTCCTATTCATTCTTAATTGTATCACAAGTCCTTATAATAGAAAATAATTAATTCTTAATAGTAGCATATGTCCTTATAATAGTATATGTTCTAAATATTCTTAACTATTTGATAATGAATGTTTAATCACCATTGCAGTCGTTGGTGTTCGAACCCATGACCTCTAAAAAAATTAGAACAACAACAATTCTGTTAACCACTAAAGTAAATTGATTCGTGCTTATAATATAGAATAATTAATTTTAAGATTACTACTTTATTTGGTTAATTATCATTAGCTTTGGCTTTTAATTTTATTTATTTATATTTAGCAAGAGACAATAAGAATATTATCATGAACTGTAACTGTATATTAATTCTTTGATGCCTGCCAGTGCCTGTTATTTGTTTATATTTATAAGAAATAATTAATTAAAAAGTAAAAAATCATCAAAATGAAGTGCCTCCATGATTCACTTCTGTAACCTAATTAAATATTTTTAATTATTTAATACTAAACAGCTGGTAATTATTTTCTAGATTTATGTGAGATTTGATCCAACCTTCAATAAACCTCGTAATTATGATTTTGCCTGTCGATTTACTTGTATATTAATTAAAAAATCGATCCTGCATTAACATTTTTATTAAATTTTATCTTGATAAACACGTGCTTGTGACCCACCAATCGTCGAAAAGGGTAGAGATTTAATTAATTAATATAGGAAATCAAACTAATGATTTTTAGTTAGAGCTTAATTTTTTTAATATTATTCTTTTACTGTTCAACGTTTATTATTCATATAATATTAAATATTATTTTCTAAATATTTAAATGTAAATAATCTATAACATTGTTTTTTCCATTTAAAGATATCATATTCTTCACCTCTTATTCCAACAACCATTGATCCTATAAATTTGGTGATTAAAAGTTGATTCATCGATAAGATTAATTTAATAAAATAAAATCCAAGGTACACAGAAAATAAAATAAAATAATAAAAGAAACAAGATCCTATGTAAATCAATGAGAAAAGAATATTTTGCCTATTTGATGATGAAAGTCTGTGATCATAGTCAGTGAGAATGGTGAAGTGTTCAGCGTGCATTTAGGGCGCACATGACACTCATTCAATGGCCAGCGAGGACTGTACTCAATGTCACATAAAATATAAATAAATAAAATTAATATATACTATAGGGTAATCTACACAAAAGGTCACTTATTTCATTTTTATTTTATTTTGATAATGCAACTTTCAGAAATTACATTGTATCTATTTACTTTATCGATTGATCACAAAATAATTAATAGGACTGCTGTAGATCTTGATTTAATCTAATGTGTTAACCCAATCGTTAATAATTCACTTTCCTTAAATGCTTACTTCCAAAGACATAGACTAATTTTAGAATTGAGAGGGACTTAAGAAATATTTTTACCAAAAAATATATATTGATCATCTTAGCATCTACAATTCCGTGTAATTTTTGTTTTTATTATGATTAATTAACTAATATGAACTTAATATTATCTTAAAGGTAACATGCATTTGTCTATTTAGATATTGATTAATTGACATAAACTGTATTTTCATTCCCAATATTATTTCATGTTTTTTTTTAAATAAACATATTTCATTAATAATTATTAAAGGTTTGGAAATATAAAAGGTGTCTATGATACGATCATGTGAACACTCACTTATCTTTTTGTCTGAATGCATGTCCATTATTTAATCTCTTACTTTTACTTTTAGGAATTTAGTCCCTCTATCTGTTGAATTTGAACGTTCAAGTCCAAATATTTAACATCCGTAAAAAGTTTTGTTAAATTCATGTCCACTACGAAACATCCTCTCTCTCTCTCTCTCTTTTGTTATATGGTCATCAAATACCAAGTTAGTATTCTTTATTTTAAAATGTAAACGGACCTGATATATATATATATATATATATTTGAATGGAAGAAGAAGATCTAAGCTATTACATTAAGTCTTTACGCGCAAGTAAGGGGACCGTCGATGTCTTTATCCAAGATATTAAGCAATTGCGGCGAGAACGATGAAAAACAATAGTTGATCAATATGAGGAAGAGTGCATCTTAGTTATGAAGTCTGTTGCACCATTTGTTTATCAGTGAATTTTCTGAAAATCTATGACTTTGGCATAAAGATCAGTAATCGCCCTCATCAAAGCGAAGGGACTGATCTCGGATGGAGGAAAAAGCAACCTATATGCATCTTCATTATCCCTTTGTACTATCAAAATTTTAAAACCATGAGCTCCTGCAAACTTCAAACCTTCGTAATTCTCCATAGTTCAACTTAAGCACGGAAGAGTGTCTGATGTGCTTAGTGAAAACCAACAGAACAGTACCAGAAAAATCTCAAAATAAACCACCAGCTGTAAGCGAGACTGCTCCATCCGCATTCATATATATCCAACCAGGATTAGGTGAAAACCTAAATGAACCTGATTTTAACCAAATAATTTCAACCAGTAAATTCAGAGCATGTTTTAACCACGTATATCTATATAACTTTGTGAGCAAGCTCTATATGGTATATTTGGGTTTCCATTTTTAACTTTTGCAACAATATTTTAGCAACAATTTGGGATGGGCCACCATTAATTATATGAATTATTCAATCACAATTGCTTCCAATTGACAATTGGAACATAGCAAAACAAACATTGTACTCCAAAAAAACCCTAATTAAAATAATAATTTGGTGGGAAAACATAATGCATTCATCGAATTGGGATCCACTATACCATATAAGCTAGTTAGTTTTATTTACGAAATAAAAGGAATCACTAAATATTATATTTTAAGTGTAACTCTACATGTAATTGTGTGTAGGGGTGCAGTTAGGACAGTTGAAGGAATTATATATATAAAAAAACTATAAAGAATATTAGAAGCAATAAACTTGAGCAAGGAGCGCAGGTTTTAACCTTATTTTTTTCTTTAGATTATCTGAGTTTGAATAATTTTATTTACTTATATATATATATATATGAATGAGTTTAGGTAAATTTAACATTGAACACAATTATTTTAAAAACAAAACAAAACAGACATTGAACACAAATACTACTTTGAGGTAAAAGGAGTCGAAAATATTATTATTCGTTTAAAAAAGGACACCAACATCTTTGACTTCCCATCTCTATGTACGTGAACAAAAACACGATCATTTAAATTAGGGTAAAGTATAGTAATGGTCACTGAACATTTCTGAAGCTTGCATTTAGGTCCCCCAACTTTTAAAACTTGCAATACAGTCCCCCAACATTTATTCCGTTTGCAATATGATCCCCCAACTTAAACCACCGTTAGAAATTAGGGTAAATTATATAAAAGGTTATTGAACTTTTCAGACAATTGAATTTAGGTCCCCCAACTTTTAAAACTTGCAAAAAATCCTCAATTTCATTCTAAACCCCAATTTCCAAAGTAATTCAATTTCATTCTAAACCCTAAATTCCAAAATAATTCAATTAAATTCAATTATGTCAGATTTATTATTATTTAATTTCATCTTATTTCATGTGATACGTATTTTTTATATAAATATAATAGTATAATTCTTATATGTTGAAGAAATTTTTTAATTAAAAAAAGTAGTTAGGATATAGAAGAGGTTGAAAATAATTCGAATTTTAAATTTATAAAATGTTATTTTGACGTATAAATAAAAGTGTAAACTACTAGGTTGACAACTTAACTATCTAGCCCTTTTTACTTTTGTCATCGATCTTTTAAATTTATCAATCATACAACATAATTATTTAACTGTTTCAACTAAGCCACTAGTCGTTACCAATTGATACAAATGATGAAGTGGCAGTTAAAAGGAATTGACATTATTATACATTCAGTCTTTATTATTTATATAATCAATTTGGTCCTAAATTAAATAGAATTTAATAAATTAATCATTTAATTAGGATCTGACATGTGTTAGTACATGATCATGACACGTGTCATTGGTGACACATGTCACCACCTAATTATTTATATGTGCTATCAATTTGGTCCTAAATTAAATAAAATTTAATAAATTAATCATTTAACCAGGATCTGACATGTGTTAACACATGATCATGATATATGTTATTGGTGACACATGTCACCACCTAATTAGAAGAAAATTAAGTTACAAAGAAGTAAAATTTGGGTATTGGGCAAACTCAAACCTGAGTCACGCAAATGAAAGATACAGGGTGGAGCCACTAAGCTAACACCATCGTTTGTGTTAAGAGATATACAATAATACATATACTAATAGTATGACCAATGCCAGAAAAAAAAGAATATAATGGAAAATGGAAATAATGAGATTTGAACTTCGGCAAAAAATTTGAAAGCAATAAATGATGGGAAAATATTATATTTTTTTACAATAAAAATATTATATTTGATAAATTGTTTGATAGATTTAATATATTTTTTAAATATTAGTTGATACAATATTTTAAAAGAATAAATTTAAGATTTATATATTTTTAAACTAAATTTAATAATTATATTTTTCATATTTATAATTCATGATTATATATATAATCTTAAGTTAAGTATTTCTAATATAATTAATAATTTTAATTTCTTATTAAAAATAAAATATTCAAAAAATATAAATGATTCATACATTAATATATGAATATATTTTTTATTTATACATCTAAATATAAATATACATTTATATAAATATATTTTTATTCGTATATTGAAATATTTTGATTAAAATATAAACATATTTTAAATACTAGTTTATACAAGAAAAATAAAATATATCAAAAATATAAATGATTCATACATTTAAATATAAATTGAATCATTTATATTTTCTATACATCTATATTTAATAAGAAAATAAAATTATTGGGGGACTGTTTTGCAAGTTTTAAAAGTTGGGGACTTAAATTCAAGTGCCTAAAAAGTTCAATGACCGTTTATATAATTTACCCTAATTTTCTAACAGTGATTTAAGTTGGGGACCATATTGCAAACGGAATAAATGTTGGGGGACTGTATTGTAAGTTTTAAAAGTTAGGGGACCTAAATGCAAGCTTCATAAATGTTCAGTGACCATTACTATACTTTACCCTTTAAATTAATATCAAAAAAAGAAAAAGAAAAAAGTATTCATATTTTTATTCAACACATTATTATTTTTGATTCTAGTCAACGAGTCGAGCAATGTTCCAATTAAAGATGTAAAAGAAGCTCATATGTACATATATTTTATCTGACTTAATCTGATACAATCAATTTTTCTAATAAAATTTGTGTTTGATTGAGTTAAATTTCTTTCTTATAACTAATTGAGTCTATTGAATTTAAAGAAGCTCATCTGATCTGTATTTATATATTTTTAGTTAGATTTTCGGTATATGTAAAAAACATTGAATAGGAGCCACTTGTGTTATTAAAAAAAATAAAAATATCCAAAATTAATATAAAAGGTTTACAACTATCATCCTAAACTAAATACATAATTTAGACATTTTCCTATAACATTAAAACTAGTCACTTTAAATCATATAAGGACCATATATGAAAAATGTTAAAAACTCAACCAAAAAAACTCGAATAAAAAATAGATACGAACAAACTTGGATTGCGTCGACAAACCAACCACAAAAGGGTATTAAGTTATTGAAAGACCAACGAGAACCGCAGATCAAAGTCGACGTCGTGAGAAACTATCCACTAACACAAAATCGTATATCCAAATTCGATCTGAATGTCCATAGCATGAAGATCAACATGATTACAAATAAAAGACATCTTCATTAATCGTGGAGTTGTTAGATCCAACCATGAGAAAACATAAAATAAAAAGAACGACCAAACGACCGAGAAAGAAGACGAAAAGCATACTACAAAGATAGAGAAAAATATGCCCACATAAATATAATTATTCTTATTAAAAACTAAAAAAGTAACAAAATCAACGGTCGATGACCAACATCAATATTGATGCCGCCGTTGATCTAATCAATAGAAAATGATACAATCTTTCTGCCTCTCTCTCTCTCTATATATATATTTACTTACATAATGTAAAACTCTTTTAGTTTTACATAAATTTAACACCGTTGGATTAGTGAAAATTAATGGATGAGATTAACTCTTTATTTTATTTTCCATTAAATATCTTCTCATTTCCTAATTTCAATCTCGACCATCTATTTTCACTCATCTAATTATCCTAAATTTGTGTAAAACAAACAGAATTTTACAGAATATAATTGGATTATTCAAACTTCATACAGTGGGCAAAAATGGACAGCGGGCTTTCACTGTTGCAACAAATTTCTAAGAATCTCAGCATCAAAACCACTTAAATCCAAGGAGTGTAGACGTTGAGACAGCCTTTCGCTCAGATTATCAACCTCGTTTCGTAATCTCATGATGTAACTGCATATTTCCTTCAGCACTTTTGCTGCTGATACCTGATCATAAAATGCATGCAGAAAAAAGGCTCTGTATATATTAACATTGAAAATATTCAAATATATCCCCCACGCCTAAACTTTTTTATTCATCGGTCCGGTAATCATATAAATCTTGATTATATCCAAAGTTAAATTAGATTGGATTCCTAACCGTAGGAAGAATATTCTAACATTATTTTTCTTATTGAAAATACTCGATATGACTGAGAATAAAATCGAAAATCTAATTAAACGACAGTGGTATTTAAAAAATCGTGATTATTTTTATTAAAACTTATTTTTATAAGGGATATGATTCAATTACATAGTGTAAAACTTTTTAGTTTTGCACTCTTTTAGGATCGTTGGATGAAGGGAAATCAAAGACTGAGATTAACAGTAGAAAATGTGAAGATATCACTGGGGAAAAACAAAGAGTTAATATCAGCCTTTGATTTTCTCTCATCCAACGATCCTAAAAGTAAAAGTAAAAGTAAAAGTTTTATACTATGTGTAAGTGGATCCTAACTCTTTTTATAATGTAAAATATGTATTTTGCATTCAAATAGTGAAAGTAACTTTGTGACACTACATGAAAATTATTAGTTATCTTTATTTACTTGAGGGGAAAAAAAGGAAATGTATGGTTTTTTAAATTCACCAAATAACCTTAAAATTTTATTTAAAAAATTATTTTATCAAAATGAAGTTAAGAAAGTCAAAATCTAAAATTGGAATGAAAAATAAAAAATCAAACCTTATACGACTGAGAGAGAAAGTCAAACAAATCGAGAATAAAAATAAATCGTAATGTTTGAACGACCTATAATTCACAAGTTCATAACTTAAACATTGCAATAGTTTTTCCTTATTTAGGATTTGATTCAAGTTGACTTTAAACCAATTCAAATCTAGTAAAAACAAGTAAGAGAGAGGATGAGAGGGGGGGTTCTACCCTGCCATGGCGGCCTTGATTAAGCTGAGGCAGCAACGTTTGCAGCTTAAAGATGAGAGCATTGAGCTCATCATCTGTGATTCTGTGGGAACTTGTTGATCCTTGGCCAGACATAGAATACAACCCTTAAAAAAGACACTGAAATTAGAGGGCACAACCAGCTCTTATATATACACTCAACGAGGATGAAAGATTGCACCGCGTGACAGTTGATAGTAAACATGCATAACAAAAATGTTGGTTTCTTTACACCGGTTGTCGAATACGGTGCAAGTACGTACTCATTAGCTCGTGATTAGTTCACACATAATACGATCATTCGTGATAATTATACATTTGGAAATCACCTTCTCATGTTTGGATGAAGAAATTATCATAAGCCTATAATATAATGTTATTAAGAATGTCAAAATCTTGTAAAATGAGAGATAATAATCATAATCAGAATAAATTGTTACAAATACATAAATGTATAATTGATTTAAGAATTAAGTTAATTTAAATTAAATCCAACTAAGTCCATTGAGTGATTCATTGGTAAGAGGAAATATTATTCTTCATAGAGATCTCAGGCTTCAATAGCTGCATCTATAATATGTGTAGATGCGTTATCAAATAGGTTAATAAAATTCTAAATAAATATTATTTTATAATCAGCTCAAACTATTTTAAAAAATAAACTTAATTAGAAAATTCATATAAGATTTACATAAAATAAAATTCAAATTCAAGTAGTGAGAAACTTAAAATCACGTCTGTATTTATGATATTATGATGAACTATATGTCAAGTCTTATCAGAGTATTAAATTCAAAGAAAGTACAGATGTTTACATTTTACCAAATTGATACCTTTGTCTCATTGTCTGTTTATTGCTTGCCCTATTTTGATTTTGTCTCTATTGATTTTTACCCTATAATTCATATCCATCATTTACGAGTTGGTCCACCAAAATCAGCCGTACATGTTATAGGATCTAAGGTTATGTTATGTGATTTAAATGAAAAGGGTTTGCCTTTGCTTATAGGGTCTGCCACAAAAAAAAATAGGATACTTTAAATTAAATGTTATCAAATTATACTGAAACGAATATTTTAATTATTAATTTTTTTAAAATTATTTTTGTCAAATTATTTCAAAATGATCACTATTATCGAGCTTTTACGCTTATTATAACGATATAATGATTATTTAGTAACAGTTAAATAAATTTAATGATTATTTAATGATCACCGTTATAAATTTGGGGAGGGAGAATGAGTTTAAATCTCATCTTTACTAATATCCTTCCACTTAATAAAAAGAATTAAATTGTAATTCACGTAGATTTCCCAAAATGTACAAATATATAAAATTTATTGTTTATAAAATCAAATACATATATTCTAAAATTGTAATGTATTTTAAAACACTATCCTAATATCCTACAAAAATGCATTTATGCAACATATACTTTAATAGTTGTAGAGAAAACATTACCTACCGATAAGAATTTTTGTTTAAATAAATTTAATTATAAATTAATCTTTTTATAATAAAATTAAGGGTAAATTATATGTTTAATACCTAAACTATTATTTTTGTCCTGTTTTGATACCTAAACTTTTATTTTTTCCAAAATAATATTTAACGTTTACTTTTTGTTTCGTTTTGGTATCTCTCTGTTAAAAACTTAACGTTTACATCATTCATCACTCAATTATATTCTCACTCCTATTTTAGTCACTAAAGTCTAAATTTTTTTAATTTAGTTACGTAACTTTCAAATTACTCTTAATTTAATCACTCTAACCTTCAAATTTATTATTTTTCATTTCAATTATATATTAATAAGATAATAATAAATGTCATGTAACAAAAATTATTAATAAAATAAATTAGAATGATTAAAACATGAGCAATTTGAAAGTTGAGTGCTTAAATTGAAAAACATTCAACTTTAGTGACCAAAATATACATGAGTGAGAAGATAGTTTAGTGATGAATGATGTAATTTACCTATACAAATTACCACGTACAGAAGTTCCGTTATATTTTTAACGGTGGACTACCAAAATGAAACATAAACTAAATGTTACGTATGATTTTGAAAAAGATAAAGTTTAAGTACCAAAATAGAACAAAGATAATAGTTTAGGTATTAAACGTATAGTTTATTCTAAAATTAAATTTAACTATAGAATAAAACTTAAATCAATTGATGGCCGAGCTATGTAAACAGTGCCCGTGTCTCCATTTATGTAGGCAAAATTTGTACAATAAGCCCATGTGAATGCCAGTGGATCACTTAGCTTAGCTTCCTATATACCTATATAGCTTTGGACCACCCTTTCTCTACCTAATCTATGTTGCAAAAATTTCCAAGGCCATTAAATTCTACAGCCGTTGCACTTTGATTTTCTACAAGGCTCATTTAAATTTGAATTTATTGCTTTTTAAGTATTAAAAACATTTTATGCTTAAATTTAATAAAATATTAATCAATAAAAAAAATTCATGCCATGGTAGATCGAAATACAAAATAACTTGTTTTATAAAGTTGTGTAAATAATTCCATCTTTAAATAAATTTAATAAATCCTATTGATGCATGTGAAGACAGCTTGCTGTGATGATGCATTGAGAATGACTAGAGATTAAATTTTGACGTCACTCTCTTTATTCTAAACAAGATTTTGTTTTAGAGATAATTTTAAATTTTCATTGAACTTTTTAGTATATAATTTGATATATAAATTATAATTTTGTATATTCATATATACAGTTATGAATTTGCTTCAATCATGTATATGAAATTAAAGTATTAAAATATATTCCTTTTTACTGTTAAAACCGAAACTAAAGTATTTGTTAAAAACAAACTATTCATACAATTATATAAAATTTCTATAAGAAAATGTTTTTTTTAAATAGTTTTCAAGAATAAAAATATTTTAAATTTTATATAAGAAAAAAAATGAAAAAATGACTGTACAATTGGAACGCCCTTAGAGCCACATTGGATCCAGACAACAACGGCCTGTTATCTTTCCACCGCGAGGAGAGGGAACTTTTCGCTGCTCTGTGAAGCCAGCCTCACGCAATGTGCTCCTGTCTAAGTGGTACGAGACCCATGCCTTCGCATAAGACCCATAGTCCAACTCCTCGCTTGGAATAGGCAGGCCAGAGAACAGTCATCACGGACCCACCTCTGAAGAATGTGCCAATATCCAATCACCTTAATGCCCCCACTCGGGTCACAAATAGGCGTTACCCAACTCGGCGAACTGATGAGTTCTTCACTTCATATTTAAATAGCATAAACTTTATATACTTTGTCGGTGTGGGATTAATTCTCCTTTTCTGCCACTTCAGTTGAGGTGCTATCCCAAGCGTGAAACCACTATTATACTCAAAATTATAATTTCCAAATATCAAATAGAGCAATCTGAATGAAAAACCTACGAATCACGAATGATTCTCTTTTTTTGTAGCATTGCTTTTGTTCTTTTATGTTCAGACAAAAGTTCCATAGTTGCAGGCTTTGATCAGATGCATTCACATGAAGCTTTAACACAATTAAATTGATTTAAAAGGGCTCACAGAATGCTTATAGAAGCAAGTTTAATAATTGGATCGAAGTAAAACTACTCGGGTGTGACTGCCGAATACGGATATATGGTCTGATTTCAGCCTAAGAACCCCATTTTTGTCGATCAGTATAGCACCAGCAGGAAGATAAGATTTGCATCATCAACAAATAGAGATGAACTTAAAGAGACAACTTGTGAATTTAAGTGCACCAAATTCTCGTACAGGAGTTTGCATTTTAGCAACAATGGTCAAACTTTTACTAGGAGACTACATCATCAGCCGTCCATCCCATTATCACCAAGTCTGGATATCACTGATCTTCTTCTTGGTCAATTAAGCCTTCATTGCAGACACTGAGTCATTGAGTCGAGTCAGGGCGTCATCAAACAGGGTCAAGCAGTCTTTTAAAGCGGGATGAGGGTGGAGATCGTTGAGGGACATGAGCGAAGAAGAGAGGTTCAAGAGATGGGTGGACACCCGAGATCGAGAAAGACTCCTGGGTTGAGACTTTTAGAATAAATTCTAGTTTTGTTCCTTAAACTTTTAAAAATTATTAAATAATCCTTAATTTTAGTGAACTATTATCAAATAATCATTAAAATTTTTATTAGTTTGTTACAAAATAATTATTACATTTATACAATTATTATGATCTTAATAAGCATTTTGTAATATTTTGATGAATTTAATAATTATTTAATAATATTTAAAAATTCAACAATAAAATATCGTTTTAAGCATTAAAATCCTTGTAATAACGGTGAAAATTAGTGAGATCAAAAACAAGTAACAATGATGTGTTTTTTATTATTATTCTCACTTTCTATAAGTTCTGGATTTTATTAGGCTAATTGTTAGAGTATGTGTTATTTTCTATAAATCATATTAACTTTTTTTTTTATTTTGTTTAACTGACGGTGACAGTTACTAACCATCAATTCTTTTTTTAATTTTTTAATAAAAATAATTCTACATTTGTGACATGTTTTTCTTTGTCTTTGTGACATATTTTTCATTTGCTTTCTTGGTCATTTGACCCCTTTTTTTTATGTTTTTTAAGGATGAATTTAACGACAACACAACTGATCAAGATAACACTAATTTGTAATCTTGTTGATATTCTCTACTATGAACCCTCAGATTGAATTTGGATATGCGTCTTTGCGTTCGTGGATAGTTTCTCACAACACTCGACTTTGATTTATGATCTCAATGCTCTTTCAATAGCTTAATCCCTTTTTGTAGTTCATTCACCGATACAGTCAGATTTGTTTGCATCGGTTTTTTGTTCGAGTCTTTTGGTTAATTTTTTAATGTTTTCCATGTATGGTCTATATATGATCTAAAGTGACTATTTTCAGTGCTATAGAAAAATGTCTAAATTATATATTTAATTAATGATGATATTTGCAAGCCCTTATTATAATTTTAGATATTTTCACCTTTTAATAAAACTAACTACTTTTATTAGAAAAAATACTCATATTTATAAATGATTAATCAAAACCCATTGTATATCTATTCATATTATTTTTGTTTCTTTAAAAATTATATTCTTTTAATTAAATAATTTAAATGAAATTTCAAAATAAATAACTTAAAATACTTTTAATGTTTATATACTAGATTTAATTTTCATGTAATACAAAATTTGTTTATAATATATTATAAAACATGGCAAGACCAGGCTCCGACCTTGAGTATTTGAATCCAAGACCGGTCCATGCTTCGAACGAGCATAAAATTTTCAAACTTCATACTTTTACCCAAACTTTCCCTTTGAAAAGATTTAGTTGAGGGATTGAAAAATGTAAAGTAGATATCGGTTGCATCGTAGTCCATGGAAAAGTTGCAAATATGCACAACTCATTACAACACATTGATTTGGGGACTGTTGAGACCATATCCGAGAATAAGTGAACAAAGATAATCAAAATGAAATGTTCATGCAAGGGGCAAATTGATTGAAAAAGGAACATTCTTAGAAAATTTATATGGGACAATTGATCCACTAGTGAATTCTTTCTTTTAGGTGATACAGGATACGACATTCCGGGAGTTCGAGGCACTACACAGTGCAAATAAAATTCGGATGAAGAAGCCGGCTGATAAAATTGAAGATTAATACTTGCTGGTTGCAGAAATGATTTTATGGTAATTCATTTAGAACATATGAAAAGGAACTGAAACATGATTACCTCAAAAGACTACCAAACTATACCTGATTTTTCGATAACAGTACTTCCAAAAATAGAAGCCGAGGAATACCGAATACAAACTCGTCAGTAAACTGTTTCGCAGGAGGGAAGCTCTAATCCCAGTATTATGGGTTGTGGAGCTTGAACCCAAATACTCTTGGAACATAGCTTTGAGTCGCTTTTTGTGGCTTCAGGTGCGAATACATCATCAGGAACAGGTGAGGAAATGTGGTCCCGAAATAGGCTCCGTCGATGTCTAGATAGAAATAATTAAGGTAAAATCAAAACACGCCATGGCAGAAATGTCGGAAAAATAAACATTGATTGTATATATAAACTTTGATCATGTGACTATCATAAATGCATGGAAGTGGTAGAAAGGAAAGCTTATTCATGGCATGCATGCATGTATCAAGTAGCAATTAATTCAGTGACCAAAAGGATACTGCCTTGATACTTGGACCGAGGGTAGTAAATATCTTCGCATCCAGGGCAGTATACTTTTACGGTGCTTGACCGAGGGAAATCAGATTGACCAACCGGAAAACATGGCTGTCCACAACAGTAAACTCTTGGGCATCTTCCAAAATCGTAGTTCTTGTACTTGTCTAGCTGTAAAAGTTTCGAAAACATTGTTGTAAAGTTTTATATATTAATATGTAAAAATGGAACTATAACATCAAATACCATGGTGAGCTTCTCACCATAGCAGCCATTCCTTTGCTTGTCAATATGAACCGAGCATGAATCAGACCATAAAGCATTTCAGCGGCAGATTCAACTAATTCATTTTGCTCCTCCGTAAACATATCTCCTATCAATGTCAGCCCAACACAAATTACGCATCGCAAGAAACATGAAACAGACACTTGCCTTGTTGTTAGATGACATAAATACTGCCCCACTTAAATTAAAATGCCATCAAGAACATTAAATGCAGAAAAAATGGAAATCTTGCCATCTTTGATATTTAAAAGCAGTCAAATTAGAATGAAACCAATCATGAAACCAGATGCTTCAAAGAAAATAAATGAGACATATGTGAGCACTCTAAAAAACTAATGGCAAGATGCCACTCAAAGACTTCAACAAAATCAAGAGCAATCAAATTTTCACAAACCCTAAACAACTTGACATGAGAAGAAACATACTATGTACTTACCGTGTGAAGATTCAATATCTAAAATCAAATCAAGCGCATAATCGTAATAAGGAACTTGGCTGCTTAGCCCACAAAGGTTAAAATCATCTTGTATATAGTCATCATCAACTTCACAAAAGAATTCATTTCCTCTTAGATTGCAAAACCATGAGATCCAAGTCGTGTCATCCCCATCGGAACCACTAACATCTGACTCCTCTGTTTTGGTTTCAGATTCATCTGCGACTAATGTAATCAAAATTTGCATTAGCATTTGTCAATAACAAGCAAAATGGGAAACCATATGTCAATAACAAGCGAAATAGGAAAGCAGTGTCACCGAAAAAACCAAAAGGTAACAACCCTAACTTTGAAAACATTGTTCACAAAGAATAAGAAAATAGAAAAGAAGAATCTACCGAATGGACAATCGTGACACACTATAGTAAAATATTAAAAACTAAAAATATGGAGGTTTACTGCATATAAGCATTTCGTTTGATTTCGGAAATTGAATGCTCCGTCCAAAAGGGTTAAAAAGAAAAGCTAAAACCAACTTAGTTTCAATGCCGACACTACCTTAGAGTTATAAACACCGGTGTTGCGGAAATCTTATTTCATACAAATACAGGGTTTGGCCAATATCTATATAATCTCAACAAAGCAAAGATTGTGACAATATAAATTAAGAATATTAGCCTTATCTTATTTTTCTCACCCTTATAAAAAAATATAGGCATAAAATATTCACAATTTAGTTTACAACAGCTTCAATCACGTACATTTCAAAACCTTTGGGCAAGCTTCATTTCAGTAGAATCAAACAAACAGGAAAACAAATGAAGCATGCAATTTTAATCATAAAATTAAATAAAAGGTTACAGAAACCTATATTCCTCATATGTTCGCATATGGAAACTAGAAGAAAAAAATCCATTTTTTTCTAAAAAAAAGTTATAACTTAATTACTGAAAGAGGGAAATGTGATTAAAAATTATACCATTTGAGATGTTAGCTTTGGGTAGAGAACCGGAACGAGAGTCGCGATGATGATCAGGTGGATGCTTCCCCATGAGAAGGGAGTGTGCGGACTTATCCTTGCCGTTCGTCGTCCTCGAAGTGGACGGCGACGACCGTTCCAGCTGCTTATCAAGCTCCTCGCTGATCCATTTCCGATCCACAGACGCAACCTCTCCCTTGGACCCACCGGCCGCTCTCTCTCCTCTGTACATCTTATTATCTCTTCTCTTCTTATTTGCCGATGATATTAATCGCTACCGTTATCGCCGATTCATAGCGGTGATATTAATCTAGGGTTTCTCTCGTTCTTTTTCTGTTACAATAATAAATTTTAAAGAGAAAATCGTCTCAGTGACCAAAAAAAAGTTATAATATACGATTTTAACCAACTTTTTTTAGATTTGCCAAAATGACCAACAAAATCGCAACGCGAAATAAAAATCGCAACGCGATCCCCAGAATCGCAAATCAGTGTCCAAAATCGCAACGCGATAGTCAAATTCGCATTGCGATTTTCCAAAATCGCAACGCGAATATGAAAATCGCAACGCGAACACATAAATCGCAATGCGTATCCGTAAATCGCAACGTGTATCCGTAAATCGCAACGCGTTTCCGTATATCGCAACGCGTATCCGTAAATCGCAACGATAATCCGTAAATCGCAACGAGAATCTGTAAATCGCAACGATAATCCGTAAATCGCAACGAGAATATGTAAATCACAACACTGAAATTTTGGGTATATAACACTGAAATCATAAACTAAATCCCTAAATCGCAACTCATTCCATCTCCATCTATCACTCTCTCCGGCGACATCCGTTCCTATATCCAACGACATCCTTCCCAATCCGGCAACAGGTTTTAGTTTCGCAGCTCGTCTGTTTAGTAAATTAATTTACAACCATGAAATCATCTAATGTTGATCATGTTTGGATAGATTTGTGTTTTGGAGGGTCATGGGATAATGTTCATGGTGTTTTACAATATATGCCTTTACCCATGAATCTTCAACTAAAATTGTCTTTACAAAAGTTAACTTATGAAACTCTAATGCTACGTGTTTCAAATAAATTGAATTTAGAGCCCCTAAGTGGATTTAGGCTATCTTATCAGAGAAATGGTAAAGTTTATTTGTTAACCGACAATGAAGATGTTGAACGATTCATTGCTTACATTAGGGTTTCACAAGATGATGTTACATTGTATGTTGTTGAACCTAGAAGTAGTATTGTTGGGTCAGTAGCGGGTAGTAATCAACTAAGTTTTTCTCAAAACCCACAACCTTTCTCTAATCCAAATCCCAATCAACTTTCAGCACCAAATTCCGGTTTTCGTATTGACCAGTTAGACGATGATGAGCCAACAGAAAAAATTGTGAGTACTAGTCAGTATTCGAAATTTGGTCTTGGTCAATATCCGGACTTTGATATTGGTCAATACACGGATTTTGATGATGTTTCAGAAGAAGAAACAGACCATGCGTGTAATGATATTGATATTGGTCAATACCCGAATTTTGATGATGAAACAGCCGTTGCCGAAGAATGTAATGTTGATGATAATGAGGAGGAAGTTACGACTGTGAATGAACATGTTGAACATCCATTCTGTAATTCATATAATCCTGAAGAAGAAAAAGAAGAAGAAAAAGTCCCCGAAGAAAAGAAAATGCCACGGGCGTATAACTGGAATATGCCAGAATTACTTCAGATACCGGAAGAAGAGTTGATAAAGAAAGCAGTTGATTGTTACACAAAAGTTATTCGTATCAAGAAAGATGATTGTTTTGATACAAAGGAAGACTTGAAGATAGCTTTATATACGAAATGTGTGGAAGATGGCTATCAACTAAAAGTTAACAAATCAAGCAAAGATCGTTTCGAAACAAGGTGTATGATTGACAAAAACTGTACGTGGCGTATGATTGCAAAGAGAATAAAAGATTGCAAAATGTTTCAAGTTAGGACTTTTATTGATAAACATACATGTTCAAGAACCCAAGTTTTTCCTCACCATAGACAGGCAAACAAAAAGGTGTTGGGTGGTTTTCTGGCTGAGTTAATGTTTTTGAATGGCAGGGTATATCGGGGACATGAAATTATGACTAACATGAATGCTCGGTTCAAGATTAGTATATCATATTCTCAAGCTTGGAGAGCCAAATGTTATGCCTTGGAATTGTTGAGGGGGTCGCCAGAAGCATCGTTTGCCCAACTGCCGGCTTATTGTCACAATTTAAAGCTGAAAAATCCTGGGTCGGTAACTCATATCAAAACAGATAGAGATGGACGCTTTGAGTTGCTGTTTATCGCCATTGGTGCTACGGTTAGTAAATCAATATAATTTTGTTGACTCATTTTTGTTAGTTACATGCATTTCACATTTAAATGATTATATTTCTTGTGTATATTATTTTGTAGATTCGTTCGTTTATTACTTGCATGCGCCCAGTTATATTTCTTCAGGTCGTCGACATGTAGGTTCGGCTTCTCCATTGACTCATCCGGAAAAACCCGGGATAACCATGATGGGCGGGCGATATGACGAGTGTACCGGCCTACATCATCGTGTCCGAATCGTAGACCAGTGATTAAGCAGAACTCCTTCCGCCCAAAGCAAGTATACGCTGGTGGAAAATGAAACCATATCTCTTCCTCACCACGTTGTATACTGTCGGGTAGATTTGATGTCATGGTCTGAAGCCACAAATGGGTCAAATTAGCATCTCCACCCGGATGCTGTACTCTCAGCCATGGCCCGAAGCAGGTTTCCTCAAACAATTGTCTTTGAGCAGGTGAAAGCTTCGAAGCAATTGTAGTGGCCAGGCTGACTTTATTTCTCAAGGTCAATTGAGCCGAAAAAAATTTCTACAAAAACAATAAACATACCAAGTTAGATATACCAAAAACTACACTGTGAAGATATACCAAAAACAATAAACATAAAAAGTAGTAGTTTATTCTTGAAACTAAAATTTGCAACACTGTTTTGTCTTTTGGTTGAAATGAAAATCGCAACGAGAGAATCGCAACGCGAAATGACAATCGCAACGAGAGAATCGCAACGCGAAATGAAAATCGCAACGAGAGAATCGCAACGCGAAATAAAAATCGCAATGCGATTTTGGTTTCGCGTTGCGATTCTCTCGTTGCGATTTTCATTTCGCGTTGCGATTCTCTCGTTGCGATTCTCTCGTTGCGATTGTCATTTCGCGTTGCGACAGTCATTCTCTCGTTGCGATTTTCATTTATCTCGTTGCGACTCTTCTGCAAATTGAAACTTGAATGGATTGCATTACTTCAACCAAAAGACAGAACAAAGACAAAGACAAATACTAACTTGAAAATCGCAACGAGAGAATAACAACGCGAAATGAAAATCGCAACGAGAGAATCGTAACGCGAAATGAAATCTAAGTGAAATGGTTAATCTATTATTGAGATGACCAGTAAACTTATCATCAGTTTCAATATGAAAAACCTACAATAATGCAAACATTTCAAAATAAAAATAATTAAAAAAACTAACCCTCGGAGGTTGATTTTCCATTTCTGAATATTGTGAGGGATTTCTGACCGTGAATGGTTGTGAGGGATTTCGCCGGAGATGGGGACGGAAATCTTCGGAGATGGGGACGGATTTCTTCGCCGTAGAGAGTGAGAGATGGAGATGTGACTGAGTTGTGATTTTAGGTTTTAGGTTATGAGTTGCGATTACGGGATTTTGTCTTAATATTCGTTTTTGTAATTTGAAAATAAAATACGCGTAGCGATTATAATGGCGCTTTAAATATCGCGTTGCGATTTACGGATACGCGTTGCGATTTTATGTATTATCGTTGCGATTTACCGATACGCGTTGCGATATACGGATACGCATTGCGATTTACCCATACGCGTTGCGATTTACGGATACACGTTGCGATTTACGGATACGCATTGCGATTTATGTGTTCGCGTTGCGATTTTCATATTCGCGTTGCGATTTTGGAAAATCGCAATGCGAATTTGACTATCGCATTGCGATTTTCAAGAATCGCGTTGCGATTTTGGAAACTGATTTGCGATTCTGGGGATCGCGTTGCGATTTTTATTTCGCGTTGCGATTTTGTTGGTCATTTTGGCAAATCCAAAAAAAGTTGGTTAAAATCGTATATTATAACTTTTTTTTGGTCACTGAGGCGATTTTCTCTTTAAATTAGACTACATTATTGGTAACTTTTATTTTCGGTATATCTTATTTTGGCAAAATCTGTGAAATAATGCTTTGGAAAAAAAATTTCTCAGATAATACAGTCGAAGGATTATTTGTTCATCTGGGACAAATGCTACAGTTTACCATAGGCCGTCATATATTCCAAATGACCTACGTTGGTCGTCATGTGTTCCGAACAAGAATTACCTAAACCATAGCTAAAACAGATTGTTCAGAGCAGCCGGCAACCTCGTAGATCACTGTAACAATCACCCCAAATAAAAAAATAATTCATGGACTGCATTATTCCATGATTTTTTTTCCGTTGCATTATTCCACAAAAATTGTCATCTTATTTTAGCTATGATTTTTAAAAATAAAAATATTTAAATCATCTTATTTTTCTCTACATCAAAATGAATGTCTTATACGTATTCAAGACGTCAAGAAGGAATGAACAAATTCAAATTCTACGGTCCAACAATCGTCGGCAAAGGCAATTAACGGTTAACCACAATGGTGATAAACGACGGCAAGAGACTTTAGCTAGATTCATAAGTTAAATTAATATTTTATTTAACATTTAATGGTCAAATTAATATTGTATTAAAGTTTAAAAGTCAAATTGATATTGTATTAGAGTTTAACAGTCAAATTAATATTGTATTTAAAAATTATAAGTTAAAAAAATTAATTACTATCGATAAAATGTAAGAATTTAATTTTGCTACCGAATTGTTTATTCTAGCCATAGCCAGCATACCTAATGTCTTCAAGCGATTATTTGAGCAACCTACCCAAATTAACACAAATTAAAATCTAAACATATATTACCTACAAATCAATTGATAAAAAAAAATTAAACTTGAAAAATGTGAATTACAATAATGCACTACCAGTGCTAATCACATTTAGCTGGCTATCTTTATGAATGCTTTGATAGCTTTAGCCTTCATAACAGCATCTAAACCTATTTCCTTCTTCACACAAATCATGTAAAAAATGCATCTCAACGCAATGCATGCATGATCCATCACATACTCCAACAATCATGTGGCAACTTCATCAACTTCGGAATGAAAAATAAAGCTTGGAAACGTCGTCGTTATATCCCTGCATGATTCATAATGTGCGATGGAGGCTGAGTTCCCCAGAGACTTGAGGTTTCTACGTAAACCGATTATTGTTGGTAAAACATACCTCAGGTATGGAAGGGTCATGATTTTCAACAGTGATGGGTTACAGGAGACGAAGTTTTTCCATTCAGATATATCAATCTTTCCATCCTGATTCATGTCAGCATCCAAGAATGTCTGCTCACAAATTGTCACGGATGAGTAAATAATAGTAAATTAAGTAAAATCCAACGAAAGATTTTATACATATATAGAGTTGCAAATTACACGCACTGTTGGATAGAACTTAAATACAATGCCAAATATTCTTTCCTCTATTCTGACTGTAAACCGGATACCTAATACGGGCGATCACATATTCACATGAAATCTTCTTAGAGGTATCCATTTCAAAAAATAGTCTACGACTCAGCAGCTATTGACTCGAAATGATTTCCAGGCGTGGTGGAAGATTTTCATCAGTACAATAAAAACTTACTTTATGCAGCCATACCACAACATGACAACAAGCTCTCACCTTATCAAGAATTGCCTCGATGGTTTCATCAGCCAACTTCATTTCAGATTCACATAATAGTGCGATCAGCATTTGCTTGACCTGCCAAAATCACAGAAGATAAATTTGCCTGCAAGAGGTTCGGGTAAAAATGTAATGGAATCAAAATATGAATATGGGTCATGTGCAGCAATATGTAATCTTTAAAACCAGTTCTGTTCTGCATGGTATATAAATATCAAACATGTAAGTGCCAACATACCTCGTTACGCTCGATAAAACCTGTTCCATCCATGTCATAAAGTCTAAATGCAACTGCAATGTAAAACAATCAACTTAGAAAATAAGATGGAAGATGAACACAATTTAGGTATTCAAGATAATTATATCAACTGTTTACTTACAATCAATTTTGTCCTCTTGTGAGACACTGGGATGGAAGACATTGAGTGCTCGCACAAAGTCGCCAAAATCAATGACCCCCTTCTTCTTCGCGTCAAATAAATCGAAGATCTGCATGTAGTAGAAGTGTGCAGAAATAAACCAATTCAAATCTTAGAAATTCTCTAAAATACTCAATTCATACTTTCCATATTGGTATTAAATACATGTTTATAGAACGAAAATGAGACAGGGTACAATACTCTACTGCAACCTGGACAAGAAATACTGCAACCTAGAGAGATATTTATCCCCTCAAACCAAATTTTATATCTGTACTAAATTTTAAGCATTTGTGCAAGATAAATGTGATAAACACCCCCACAAAACAAACCTCAACCCCGTAAATAATCATGCAACCTAGTCACTCATTGGTAGCACAGGACATGCCATCCAAGTCCAACATGATTTAGACAAAGCAAAATGAAATTTGAAACTTGAATTAATATTGAACTTCCCGTAACAAAATATATTACCCGATTTGCGAAAATGTTTTCCTTCTTCATATTCTTAAAGAGAGCTAATTGAAATTCTTCCTGCATGTATAACAGAAGAGTTAGATGGGCACCAAACTTCGTGTGTAAATTTTCAAAGTTGACTGAAAAGGGAAGAGTGAGAAAAATATACTCTAATGCTAAGAAAGCAGGAATGGATTATGTTACTTGAACTAGGCTGTGAGTGTCAGACATGGATGTTTAATATGGATACTTCAAGAAAAATAAAGAGGCATAGTAACACAAGGGAGGAATACAAACAAAATAGCGAAGTGATGAGAACCATTCAACACATCATCGACTCACACTTGATATCAGGTGTGGTAATCCTAATCTCAAACTACATTGACACTATTGGTAACTGTACCTTGTTGATCAGCCCATCATCGATCACTGAACTGCTAATGCTCTTGAATAGCTCAAAAAGTGCTTCAACTTCACTAACACTAACTGCGTAAGAAAACCAATCAAGTAGTCAAATTTGGAGCATAAAAACAGTCAAAGATTAGCAAACTATATAATCTATCTCAAGCTGATTGAAATTTTCCCATTCCCAGATTATCATAAAAACAACAAACCAAGAATAATTTGAAGCAAAGTCATGTTTCTTGACTAATAGTAGAATTAGAAAACCCCAAAACAAATAGCAACAGTTCAGCTACAGACAAGAAAATGCTAAGAAAACATTGGCATTTCGCCTCATAAAACCAATCAGACAATAGGCCAAATGAAATGAACAAAAAATTTATAGTAATTTGTAAACTTACAAGCAGTTTGAGAAGCGAGAATAATTGGGTCTTCGTGTCCGGGGTATTGTCTTGTTACTTTTGATTGAAAGCAGCCCATTTACTCAAAAAAAGAATAAAAGATAAAAGATTGCTAGACTAGAGCGCCAAGGCTTTACTATGTTCGCTCAGCAAAACCATTTTAAACCCTGCATGTTCATCCACAATATTAAGACTAAATTAGCTTAGAAACCAAAATAAAAAAGGCAACAAATGTGCTAACTATATCAAAAATATCTCAGTCTAACAATTATCGAAATTTTCGGTAAAATACAAATTTAAATAACGTGATTACAATTGAATCATAGATCGTTCATCAATGCGACAGCCAATATAATATATATAATTCAACTTTCCGAATAGAAAAATCAATCTATGTTTTTTCTTTTTTACAAAATTTCTCCACCAAACAAACAACATTAACAATAATTTATTATATATATATATGGGGAAAAAGCAAACTCGAAATTTTCAAATAACAAAGAAATCAGAAACTTACAGATCGAAAAATTCATAACCTTTAGATGGAGCTTCGAAATCTCAACTCTCTCCAAAAGAACGAAAAAATTTGTATGAGACTGAGAAAAGCACAGAGAAGATTATATAATAACACAAAGATGACTGGTTAATCTGACGGTTGAAATTGGTTTGATCTGATCAGAAGATGGAAAAGCCCATTTTTACGCTGCTCTCTTCTTTTTTAGTACTCCGTAAATTTGCAGTTTTATTGTTTTCGTATGTCCAAAAGGAAGAAAAAAAAAAGCGAAGCACCGGAAGAAAATTTTATTTAGTTTTGGGTATACTACAGATGTAGTCACTAGCCTATTTTTTTTCTTATTTTAGTCACTGAATTTTTTTTTTTTTTTGCCAACAAATAGGACTTGGACGGTTGGACGCCTTATCTGCACATGGTTTTGACGCGAGTGGTCGAATTCCTTTTACTTTTATTATGCGTCGAGAAGGAATTCGGAATATTCTCTCTTCCGTGTTAATTAGGTTAGTCGTTAATTTCTACTTTAGTTTCGCTTTTTGCACTATACAAAAAGCCCACTACAGGCATTTTTATTATGAAATGTTCATTTTACCCTTGTATTTTATATATATATTTAAAATTTAATTTTATCAAATAAAATTATGATTAATTTAAGATAATACTTTTAATGCTCTCAAAAAACTCTAGCGTTGTTAGATCTTTCTTTTTCATCTTTAGTTAGCAGGTCGAGGCATCGGTGTTGATATTAATTATCGATCGATGATATTTTTTATTTCTTTTTATTTTTTTTGTCTCATATCTTTAATTTTCATTTGTTATTAATAATTTTATCTTTATTACACATTTTTCTTTTGACATGTTTTCCTCTGATTTTGGCACGTTTTTTTGTCTTTTGTCTCGATTGTTTAGGCTTTTTTTGTTTATTTTTTAAGGTTAGATTTGACGTCATTGCAGTTGATTAAAATGATATTTATTTGTTATTTTGATTAACTTTATTATTTTAGACTCTCATATTAGGTTTGGATATGCGGTTTGCACGCGTAGATAATTTTTCACAATGCTTGGCTCTAATTTGTATTTATCAATAGTCTTTAAATAGTTTGATTTTCTGTTGTGGTTTTTTATGATGCAGTCATATCTTTTTGTATCTATCTTTTGTTTGAATTTTTATGACGTTTTCATCTTTTTCTTGTATAGTCCTTTTATGATATCAAGGGATTAATTTCTTGAATTAATGGTTATAAGAGAATATCCTAATGATGTGTTTAGTTTACTATTATGATTGTAAACATTCATTGTAATTTTAGATATTTCTCAAATTTTAATAAAATTAATCACTTATATTGTAAAAGAAATAGTTTTAACCAATTTGGTGTTACTTATGAAAAATGATTTTGAAAAGTGTAATAAAAAAGTACTATTAAAAGTATAATTTAAAATTTAAATGTTTGAAATTGTTGTTAAAAAATAATTTTGAAAAGTTAAAATGTTCATTTTAAACATTATGTTGTAAATTAAAATTATAGTATTTGAGGATAAAATATAATTTTACCTCAAAAGTGATTTTTTACATTAAAAGCTTGAAATTTGAGTTTTTGAGGTTGAGCTGAAAATCATTTTTTTCAATTATAATTTTAAATTATTTTTTGGGTGTTTAGAATTGTTTATGGGTGAAAAATCATTTTTTCCATTAAAATCGGATCAAATTTTGAATTGGATAAATCTTTTTTAAAATTAAATCGAATCAAATTAAAATTTAAAATATATGTTTATTAAATTAGATTAGTCGAAAATTTGATCCAATCCAATTGGTTACAAACCCTAAATTCAATATATCTTCATATATTTATTTGAGAAAATAACCTCAGTGACTGAAAATTCCTTATAATATACGATTTTGACCAACTTTTTTTCAATTTGCCAAAATGACCAACAAAATCGCAATGCGATCTCTAAATCGCAACGTGATCTCCAGTATCGCAAATCAGTTTCCAGATTTGCAACGCGATTTTGACTATCGCGTTGCGAATCGCAACGCGAATATGTAAATCGCAACGCGATTCTGACTATCGCAACGCGATTCTGACTATCGCAACGCGATTCTGACTATCGCAATGCTGAATTTCAAATTCGCAATAGGTTTTAGTTTCGCAACACAAATGTTTTGGGTATATAACTACGCAGCAGCAGTAACTCATAACCTAAATCCCTAAATCGCAACTCATTCCATCTGCATCTATCACTCTCTCCGGCGACATCCGTTCCTATATCCAACGACATCCTTCCCCATTCGGCAACAGGTTTTAGTTTCGCAGCTCATTTGTTTAGTAAATTAATTTACAATAATGAAATCATCTAATGTTGATCATGTTTGGATAGATTTGTGTTTTGGAGGGTCATGGGAGAATGTTCATGGTGTTTTACAATATATGCCTTTACCCATGAATCTTCAACTAAAATTGTAACCCCCACAGACCGATAAGGGTAGCCCGATCTGATCCGGGAAGTCACATTAGGGCCACCGGAGCGACCTACTGTAAAAATAGCGGAAAATTTAAAACTTTTTATCAGAACATGTAAACTTATAAAATCAGTTTTCACTATTTAAAAATAAAACAGATTTCCAAACACGTATATAAATCAAAATACAATTACATGCCCCCTAATCACATGTACCATACTCTGCAACAACGTCGGAAGAACTCCCTTACTGAAGTCCATAAATGCACTGGTACAATTCTTTTAACCTGAAAAGGTGAGTAATAGAGTGAGCTTTGGAAAGCTCAGTAATACAGAACTACCAGATGATGCTGATGAACGTGCATATACAGATAAATATTTATTTCCTTATTGTTTCCGAACATTTACATATTTTTATGCTGAGCAAAGATCCTACTGATATTTCAGGTGGTAACGAACAATGAGTTTTCAGTTCAGAGAAATATTTTGGATGACTGAGTTCAGGAGATCAGAATAGGTTTTCTAGTGTGTTCCCAAAAACCATGTAATTTTTCAGATCTTTTTAAAACATATATATATATATATATATATATATATATATATATATACCCTCATCCGTTCACATCATAAATGTAGAGGTTCCCCAGAACCATACACCCAACCGCACATACCATTTAGACCCTGAGCACAAAGCCGAGGAGTCTGCAGATAATCTTCCTCCAACAATAAACCCCCCAGATAAAACATTTCTCCGTCGGTAAATGGAGATATCAGAAATCAAAACAGAATTCATATCAGATATCAGAACAGAATCCAGATCAGAAATCAGAATAGAATTCAGGTAATGTATCATAACATAATTCAAGTCAGAAATCAGATAAAATATTTATATGATTAGGGAACACACCAGAGTTTACAGGTATTATTTAGAGGTACTGTATCAGGCAGAGAAACACAGTTCTTCAGTATGTCGATAGAATGTTGGAATTTAGAATCACTATTGGAAGAGTTCATTAACTGACAGAATCATCAGTTATTCAGAATGTGAATTATCAGGATCATATCTTATTCGGACAGTTTTCAGAAGTTGTACGTAATCAGAAGGGTATTCAAAATCCTTTGCATCCATGTCAATTGATCGGATAATCGAACAACTTGATAACGAAGATTCAGAACCTTAACAATTTATATCCACTGGTCAATTCATTTCTCTTCCAGGGTATTTACTTTTTAATACCACAAATTCTTGTTCATAGATCACCTTCAGAATCACCGCTGAATAGATCTTCCAATGATCTTTATTTCATTTCCAAGCTTTCACGATATCATGAAATACTGACGGGCTTGATTTGTAGTTCATGTTCCATAAGGACAATACATCTTATAAACTCATCAGAATTTCCAGACTTATCCAATTCACTTACTTAATCCTCAATCATTGAGGTTACTTAGCTTATTTAGCAGTTAAATCCATTCCAGTTACTTCGGGGGTTTTCAGAGTAATTTAGACGTTACTAAATTTTAGATACATGTTGTACTTCCATTCCATTCGATTTGGTCTTCATGGTTGATTTATCGAACATACGTCCAATTCTTAGTACTGAATGCGATCTAGAGTTGAGTTGAGTTGAATAATTCCAAAATTATCATCGAGCCAAACTTAAGAAGAAGAACACACATTCCAGTAATATCTATGCCATTCAGGTATTGACATAGCTTTAGGGTTGATCTACTCACTTAAATTATGTTCCATTACTTTTAAAGGTAGGCTAATACCTATGCTTATTAAGATTCCTTAATTAATCCAAAGCATTTGCTTGGTATAGGTCATGAGGGTATTTTGGTCATCTTGATGTCCAGTTTTATTCTATTTATTTCAGAGCTCGAGGATATTCAATCATTCCTGAGCTTGGTGATATTCTTGGGTCATTTTCATTACAGGGGTATTTCGGTCATTTTACATATCTACGCTATCTCAATATTTTCCTGTCATCCGGTCTTATTATTTAATTCAATATTATCATTTACTTCAGTCCTTTCGAACAATTCTGACAGCATAATACCCCCGATAAATTACTCTTCAAGTATTTACTCATTATTCGAATATTTTCGGGTCAAGTGTCTTCTCATATCTTACAAACGGAATATCATGAATTTTTCTGTACAAAGACAAGATCTTAACAATTAAATTTGTATTTAATCGAGTTAAGTATAAATCCTCAAAGTATTTTCTCATTCAGGGTCAATTTAGATTATTTTATCTCTCAAGGGTATTTTCGTAATTTCTTAACCAGATAATTTCGATATTAGCTCCTAACGAAAATAATATAATATAGAGATTCTATGATTAATTGCTTCCTCAAACATTCTTTGATCTTGAAATGATTCATTAAAAGACTTTTAGAATCTAGCATAAACTTTATTGGGGTTAAAAACCGGTTATCCAAAATTTCCAAGTAAAACTAACATTTCTTATGCACATCAATAGTTTTAGCAGATCAATAATTCTTTTTAGATTTATTAATCAACTTCCAGAGATAATTCTTGTCATTTTCCAACATAAGGGTAATTTCGTAATTTTACCAAATCGAAATATTCTCATAATTTATCATCTAAGTACCTTTAATGAGATAAATTATAATCTACAATCCTTGGTTGATTCTTTTATCACTTAATTCCAGAACTTGTAATTTAATTCCAACTGTCCTCCAATTTCTTATAATAGTCATCTGAGCCATATTCAATTATCTACTTTATACTGTATTCATATCTAGTGTAGATCTTCATTAATTACACATATGAGACCAAACATTTCCATTCATGCATTTACCAATACCAACATGTTCTATTAAGCATAAAGAGATAGTAAAGTATTACCTCGATTTTCGTACAATACTGATCGACCATAAAAATTCTATTCGAATGCCTTTGATCTTCAATTCAACTTCCAATAATTCCTCATATACATATCAACATAAATTATATCAGAAACGGAGCTTAATTACGATAAACGGATCGAATCGGGTGATAAATAAGTGAAAGACGGCTTATCGGGTTCGAATTTGGCAAAACGAACTTCGGATTCGGATTCAGGACGTCAAATGCATAAAATATGACTTTTCAAAAATTTGGAATTTTCAGTCAAAATCAAAGTCAACGGGTTTGACCGGCAATTTCGAGGCCTTTAGGTTCGAATTTCGAAAAACAGACAGCGGAATCGGATTTGGAACGTCGAAAAAATGTCAGGATAGGTATACTCGGTCGAAGTCAAAGGTCGTTTAATACCCGGTCAAAGCCAGTCAAAGTTTTGGTCAACAGTGGTCAACGTCGGTCAACGGTTCGGGTCGGGTAAACGGGTCGGGTCGGGTTGTGACCGATCAAACCGGTCAACTATGCACCAAAACTGGTCAAACCGGTCATTTGTTTCTTCCCCACGCGTAGTGGCGGCGCGTGAACAGTGCTAAAATCCTGAAAAAATTTCTAAAAATTATTTTGCGCGATTTCGAGATACTTACAAAGCTCGGTTCACAATTTTGAACGGCGGAGAGCTCGATTTCAACAAATCAGAAACTTTGACCGCTTCACCTCCTCACGCGCCGCCGTCGACGGAGACCAAGGATGACACCGGTAAACTCGGAACGATGCAACGAACACAATGGTGCGGGAGGTGTCGTAAACGGATGACCCGATCGTCGTGAATCGATGAAAAACCAACTAAAACCGAGTTATTACCGACGATACTTCTGACTGAAATTCACGACGAACGGCGATGATTCACGACGAAAGGTTTGAGGGGTTTTGTTCCTCGATTGACAACGAACACGATGGTGGTTTCGACTCGTCGTTTGGAAGTTGGACGGCGAGTAGATCGGAGTTCAAAGAGGGGTTGACGGGAGAGGGAACTGGAAAATTTTCTAGAAAACATGCGGGGGATTGGGGTTTATAACATCTCATATTTAAAAATGGTAAACCAAGAGTTTAGCCACTGAACTTCCTGCACTTCATAAAACGGTCTGTCAACTTTAAAATTTTACAATTTAACCCACTGTTTCTTTCAAAATACCAATTAAGTCCACCACTTTATAATTTCTAAATTTTAGCCCCTAAATTGGGGTGTTACAAAAACTATCATTAAAAAAGTTAACTTATGAAACTCTAATATTACGTGTTGCAAATAAATTGAATTTAGAGCCCTTAAGTGGATTTAGGCTATCTTATCAGAGAAAAGGTAAAGTTTATTGGTTAACCTACAATGAAGATGTTGAATGATTCATTGCTTATATTAGTGTTTCACAAGATGATGTTACATTGTATGTTGTTGAACCTAGAAGTAGTGAAGTTGGGTCAGTAGCGGGTAGTAATTAGCTAAGTTTTTCAACCCCAGTTTATGGTGCTCAAAATTTAATGGTTCCACCACAATTTCATCACCAAGCAAATTTTGTTTCTCCACATTTCCAATACCAAACACAATCTCAAAACCCACAACCTTTCCCTAATCCAAATCCCAATCAACTTTTAGCACCAAATTTCGGTTTTCGTATTAACCAGTTAGACGATGATGAGCCAACAGAAAAAATTGTGAGTACTAGTCGGTATTCGGAATTTGATCTTGGTCAATACCCGGACTTTGATCTTGGTCAATACTCGAATTTTGATGATGTTTCAAAAGAAGAAACAGACCCTGCGTGTAATGATTTTGATATTGGTAAATACCCGAATTTTGATGATGAAACAGCCGCTGCCGAGGAAGATGTTATTGATGATAATGAGGAGGAAGTTACGACTGTGAATGAACATATTGAACATTCATTCTGCATTCATATAACCCTAAAGAAGAAAAAGAAGAAGAAAAATCCCCGAAGAAAATGCCACGGGAGTATAACTAGAATATTCCAGAATTACTTCAGATACCGGAAGAAGAGTTGGTAAAAATAACAGTTGATTGTTACACAAAAATTATTCGTATCAAGAAAGATGATTGTTTTGATACAAAGGAAGACTTGAAGATAGCTTTGTATACGAAATGTGTGGAAGATGGTTATCAACTAAAAGTTAACAAATCAAGCAAAGATCGTTTCGAAACAAGGTGTATGATTGACAAAAACTGTACCTGGCGTATGATTGTAAAGAGGATAAAAGATTGTGAAATGTTTCAAGTTAGGACTTTTATTGATAAACATACATGTTCAAGAACCCAAGTTTTTCCTCACCATAGACAGGAAAACAAAAAGGTGTTGGGTGGTTTTCTGGCTGAGTTAATGTTTTTGAATGGCAGGATATATCGGGGACATGAAATTATGACTAACATGAATGCTTGGTTCAAGATTAATATATCATATTCTCAAGCTTGGAGAGCCAAATGTTATGCCTTGGAATTGTTGAGGGGGTCGCCAGAAGCATCGTTTGCCCAACTGTCGGCTTATTGTCACAATTTAAAGCTGAAAAATCCTGGGTCGGTAACTCATATCAAAACATATAGAGATGGACGCTTTGAGTTGCTGTTTATCGCCATTGGTGCTGCAGTTAGTAAATCAATATAATTTTGTTGACTCATTTTTGTTAGTTACATGCATTTCACATTTAAATTATTATATTTCTTGTGTATATGATTTTGTAGATTCGTTTGTTTATTACTTGCATGCGCCCAGTTATTATAGTTGACGGAGCACATTTAAAAGGTCAATACCTTGGAGTAAACTTATTAGCAGTAGCCATGGATGCTAACAATGTGATACTGCCAATAGCTTTTGGGGTTGGCAAATCTGAAACCTCTGATTCATGGACATGATTTATGGGGCATCTTAGGGATTACATAGGTCCTATTAGCAATCTGACAATCATATCCGATAGGGCAAACTCAATTGACAACACTGCTAGAAGGTTTTTCCCAGATGCTTTTCATGGACTTTGTGGTGTTCATTTGTATAACAATCTAAAATCAAGGTCTGCTGGTATAAAAAATCATAAATAGACATACTGGAAGGCTGTAAAAGCTTATCGGGAAGTGGATTTTAATAAGCATATAAATTGTTTAAGACGTGTTTTGCCTCAGTGTGCTCAAACACTAGAAGATGTCGGGTTTGAAAGATGGTCAAGAGTACATCAACTTGGAGCAAGATATGGTTTCATGACGTCTAATAGTGAAGAATCAATCAACGCTCTAAGTCGTTATTCCCGGAAATTACCCATTACTATGTTAATGGATTTTTTTCGAGCCTCTATTCAACAGTGGTACTACAAGAAAAGAAACCATGCAGGTATTATTTCTTTAAATTCGTAACTTATCATATATTTTACTAAGTATTTTTTATTTAAATTTACAGGAACATTGGAACATCGTGTTACACCATGGACTGAAAAAAAGATAACGAAACGTGTTTTGAAGTCAACGTCATGGAGAGTTGAACCATGTTCAAACACTTTGTTTGAAGTACTGGATAATAACTTAAATGGGCTTGTCGATCTAAATGCAAAGACGTGTAGTTGTATGAAATGGAATACATCTGGTTATCCGTGTGGCCATGTTATAAAAGTTGCTCTTCATCTAAACCAAGATGATTCAAGCGCATACGCTATGGATTGCTACACTACAGAAGTATATCGACAGACTTATGCCGAGATTATCTACCATATTCCACATCCTTCTGAGTGGGACATACCAGATGACTTACAAATAGTTTTGGCACCAGCCATGGATAGAAGGCTACCTGGCCGACCAAAAAGTCACGATCGTATACCGTCTAAGAGTAATGAGAAGAAGAGATCGACATGTAGTCGGTGCAAGGAAAATGGTCATACAAGGTTGACATGTGGATCACCAGTGCCATCACAATCATCTTTTCCTCTACCAAAATATGGATCCTCATCAAAATCCAAAGCTCATATGGTGTCAAGAAAAAGGCAATCAAAATCGCAATCAAAATCAAAATCCCAATCACAACCGGCTTCACCTTTTGGGACTATTAACTTAGGTGATTTTTAAATGCAAACGTTGTATTATGTGTATTTTATGTGTAAACTTTTAAAATTTTCAGTTAGGTATGTATTAGTAACTTGAGTTTGAACATTGCTATGATATGTTCAGTTGTTATCACTTATTACACATTCATTTGAATATCGCAACGCGAATTTGACTATTATGTGTATTTTATGTGTAAACTTTTAACATTTTCAGTTAGACATGTATTAGTAACTTGAGTTTGAACATTGCTATGATCTGTTCAGTTGTTATCACTTATTACACATTCATTTGAATATCGCAACGCGAATTTGATTATCACAACTCAAAAATCGCAACGCGAATTTGACTATCGCAATGCGAATATGACTATCGCAACGCAAAAATCGCAACGCAAATTTGACTATCGCAATGCGAATTTGACTATCGCAACGCGAATTTGATTATCGCAATGGGAATTTGACTATTGCAACAAGAAAATCGCAAAGCATATTAGACTATCGCAACGTGAATTGACTTTCGCGTTGCGATTTTGGATTTCGCATTGCAATTTTGACTTTAGCATTGCGATTTTGAGTTTAGCGTTGCGAAAGTGTACATTCAACAGGTCTTTTGCCTTCAATATGATGCAGTTTGAAATCAACAAATCAACTTTTACATTTCAATCAATTAAATAAGCACAAATAAGAATTATTTACACATCAATTAAACAAATCAACTTTTACAAATTAATTAAACAAGCACAAATAAGAATTATTTACACATCAATATTAAACAAATCAACTTTTACAAATCAATTTTTACGAATCAATTAAACAAGGAAAAATGCTAATAATTCTTATTTTCCTCATCAATTAAACAAATCAGACTTTTAAGAATCAATTAAACAATAAAAAAATATACCCCAAACAGTTGTTTATGCATCCATACATCAATTGCACACAGCTCACTTTAGGATTAACCTGCAGAAACCAAACATTTGCTCAAACAACACTTTCTACACATCTAAAACGAACAAACAACAAATTATTATTGAATTATAGGTACTTAACAAAACTTGCATTTGACTTACAAATTGTTTATGGACACTTTCATAACGCGGATGCAGGTAGACAGCGTCTCACATATATCGCTCTAGCCATAAAATGCCAAAACCACAAGCCTACTGCACCTCTATCTCTATCGGTGGGAGGTAGAAACTGTGTACTTCCTGTCGTCAAACGCTCCAAGCACATGCATACGAGAGGACTACAATCCCCTCTGGCTTCCTGCGTTTGTTGTGGCGCGATCTCGTCTCTGATAACTGTAACATTGAACTTCTTTGGCTTCTTGTTTCCAGAATAAGTCCAATAATTAATCGCATCCAAAAATTTAGCCAAATGAGAGCTCCATCCCTTAATAATATCTCTCAAATCATACAATGATATGTAATTTATCATGCTGTCATATACTATTGTCTTCAGGGATGGGAGTTGAAGCTCGACGAGAAGCCAATGAGTACGTTCCAAAACAGGGATAAACACCTGCAATCATAAGGAATAATTCAAATTGCGCACTTATTTATGAACACCTTTAAAATATTTAAAAAAATAAATACTAACCTTATCGACCTCCCACCATACAAGATAAATTTTAGCTTGTCCATTAGCCAACACATATGATTCATGTCGTTGATTTTTCAAGTGAACTACGTGAAAAGACGTCGGCATAATTGTATATCGCGTTTTTTTTTATTTTTCTTCAATTTCCTTACTATTAGAAGACGTGACACCCATGCAACAATATGATGTTTTACAAAAAAAGACATATATTAGTGAATTACATAAATTTAAAAAAAATAATCAAAATGAAATATAAGAAGAAATATAAGACTTACCCCCCATCGAAATAGCCTTTGTCTTCAACCCCTAATAACACACCCCACCAAGACCGATCAATCAACAAATGCATATCATCGTTGAGTTTGTATATGTCAGCGTAACACCCTTGGCTCCGCTCATATAGATAAAAATCAACTGCGATCTTAGCTCAAAGGGTATTATCCAGAATTGTTTCCGGTAGTTGTCTCCTCTCTACTTCATCTACCGGAATGGTACTGGCTAGTAACTCCTACGAAAGCCAACAGTCATCCATCATGTCCGGCACGTGAGGGGGTTTCTCAATAATTCGACATATTACGCCGTATGAATCAGGCTCTTGAATGGTGAGAGTGACCTCTTCAACGATGACAGGGGCCTCTTGAATGGTGGGAGGAGACTCTTGAGGGATGATAGGGGCCTCTTGAACGATAGGAGAGGCCTCTTGAACGATGACAAGTGAGTCGGGCTTCTTCTTACGGAGTCTTTACACTATTGGGGTGAACAGATACGTAATGGCACGTGCACACCATCTGATTCGTGAACCCCATCGTGCAAGAAAAACTCGACGTAAAGCATCCACCTTATCGGGCCACTAAAAATAAATTAATACATAAATCAGTAAATAAACATACATGATATTAAACAGTGAAAACAAAGATAAATATGTTTCAAACTTGCACGATATTCACCCAAGTTATTATTCTATTATAGTTCACAAAATGCATCAGATAACATTCCGGAAGTAAGCACTTATAAACATTTAAAAGGACAGTATATAGGTTTAGTGCATGTTCAAGGACAACATAAAGAGTAGTAGTTCATTCTTGAAACTTAAATTTGCAACACTGTGAAGTTAGTATTTGTCTTTGTCTTTTGGTTGAAGAAATGCAATCCATTCAAGTTTCAATTTGCAGAAGAAGAATAGTTTTTGAAACATAAAATCACAACACAAAACTTAAATCGCAACGTGAAAATGACTATCGCAACGCGGAAATGACTATCGCAACGCGAATTTGACTATCGCAACGGGATAATCGCAATGCGAAATAAAAATCGCAACGCGAAACCAAAATTGCAATGTGAAACTAAATTCGCGCTGCGATAGTCATTTTCGCATTGCGATTTTCACGTTGCGATTTTTATTTCGCATTGCGATTATCCCGTTGCGATAGTCAAATTTGCATTGCGATAGTCATTTCTGCGTTGCGATAGTCATTTTCGCTTTGCGATTTTTAAGTTTCATGTTGCGAATATTCTCCTTCTGCAAATTGAAACTTGAATGGATTGTATTACTTCAACCAAAAGACAAAACAAAGACAAATACTAACTTCACAGGGTTATTTTAGAACTGTTTAGCAGTATTGGCAGCAACCGAATGAATTTACTAAGCAATCTAAGTGAAATGGTTAATCTAAGTGAAATTACGAGTAAATCAAGTTAAATATGAAAAATCTTAAACTTACCTTGTTGCGTAGAGTATGAACCTCAATCTGCAACAATGCTACCATCTCACGTAGAGCCGCTACGTTGCCACGTATTGTAACATCCCAAAATACGGGTTAGTGACTAAATTGTAAAACTTCAGATTTTGGTGATTTAAATTGGATATTTGAATAGTTCAATGATTAGTTCAGAAATATTTCCTAAAAGTTTATAGTAATTATCCAAAGAATTAAAGGGCAAAATTGTCATATAGCATGAAAGATATTTTTCCCCCAATTATATGAATGAATCACGTGGGATGGGGGAAAGAGTTATCTGAAAACTCTTTCTTCTTCCTTTCTTCTTCTCCCAACCGTGGAAGCTAGGCAAAGGTAAGGGTTTTCTGATTTGTTGGTTATTGTTAAATTAAAGGTTAGGTTTTGATCATTAGATGATAACTAAGCTTAAGGAAAGCTTAAGTTGTCTTATAATCAAAAGATGAAGAAGTTATAAGAGATTTAAGAAAATGAGTTTTTATATGAAATCATGGAAAATAGTTGATAAGTTGAATTTGAAGTTAAATTTGACTTGTCATCATGATAATTAAGGAATATGAAGTGTTAGAATTGTATTTAGAACATATTGAAATTTGAGTATGATTCTTGAATTTCATATGAAGGATAGGATTTTGAAGTTATAGATGATTTTCATGGATATAAGTTGGTTTAAGTAATGGTAGTTGAGTTTAATGACATGATAGGGGTTTAAAATAGAAGAATTAAGTGAAGAATTGATGATTTCTGGGGTTAAAATACAATTTCTGGGTAGAGGGAACCGATACCCTATGAATGGGAATCGATTCCCCCTCTTGGACAAAAATTTCCAGAATGTTCAGGGGGTATCGATTCCCCCTGGGGGGTATCGATTCCCCCCTAAATGAAAAAATGGAATTTGGTTCTTTAATCTGGCTTAAGTTGTTAACATCAAGTTTAAGGTTTAGGCTTCTGATAGTTGTTTTGAAATGTTATATTTATGTAGATATTGAGTCTAAACAAGTTCCGAAATAATCAAAGGATTAGGATCGAATCAAAGAAAACAAGGCTAAGGTGAGTGCAATTTTAATTGTACTTATATTATTGAACGGACATTGACTTGCGATGTAACAACCCGATTTTCAAAATAATATTTAATTAAAATTGGAGGGTTTAATTGTGAAAATTTGGCAAAAATTTGGGACTGAATTGAAAGATTTTAAAACTTGGAGCTTGTTTTAAAGTTAAAGAAAATTCAGGGACCAAGCCCTGAATTTAACCATGGAGTGTCGGCAGACAATTGTTATATGCGTGATTTCTGTTTTGAAAAACAGAAATCAATTTCACAAATCCTTCCTCACGCACACAACTTCCAAACTCGATTCCGACGCCGTCCGAATTCCCATCGTTGTTTTGAAACCACCATTGTGTTCATCATCGAGCGAGGAGCAAACCCTTCAAATTAATTGAAGCGAAACGCGGCCAAACGTCGGGAATTTCTAGTCAAAGTAGCGACGGTTTTGTTAGCTCTATCGCCGAGAAAATCTTAAATTCACCGCTGATCGTTGCTCTGTTTACGACACCTCCCTCACCATCGTGTTCCTTGTGCCGTTCCGAGTTCACCGGTGTCAACCTTGTCCGCCGTAGACGGCGGCGCGTGAGGAGGTGGTGCAGTCAAAGATTCGGCCGATTTGAAATCGAGCTCTCCGCCGTTCAAAAATTTGAACCGATCGTTGTAAGTATCTCGAAATCGCTCAAAATAATTTTTAGAATTTTTTTCGGGATTTTTAGGGCCCCGGAAGACGCCTCACGCGCCACACGCGCCGCCGCAGGGCGAGTGGCTGCTGGAAACCGGTTTAACCGATTTTCAACCGGTTCTGACCGGTTTCAACCGGTTCGAACCGGTTTGACCGGTCTGAATCGGTTTGACCGGTCTGAGCCGGTTTGACCGGTCTGACCCGACCGTTGACCCGACCCGACCGTTGACCATTGACTTTCTTTGACCAAAACTTAAAATGGCTTTGACCGAGCATTAAACGACCGTTAATCTTTTCCGAGTATACCTATCCTGATAGTTTTCAACGTGCCAAATCCGTTTCCGTGGTCCGTTTTGTCAAATTTGAATCCGAAGGTCTCCAAATCTACGGTCAAAGTGATTGACTTTGACTTTGACCAAGAATTTGAATTTTCGAAAAGTCATACTTTATGTTTTTCGACGCCCTGATTCCGATTCTGCAATCCGTTTGGCCAAATTCAGACTCGAAATACCTCAAATTGATAGTCAAACCCGAAAAATGCTTATATACTTAAGAAGTTTAGCTTTGAACAATTAAATAGGATTTGGGACTGATAAATATTATTGTTTGAAGGTACAAGAGACTCTACGAATCGTTCGACAGCTCGACCCAGCTCTTCTAGATCAGTTAAACCACGTGTGCCAGTATTCACCCGTTCGAAAACTGTAGCAGAGCGTGGTGAAACCAGCAATCAGTAGATTTGTTATTTGAATCTATTGTCGAGGTGTGTTCCCTACTTATTATTGAACTGTTTTATTGGTTTTAATATGTGGTACACCGAATTCATTGGTTATTGTTTTATGGATGCACCAATTTAATGTGACAATTTATGGAATATGGCTGCTATCTAATTTTTGTTTTGAAATGGTATATGATTACCATGTTTTTGGATTTATGGAATTTATGTCACGGTGCAATTGAATTTTGGAATTGAATTACGATGGAATAGCTCTGATCAAGCTAACTGGGCCTAATGTGACTCTTGAGGGCCCCAAGATGTTTCATTAGGTCGGCTTTCCTTTGCTGTGTGCTTTGGGTAAGCTATATGGACTTATTGACTTGGGCTTAAGGATACAAGCTTCAGAGCCTATCCTTAAGTCGGCTTTCTTTTTGCTATGTGCATAAAGTAAGCTATATGGAAAATAATTTTGAGAACTACTGATGGTGTACCAGAAAAGGGTTTAAACTATGATTTTCAAAAGTTAAACTCTTTTACGAAATTATGAGATTACTGGACTATGATTTGTACCTATTGACATTTTATGGAAATGTTGGGACACACTGAGCCTAGCTCACCTTTTGAAAATGTTTTCCCCCTTTCAGATACTGTTAGTTAGATACCTTGGTTCGAGCACTTGGAGGATCAACATATCTCTTGAAGTAAATCAGATTGTAATGTTTTTATCTGGCAAGTTGACTTTATTTTGGTGACATGGACCTTATTTTAAAATATCGGATTTTATAATGATAACTCTTTTGCTAATACTGCTCGGTTTATTGTGATATTGAAGACATGTTTTAAATTAAATTATTATTTATTGATACTATATTTACGAGTTGGATTTTGATAGTATAATTTGTTTATAATTTCATGTTATTTATAATGTGATTTTATATTGATGGAATAACGGTTTCGAAAAATGTCTTTAATAATCATAATGTGATCCACTAGACTTAGTCGAAACGCATAGACCGGGTCGAGGGGATTACATTTATTGGTATCAGAGCTTTTGGTTTTTAACCCTCGGACTGTATATGAGTCCACATTGAAAATACGGTTTTGAAATATTTTACAAAACGAGTTACTAAGGCTATGTCACAAAGTTATTAAGATTTTAACTATGTTTGAGACTCCAAGTGCTTATCTAACCCTAAGTTTTATCTTCTGTAGTAAACTTGAGATCCATCAAAATGAGTGCTAGACATGGTCGTCGAACTAGCCGTGGACGAGGTCAAGTGGCTAGATTCGCAGATCCGATCGATGAGATACGGGTAGATCCCCCACCTCCGATAGGTGATCATGCTCCTACGACCCCAACGGATCTGCCTCCTGCCGCTGGTATTGGCATGACTACACCGATAATAGGAGCGACCGATATTGAGTCAGAGTCTACCGGAGTTGCTTTGGATGAGAATTTTGGTAGACAATTTCTGCAGTTAATACAGGGAGCAGTTAGAGCTACTGGTGTTGTATCTGAGGTTCCTATTTCGCAGACTTTGATTGCCAATGGAGTTAGAACTTTTGGGGAAAAGATAGGTGGAGCTCCTACTGAAGCTGAGGATTGGCTCCAGGATACAGAGAGACGCATGGATCAGTTGGGTTTGGACTCAACTAAGAGATATCAGGGTTATGTGGCGATGTTAGATGGCAATGCCTACACTTGGTGGGAGTCAGTGACCAGTAGTGTTCCTACCGATCGTTTGACCTGGAATTTCTTTAAGGATCGCTTTCGGAGCCGTTTTCTGGGAGAGCGCTACTTAGCTCAGAGACGACAACAGTTTCAAGACCTGGTTCAGGGAGACATGACTGTTTCTGAATATGAGATCGAGTTCCTGAAGTTGCTGAAGTATGGATTCAGTATGGTACCTACGGAGAGAGATCGATGTCGTAAATTTGCCCTTGGACTCAGATACGAGCTGCGTAGGCAAGTTGTAACCCATCAGGATGAGATATTTGATGTGCTGGTGGGCAGAGCCAAAGATGCGGAAGAGGTGGAGGTTTTAGCTTCTGGTAGAGAGCGTGTTGATCAAGATCGATCTAAGAAATTTTCAGGCCCGATGGAGTCATCAGCACAGTCCGGAAAGAGGACTTGTACTTCAGCCCCTCAGAGAAGCAATACACGTTTCAGGCCTGCAGCATCCTCACCTTTAGCTGTCAGTCGAGGCGGTTCCTCGTCGTATTATAATGGGCCCCTTTGTGAGTATTGTGGTAAACAGCATTCAGGAGAGTGTCGTAAGAAGATGGGTCTTTGCTATCAGTGTGGATCTAGTGGTCATTATCGGAGGGATTGTCCTCAGTTAGTTTCGTTTGAGCAGACCACTACCCAAACTCCTGTGCGTTCACAGACTACAGTACAGACCCCAATTAGAGATCGTAGTCAAGGAAATACTCGAGGATCAGCGTCCAGGACAGACAGTAGAGCCCGACCTCAGCAAAATAGAGGGCCAACAGCTTCTGAGGCTAGACAGCCAGCTTTAGTTTATGCAACTAGACGTCGTGATGACAGAGATGAGCCTGAGGTTATTGCAGGTACATTTACTATTTATTCTACCCCATACTTTGCATTATTGGACAATGGCTCCACTCACTCCTATGTATCGAGCTCAGTATCTCAAAACCTTCAGATTCCGATCGAGAACACTGAAAATACTGTTACAGTTACAAGTCTAGTAGGACAAGCGGTATTAGTGAATAAAGTATTTCGGCGTTGTCCTCTCGAGGTTCAGGGAGAAATTTTTCTCGCTGATCTTATGGAACTTCCTTTAGGGGAGTTCGATCTAATTCTTGGAATGGATTGGTTGAATAAACACAAGGTAAAACTGGATTGCGAATACAAGCGGGCTACTCTGAAGACTTCAGATGGTCGGACTGTTGTGTTAATTGGTGAACGGCGTGGTTATCTCTCCAATATAGTTTCAGCGATGAAAATTGATCATATGATCCGGAAGGGATATGAGACCTTCATTGCTTGTATTTTGAACACCAAAGGTGCATTGTCCACGATCGAGGAGATTCGTACAGTTAGCGAGTTTCCTGATGTTTTTCCGGAGGAGTTGCCTGGGTTACCTCCTGATAGAGAGGTAGAGTTCGAGATTGAGACTTATCCGGGATCTTCACCTATTTCTATGGCACCTTATCGTATGGCTCCAAAGGAACTTAAGGAGTTGAAAGTCCAATTGCAAGAATTATTCGATCGAGGATTTATCTGACATAGTACTTCACCATGGGGAGCTCCAGTTCTATTCGTGAAAAAGAAGGATGGGTCGCTAAGATTATGTATTGACTATCGGAAATTGAACAAGATGACGGTCAAGAATAAATACCCATTACCCAGGATTGATGACTTATTTGATCAATTGCGAGGAGCTACTGTATTCTCTAAGATTGATCTTCGTTCGGGGTATTATCAATTGAAAGTTAAAGGATCTGATGTTGCAAAAACGGCCATTCGCACTAGATATGGTCATTATGAATTTTTAGTGATGCCTTTTGGTTTGACGAACGCTCCTGCAGCTTTTATGGATTTGATGAATCGGGTGTTCCGACCATATTTGGATCAATTTGTGGTGGTCTTCATTGACGATATTCTGATCTATTCTCGTACTGAGGCAGAGCATGACGAGTATTTGAAGATCGTTCTGCGGACTTTGAGAGAGCATCGTCTATATGCCAAACTAAGCAAGTGTGAGTTTTGGCTTCAAGAAGTATCATTTCTGGGGCATATTATTTCTGCGCGAGGTGTTCAGGTTGATCCCAGCAAGATAGAGGCTATTATGAATTGGAAACGACCTAAGAACGTATCTGAAATCCGCAGTTTCTTGGGCTTGGCTGGTTATTATCGACGTTTTGTTGAGGGCTTCTCGATCATTGCTTCTCCTTTGACAAAGTTGTTAAGGAATAATGTGCTGTTTGACTGGGGTGAGGCACAGCAGGAGAGCTTTGAGAAATTAAAGGCGGTTTTGACTCAAGCACCTGTGTTGATTCAACCGGAGTCCGGGAAGGATTTTACAGTGTATAGTGATGCTTCACATTCAGGACTTAGTTGTGTTTAATGCAGGAAAGTAAGGTGGTGGCTTATGCATCCCGTCAGCTGCGGCCGCATGAGAGTAATTATCCTACTCACGATTTAGAGTTGGCAGCAGTAATTTTTGCCTTGAAGATTTGGAGACACTATATTTATGGAGAGAAGTGTTACATTTTCACAGATCATAAGAGCTTAAAGTATCTTCTGACCCAGAAGGAACTTAATTTGAGACAGCGTCGCTGGTTAGAGCTTCTAAAGGATTATGATTGCGTGATTGATTACCACCCTGGTAAAGCTAACATTGTAGCAGATGCTTTGAGTCGAAAGACGGTATCGGAGTTGAGGTCTTTAATGGCCAAGATGAATTTATATGACGATGGCACTTTGTTAGCAGAATTGCAAGTTAAGCCGACCTTGGTTGATGAGATCAAAGCTAAGCAGCCCCTTGATAGCTCCTTGCTTTCCATCTTTGAGCAAGTAGAGCAGGGGACAAACACAGATTACGCAATTGATCAGGATGAAGTTTTATGCTTTAAAGGTAGATATTGTGTGCCTGATGATGCTGAATTGAGGCAGACTATCCTTACTGAGGCTCATAGTAGTCCATATGCTATGCACCCCGGAGGAGATAAGATGTACCGGAATTTGAGAGAGAGGTATTATTGGATTGGTATGAAGAAAGACATATCTGACTTTGTGGCTAGGTGTTTGACTTGTCAGCAAGTTAAGGCAGAACATCAACATCCATCAGGTTTGTTACAGCCTATCAAGATTCCTGAATGGAAATGGGAGCGTATTACTATAGATTTTGTTACTGGCTTGCCTATGACTCCTTCGAAAAAAGATTCAGTTTGGGTGATTGTTGACAGACTTACAAAGTCAGCTCACTTCATTCCTGTGTGAGTAAATTATACTTTGGATAAGCTGGCAAGATTGTATATTTCAGAGATTGTCAGATTGCATGGTGTTCCATTGTCTATTATTTCTGATCGAGATCCGAGATTTACTTCGAGATTTTGGAAGGCGTTACATACGGCTTTGGAAACAAGATTGGATTATAGTACATCCTTTCATCCACAAACTGATGGTCAATCTGAGAGAGTAATTCAGATTCTGGAGGATATGTTGCGGGGTTGCGTAATCGATTTTCATGGTAGTTGGGAGAACTTTTTGCCGTTGGCTGAATTTGCTTACAATAACAGTTATCAGACCAGTATTCGTATGGCACCCTATGAAGCGCTCTATGGGCGTAAATGTCACACTCCGATCTTGTAACACCCCAACCCGTACCTGACCCGAATACGAGTCCGAGGTGTCACATTGACTTTTAAAACCTTGACACTTAAAGAAAATCCCCGGGAAATTTAAAACTTTGTTTAAAACAAAATACTTTAATTTACATAGAAGAGACTACAAAATACAAACTCGATCAGAGTGCTCATAATTAACGACTTATTACATGCCAACACTCTATACACAACAAAATACATACTTTGTCGATTACTTCTGATCTGATCTTCTAGTAGTGATACTGTCGTTGCCACTTCTATTACTGCTCTTCTTGTTTCTTGGTACCTACGTGTAAATCACTTACACGCTAAGTCATAGACTTAGTGAGACAATAAATGAACATGTAACAATAGATTCATAAATATGCATTCTTACCATTTGATCATGACATTTCAATATGCATATATATATATTTCATGACATATATAATCATGTCATGCACACATGAAACTTACCTTCTTGTGTCACTTTCACTTTAATTTATCTTTCAATTGTATTGCCCATGTATATTATTGAGAATAGAGGTATGTGAGTACATTGAGGTTGTGCACCAATGCTGTCACCACAGCTCATATAAATTCCCTCATGGGGCACCGAACATTTGTTCAGTATTCGTCCCGAAGGACTGCTATATATGTCCCGTAGGACCACTACGTCCCGAAGGACTACGATACCCTCGACTCTTGGCATGCCAACTATACCTATAGCTCTCGTATCATTTACTATGGGCATTTACGATGAATACTTTTCTCATCACTTGTTCTTTCTTTTCTGTCACATACCACATGTATGTGTAACCATGTATTTCATATCATATCACATGTATCACGTATTGCATATTCATATATCATTTCATATATTCACATAACTTATCTCATTTCACATTGGTCATGTCTCATAGCATATATCACATATGCATATAATCATGTATATCATATCATATATCTTGTGTTTTATGCTCTTATGTTTATGCATATCATGTAACATATATAATAACCTATACTCATTTCATGTATTCATGCACATATAAGAATCACAAATCAAATAACATTTTAGGAGTCACTTCTTACCGTAGTAACTCCATCACTGGATCTTCGCAAGTCAATGTCCGTTCAATAATATAAGCACAATTAAAATTGCACTCACCTTAGCCTTGTTTTCTTTGATTCGATCCTAATCCTTTGATTATTCCGGAACTTGTTTAGACTCAATATCTACATAAATATAACATTTCAAAACAACTATCAGAAGCCTAAACCTTAAACTTGATGTTAACAACTTAAGCCAGATTAAAGAACCAAATTCCATTTTTCATTTAGGGGGGAATCGATACCCCCCCCCCCAGGGGGAATCGATACCCCCTGGACATTCTGGAAATTTTCGTCCAACAGGGGGAATCGATTCCCATTCATAGGGTATCGGTTCCCTCTACCCAGAAATTGTATTTTAACCCCGAAAATCATCAATTCTTCACTTAATTCTTCTATTTTAAACCCCTATCATGTCATTAAACTCAACTACCATTACTTAAACCAACTTATATCCATGAAAATCATCTATAACTTCAAAATCCTATCCTTCATATGAAATTCAAGAATCATACTCAAATTTCAATATGTTCTAAATACAATTCTAACACGTCATATTCCTTAATTAGCATGATGACAAGTTAAATTTAACTTCAAATTCAACTTATCAACTATTTTCCATGATTTCATATAAAAACTCATTTTCTTAAATCTCTTATAACTTCTTCATCTTTTGATTATAATACAACTTAAGCTTTCCTTAAGCTTAGTTATCATCTAATGATCAAAACCTAACCTTTAATTAACAAATAACCAACAAATCAGAAAACCCTTACCTTTGCCTAGCTTCCACGGTTGGGAGAAGAAGAAAGAGTTTTCAGATAACTCTTTCCCCCATCCCACGTGATTCATTCATATAATTGGGGGAAAAATATCTTTCATGCTAAATGACCATTTTGCCCTTTAATTCTTTGGATAATTACTATAAAATTTTAGGAAATATTCCTGAACCAATCATTGAACTATTCAAATATCCAATTTAAATCACCAAAATCTGAAGTTTTACAATTTAGTCACTAACCCGTATTTTGGGATGTTACAATTCTCTCCCCCTTAAGAAAATTCGTCCTCGAATTTTCACTGTACAAATAGATGGATAACTATATACTCATTCTTATTTTCATTTATCTGTTATATTACGGATCCACCTCTTTTAAAGATCCATAAGGTCCAATGAATGTAGGACTGAGCTATACTAAACAGAAAATCTTATTCAGAACAAGATATTAAGAAATACTTTATCACTTATCTAGAAATTCCATTTTTTTTTAAAATAAGTGTAGAACTTCTGTTAACTATCCATTATGAATTTTTTTCCCACTTTTCTTCAACTTCTTTGATCCAATCTGTCCATACAAAATCTCAATATTTCTATTCAACTAATTTAATAGGGTCCAACATTTTTTTACACAACTTCACAAAAAGCTATTTTGATATATTTCTTTACTTGCGGACCTACTACTCATTAAACAAACTCTATTATACTCTCCCCTTTGCATAATATTTTTTTAATACGATACTTTAAGAAAAACTTTATCGTCTTCATGAAATTCAATTTATTTATGCCTCAAGTCTGCCTAATACTTTTGTCGATCAGATGTCATCTTGAGATTATCTTGAATTATCTTTACTTTATCTTCAACCACTTTCAATAAATCCTAGCAAATAAAATTCTAATCTTTTAACTTGAACCAAATTAATGGTGTCCGACAATTTTTCCCATTTAAAACTTCATAACTCTTTATCCTTTCCACTTATAATTGAAAATTTTCTTACTTTTATACCAAACTTACGCTTTACACCTCATTCTAACCCTTTTTAATAAATCTTTCGTGCTATCATAACCTTCATTTCATTACTTTAATTCTTTCATTACTTTTTTCCTCTTATGCTTTTACCTTCTTTTCATATCATTTATACTTATCCCTCTTTATCCTTTTAACTTTTCTATCAATCATTTGTTTCCATCAAACATACAAATCATTTAACTTAATACATTCACTATCACATTACTTTATTGATCAACCTATTTCTTTCCATCAAAACGTAAACCTTCATCGAACTATCCATATGTGTATTTTTTTTTAGTCAAAATAATTCATTCTCTATTTCCTTCACTTATCAAACCTTCATTCTCATTCATCCATAATACGATTCCTTTGGTTCAAAATTAACCATTCCATTTACCTTTTTATAATTAGTATTATCTTATACATAACTAAATCATATCATGTCCTTTATACTCACATGCTCTTGTATATCACATATATTTATCCTTAACTATCACTCCTTATCACATTTTCCTGACTTTGATAGTCATATTTACTAGCACAGAACTTTATTCTTTATCATTCTTATACTTGTATCTTTATTCCTCAAAGCGCCTTTTAAAACCTGTAAATACTCTTCTCATTGTCTTAATATATATATAGGATCCAAATACCTAACCATATTCAAATCCATATCATACTTGATTAATTCACTTTATCTTTTCTTCCAATCTTTTAACTCTATCACCTTTACTCTTACGGATAATCAATAACAACTGTTTAATCTAGTGCACAAGTCCCAATTAATTAATTAATTAATCATATACTCCTTTTCCAATCAGAATTATCTCAACAATAGTTTACTTAACTTATCAAATCCACATTCATTCTCATGTATCATGAAATTTTATTTGTCACTCTCAACATTTCAACATCTTTCATCTTATAAAATAATTACTGACATACCTATTTTTTTTCGAAACAATATTCACATCAATTAATCTTCCATTATTCCCATTATAACATTTATTTACCATATTTTATCTCAACCGCATAGCAACTAAATTATCTCATCTAAATTCTCCACTTTAGAATAGTGGATATCCTTTAACATTATTTAATAGCACATTCAATTTTTAAATGAAATCTTTAACTTTTAATCTAGGGTACAACCCTTATCCACTCAATCATATACCATATTTTCAATCAATTTTTTTATATCTTACTTATCTTTTCAAACTCGGACTTTTACTCACACGCAATATTATTTTTCTGTTTAAAAAAAAAATTAAACGTTATAACTTCCTTTATCTTATAAATTGTTCACCCACTTACTCATTCTCAAACTTTTCTATTACTCTATATCTTCTCTTGAACATTCAAATCCTTATCTCACATACACATACTTAAACTCATTATATTCCTTTTAAAATAATTTTTTTCCTACTTCAATTTTCATAACTTCTAACAGAGCTTTTAACCTAATTCACAAAGGTTGTCTTTAACCCTGACTTATTATCAATTAACTCCTTGTTTAATCTTTCAAGATCAAACCCTACTGCTTGAGTCTGTCGGACTCTCGTATGATTTGATTTTCTAACGGAGAATACAACTAATTCATATCTGGTTTAAAGTTGAAAACCAAAATCACTATTTTTCTTTGATAGTACTTAACTCTATAAAGCACTAATTCTCTTAATCATCTGAGATTTTTGTTGTCCAATCCTTTTATTCTTAACTCTCCCTAGAGCTTTAACACGATTAACCATTTCTAGAAATGAGAACAATTTTAAAACCAATAACACTTTTTTTTAATTGAAGGCGCAAGCCCTAAACAACCAATCACATGTTCTTTCTTATCCTTCTTAATCAAAATCAACTCAACAATAAATCTGTTTAACTTATTAAACTTATATTCATACACATGCATGTGTAATTTCCTTGTTTCAATCTCATATATTTGAGTTTCATTTATTTTATGAACTGATCATTCATGTACTTATTCATGAACTCTTCTACAAATGATAAACACATCATTTGATATTTTAACATTCTTATGGTAACATTTGTTCACCATACTTCTAACTTTTCTACGTAGTAACAAAACTACTCAATTTAACTTCTCCACTTTGGAGAAATGAAAATTTTCTAATATTATCTTCCTATCCTTTAATCAAATTTCCATAACAATGAAACATTTCTCAAATTCACCCTTGAACTCGGGTGTTCTCAACTCTTTTCAATACATTCATTTTATGAATTATAGAAGTATAAAAGTAAAACACATCATAATATCATTCTTTAATCTCATTCAGGCATTCCCTGAGGTTTTCGCTCTTCTCCCTGCCTGGCCAGGGCAGGTGAATGCTATTACCTTCAGTTTATTGCCTTGTGCTTCACTTTAGAAGCTCTCATTATCATACATATAATATAACATAACATTTTAATTCTATTAGCAAGACAGTACACTCCTTACCCTATCAGATCAGAAGTTTTCACTATTTTGTTAGCATGTATACCTTATAAAACACTCTAGACTCCGGTTTATGCCGAGAATCGACTAAACCTTAGCTCTGATGCCATTAACTGTAACACCCCAACCCGTACCCGACCCGAATACGAGTCCGAGGTGTCACATTGACTTTTAAAACCTTGACACTTAAAGAAAATCCCCGGGAAATTTAAAACTTTGTTTAAAACAAAATACTTTAATTTACATAGAAGAGACTACAAAATACAAACTCGGTCAGAGTGCTCATAATTAACGACTTATTACATGCCAACACTCTATACACAACAAAATACATACTTTGTCGATTACTTCTGATCTGATCTTCAAGTAGTGATACTGTCGTTGCCACTTCTATTACTGCTCTTCTTGTTTCTTGGTACCTACGTGTAAATCACTTACACGCTAAGTCATAGACTTAGTGAGACAATAAATGAACATGTAACAATAGATTCATAAATATGCATTCTTACCATTTGATCATGACATTTCAATATGCATATATATATATTTCATGACATATATAATCATGTCATGCACACATGAAACTTACCTTCTTGTGTCACTTTCACTTTAATTTATCTTTCAATTGTATTGCCCATGTATATTATTGAGAATAGAGGTATGTGAGTACATTGAGGTTGTGCACCAATGTTGTCACCACAGCTCATATAAATTCCCTCATGGGGCACCGAACATTTGTTCAGTATTCGTCCCGAAGGACTGCTATATATGTCCCGTAGGACCACTACGTCCCGAAGGACTACGATACCCTCGACTCTTGGCATGCCAACTATACCTATAGTTCTCGTATCATATACTATGGGCATTTACGATGAATACTTTTCTCATCACTTGTTCTTTCTTTTCTGTCACATACCACATGTATGTGTAACCATGTATTTCATATCATATCATATGTATCACGTATTGCATATTCATATATCATTTCATATATTCACATAACTTATCTCATTTCACATTGGTCATGTCTCATAGCATATATCACATATGCATATAATCATGTATATCATATCATATATCTTGTGTTTTATGCTCTTATGTTTATGCATATCATGTAACATATATAATAACCTATACTCATTTCATGTATTCATGCACATATAAGAATCACAAATCAAATAACATTTTAGGAGTCACTTCTTACCGTAGTAACTCCATCACTGGCTCATCGCAAGTCAATGTCCGTTCAATAATATAAGCACAATTAAAATTGCACTCACCTTAGCCTTGTTTTCTTTGATTCGATCCTAATCCTTTGATTATTCCGGAACTTGTTTAGACTCAATATCTACATAAATATAACATTTCAAAACAACTATCAGAAGCCTAAACCTTAAACTTGATGTTAACAACTTAAGCCAGATTAAAGAACCAAATTCCATTTTTCATTTAGGGGGGAATCGATACCCCCCAAGGGGGAATCGATGCCCCCTGGACATTCTGGAAATTTTCGTCCAACAGGGGGAATCGATTCCCATTCATAGGGTATCGGTTCCCTCTACCCAGAAATTGTATTTTAACCCCGAAAATCATCAATTCTTCACTTAATTCTTCTATTTTAAACCCCTATCATGTCATTAAACTCAACTACCATTACTTAAACCAACTTATATCCATGAAAATCATCTATAACTTCAAAATCCTATCCTTCATATGAAATTCAAGAATCATACTCAAATTTCAATATGTTCTAAATACAATTCTAACACGTCATATTCCTTAATTAGCATGATGACAAGTCAAATTTAACTTCAAATTCAACTTATCAACTATTTTCCATGATTTCATATAAAAACTCGTTTTCTTAAATCTCTTATAACTTCTTCATCTTTTGATTATAAGACAACTTAAGCTTTCCTTAAGCTTAGTTATCATCTAATGATCAAAACCTAACCTTTAATTAACAAATAACCAACAAATCAGAAAACCCTTACCTTTGCCTAGCTTCCACGGTTGGGAGAAGAAGAAAGAGTTTTCAGATAACTCTTTCCCCCATCCCACGTGATTCATTCATATAATTGGGGGGAAAATATCTTTCATGCTAAATGACCATTTTGCCCTTTAATTCTTTGGATAATTACTATAAAATTTTAGGAAATATTCCTGAACCAATCATTGAACTATTCAAATATCCAATTTAAATCACCAAAATCTGAAGTTTTACAATTTAGTCACTAACCCGTATTTTGGGATGTTACAGATCTGTTGGACTGAGTTGCGTGATAGGAAAACGTTGGGACCTGAGTTAGTGCGAGAGACGGAGGACACAGTCAGATTAATCCGTGACCGTCTGAAAGAGGCATTTAATAGGCAGAAATCTTATGCAGATCAAAGAATGAAGGATATACAGTTTGAAGTGGGAGATCGGGTCTTTTTGAAAGTTTCACCCTGGAAGAAAGTATTAAGATTCGGGCGTAAGGGTAAATTGAGTCCAAGATTTATTGGACCATTTCGTATCTTGAAGAGGGTAGGACCTGTTGCATATCAGCTTGAGTTGCCTTCTGAGCTAAGTCGTATTCATGATGTCTTTCATGTATCAATGTTGAGGAGATACCGTCCAGATCCAGGTCACATTATTCAGGTTGAAGAAGTAGAGCTGAGACCTGATTTGTCATATGAAGAGGAGCCCATTCAGATCTTGGAGAGAGATGAACGAGTTCTTCGGAATAGACGAATTCCAATAGTCAAAGTTCAGTGGAGGAATCGAGGCCCCTCAGAAGCTACTTGGGAGACATTGGAGTCAATGGAGGCTCAGTTTTCTCAACTATTCTCATAAGGTAAATTTCGAGGACGAAATTTCTTGTAGAGGGGGAGAATTGTAACAACCCGATTTTCAAAATAATATTTAATTAAAATTGGAGGGTTTAATTGTGAAAATTTGGCGAAAATTTGGGACTGAATTGAAAGATTTTAAAACTTGGAGCTTGTTTTAAAGTTAAAGAAAATTCAGGGACCAAGCCCTGAATTTAACCATGGAGTGTCGGCAGACAATTGTTATATGCGTGATTTCTGTTTTGAAAAACAGAAATCAATTTCACAAATCCTTCCTCACGCACACAACTTCCAAACTCGATTCCGACGCCGTCCGAATTCCGATCGTTGTTTTGAAACCACCGTTGTGTTCATCATCGAGCGAGGAGCAAACCCTTCAAATTAATTGAAGCGAAACGCGACCAAACGTCGGGAATTTCTAGTCAAAGTAGCGACGGTTTTGTTAGCTCTATCGCCAAGAAAATCTTAAATTCACTGCTGATCGTTGCTCTGTTTACGACACCTCCTGCACCATCGTGTTCCTTGTGCCGTTCTGAGTTCACCGGTGTCAACCTTGTCCGCCGTAGACGGCGGCGCGTGAGGAGGTGGTGCAGTCAAAGATTCGGCCGATTTGAAATCGAGCTCTCTGCCGTTCAAAAATTTGAACCGATCGTTGTAAGTATCTCGAAATCGCTCAAAATAATTTTTAGAATTTTTTTCGGGATTTTTAGGGCCCCGGAGGACGCCTCACGCGCCACACGCGCCGCCGTAGGGCGAGTGGCTGCTGGAAACCGGTTTAACCGGTTCTGACCGGTTTGACCGGTTTCAACCGGTTCAAACCGGTTTGACCGGTCTGAACCGGTTTGACCGGTCTGACCCGACCGTTGACCCGACCCGACCCGACCGTTGACCCAACCCGACCCGACCGTTGACCCAACCCGACCCGACCGTTTACCGTTGACTTTCTTTGACCAAAACTTAAAATGGCTTTGACCGAGCATTAAACGACCGTTAATCTTTTCCGAGTATACCTATCCTGATAGTTTTCGACGTGCCAAATCCGTTTCCGTGGTCCGTTTTGTCAAATTTGAATCCGAAGGTCTCCAAATCTACGGTCAAAGTGATTGACTTTGACTTTGACCAAGAATTTGAATTTTCGAAAAGTCATACTTTATGTTTTTCGACGCCCTGATTCCGATTCTGCAATCCGTTTGGCCAAATTCAGACTTGAAATACCTCAAATTGATAGTCAAACCCGAAAAATGCTTATATACTTAAGAAGTTTAGCTTTGAACAATTAAATAGGATTTGGGACTGATAAATATTATTGTTTGAAGGTACAAGAGACTCTACGGATCGTTCGACAGCTCGACCCAGCTCTTCTAGATCAGTTAAACCACGTGTGCCAGTATTCACCCGTTCGAAAACTGTAGCAGAGCGTGGTGAAACCATCAATCAGTAGATTTGTTATTTGAATCTATTGTCGAGGTGTGTTCCCTACTTATTATTGAACTGTTTTATTGGTTTTAATATGTGGTACACCGAATTCATTGGTTATTGTTTTATGGATGCACCAATTTAATGTGACAATTTATGGAATATGGCTGCTATCTAATTTTTGTTTTGAAATGGTATATGATTACCATGTTTTTGGATTTATGGAATTTATGTCACGGTGCAATTGAATTTTGGAATTGAATTACGATGGAATAGCTCTGATCAAGCTAACTGGGCCTAATGTGACTCTTGAGGGCCCCAAGATGTTTCATTAGGTCGGCTTTCCTTTGCTGTGTGCTTTGGGTAAGCTATATGGACTTATTGACTTGGGCTTAAGGATACAAGCTTCAGAGCCTATCCTTAAGTCGGCTTTCTTTTTGCTATGTGCATAAAGTAAGCTATATGGAAAATAATTTTGAGAACTACTGATGGTGTACCAGAAAAGGGTTTAAACTATGATTTTCAAAAGTTAAACTCTTTTACGAAATTGTGAGATTACTGGACTATGATTTGTACCTATTGACATTTTATGGAAATGTTGGGACACATTGAGCCTAGCTCACCTTTTGAAAATGTTTTCCCCCTTTCAGATATTGTTGGTTAGATACCTTGGTTCGAGCACTTGGAGGATCAACATATCTCTTGAAGTAAATCAGATTGTAATGTTTTTATCTGGCAAGTTGACTTTATTTTGGTGACATGGACCTTATTTTAAAATATCGGATTTTATAATGATAACTCTTTTGCTAATACTGTTCGGTTTATTGTGATATTGAATTTGAAGACATGTTTAAAATTAAATTATTATTTATTGGTACTATATTTACGAGTTGGATTTTGATAGTATAATTTGTTTATAATTTCATGTTATTTATAATGTGATTTTATATTGATGGAATAACGGTTTCGAAAAATGTCTTTAATAATCATAATGTGATCCACTAGACTTAGTCGAAACGCATAGACCGGGTCGAGGGGATTACATACGATGAGCCAGTGATGGAGTTACTATGGTAAGAAGTGACTCCTAAAATGTTATTTAATTTGTGATTATTATATGTGCATGAATACATGAAATGAGTATAGGTTATTATATATATGTTACATGATATGCATAAACATAAGAGCATAAAACATAAGAGATATATGATATGATATACATGATTATATGCATATGTGATATATGCTATGAGACATGACCAATGTGAAATGAGATAAGTTATGTGAATATATGAAATGATATATGAATATGCAATAAGTGATACATGTGATATGATATGAAATACATGATTACACATACATGTGGTATGTGACAAAAAAAGAAAGAACAAGTGATGAGAAAAGTATTCATCGTAAATGCCCATAGTATATGATACGAGAGCTATAGGTATAGTTGGCATGCCAAGAGTCGAGGGTATTGTAGTCCTTCGAGATGTAGTGGTCCTACGGGACATATATAGCAGTCCTTCGGGATGAATACTGAATAAATGTTCGGTGCCCCATGAGGGAATTTATACGAGCTGTGGTGATAGCATTGGTGCACAACCTCAATGTACTCACATACCTCTATTCTCAATAATATACATGGGCAATACAATTGAAAGATAAATTAAAGTGAAAGTGATACAAGAAGGTAAGTTTCATGTGTGCATGACATGATTATATATATGTCATGAAATATATATATATGCATATTGAAATGTCATGATCAAATGGTAAGAATGCATATCTATGAATCTATTGTTACATGTTCATTTATTGTCTCACTAAGTCTATGACTTAGCGTGTAAGTGATTTACACGTAGGTACCAAGAAACAAGAAGAGCAGTAATAGAAGTGGCAACGACGGTATCACTACTAGAAGATCAGATCAGAAGTAATTGACAAAGTATGTATTTTGTTGTGTATAGAGTGTTGGCATGTAATAAGTCGTTAATTATGAGCACTCTGATCGAGTTTGTATTTTGTAGTCTCTTCTATGTAAATTAAAGTATTTTGTTTTAAACAAAGTTTTTTAAATTCCCGGGGATTTTCTTTAAGTGTCAAGGTTTTAAAAGTCAATGTGACACCTCGGACTCGTATTCGGGTCGGGTACGGGTTGAGGTGTTACAGTTAATGGTATCAGAGCTAAGGTTTAGTCGATTCTCGGCATAAACCGGAGTCTAGAGTGTTTTATAAGGTATACATGCCAACAAAATAGTGAAAACTTCTGATCTGATACGGTAAGGAGTGTACTGTCTTGCTAATAGAATTAAAATGTTATGTTATATTATATGTATGATAATGAGAGCTTCTAAAGTGAAGCACAAGGCAATAAACTGAAGGTAATAGCATTCACCTGCCCTGGCCAGGCAGGGAGAAGAGCGAAAACCTCAGGGAATGCCTGAATAAGATTAAAGAATGATATTATGATGTGTTTTACTTTTATACTTCTATAATTCATAAAATGAATGTATTGAAAAGAGTTGAAAACACCCGAGTTCAAGGGTGAATTTGAGAAATGTTTCATTGTTATGGAAATTTGATTAAATGATAGGAAGATAATATTAGAAAATTTTCATTTCTCCAAAGTGGAGAAGTTAAATTGAGTAGTTTTGTTACTACATAGATAAGTTAGAAGTATGGTGAACAAATGTTACCATAAGAATGTTAAAATATCAAGTGATGTGGTTATCATTTGTAGAAGAGTTCATGAATAAGTACATGAATGATCAGTTCATAAAATAAATGAAACTCAAATATATGAGATTGAAACAAGGAAATTACACATGCATGTGTATGAATATAAGTTTAATAAATTAAACAGATTTATTGTTGAGTTGATTTTGATTAAGAAGGATAAGAAAGAACATGTGATTGGTTGTTTAGGGCTTGCGCCTTAAATTAAAAAAAATGTTATTGGTTTTGAAATTTTTCTCATTTCTAGAAATGGTTAATCGTGTTAAAGCTCTAGGGAGAGTTAAGAATAAAAGGATTGGACAAAAAAAATCTCAGATGATTAAGAGAATTAGTGCTTTATAGAGTTAAGTACTATCAAAGAAAAATAGAGATTTTGGTTTTCAACTTTAAACCAGATATGAATTAGTTTTATTCTCCGTTAGAAAATCAAATCATAAGAGAGTCCGACAAACTCAAGCAGTAGGGTTTGATCTTGAAAGATTAAACAAGGAGTTAATTGATAATAAGTCAGGGTTAAAGACAACCTTTGTGAATTAGGTTAAAAGCTCTGTTAGAAGTTATGAAAATTGAAGCAGGAAAAAAAATTAATTATTTTAAAGGAATATAATGAGTTTAAGTATGTGTATGTGAGATAAGGATTTGAATGTTCAAGAGAAGATATAGAGTAATAGAAAAGTTTGAGAATGAGTAAGTGGGTGAACAATTTATAAGATAAAGGAAGTTATAACGTTTGATTTTTTTTAAACAGAAAAATAATATTGCGTGTGAGTAAAAGTCCGAGTTTGAAAAGATAAGTAAGATATAAAAAAATTGATTGAAAATATGGTAGATGATTGAGTGGATAAGGGTTGTACCCTAGATTAAAAGTTAAAGATTTCGTTTAAAAATTGAATGTACTATTAAATAATGTTAAAGGATATCCACTATTCTAAAGTGGAGAATTTAGATGAGATAATTTAGTTGCTATGCGGTTGAGATAAAATATGGTAAATAAATGTTATAATGGGAATAATGGAAGATTAATTGATGTGAATATTGTTTCGGAAATTTTTTTTTAAGAAATAGGTATGTCAGTAATTATTTTATAAGATGAAAGATGTTGAAATGTTGAGACTGACAAATAAAATTTCATGATACATGAGAATGAATGTGGATTTGATAAGTTAAGTAAACTATTGTTGAGATAATTCTGATTGAAAAAGGAGTATATGATTAATTAATTGGGACTTGTGCACTAGATTAAACAGTTGTTATTGACTATCCGTAAGAGTAAAGGTGATAGAGTTAAAAGATTGGAAGAAAAGCTAAAATGAATTAATCAAGTATGATATGGATTTGAATATGGTTAGGTATTTGGATCCTATATATATATATGAAGACAATGAGAAGAGTATTTACAGGTTTTAAAATGCGCTTTGAGGAATAAAGATACAAGTATAAGAATAATAAAGAATAAAGTTCTGTGCTAGTAGATATGACTATCAAAGTCAGGAAAATGTGATAAGGAGTGATAGTTAAGGATAAATATATATGATATACAAGAGCATGTGAGTATAAAGGACATGATATGATTTAGTTATGTATAAGATAATACTAATTATAAAAAGGTAAATGGAATGGTTAATTTTGAACCAAAGGAATCGTATTATGGATGAGTGAGAATGAAGGTTTGATAAGTGAAGGAAATAGAGAATGAATTATTTTGACTAAAAAAAATATACACATATGGATAGTTCGATGAAGGTTTACGTTTTGATGGAAAGAAATAAGTTGATCAATAAAGTAATGTGATAGTGAATGTATTAAGTTAAAGGATTTGTATGTTTGATGGAAACAAAGGATTGATAGAAAAGTTAAAAGGATAAAGAGGGATAAGTATAAATGATATGAAAAGAAGGTAAAAGCATAAGAGGAAAAAGGTAATGAAAGAATTAAAGTAATGAAATAAAGGTTATGATAGCACGAAAGATTTATTAAAAAGGGTTAGAATGAGGTGTAAAGTATAAGTTTGGTATAAAAGTAAGAATTTTTTTTCAATTTTAAGTGGAAAGGATAAAGAGTTATGAAGTTTTATATGGGAAAAATTGTCGGACACCATTAATTTGGTTCAAGTTAAAAGATTAGAATTTTATTTGCCAGGATTTATTGAAAGTGGTTGAAGATAAAGTAAAGATAATTCAAGATAATCTCAAAATGACATCTGATCGACAAAAGTATTAGGCAGACTTGAGGCAGAAATAAATTGAATTTCATGAAGACGATAAAGTTTTTCTTAAAGTATCTTATTAGAAAAAAAATTATTATGCAAAGGGGAGAGTATAATAGAATTTAAAAGATCGGAAAAAGAATGTCAGACTAAGTTAACCAAGTGTAACATGTATTGGTTTAAGGTTGTGTTTCTTAGCCATGTAAATATAGTCAAAGAGATAAGGATTTATTTATATGTATGAAGGAAACTTAAGATATATTTGAATGATAGTATTCTCTCTAATCAAGTTGTTAAAGATAAGTATGTTACTTTTGAGATGATAAAAAGAGTATTGACATCAATTTAAAGATTAATATGAGTAAAATTTAGAAAGAAATGTGTATAGTAATTTGAATGAAGATGGTATAAGAATAAATGTTTGGTTTATGTTGTAAGTCATTAGAGAAGGATGAAAGAAATCAGTGGACTCATGATGTTGAGTGATAAAGATTGAGATTACCGTATGGATGGAACCTTATTATTTCCATGATGAGCTAAAGATTAAAAGGTGTAGAATCGAATGAGTGAAAAGATATGAATGAATGTAATTCCTTGTTGATTGAAAATAAGTTTAGTAATTGCAACCACGAAGGGAAAGTTAAAGACTTAAAGTCGGATGAATGTTATCATGTCATAGAAAGAGTTATTATTGAGTTTGTTTAATGAGTAGTAGGTCCGCAAGTAAAGAAATATATCAAAATAGCTTTTTGTGAAGTTGTGTAAAAGAAATGCTGGACCCTATTAAGTTAGTTGAATAGAAATATTAAGATTTTGTATGGACAGATTGGATCAAAGAAGTTGAAGAAAAGTGGGGAAAAATTACATAATGGATAGTTAACAGAAGTTCTACACTTATTTTTTTTAAAAAAAATGGAATTTCTAGATAAGTGATAAAGTATTTCTTAATATCTTGTTCTGAATAAGATTTTCTGTTTAGTATAGCTCAGTCCTACATTCATTGGACCTTATGGATCTTTAAAAGAGGTGGATCCGTAATATAACAGAGAAATGCAAATAAGAATGAGTATATAGTTATCCATCTATTTGTACAGTGAAAATTCGAGGACGAATTTTCTTAAGGGGGAGAGAATTGTAACATCCCAAAATACGGGTTAGTGACTAAATTGTAAAACTTCAGATTTTGGTGATTTAAATTGGATATTTGAATAGTTCAATGATTGGTTCAGAAATATTTCCTAAAATTTTATAGTAATTATCCAAAGAATTAAAGGGCAAAATGGTCATTTAGCATGAAAGATATTTTTCCCCCAATTATATGAATGAATCACGTGGGATGGGGGAAAGAGTTATCTGAAAACTCTTTCTTCTTCCTTTCTTCTTCTCCCAACCGTGGAAGCTAGGCAAAGGTAAGGGTTTTCTGATTTGTTGGTTCTTTGTTAAATTAAAGGTTAGGTTTTGATCATTAGATGATAACTAAGCTTAAGGAAAGCTTAAGTTGTCTTATAATCAAAAGATGAAGAAGTTATAAGAGATTTAAGAAAATGAGTTTTTATATGAAATCATGGAAAATAGTTGATAAGTTGAATTTGAAGTTAAATTTGACTTGTCATCATGATAATTAAGGAATATGAAGTGTTAGAATTGTATTTAAAACATATTGAAATTTGAGTATGATTCTTGAATTTCATATGAATGATAGGATTTTGAAGTTATAGATGATTTTCATGGATATAAGTTGGTTTAAGTAATGGTAGTTGAGTTTAATGACATGATAGGGGTTTAAAATAGAAGAATTAAGTGAAGAATTGATGATTTTCGGGGTTAAAATACAATTTCTGGGTAGAGGGAACCGATACCTTATGAATGGGAATCGATTCCCCCTCTTGGATGAAAATTTCCAGAATGTTCAGGGGGTATCGATTCCCCCTGGGGGGGTATCGATTCCCCCCTAAATGAAAAAATGGAATTTGGTTCTTTAATCTGGCTTAAGTTGTTAACATCAAGTTTAAGGTTTAGGCTTCTGATAGTTGTTTTGAAATGTTATATTTATGTAGATATTGAGTCTAAACAAGTTCCGGAATAATCAAAGGATTAGGATCGAATCAAAGAAAACAAGGCTAAGGTGAGTGCAATTTTAATTGTACTTATATTATTGAACGGACATTGACTTGCGATGAGCCAGTGATGGAGTTACTATAGTAAGAAGTGACTCCTAAAATGTTATTTAATTTGTGATTATTATATGTGCATGAATACTTGAAATGAGTATAGGTTATTATATATGTTACATGATATGCATAAACATAAGAGCATAAAACATAAGATATATGATATGATATACATGATTATATGCATATGTGATATATGCTATGAGACATGACCAATGTGAAATTAGATAAGTTATGTGAATATATGAAATGATATATGAATATGCAATACGTGATACATGTGATATGATATGAAATACATGGTTACACATACATGTGGTATGTGACAAAAAAGAAAGAACAAGTGATGAGAAAAGTATTCATCGTAAATGCCCATAGTATATGATACGAGAGCTATAGGTATAGTTGGCATGCCAAGAGTCGAGGGTATTGTAGTCCTTCGGGACGTAGTCCTTCGGGACGTAGTGGTCCTACGGGACATATATAGCAGTCCTTCGGGACGAATACTGAATAAATGTTCGGTGCCCCATGAGGGAATTTATACGAGCTGTGGTGACAGCATTGGTGCACAACCTCAATGTACTCACATACCTCTATTCTCAATAATATACATGGGCAATACAATTGAAAGATAAATTAAAGTGAAAGTGATACAAGAAGGTAAGTTTCATGTGTGCATGATATGATTATATATATGTCATGAAATATATATATATGCATATTGAAATGTCATGATCAAATGGTAAGAATGCATATTTATGAATCTATTGTTACATGTTCATTTATTGTCTCACTAAGTCTATGACTTAGCGTGTAAGTGATTTACACGTAGGTACCAAGAAACAAGAAGAGCAGTAATAGAAGTGGCAACGACAGTATCACTACTAGAAGATCAGATCAGAAGTAATCGACAAAGTATGTATTTTGTTGTGTATAGAGTGTTGGCATGTAATAAGTCGTTAATTATGAGCACTCTGATCGAGTTTGTATTTTGTAGTCTCTTCTATATAAATTAAAGTATTTTGTTTTAAACAAAGTTTTTTTAATTCTGGGGGATTTTCTTTAAGTGTCAAGGTTTTAAAAGTCAATGTGACACCTCGGACTCGTATTCGGGTCGGGTACGGGTTGGGGTGTTACACGTAAAGTAGATACCTCGTCACGCCATGCACCATTGTCATCGCATAAAGTATCGACCTCCTCACGCAAGGTATTGACCTCATCACGTAACTCCCCTAACTCATCCCGTGGAGGTGGAGAACAGAGAGATAAACATCGTGGCATCTTTGTCGGTCGCCTATCATGAGGTGATGGTGGAGAAGAGGCTCGATGATGTGATGGAATAGGTGATGGCTCTCGTTGTAGAGGTATATAGTGTGGTCGATCAAGTGATGGCTCTGGTTGAGGTGATGGCTCTCGAATTGGAGGCTGCTCATCATTCGTGCCATCAAAAAAACACATACTAGCTTGCCACCAATCAGTGGCAAGCTCAGCCTCCGTGGGTGTCAGCCTCTGTAATGGAGTGTTGGCCTCCTAACAATATAAAAGCTCAAACAAAGTTAAATGTGTACTAGTAATAACTTGTTTATATATGGTAGTATTTGTGTTAACTTACATCATTTATTGTCGCATACCGTAGTAACTCTTCCCAAATCAAAAACCGTTGTTTCCTCTTCCAGGAAATAGCTCTAGGAATATCATTTGAAGTTTTTAATGCATCTGTCTGCATGTCGGGAAAAGCCTCAAATATCCAAATCTATAAAAATAATATAATACACAAACATTAGTAATTGTTAAATAATTAATTATAATTTTGGAAACATTATATAGAAATTCTTACCTTAAAGGCCCAAATAAAGCCTGACAAAGTGTATTTGGAACCATCGCCACGCAAACTTTTGCGGTCATCAAAGGCAGACGACAACTTATTCCAGGTAGCTTTCCATATATACGAACCCCACGGAAACATGTTCCATGCATTTAGGTCATCTACCAATAATATTAGGTCCTTAGGAATAGGTTATCTGGTCTCTCTGCCTAAAAAGCCGACATGCAAAAGTACTAAAAGGCATACTCGGACAACATCGACATCGTCATCGTCCATCCGAGTAAAATCATCTTTCTTATTCAATAATCTCGTCAAGTCGTAGACGTGTAAATTCGGCTTTTCCATTGACAGCTCAGGAAAAACCCGAGATAACTATGAAGGGCGGGTAATATGACTAGTGTATCGACCTACATCATCGTGTCCGAAGCGTAGACCAGTGATTAAGCAAAACTCCTCCCGCCCAAAACACGTATACGCCGGTGGAAAATAAAACCATATCTCTTCATTATCACGTTTTATACTCTCGGGTAGATCGCTAGTCATGGTATAAAGCCACAAATGGGTCAACATATCATCTCCACCCGGATGTTGTACTTTCAGCCATGGCCCGAAGCAAGTATCCTCAAACAATTTTCTTTGTACAGGTGAAAGCTTCGACGCAATTGTAGTGACTAGGCTTATTTTATTTCTTAAGGTCAATTGAGCCGAAAAAAAGTTCTACAAAAACAATAAACATACCAAGTTAGATTAAAAACTACACTGTGAAGATATACCAAAAACAATAATAAACATAAAGAGTAGTAGTAGTTTATTCTTCAAACTTAAATTTGCAACACTGTGAATTTCGTATTTGTCTTTGTTTTTTGGTTGAAGTAATGCAATTCATTCAAGTTTCAATTTGTAGAAGAATAATAGTTTCTGAAACTTAAAATCGCAACACGAAAATGAAAATCGCAACACAAAAATGACTATCGCAACGCGAATTTGACTATCGTAACGCGAAATGAAAATCGCAACACGAAAATGACTATCGCAAGGCGAATTAAACTATCGTTGCGATTTTTATTTCGTGTTGCGATCCTCGGTTTCAAATAGTCATTGTCTAAAATTGAAACTTGAATGAATTGCATTACTTCAACCAAAAGACAAAACAAAGATAAATACTAACTTTACAGGGTTAATGACTAAACAATTTAGCAGTATTGGCAGCAATCGAATGAGTTTAATAAGCAATCTAAGTGAAATGGTTAATCTATTATTGAAATTACCAGTAAACTTATCATCAATTTCAATATGAAAAACCTAATAATAATGCAAAAATTTCAAAATAAAAATAATTAAAAAAACTAACCCTCGGTGGTTGATTTGGTTGATTTTCCATTTCTGATCGTGAATGATTGTGAGGGTGGCTCTAAGAGATGGAGATAGATGGATTTCGCCGGAGATGGGGATTGATTTCGTCGGAGATGGGGACGGATGTCACCGTAGAGAGTGAGAATGGAGATGAGATTGAGTTGTGATTTAGGGTTTTAGGTTAAGAGTTACGATTACGGGATGTATTAATATTCGTGTTTGGAATTTGAAAATAAAATAGGCGTTGCGATACTAATGGCGCTTTGAAAATCGCATTGCTATTTTGTATTATCGCGTTGCGATTTTCTAAAATCGCAACGCGAATTTGGAAAATTGCAATGCAACAGTCAAAATCGCGTTGCGAATCTGGAAACTGATTTGCGATACTGGAGATCGAGTTGCGATTTAGAGATCGCATTGCGATTTTGTTGGTCATTTTGGCAAATCGAAAAAAAGTTGGTCAAAATCGTATATTATAAGGAATTTTCGGTCACTGAAGTTATTTTCTCTACTTATTTTCATCGTTCATGAAGTCAAATCCTTGGCCAACCACCTTTCCAAATAGATCAACAAAGCATACGTTTGTTACAAATCTCAATCATTAAATTAGTAGTTTGTTTCGCCCTGAAAAATACAAATTTTTTAATGAATATTGCAATTTAGTGCATGTTTGGGGACATGGTTTTGATTATCTCGAAGGTTTAAAACAAATAATCACGTGGAGGTGTTCGAGTTTGGCAGGTATGATTCTCTAATCTCACATGTTATCTTAATTCTTAAGCAATATACTAGGATGAAAGAAGCCGACAATATTAATTACCATATTCATTTTAAATTATTGTTGTTTAATTAGTACTAATCTTGTATTTTGAACAATGTTGTATATTGATTACTGTAATCAAATTGTTTGGAAACTAAGGGAATATTTGACTAAGTTGCATTTGGGAAAGAACTTCGAGCCAAAAGGATGAATTCTAAAGAAATCAGTAGCCTTGTATGTAATTTACTCATTTTGTTATAAATTTGAAACTCACTAAAAAAATGTAAGGTTGTCAACGCTTGAAAGCGTGACATATAGGTGTGGCGACCCCTACCACTAGGTTATGTCAATATTTAGGTTTTTAAATTAACAAACATGTTAGTTCATCTAACTTATATCATATTAAAAAGCCCCACAAGCCATTAACGCCTCGTTCGCATCTCCCTCATCAACGTTTTCTCTCCAATCATCGATGACGTGCACCGCCACCACATAAGTGTTCTCCGTCCAGTCACGACCAAACTCATTCAATCCGTTCGTCGAAAACCGTCGTTGATCAACGTGAATCAGTGTTCAAAACATTTGTTGAAAACCTGTCGACCATCGTCATTTTTCTTCAATTTCCCGCCGTTTTCGAACTCAGTTAGTCTCACCGCCCCAGCACTGGACTCCCCGTCGTCGTCCGACTAATACCCGACCATTTTGGTTCCTCACCATCATTGCGTCGCTTTCGTAGAGAGTAAACATCGAAGAGGTTTCAACTGTTCATAAATTGGGTTTTTGATGCTCTGTCACAAAATAGCACTTACACGAGACCCCCGAGATGTCGATCTAAGAACTGGAAAATTTCAAGTTGAACCGAGGACGGAGCCGCCACACGCGTCACTCCCTGCGCGTGGGCGTCATTTGTCAATTATGGGAATCTGTTGACAAGTTGAACCGATCTAGACCGAGCTGTTTGACCGGTTATTGACCGTTGACTGAAAGTTGACTTTTTTCGGTAACACTTATCATGACATTTTTTAATGTCCCGAGTCTGTTTTTAGGTCTGTTTCACCAAATTCGAACCCATTAAGTTGTTTTTCAGCGTTTTACCTTCCGATTCGATCCATTTTTCACAATTAAGTTATGTTTCTGATGTAATTCATTTTGTTTATATCTGAGATATTTTTGGGCATTGGATTCAAGATCGAGAGCGATCGAATGGAGTTTAAATGGTCGATTGAAATGGCTCAAATATCAAGGTAATACATTACTACCTTATGCATGCTTTATGAAACATGTTGGTATTGGTTAATGCATGGATGAATATGTTTGGTTACATGCGTGTAATTAATATTTCTAAACTCGATCCGAATGTAATATAAAGTAATTAAACTGATTAAGACTCAGATTACATGTATAAGACACTAGAAGACTGCTAAAAAATAATTTCAAGTTCATTTATTAACCTCAAAATCTCTAAATTCTATTTATCCTTGTTAAAAGTTTAAATACCGAAAGTACCTTATTAGGAAATTATGAAATTACCCCTAAGAGGTAAAAATGTCTCGGACTGACCTTGATAGTGAAAGTACCTTGAAAATTTGTATTTAACCCGATAAATTGTTGATTCACCTGTTAAATTCCTGATCTTTTCGAAAAATTTATTGATAATCAATTCTTAACCTCTGAGAATGCACTAGACCTAGAATTTCTGATTTATAAGCAAACACCCAAAGACTAACTTATTGAAAGTACTCTTATTGTCAGGATTTGTTCGAAATGACTGAAACAATTAATAAGTTTGAATTAAATGGAAAAACTGGATTGAATGAAAGGATTAAAATACCTTGAATATTGAAATGATCGAAATACCCCTAAAACCCTTGAATGATCGAAATACCCTTGTGTTTCAAAATGAATGAAATATCCTCGAGCCATAAAATGACTAAATTAACCTCAAGAATCGAAATGACCTAAATACATTCATGGTATATAATAAGTGAATGTCATTGGATAAATTTCGGACATATTGATAAAAATATAAATAAATGTTGTATCGCCCCTAAGGGTTGAAACACGTCCCAAGAATATCGGCCATGCTTGCTACTATTACAATATGAGAATAAAATAAATATAGCTTGAATACCCATTCGTCTCATAAAAATTTGTCAAATGATGGTTCTGAAAGTGATCAATTCAACTCTATAGTGCAGTCAATAATAAGAAATGAATATTCGTGAAGTTACTCTACTTGTATACTTGGTAAGTATCGCATGTACTGGGATCAATACAATTCGATCGGACTTGGAAGCCTGATAAGATGCTTGAAATCTAAAATAATGTGAATCACTCCTTACCTTTATTAAACTAAATTACCAAAATTTCTGAAGAATCAAATGACTAATGCCCTTATGAGTCTGATTAATGGAATCACCCCAAGAAATTCTAAATCTTAAGAAATTCTGATGTAACAGTTTCTAAATATCCTTTGAATATATATATCTGAATATTATATGATCCTAATGTATCACTTTCCTAATGATTGTTTAATTTGTTAGCTATCGGACTCTTTAAAAAGGGATCTCATTTCCAAAGTTCAATCAGTTTGCAGAAGTTTTGTGTTTTCCCCGCTTGATAATTACCAAGTACCTTCGAAAAATAACTAGATCATCTAGTGTGTTCCTTATGTGCTATATGATTATTTTATCTGTCCTGAAATTTGATTTACCGAAGTTACTAATTTATTGAGTTTTTTTAACTGTTCAATATTCTGAATTACTGATTTATTGAATTACTATTTATGAACTATGGCAACATGATATATGATCCATAGTTACCTATTTTCATTGAAAAATATAATTATGCTTGATTTATGGATCATGGAATTTATTGTTTACTGCATGAGCTGATTATTGGGATATTGTATGGGTAGGATTCTGGAGTATGGAGGTTGTAATATCCCAAACATCGGGTTAGTGACTAAAGTGTAAGAATTCAAAATTTAGCAGTTTGATTTTGATAAATTGAAATGTTCAATGATTGATTTGGAAATTTTATTTAGGACATATTATCAAAGATTGAAGGATGAAAGGGTAAAGTGGTATTTTGGCATAAAATGAATTTAAAATTCAATTTAAAGGTAATATAGCATGTAAGGAAATATGAGAAAGGAAAAGAAAAGCCTAGAGAATTCTTTTGATCTTCTCTTCTTCCATCGTGAACTTACTTTGTTGAGGTAAGTGATTTTGAAGTTGGTTGTTTCTTTCATTTTTGAATTAGTTTTGTGTTCTTGGGTGGTATAGAAGCATAAGAAAGCTTAAAGATGATTAGAAACAAAGAGATTGATGAGTTAATGGTGATTTAGTAAAAAGGGTTTTTAAGGGAGTTGATGAGAATTGATTAGTTTTTGGATTTTAAAGGTATAATTAACTTTTTAAAGGTTTGAATAAGGTAATTGAAGTATTATAAAGAATTGAAAATATGTTTGAAGAATGAGTGTGATTTTTTGTTTTAAGTGTTCTAATGAAAATGTTTGATGTTAAAGGGGATTTAATTGATGTAAATTAGTTGTGATAAGTGTTATTGATTTTAAGGGTATGAATGGAGATAGAAGTATGAGATTTATGTGAGTTTTGGGTAAAATTCGAATTGAAATAAGTGAATTATGGGCAAAGGTATCGGTACTGAAAGAACAACACCAATACTATAAGGTTAAATGAAGGGAAATTGTATGAATCGGATGAACAATATCGATATTGAATGAAGTATCGATACTGATGGGGAAGTATCAATACCAATAGTAAGGCATTGATACTATAATTGAAGATGAAATTCCATATTGTAATTTGGGTACCGATACTGAGGTAGATAACGGTACCATAGAAGGGAAATATTAGTATTGGTGTATAGTATCGATACTATTTAGCCTGAAATTTTAAATTAGGAGTTTCATTTAGTTTATGCAAGTGTTGATTGGTTAGTAGTTAATTGAGCTTCGATATTTATCTTGTTCATGTTAATGTGTAGATTTCGATCGAAAGCAAGTACCGAACGAATAGACGTAGTAAAGATATTGAACGAGAGTGAAAAGGATTTGGCTTAGAGCTTAAGTGAGGCAAATGTTAGTTCAACTTACTTCTTTTATATTTGATATGAGGAGGCTTACGATGAGCCAACCTCGAAGGTTTTCAATAAAAAACAATTTGAATTATTTTATGAATTGTTCTTATAATGTTTTACTTAAATTGTATTTCAGAAGTATTGTTGTGATTTCATTACTATAAGTATATGTTCTACGTGAATATATTCTATTTGAATAAATGATAATTTGAATAATGTTAATTGAAATAATTATATGGTTAAAGCCCAAAGTATGTGTTATGAGAATTAGATGTATAGTTGGCATGTTAAGAGTCGAGGGTTCTAAACGGTCATTCGGGACAAATCTATGTGGCACTTCGGTGCATATTCTTCGTGGCACTTCTGTGCAAATTCTACGCGGCATTTTCGATTGCAATTACAATGCATAACCTCAAAGTACTCACATACCTTGAGTTCTCAGTGATATACATTGGGCTATTTAAACAAAATAATATGATTTAAACAGTGCAAAGAGTATATGTTATTGTTATGAAATGTATATTGTTTTTCGTATTTAATGTTTCCTCTGAAATATTTAAGCAAATGTTTATATTACTCATTTATGCCTCACTAAATCAATGACTTAGCGTGTGAGTGTTTTTACACGTAGGTTCAGAGAAGTCAGTAGAGGAAAGATAGGTCATGACAACATACCTTGAAGAAGATTAGATCAGACTGAATTTAGTAGTATGTGATTTTGTTATTTTGAAATTTTGTTGGCATGTACTGAAATGTTTAAATCGTAGTTGCTCTGATATGCTTTGTAATTATACTAATTAAGGTTTATGTAAATATATTAAATATTTGTTTTCATTGTTTAATATTAATTTTGATTTTAACTTATGTTTTGACGGCTTCTCCACTAAAATAAAAATAAAAAGTCAAATTTTAATTGGATTTTCAACGAGTCAAAGTTTTGCAAAGTCAATGTGACACCTCAAATTTGTATTCAGGTCGGGTACGGGTCAGGGGTGTTACAGAGGTTCAGCTCTGATCAAACTGGTAATTCCTTACGAATCTTAGATAACCTTTGGAAGGCTTTGAGGCCCGAAGGCATTTCCTTGGATAGGCTCTAAGGCCCCAATGTACTCCCTTGGGTAGGCTTTTAGGCCCTAAGGTACTCTCTTGGATAGTCTGTCAGGCCTCAAGATACTACATTCGGTTGGCTCCTACTCCCAATGGGCCTAGGATAAGTCTTTATGGATGCAGTTATGCGGAATTGAATATCGGTGTTCGGTTGGAGGGTATTAGTGTGGTCTTAAAAATATATTTAATCTGTCTCTCTAAATATTTCCTTTAGATTTTATTTTCTCGACTGTTACCTAAAGAAATAATTGATGAAATCTGAGCTCGTCGCTAGAACCTGATGATGTATGTATCGTTAAGAAAATTTATGTTTTACTTTATATTCGATGGCCTATTGCATTCATATGGTAGTTTTGTATTACTAAGCTTCTCACAGCTCACTCTGTTACTTACAATTTCAGGTTAAAAAGATTGATTCCTATGCTTTTATCGACATCAGTAAAGAAGTTCACCCGATGTTACTTGTGGAGTACAATGCATATAATTAGGGGGCATATAGATTGTATTTTGTTTTTATATTCGAGTTTGAAACTTGTTTTATTACTGTATATTTTTTAATACTATTTTTAATATATAAATGATTTTTATGAACTTGTATTTTCCCTATAAATTATTTTACAGTTTTAAATGGATTAACAAAAATTTTAAATTTTCCAAGATTTTCAGCCTAGGTCGCTCCGGTGGCCTAATGTGACACTTCGGATCAGATCGGATCACTCGTATCGATTTGAAGGTGTTACAGTTACATTGTTTGTTACATATTATTATCTTATTTATATATATATATATATACATGTTTAAACTTTAGGATTTTTTTCGATATAGAATTAATGTTTTTTTGAACTATTTAATCGATATTGATGATAAAAATGAATATTATTTTTTTTCAGAGATCATGTATTCAAGTTATGTTGTCAATTGATTAAAAAAGTTTTAAACAAACATTACATTATATTAATCTCATATAATTAAAAAAATTATATATTATACGATGTAACATTCTTTCTCACTTAATATCATGAGAGTCTCGTCACGAATCATGTTATTAATGTCCACCTTACCTATCCCATTCACTGAGGCTCTCGGCATGAAATCGACAGTAAAAAGATCGCTCTAATTTTATTTGTTTAGAGACTATTGCTCTCTTCTCGAAAAACATGTATAATAAGATGTGCAATACAATCATATTTAAAATTCAACGACCTTACCTTTTTTTATATTTGAAATAAAATAGGTAACTGATTGGATTTAGTTATAAAACACTCAAATTTAAATAAAAATATTAGTTAAAATAAATGAGTTATATTAGAACGAATTTGGAAAAATAAGATAAAATAAACTCTAAACTTTTATTTTTCAAAAAAAAAATCATAGAAGTATTTTTATTTATTATATTATGATCTAAATGATACTTTTTCTCTGCTCCCATTGGTCAACGGATTAGTAATTAATTTATTACTATTTTTATTTTCTCAAAGGAAGACACATGAGCTTCTTGTTGAAAATTTAGGCAGCATATGTCGCTACATAGGTGAGAATATTATTATTTATTTATTTTGTCTGGCACTTGATAATATTATTTATTTGTAAAGTTTCAGCTTGAAGACATTCAATTACTGCCCATGTCTTAAAAGAAAAATCGTTTTCTATAATATTTTTCAAACCTTTGAAAGCGATTTTTGCAAATACTTTTATTTATAAATTTATACCGTTTAGGACGGATTTAAAAATTTATGTAAAAGTATAAACTTAAAAAATTATATTAAAATTTTAGAAGGTGCGAAATTATAAAATTTTAGGAGTGTGAAATTAAATAATTAATAGAAAATACAAATAAAAAATCTAAAATATAATAGAATTTAAAAATTATTGCCCTCGTTCCATCCCTAGCCCCTTACAAACAAAGAGATTGATCGAAGGGGACGGATAAAGGCAATCACCCCTCTAAAAATTAAAAATTAATATATATTTTAGATATTTTTAATTAATAATATATTTTTATCTTTTATAATTTTATAAGTTCACCTCTCATAAAATTTTAGAAATTTATTTCAGGTCAAAAGATTTTGTCCATCCCTACTTGCATGCATTCTTCCTCCAATCAACACTTATCTTCTTTGACTTTATCATGAATAGTTCTTTTAATTATTAAAATAAATAATATTATAACAAAAGAAAAGTAACAATTTATTCACGGTTTAGTTGCCAAATTATACTCGTTTTTATTATTATTAAAAGAAATAATATTATAACAAAAGAAATAATATGCATATTGATTCTGTTTTTATATTTCGGCTGCTTTTTACTTTCAGGAATTATGAGCTAATAGGCTCAATTAAAAATCATTTTCATTATCCATTCTACAAGGCCCAACAATTATGCCGACATCACATATGGATAATATTGGAGTTTTTATAATAATAAAATATATATTGTACGTTTAAAGAGAATATAAATTTAAGGGTAAACTACACGCCTAATACTCCAACTGTCAAGTTTGTTCCATTTTGATCATTCAATAATTTTTTGTTTCAAAATCATATATAACGTTACCTTTTGATTTCATTTTGGACACCCACCGTTAAAAGTATAACGGTGAAGCTTATGTGTTTCCATAAGATAATACCAAATCTTCATTAAAAAGTAAAAAAAAAATATCACGTCAAAATGAAATCAAAACGTAGCATTAGGTATGTTTTTTAATAAAATAATAGTTAGATGACCAAATTAGAACAAAAGTGATAGTTTGAGTGCTAAACATTTAGTTTACCCTAAATTTAAATATTAAAGATATATAATTATAATCTTAAATATAACATACAAATAATAAAATAAAAATAATTTATCTCAAATGTTCTACAAAATGCAAGGATGGCAATGAAGGCAATAGATAAAAATCAAAACTTCGGCTTCTCCATGTAAATGAGAGCTAATGCGAAAGAACAATGAATTGCGTGTGAAAAACACAACAAAGAATGGGCAACCAAAAGACAAGGTAGGAGAAAATTCTTGAAAAGGATGTTATTTTATATAACATCCCACTCAAATAGATTGGATATTAAGTACGTATATATTAATAATAATAAAATTATACAGAATAAATATAAATAGAATTTTAGAATAAACACAATTAATAAAATAAAAAATATTAAATTCTAGTATAATTGTCCTAAAACCGACATAAGTATACACTTCTTGTCGTCGAAAACTGTATAGTTATTTAAATACTCAATTCATTTAATTTTTCATAGAATAACCTAAGTAGTTGGGGCAAAGTATTTATCTATATTCTAATTCAAATGAGAGTCGAATATGAATATTATAATGTTTTGAATATTTTATGCTATATATGTAAATGATAACTCGAGATTATGATGTGGCTATTAAATGAAGGCCATTGAAACGTGGAAGTGTGAACATTTTACCTGAACGTCTGTCGTTGGGTGGGTAGATAAGTTGTCTATAATCGTTCATGTCATTTCATGTTTTTTTCCCAAGCTTTATGGTTATATTCTTCAAGATAATGATACCTTCATAATACAAATATTAGCTGAGATTGTGTTCATATCATTGTAGGGTATATGGTCCAATCCAATCATTCTTTGCACTCAAACAAAAAAAAGTGCACGTCATTTACCTCTCTCAAATACGATAAAAAAATATAAATTAATTATTATAATAAACACATAATTAAAATATATTCGAATATAACACTTGCAAATAATGATATTTAAATATAGAATATATGAATTCTCGAATTAAACATCGAATTTTGTTGGTTGGATACTTGGGTTTGGAGCTTCATTAACAGCCATGATTTCCACTTCCATCTCTTCTGCTTCAAATGTTGAATGAACTCCATATAGCACATAGAACACAGTTATCAAACATGTCCATATTGCAAACCTTTCGAACGACAGCACCTGTAGTGTTGTAACGAGAAAGACATTAAGGAAAATGGAAATGGCAGCCGGCCACGGCATCAACGGCACCGACCACTCACTAGGCTGATGGGCAGAGTTTGGGACGACCGTGTACTGAAGCAAGGCCGTAACGACGATCATGATCCCACCGAATACCGGCAAACCCCACCATTGCCGTTTCCTTTTCCACGAAACCGAGAAGCCGACCGCGGTCAACGTTAGGAGGCAAAGGAAGGACAATGTAGGGAGCGGTCGATTTTTGCCTACGATCACGTATTTTCGGTAAATGAGAGCGTTGGCCACCAGGTAGAACACCAACAATGTGCCGATGGAGATGATTTCGATCACGATTTCCATGTCCGTGAAGAGTGATATCAATGCCGTGCAAAGCCCCAAAAAGATGGTGGCATTCAACGGTGTGCCCGTTGAAGGATGAACTTTTGATAGCCATGATGGAACTAGCCTGGCCCTTCCTATAACACAAAGGTACCTTGCCTGACCTAACATGGCGACCAAGAGCGATGCTAGAATCCCCAAGCTTGCTCCGGCACCGACAACATTCCCCGCCCATTTCCATCCGATTCTCCCGAAAGCCATTGAATATGATGCTGTTTCCGCTATCTACACATGATCATATATCAAAACAATGCTATATAACTATATACATGCATACATATATGTTTTTATGTACGTATGTATGTATGTATATGTTGAGTATGTTACCTGTTGGTAAGGAACCATCATACATAAAGCCAATGCCATGAGGCAGTAAATTCCGGTGACAATGAGGACCGAACCGACAATCCCAACCGGGAGGCTTACCCGAGGCTTTTCGATCTCTTCGGCCAAGGTCGAGACCGTGTCGTAGCCAATGTAACTGAAGTAAACTACGGCTGCACCATCAAGCATACCTCTAATACCATCCGGAGCTAACCCTCTTGGCTTCACCAAGTTGTCAAATTTCCCGTAGCAGAAACCCGAAATTATGATGAATCCGAAGAAAACGACATGAAATATCGTCATAACAAGGTTCAAAATCGAGCTTTCTTTTGTACTGCAAATCCCAGGAAAAAAAAGGAAACATATCCATCACTTTCAAAATCCCATAATTTTGAGGTACAAATAAAAAAAGATAGTTAAGTACTAGGGATCAGATTAACCTATGGCATAGGCAAAGAGTTAGAAGAACAACAACAGCAACAGCAGTGAAATCCAGCTTGTTGTAGCCTTCTGGCAATCCATGAACTTCAATTCTCCATGAATTTGGATCAGTTACTCCAAAGGCTGAGCATAAATACTCAGTAAAGCTTCTTGCTACTGCGGCATTTGATAATACATACTCCAGTAGTATGTTTGCACCAGCAAAATAGCCAACAAATTCTCCTACAAAGAATGGAAATTAGAGAAAGTTGATGTCTTGATAATATATACAGACGCACACATACATACCAAAAGTCCCTCTCAGGTAACAGAAGGCACCGCCGGCAACGGGAATCTGGACTGAAAATTCAGTGTAACACAAAGAAGATAAAAGTGCAGATATTCCAGCAATGATATATGAAATGAAAACAGAAGGACCGGAGGTATATCGGGCGACATGGCCGGTGGTGACGAAAACTCCGACGCCGAGCATTCCTCCTAGACCGAGAGCAACTAAATCATACCACTTGAGTTTCCTCTTCATATCGGCACCGGACCTTAGCCTCACTTGGTTAAGCTCTTGGTCTGGGGTCCATGTTGCTAGCATTCTCTTTCTGAGCCTATGAGGGGTTTGAGAGAGAGATTTGAGATAGTTGAAGAAGAAAGGTTTCTTCTGATGTGTGGATTGATTTGTTGCCATGTTTTTCTCAAGGAAATGGGGTTTTTTCTTTTTGGTGGCTTGGTGTACATGACAAGTTCGAGGCGAGAGTTTAAATATGAATGTAGGGGAGAGAGAAAGAGAGAGCGTATATCTTGGTAAATAGATATTGTAAATATTTATGAATTAGATAATAATATTTCATCAATAATTTTAATATTTTATTTTATTTTTTATTAGTGTAATATCATCTAATTCATTAACGGTGCATAAAATTATATATGATTAGTGCATCAAATATTAATTGTATTATTGTATATATATTGTAAATATATTGTGTTGTTCAAATTTTAGTTTTGATTTCATTTTGGTCATCCACTTAAAAAATTGATGATGATGTTGACATGTTATCATAAGATAATGTCACGTTATTATTGAAAAAAAATACAAAAATGTTACATCCGTAATTCTATTAATTTTTAAACGAATGACATTCAAAATAAAACTAAAATGTATTGTTAGATATAATTTAAAAAAAATAATAGTTAGGTGACCAAAACAGAATAAAAATGATAATTGTGATACTAAACTTATAGTTTATTCATATATATATATATGCATGCATGCAAGCATTACTATTCCTCTCCGCCGCTCTTAAGATGCGCCTCCAGTTTCTTTAAAAGCTTTCGGCGCGTCTCGTTATGCGAAAAATGCAAAATCTGTTTCTTTTGCTTATTTAGATCTTCTTCACGTTTGATATCTTTTGTCTTTACAGATATCTTCAAACCTTTTTACCTCACGTTACAATATTTATCGCTTGCTTCAGCTTCACCGAGAGCACATTAAATGGTTCAATCAGTATTACCATTCAGCGGCTGATCCAATCACATGGACATGCGTTGAAGCTCCTGTTTAATACCCTAAATCTTTATTTCCAAATTTTAATCAAATTTTTCAGATTTTATTTAATTTCTTGATGTTAAAATACACAAAAAATATAGTACTGATTTTACGATGATCAGGCAATGAGAATTGTAAATCAAAGTTATTTTACGAGTAATAAAGGAGAAAAATACGAGTTCATCAATGTTTGAAGTAGTTAAAAAAGTCGAAGAATGACAGTATCAATGACAACGTGAGAGATGGATGAAACTCTAAGAGCTTTGAAGTTGTTGGAAAAAATAATAAAATGAAAAAAACTGAGGTGTGGTCACATCAGCAAAAACCATGCCACATCGCTATGTTGTTTCTGACCTAATGCTCGGATGACAAAAAAAAAAGGAGTAATTCTAAAGTTTAGTGATTGAAATGATTTTTTTAAAATTAATGACTAAAATAAGAATGTGTCCAAATTAAGTGATGAAAAACGTAATTTACCCTAAATAAAGGCAGATAAAAGTAAAGCTATCGATTGACTGCATGCGAAAGTGGTTCTTCTTTCACTTTTCATCAAACATATATATATTTATATTGTAAGTGTGATGATTCTCTGTAGCTAATCTTCTGGTAAAGTGAATGTTTTCACATATTGGCTCCAGAATCAAATCCATGGGTACAATCCAATAATTAATAAAATATTTTAATCATGTCGAATATATCAAGATTTGATCTGATTGAGTAAACACAAGGACTAAACCAGTATATACCCCTTTTGTTCTTCCTATAGAATTAACCTGGTTTACCGCGTAAACATCATCGATGATGCTGCTCCACGTGTCTCAATGAGACACATATATATTTGGGACTGTTTATCAAAATGTACATGGATTTGGATATTTGTGGAGGAGAAGCCATGGCAGAACCCCCATTTGGGAAGTGTCCAGACTGTCTCACAGTGCATGTATAGCTTGAAGTTTCGAGTGTTTTGTCTAAATACTAATTAGGGTTCAAAAGTGAAATCATTAGCATATGCAATTACAAAACCCTATTCGAATCCATTGTGCTTTCATGTCACAAATAATCAGAGCAACTTGGCCAAAGACTTCTAGTGAAAACCTGCAATCAGCATTGAAAATAAGGTAAAACCTGTAATACTAAAAATATCAAATATTCTCAATCTCAATAATATTTTTATTTGTCGAAATCGTTTTTTTTCCTCTCAATTTATTTAACCAAACTGATCACACCGTAAATTTTTCGAATTAAATCTAAACGGAATTCATATTATAAAATCTAACATACCTTAAAACTACCATCTTTGTATCAACAAATATGAAAACTCTGGTGGGCCAATTAAAGAAAATATTATAATCGAAGCACTGCAATTTGCGTGAACTTGTAAATCTTTCTAAAAATCCATATCCATTAAACAAACACTTTGCTGCTAGGAAAAGCAAAAAAAGAACGTTGACTTCATTGCATCCAAGAGAGATTGCGTGGTTAAGATTTCGAGAAAGAAGAAGATATTTAGAAAAAGAAAAACAGGACACTAAACTGGTTTTCAACTGTCTTTTATCTTGATCTCAGTTGAGAACATAATGAACACATGGCTGACTTTGTTTTAGACAGAACAAGATCATGTCTCTGCCACTAGCTAAATCGATCTTAATTTATGATTATTATATATTTACATAATTTGTATGACACAAAGATGTTAGTCTCGGCCTTACTCGATAGCCATCTTAGGGTTAACCATTCAGGATTAGCTTTAAACTTAAGCGTTTGGTCAGCATTGTTTATTTGGTACGTGTAAGATATATATACCACAAAGTAATGAGATATGGGGCATTTAAGGATTTTTAAGACCTTTGAACAGCGATTAAGCATATTCACACAACTAAAATAAGTAGAGCATTAGGGCAGTGGAACCTATTCAAAGTGCACTGATAATTAATTATTAAGTTGAACGCAGGATGCTTTTAAAATCATTTTTAAAAATACATTTTTAAAAAACATCGAGATTGACGCGGACGTTAAATTTACTTAAGGATTTTGTTTAAATAATTTAACGCCTCATCTTGTTTTAATCGGTAATTGATTTAATAGTAATTAGGTTTAAAATAATATTATCTATTATGCAATCAAACAATATTTGATATAAAATAAGATAAATGATCTTTTAATCCCCAAATTTGATGATATTTTTACTATTTTAGAAAAAAAATATTTTAATTCATTCGATCACGTTAATGGTCAAATTTTCAAGTTCGGGGTAATATATTTTATTGGTTTTGGAATTGGTTCTACAAGGGCCTTTGGTTTTCAACTTTCTATCTATTCCCTACCCTTGAATTTTGGCTTTTATGCTAATAAAATAAGGACCGGGCAATGAAACTTATAATCATTATTTCCCTATCAAAATTTTCTCATTTTTATTTATATTATGTATGTTTATTCCACGTTTAAATTTTTAGAGGTACATTTAAAGTTGTAAAATATTAAAATATATGTAAATATTTAAAGAGAACAAAAATTTGAGTCGAGTCTATGGATATTGATATAAAAATAACATTAAGGTTGAATGAGCATGCAAGCCTTGGATGAGCCATTGTTTCTCCCCTTTTAGAAGAATTAAAACCAAATCATATGCTAAGAGCATTGATGGGAAAAAACAAACCAATTGTGTAAAAGCCAAGTTGACATATAGACATCACTCTTATCAGCACAAAACTTTACTCATTTGATCCCTATAATCACGTGAAAAGATGATATTAAATAAATTTAATATTCGAAATCACATATCTACATCATCTATCAATAGTTTTGAACTACAAAAAGTCTCGATTTTCATAGTCAATCAATGTAAGTTCCACTTTTAACAAACTACGTACTAGTTTCTTTCACGTGTCCTTTCCATGGACAAAACTAGAATCAAACATTTCTAACTCTTCCAACTATCAATGGCGATGGATGGAGATTCAGATATGATCAATGCATAGTGTATGTATGACATTAAGCTAAAATAATTTGTATGGGTGTCACCAGAGAACTCCAAGCAAGCCTGTGGTCTGTATAGGGAAATTGGGGTTTAATTTCCACTATTGTACCCTAAAATTGACTTGATGTGTGAGAGCGTTTGGGTTTAATGGGCCTAAGGTAAGAAAAAGCAGATGTCCAACTAATCACAATAGATGCGGGTAAGGGTAAGCAAAATTCGACTTGATGAAAAAAATTGATTTCATTGATTCTAATTTTATAAACTCGACTTGACTTTGATCAAGAAACATTGTGCCGTCACTCTCAGCTTTGACTGAAGCCACTGCAGCACGAGAAGGATGTTTCGAACCGTGACTAGCGAATAATCAGCTCTGTGCTTTACAGCTTGCAGATGCGCATAAGGCAAAGATAAAAGTGATTCTATAGTGGAGTTTCTGTGCTTCATATTGCAGGTGTATTTGGAATATATGAACCTGTAAAGCTCTAGGCTTTATAGTTTGTACTAGAGTCCATGTTTTGTGTAACAGCGAGATTGGTTCAAGTGATAAGTAGTTTGATATCGTTTATGCAAGTTCGAGTTTGAGGTATTGTACATACAAAAAAAAATTGGAATCACCCACCAAATTAATTAGGGTAAAACCCTGAGACAACCAAAAAGAATCCATGTTCTGTGCAAATGCTCAATTCCAAGTATTAATGCATGGAAATACATATTTGGTAACGTATGTAAACATCTTTTAGTTTCCAACTATTTAGATTATTGTTGAGAATGTTGCAAAAGAGATTGAGCAAGCAGATCAGGTTGCCAGGAGAGAGGCACAAACTAGGAACAAAACGACATCAAGAGTAGCTAAAAAACACCCAGATCAACACCGAAAAGAAGTTTAATCGGGTGTGCTGCACCCTAAACCTGGTAAAATAACGACAGCAGTTGCGAGAATGAAATATATATCACCTCATAAGGTGCAAATCCAGAATAGACTTGAAAAACTGGGAAACAGTTGCGCTGAAGTAGAAATTTAAAACTTTGAGTTCTTCGTTATATGTTTTTATTTCCAAGAGTTACTAAAGTTTATAGATTGATCTAGTAGTTCATGCATCAAACTATTTTGTCTATTGAATCCCGATCTGAACTCCTCGAAACTCAACTTTTATGTTATTTAATTTAAAATTAATCAAATGAGAACATATTACATCATTGTTTGCAGTCATATAGACATATCGTGTTAATATTATAATTTATATCGACTTATTTAGTTGATATAAATAATTAACTATTAGTCATCCAACGATTTCTATATTAAAAATGTTATTTTAACCTAAAATGAAACGTTGAGATAAGACTGATTACAAAAAGAATAAAAATTAAAAATGAATATCTAATTAAATATTAAAGGATAAATTTTGACATTATACCTAAACTAAAGTCTTAATTTTAGACAAATAAAAAAAGGTAAAGTGCACCAAATCACTTAACTATGTTCTAATTATCGTTTTAATTATTAAATTTTAAAAATTATTAAATTTATCAAACTATAATGCATTGATCAATACAATGTTTATAATAATTATAAAAGTTTGATAAATTTAATAATTTTTAATAATTTTATAAAATTTAATGATCATTTTATAACAATTAGATAAATTTTGTTGATTTTTTATAATTTTAAAATTTTAGTAATCAAAATAATTATTTAAATATAGTTCAATGACTTCTAATATATGAGTAAATTACATAAATGATCATCGACTATAAGGTGTTGTTTTGTTACTAATAAAAATAAAGATAAAGTACACAAATGGTCTCCTGACTAAAAGACGCATTGTTGAATTATACTTTGTGTTGAACTATGTTTTGATATAACAATTTAAGACAAAATGGTTTTTGGACTTGAATTGAATTTACAAAATGTTTTTGGACTTAATTGAATTTATTCAAAGTTTTAAAAGGTTTCAAAAATAATTCAAAATCCATTAAATTCGGATTTGAACCAAAATGCTAAAGGGTGTCAAAATGCATCCATGCACCCCTGCAGTGCATCCATGCACCTACACTAGTGCATCGATGCACCGTGTAGTGCATTCATGCACTCAAACACCGAATGCAATTAGTGCATCGATGCATCATTATGTGCATCGATACATCAAGGTTGTGCATCGATGCATCATGCTGTGCATCCATGCACGAAGGCTGCAACGGCTAGTAACAGTTAGTTTATTTGAATTTAATGAAGGGATATCGATGCACAATGATAGTGCACCGATGCACCATGATAGTGCACCGATGCACCATGTTATGTGCAGTCTTTTTTAGTAAAAAAATCATCCCCAAACGACTCCAAAACATCCCCAACGGGTATATACAACATCAAACACATTCCAAGCTATAAATACAAGCTAAGGACACTTGAAGAATAGAGAGAACAACTATCCAAGCAATCAAACACAAGAGAAGAGTTTTTTATTCTTATTTCATATTTCTCTTGTAAATATTTTATTCTTGTGAGCTCAATCTTGTAAACACATACCTTAGTGAGGTTTTCTTGTTTACTTATTTTATCCTTTTGTAAAGGGGAAAGGTTCTAGTTTATCCCGTGTAAAAGCTAGGGAAATGTTCTAGTTTAGCCCGAAAAAACTAGGGAGTTGTAAGGTTATCTCTTTGTCCTCAAAAGAAAGAACAAATTAGTGAATTTGTTGAAAAATTGTTGGTGAGGAGCTAAGGTAGTGGACGTAGACTTTGATTTAGAAAGTCGAACCACTCTAAATCGCTGTACAATTTTCTATCTTTCAATCTCCTTACTCCCTAAACTCAAAAACTGTTCTGACCCTTCTTTGCAAACCGTTCCAGTTGTCGAATCGAGCTTCCGAAAATCCCAACAATTGGTATCAGAGCCTAACTCATTAAGAAGGTTTAACCACCTTGAGACGATCCTCGAAGAAGCTCTACCAATTTCCGACACAACCGAGAAGATGGCTTCCACCTCCAGCTCGTTCCACATGGAAGATTCCCTACCAACCGACAAACCTCCATACTTCAATGGAGTCAACTATCATCATTGGAAGAAATTAATGAAGATATTCATCCAATCCAATGATCTTGATGCATGGGAGATAATCGAGAACGGCTACTCTTCTCCAAAGAAGAATGAGAAGAAGATGAGTGACAAAGAACGGAAAAAAGCTCAACTTAATGCCAAGGCCATGCACATGTTGTTTTGTGCATTTGGTCATGAAATCTATGAAGGGGTTTCTTCATGTTCAAGTGCCAAGGAGCTTTGGAATAAGCTCGAGGAAATCCATGGAAACAAGAAAGAATAACCAATAAAGGTGGTGTCTCTAATGGCTCATGAAGAGCCCGAGGTATATTCTAACTCAAATGAATTTAATTCATATACGTTTGATGAGTTACAAGATGCTTTTAATAGGTTATATTCGGAGTTTGAGACCATAAACTCCAAATATAAGAAAATGATTTCAAAATTTAAAATCAAAAATGATTTTCTTTTGAAAACAAAAATAGATTTTGAAAGCCAAAATGAATTTTGAAAAAGGATTTAGAGCTTTCAAAAATAAAAATTAAAAGTTTTGAAAAAAAAAATTGAAAGTTTTGAAGAAAAAAAATTTGATTTAAAAGTTAAGCTTGAATGCTTAACAAAAGAAAAAGAAATCATTTTAAATAATTCATTTAGTTCAATAATGACAATATTCTCACATTGTCATTATCATGGTCATAAGGAACATACTTGTCCTTTGAAGAAAGGAAATCGTTTTAAAATTAGACAAGTATGGATTCCAAAAGGAACAAGGGGCATTGAACCTAACGTCTAAGGATCCAAAGCAATTTGGATACCAAAATCAAAATAAATGTCTCTTGTAGGTGTGTGGGAGCAATGGTGATGAAAGTGATGATATTCAAGATGCTCTAGCCACACATGAAAAAGGAATGGGTAACCTCTAAGCTTAATGTTTTTAATTTTGGTTATTTGGTTGCTCATTTGATTTTAAGCATGCATGAGTTTTGGTTTTAAATGATTATGCATCATCGTTTTAATCTCATGTATGTTGAAAAGATGATTATGATGAACATTTTAAAGTTATATTAATTTTTAAGAATTTTTAGTTCATCATAATAAAATTTTGGTCAAAATTGGTTTTAATGCAAAAGATATATCTCTAACAATTGATATCAAATTTTCAAATACTTTGATTTTACAAATTTTAAAATTTTTACCTAAATTTGAATGTTTATGCATGTAGTTTAAATGAAAATGACATCTCTCTAACAATTGATATCAAAATTTTCAAAACGCATAATATTTTTGGAAAACTTTATGCATATGCACTTAATTTTAACAAATGGTATTGATATCAAATTTCAACAATTGGCATTGCATAAAGTATTTTAGTCTTGGATATATTGAATTTCATGTGCTACTAACACATTTGTTATTCTTTGTAGAAATTCAATTTCTTTTTAAGTGTCAAATTCTTAAAGCTAAATTTTGATTGAAATGCATTTATTGAGGGGAGCTTTAATTTTTCAAATGATTTTTAAATGTCAAATTTACCACTTACTCTCCAAAGTTATTTTGAACTTCAAAGATCGAATTATTTTTTATATAACAAAAAGGGGGAGAAGTTTGGTTTGAAAAATTCAATTTCTAAATGAAAAAAAGGAAGCTTAACATTTTCATATATTTTCCAATAATTGTTAACAATTGATATATTTTTCATTAAACAATTTATTAAGGGGGAGTTTTACCAAAAATAAATTTTCAAATGTTTTGTTATATCAAAAAGGGGGAGATTGTTGAACTATGTTTTGATACAATTTAAGGCAAAATAGTTTTTGGACTTGAATTGAATTTACAAAATGTTTTTGGACTTAATTGAATTTATTCAAAGTTTTAAAAGGTTTTAAAAATAATTCAAAGTCCATTAAATTCGGATTTGAGCCAAAATGCTAAAGGGTGTCAAAGTGCATCCATGCACCCCTGCAGTGCATCCATGTATCCATGCAGTGCATCCATGCACCTGCACTAGTGCATCGATGCACCATGCAGTGCATCCATGCACTCAAACACCGAATGCAAATATGCAATTAGTGCATCGATGCATCCTTATGTGCATCGATGCATCAAGGCTGTGCATCCATGCACGAAGGTTGCAACGGCTATTTTATTTGAATTTAATGAAGGGGTATCGATGCACCATGATAGTGCACTGATGCACCATGTTATGGGCAGCCTTTTTGAGTAGAAAAATCATCCCCAAAAGGCTCCAAAACATCCCCAACGGCTATATACAACATCAAACACATTCCAAGCTATAAATACAAGTTAAGGACACTTGAAGAATAGAGAGAACAACTATCCAAGCAATCAAACACAAGAGAAGAGTTTTTCATTCTTATTTCATCTTTCTCTTGTAAATATTTTGTTCTTGTGAGCTCAATCTTGTAAACACCTACCTTAGAGAGGTTTTCTTGTTTACTTATTTTATTCTTTTGTAAAGGGGAAAGGTTCTAGCTTATCCTGGGGAAAGGTTCTAGCTTATCTCGTGTAAAAGCTAGGGAAAGGTTCTAGTTTAGCTCGGAAAAACTAGGGAGTTGTAAGGTTATCTCTTTGTTCTCAAAAGGAAGAACAAATTAGTGAATTTGTTGGAAAATCCTTGGTGATGAGCTAAGGTAGTGGACGTAGAATTTGGTTTAGAAAGTCGAACCACTCTAAATCGCTGTGCAATTTTCTATCTTTCAATCTCCTTACTCCTTAAACTCAAAAACCGTTCCGACCCCTCTTTGCACACCGTTCCGGTTGTCGAACCAACACTTTGATATAACAAATTAAGACAAAATGTTTTTGGAATTGAATTGAATTTATTCAAAGTTTTCAAAAATAATTCATACAAAATTGATTTTCAACGTACGTAGTACCGATATTGTTCTTACAGTATCGATACTATATGAACAGTATCGATACTGTTCATGTGGTACCGATACCCAAGGTAAGAGAAGTATCGATACTCTTAAGGTAGTACCGATACTACCAGCATTACTCAAATTCTAGAATGCAAAAATGGTATTGATACCTAAAGGGGTACCGATACTACTTTACATAATAGTATCGATACCGTCAGGCCTAATGGCTAGTAATGGCTAGTTTTATTTAAATATTACAAAGGTAGTGTTAATACTCCCTATAGGAGTATCGATACCCTCTGTACTAGGCATTTTATTTTTGCAGAGAAAAATATCCCCAAACGGCTAAAAATCATCCCCAATGGCTAGAAACTGCCACAAACACATTCTAACATATAAATACAAGTTTAAGACACTTGAAGAATGGTTAGAACACCTATCCAAGCAATCAAACACAAGAGAATAATTTTTCATTCTTATTTTACTTTCTCTTGTAAATATTGTGTTTTTGTGAGTTTTATTTTGTAAACACCCTACCTTTAAGAGGTTTTATTATTTACTTATTTTTACCTTTTGTAAAGGGGATTGATTCTAGTTTAGCCAAAAGAAAAACTAGGGAGTGTAAAGGTTATCTCTTTGTCCTTGAAAAAGAAAGAACAAATTAGTGAATTTGTTAAAAAATCCTTAGTGAGGAGCTAAGGTAGTGGAGGTAGACTTGGTTGAGAAGTTGAACCACTATAATAGCTGTGCAATTTGTCTAACTTTCTAATCTCTTTACTCCATAAACACAAAAACCAATTCAACCCCTCTTGGCAAATATTTTCGATTGTCATTTGAGCTTCGAAAATCCCAACAATTATGCTAGAAGAAACTGTACCGATTTTCGACGCAACCGAAAAGAAGATGTCTTCCACCTCCAGCTCTTACTACATTGAAGATTCTCAACCGATCAACAAGTCACCTTACTTCAATGGAGCAAATTATGCTTATCGGAAGAATTGGATGATACTCTTCATTCAAACCAATGATCTAGGAGCTTGGAACTCAATCATGAAGGGATACTCCATTCCACCCGGTGAGATAAATGATTAGAATGATGGAGATAATAAGAAGTTCCAACTCAAAGCTAAGGCTATGCACATTCTATGTTGTGCATTAGGCTTTGATGAATATGGAAGAGTCTCATATTGTTCCAATGCTAAGGAGATATGGGACAAGCTCCAAGTCACTCATGAATAAACCGATAAAGTGAGGGAAACCAAGATAAACCTTATCAACCATAGCTACGAAAATTTCAAAATGAAACCGGATGAAGACATCAAAGCTATGATAGATAGATTTTTCGTGATTGTCAACAGTCTCAAGTGATTTGGAGAAGTAATCCCTAATAAGAAGCTTGTGAGAAGATGATCTACTCTCTTCCAAAGTATTGGCAATCGAAGAAGACGACAAGCATTGAGGCTAAGAATCTAAAGTCTCTCACTCTTTATGAGCTTATTGGTTCTCTTCTCACTCATGAGTTGATGGTGAAGGAAGATGAGGAAGATGACGATAAGCAAAACAAGAAAAAGAATGAGGTAGGTAGGCATTGCCTTCAAATCCACCAATGAGAGCAATCAAGAATCAAATGAAGAGGTAGATGAAGATGATGATGAAGAAGAAGAGATGGCCAAGCTCTTCAACAAATTCAAGAGATGCATGACTTCTAAGGAAGTGAAGCATGAATCGAGCACAAATAAGAGTCCCCCGATGTACTTCGAATGTCAAAGAACGACGCATGTCAATTATGAATATCCCCTCCTAAAGAATAAGGGATCAAACAAGAAAAAGGTATTTATAGCGGCTTGGAGTGATGAAGATAACTCCAATGATGAAGATGAAATAGTCAATCTATGCCCCATGGCCATCGGAGATGATTCAATGGTAACTTCTAACTCAAATGAATTAGATTCTTATTCTTTTGATGAGTTACAAGTTGCTTACAATAAGTTGTACATGGAATTTGAGACTATGAATTCCAAATATAAGAAATTAATTTCAAAACTTAAAGTTGAAAATGATTTGGTTTTGAAAGCAAAAGTTGATTTTGAAAAACAAAATGAATCTTTGAAAAATGATTTAGAGTTTTCAAAAGTCAAAATCAATGATTTAGAAAAAGAGAATTTTGATTTGAAAGTTAAGCTTGAGATATTAACAAAAAAATAATTAATTTCTAAAAACAACTCATTATGTTTAAAAATGGAAAAATGCTCACATTGCAATTTTCATGGTTACATGGAACATGCTTGTCCCATAAAGAAAATAAAATCTTTTAAAATTAGACAAGTATGGGTTCCCAAGGGAACAAGGGGCATTGAAACTAATGTTCAAGGATTCAAAGCAATTTGGATACCAAAATTTACTTAAATGTCTCTTGTAGGTGTGTGAGAGCAATGGTGATGAAAATGAAGATATTCAAATGCTCTAGCCACAATTGAAATTGAATGAGTAGCCTCTAAGCTTTATGTTTTTGTTTTTAATTATTTGGTTGCTCATTTAGGTTTAAGCATGCATGAGTTACAAGTTGCTTGCAACGTCTAGTAACGACTAGTTTTATTTAAATATTAAAAAGGTAGTACCGATACTCCCTATATTATTGATACCCTATGTACTGGGCAATTTATTTTTGTAAAGAAAACATCCCCAAACGGCTAAAAACGGCCACAAACACATTCTAACATATAAATACAAGTTCAAGACACTTGAAGAAGAGTTAAAACACCTATCCAAGCAATCAAACACAAGAGAAGAGTTTTACATTCTTATTGTACTTTATCTTGTAAATATTGTGTTTTTGTGATCTTTATTTTGTAAACATCATACCTTTAAGAGGTTTTATTGTTTGCTTCTTTTTTACCTTTTGTAAAGGGGATTGATTCTAGTTTAGCCAAGTGAAAAACTAGGGAGTGTAAAGGTTATCTCTTTGTCCATGAAAAAGAAAGAACAAATTAGTGAATTTGTTAGAAAATCCTTAGTGAGGAGCTAAGGTAGTGGATGTTAACTTGGTTGAAAAGTCGAACCACTATAAATCGCTGTGCAAATTATCTATCTTTCTAATCTCCTTACTCCCTAAACACAAAAATCAATTCAACCCCTCTTGGCAAATATTTTCGGTTGTCAATTGAGCTTTGAAAATCCCAACACAACTTTGTTGAGTCCCCGACTATTAAAAGTTACAAAATGGTCCCTCAATTATAGGGAGGTTGAGTCCTTCGACTATTAAAAGTTACAAAAATGGTCACATGACTATTCATTATATTGCAAACTCATCATTTTTCGTTAAAAAAATAACGAAAATTTGAGTTGGATGTTAACATGATGACTGATATATGATAAAATTTGATCTCATAATCTCAAACAATTATTATATCTCAGTCAACATGTTAACGTCCAGTTCAGACGACCGTTGATTTTTTAACGGAAGAGGCTGAGTTTGGAACATAATGAGTAGTTGAGTGATCGTTTTGTAACTTTTAATAGTCCGAAGACTCAACAAATTAATATCCTATAGTCATAGACTATTTGTGTACTTTACCCTAAAAATGAATTAAGTTACTAATAAAATTAACTTTTTATTAGTTTAGATGAACAAAATAGTATATGTTCAAAAACTCTAAATCATTTGACATTGACGTTGATACCCTTGCATATACGGTATTTAAACCGACCTCAAAAAATAATAATATTTACTTAACCACGGGTAAGTTGATTTATGTTAATAAAATTAATTTAAATAAACATGTAAGATAATTACCGATTACTCCATTTACGGTACCGTGATTTTACGCACGTGATCTGAAAAGATGGTCGTCCTTAGCTTCTTAAACACGCTATTTTTCTCTTCGTCGCGTTATCTATCTTCGATGCGTTTCTTCGTCTTTCATTTTGCTGTTCTCATGCGATCATGCCTTTTGGAAACATACGATGGGCCAGAAGATGACATATTATCGGTATATTTGTGTTTTCTATTTGATGATTGCCTCATGTGTTTCTTCTTTTTTACGGTTTATTGGTACTTTTTTTATGAGTCGTTAAGCACGGCATTTCTAGGGTTTAATTAGATAGTGCAAGTAATTTAGTAAGTATTTTGCTAGAAGAGAAAGATAGACAGCAGATTTAACCTATTTTACGATTTACGACTCGTGTTACTCGTACTCAAGCATTGAGTCGTGTGAGTCTAGTATTTTCAATTTTTCATGTGTTTGAAAAATCTTTGGGGGATCATATTTCAGTACTCGAGTTATATGCTGCTTCTGGAAAAATGCTAGTTTAATTGTCAAATTTAGTCTGGAATTTTCATTGATGTTCTTGTTCTTTTCCCCAGATGAAGAGCGTGGCTGCATTTACTCAACTGTTGAAGAAACGATTTATTGATTAACTTTGAATGTTTATAATTAGGTATGTTTGCACCCTCCAAGAGTTAAGTGTATAACTTGTGAACTTGTATTGCATTTGTTAAAAGCCTGGAAAATGATCTATACTACTTGGATTCAGTGTGATTATCGAGATAATTGAATGTACATGTTCACATTTTTTTCCGTATATTTGAAGGATAATATCTGGTATCTATGTTCGGATATTTGAAAGATATCTTAAGAAAAACGGAAGTTCCAGTAACATGGTTAAAGGTTAGGGAAATCTTTGAAACCTAATATAGTTTGCTTCCAGTAGTAGGACTACCTTGCTTGAAAATTGCAGGTGGAGATTGGTCTTGAGTTTGAAAAAATCCACTCTTCCGCGCAAAGTTAGAAGGCGAAGCAATGGAGACTACCTCTCAGGAAACGTATTCGTCAAGCCAACCGAGTCACGGACCCTCGCTCTCAGCTTTGATTGATGTCATAGCACAGCAAGAACAAAGTTTCGAACAATCGCTAGCGAATCAACAGCTTTGGGCCCAACAGCTTGCTGATGCACAGGAGGCAAAGATAAAAGCAGCTGTTCAGCAAATCACAGCAGGTGCGGCCGAAGTTAGTGAGATTCGTCTAGGTAAAAAGGTTGTTACACCAGAAGTGAAACTAGAAGAGTTTAACTCCGAGAGGTACGGTGGCTTTAACGTATTATCCCCTTTTCTCGCCATTTATTATATATTTGCTCCAGCTCCAGTGCATATTCTGTGCATAGATTGTCTTTAATATATAGCCAATAGGAATGTATTGACAAGTTGTTTAATCAGCTCTCTGGCTTCTCGTTGATTTAACTCTATGAAAGTACACCCTACCTTCTCCCATTTTGGTATCTTAGCTCTATACTGAAACTGATGATTCTGATTGTTGGGTTTCACTCAATAAACTTGCTACTGTCTTAAATCATACATGCTAGCATTTTTTGAGCTGGGTATATAGAGTGAACATCTGTTACTCAAACTCAGGTATGTATTTGACACGGGTACGGTTAATCTCTTCAAAGGTTTTTCATGTCTTTGGAGGATATTTAGAAGTCATTTCCCCATAACCATGTGTTGGATACGGGTACTTCAAGAGAAATGAAGAGTAGAATTAACGTAAGTGAATATACTTTAAAAGGTGCCTGTAACCAAGGTCAGCAGATTTATTGATTGTTTATATATCATTTGACTTGAGCATGTAGCACTTCAATAGGTGCATTCACTTTTTCCATCTTGAAAAGAGAGATCCCATAAATAACCTTGAAAATGAAAGGAAAAATGGAGTGTGTGAGACTGTGAATGTTCTCTGCTCAAAAAGGTTCTTATAGAGACTGACATTAGTATAGAACCATCATAATACACTTTTCCATTAATATGTGCTTCTTTTATTTATCGAAATGTGCAACTTTCTTTATTTGTGTGGTTCTCATTTTGCATAGGGGCAATGGGGAGTTGGAGCCTCAATTGGAGTCTCCATCTCGGCATTTTTCTAGATCAATATCCAGATCTACGTCTCTCTTCCGGTATCCAGAACCAGAAGTTCACAAGGAACATACAAGGTATTCGCTCGGAGATCATGTCAGCAAGAGTGATCTTGGCAATTTCAAATATGATCATTACAAGGGCCACCAGAGAAGCAAATATTATCATAGGGTGTCTAGAAGTCCCGATGATGACAGTAACCCTCACCATGGAAGGTCTACCGATAGCAGAAAGGGTAGAGAAAGGAGAGGTGCATCACCATTGGAAGGAAGCTGGAAGAGGGGAAGATCTCCATCGAATTCAAAGCCTCAGAGATATTGCCATCCGGATTCTTATTCTCCAAGGTCAGACAGATGTTATCGTACAGTGTATGGAAGACCCACGAATGACAGTATCCCTCGTGATAGAAGGCCTATCGATAATGGAAAACATAGACAAAGGAGAGGTGCATCACCTATTGAAAGAAGCCGGAAGAGGGAAAGATCTCCATATAAACCCAAGCCCCGCGCAAAGTTAGAAGGCGAAGCAATGGAGACTACCTCTCAGGAAATGTATACGTCAAGCCAACCGAGTCACGGACCCTCGCTCTCAGCTTTGATTGATGTCATAGCACAGCAAGAACAAAGTTTTGAACAATCGCTAGCGAATCAACAGCTTGCTGATGCACAGGAGGCAAAGATAAAAGCAGCTGTTCAGCAAATCACAGCAGGTGCGGCCGAAGTTAGTGAGATTCGTCTAGGTAAAAAGGTTGTTACACCAGAAGTGAAACTAGAAGAGTTTAACTCCGAGAGGTACGGTGGCTTTAACGTATTATCCCCTTTTCTCGCCATTTATTATATATTTGCTCCAGCTCCAGTGCATATTCTGTGCATAGATTGTCTTTAATATATAGCCAATAGGAATGTATTGACAAGTTGTTTAATTAGCTCTCTGGCTTCTCGTTGATTTAACTCTATGAAAGTACACCCTACATTCTCCCATTTTGGTATCTTAGCTCTATACTGAAACTGATGATTCTGATTGTTGGGTTTCACTCAATAAACTTGCTACTGTCTTAAATCATACATGCTAGCATTTTTTGAACTGGGTATATAGAGTGAACATCTGTTACTCAAACTCAGGTATGTATTTGACACGGGTACGGTTAATCTCTTCAAAGGTTTTTCATGTCTTTGGAGGATATTTAGAAGCCATTTCCCCATAACCATGTGTTGGATACGGGTACTTCAAGAGAAATGAAGAGTAGAATTAACGTAAGTGAATATACTTTAAAAGGTGCCTGTAACCAAGGTCAGCAGATTTATTGATTGTTTATATATCATTTGACTTGAGCATGTAGCACTTCAATAGGTGCATTCACTTTTTCCATCTTGAAAAGAGAGATCCCATAAATAACCTTGAAAATGAAAGGAAAAATGGAGTGTGTGAGACTGTGAATGTTCTCTGCTCAAAAAGGTTCTTATAGAGACTGACATTAGTATAGAACCATCATAATACGCTTTTCCATTAATATGTGCTTTTATTTATCGAAATGTGCAACTTTCTTTATTTGTGTGGTTCTCATTTTGCATAGGGGCAATGGGGAGTTGGAGCCTCAATTGGAGTCTCCATCTCGGCATTTTTCTAGGTCAATATCCAGATCTACGTCTCTCTTCCGGTATCCAGAACCAGAAGTTCACAAGGAACATACAAGGTATTCGCTCGGAGATCATGTCAGCAAGAGTGATCTTGGCAATTTCAAATATGATCATTACAAGGGCCACCAGAGAAGCAAATATTATCATAGGGTGTCTAGAAGTCCCGATGATGACAGTAACCCTCACCATGGAAGGTCTACCGATAGCAGAAAGGGTAGAGAAAGGAGAGGTGCATCACCATTGGAAGGAAGCTGGAAGAGGGGAAGATCTCCATCAAATTCAAAGCCTCAGAGATATTGCCATCAGGATTCTTATTCTCCAAGGTCAGACAGATGTTATCGTACAGTGTATGGAAGACCCACGAATGACAGTATCCCTCTTGATAGAAGGCCTATCGATAATGGAAAACATAGACAAAGGAGAGGTGCATCACCTATTGAAAGAAGCCGGAAGAGGGAAAGATCTCCATATAAACCCAAGCCCCGTGCAAAGTTAGAAGGCGAAGCAATGGAGACTACCTCTCAGGAAATGTATACGTCAAGCCAACCGAGTCACGGACCCTCGCTCTCAGCTTTGATTGATGTCATAGCACAGCAAGAACAAAGTTTCGAACAATCGCTAGCGAATCAACAGCTTTGGGCCCAACAGCTTGCTGATGCACAGGAGGCAAAGATAAAAGCAGCTGTTCAGCAAATCACAGCAGGTGCGGCCGAAGTTAGTGAGATTCGTCTAGGTAAAAAGGTTGTTACACCAGAAGTGAAACTAGAAGAGTTTAACTCCGAGAGGTACGGTGGCTTTAACGTATTATCCCCTTTTCTCGCCATTTATTATATATTTGCTCCAGCTCCAGTGCATATTCTGTGCATAGATTGTCTTTAATATATAGCCAATAGGAATGTATTGACAAGTTGTTTAATTAGCTCTCTGGCTTCTCGTTGATTTAACTCTATGAAAGTACACCCTACATTCTCCCATTTTGGTATCTTAGCTCTATACTGAAACTGATGATTCTGATTGTTGGGTTTCACTCAATAAACTTGCTACTGTCTTAAATCATACATGCTAGCATTTTTTGAGCTGGGTATATAGATTGAACATCTGTTACTCAAACTCAGGTATGTATTTGACACGGGTACGGTTAATCTCTTCAAAGGTTTTTCATGTATTTGGAGGATATTTAGAAGTCATTTCCCCATAACCATGTGTTGGATACGGGTACTTCAAGAGAAATGAAGAGTAGAATTAACGTAAGTGAATATACTTTAAAAGGTGCTCTGAAGGGAAGACTAATCCTCGAGACAGATTGTAAAACAGCAGTTGACTGGATTTTGCTGCCATTTTCTGCCCCTACTTTTTTCAATACTTTAGTTGGGGAAATTGAGGCCTTAGTTTCTGCTAGGGGTATTATTGTTAGATGGATTCCTAGGACATGCAATTGGGAGGCTGATAAGCTAGCTAAAGAGGGTATTGGTTGATGTTTGAGCTTTATGGTTGTTTTGGTTTGTATTTTATTTCGGACAGTTTATTTAGTAAGCTGTAATCTTATGTAAACATGGTTTTAATATAATGAGGTACTCTTTTCCTCCTTCCGCTAGTTGCCTCTTTCACAAGAGCCAACTATGAGGGAGGTTTTTAATGAGACCTATTCCTATCAAAAAAATATATCATTTGACTTGAGCATGTAGCACTTCAATAGGTGCATTCACTTTTTCCATCTTGAAAAGAGAGATCCCATAAATAACCTTGAAAATGAAAGGAAAAATGGAGTGTGTGAGACTGTGAATGTTCTCTGCTCAAAAAGGTTCTTATAGAGACCGACATTAGTATAGAACCATCATAATACGCTTTTCCATTAATATGTGCTTTTATTTATCGAAATGTGCAACTTTCTTTATTTGTGTGGTTCTCATTTTGCATAGGGGCAATGGGGAGTTGGAGCCTCAATTGGAGTCTCCATCTCGGCATTTTTCTAGATCAATATCCAGATCTACGTCTCTCTTCCGGTATCCAGAACCAGAAGTTCACAAGGAACATACAAGGTATTCGCTCGGAGATCATGTCAGCAAGAGTGATCTTGGCAATTTCAAATATGATCATTACAAGGGCCACCAGAGAAGCAAATATTATCATAGGGTGTCTAGAAGTCCCGATGATGACAGTAACCCTCACCATGGAAGGTCTACCGATAGCAGAAAGGGTAGAGAAAGGAGAGGTGCATCACCATTGGAAGGAAGCTGGAAGAGGGGAAGATCTCCATCGAATTCAAAGCCTCAGAGATATTGCCATCAGGATTCTTATTCTCCAAGGTCAGACAGATGTTATCGTACAGTGTATGGAAGACCCACGAATGACAGTATCCCTCGTGATAGAAGGCCTATCGATAATGGAAAACATAGACAAAGGAGAGGTGCATCACCTATTGAAAGAAGCCGGAAGAGGGAAAGATCTCCATATAAACCCAAACCCCAGAGTCATGGCCATGAGGACTCGTGTAGAACCAAAAGTTTCCGAAGGAGTCCTGGTGACGTCAGTAACCGTCACCATGGAAGGTCTACTGATAGCACAAGGTATAGAGAAAAGCGAGGTGCTTCACCCTCTGAGACAGGCGGAAAGAGTGAAGGCAGGAGTAAGCGATCCGTGAATGCAAAAGCACCACCACGCTTAGCCTCTGTTTGTGCCAACAATCCTCGAGAGCATACAGCTTAAATCAACTTCTTGTTCCCTATAAAATAGTCAGTCTTCATAGTGCCAGTTATATGTGAAGAGGATAGTAATGATTTCTTTTGAACTCTACCAAGTACTATTGTTGTGCCACATTTCCCTTGTTTGGGAATAATATTGGGTTGTGGGGTGGAATCATGTTGGAGCTAGAGGTGCAGATTAAGACGGTCAGTTAGATCATAAATTTTGTTAAAATCGATAATCTACTGATTTAATGAAAAAAATATTGGGTAATGTACACAAATGGGTCTCGTGATTATAGGATATTATTTTATTAAGTTTTTTGACTATTAAAAGTTATAAAATAGTTTTTGATTATATTATTATTATTTTTTAGTTATTTTACTATTAAAAATTATAAAATAATAATATAACTATTTGTATATTTTAAATTTATTCTTTTTTATTAAAAAGTTAATGATAAGACGATCGTTGATTTAGAATATATGAATAATTGGATTATTATTTTATGACTTCTTATAAATGAAAGACTCAACAAAGAACGACGTATAATCAAAGGATATTTTGCCAAAAACATACATGTGTACTCTACACCCAAAAACATTTATAAGAAAATAGCGTTAACCGAATAGGTAGATTAATGGGCCGATGCTGCCAGTACTATCTTGTGCCGACTTTGAACTTAAGAAAATTTAACCATCAGATTAGCAAACATCAACTTAACACAAAGAATAGGTTTTTGAGTATACTTTTGATGGTTTGACATGTAATAAATCATAGACCTTTAAACCTTCCCATGTGATGCACCACCAAAGGTGAACCTTAGCTAATTGATATGCATTTTTTTCTTTCTATTTCTGGTAATGCATTCATTTACACAACTGGAACATATAAGATGAAATTCCATACATTTACAGCATTTAGAATTGCAGAAAAGATTTCGAACCTTCCACAAAACCTTCAAAAAATTGGAGTTATTGAGTTAGTGATCCTTTCTCCCAGCAAAAGATTGTTGGATATCTCAGAGTCCAAGCTGATTCCCTTGCTTGAAAGCCCTTTGCTTCCTCAGGTTTTCATGTATTGAAGCCAAGAATTCATGCTTAAGACCATCCTCTGCTGTAATCCTTAATCTCAGGTTTACCGTTAAGCACTTGTCTACAAGATCATAAAGAGAGTCCGGTATATCCAAAAGGAAGACTCGTCTCTTCGTATTCATTTGACACCACTCTCTTAGGTTCATAGATGTTAAAGACTGCTTGCCATAAAGCTCCTGCAACAAAAATCGGAATCTTGAATAAGACATGACAATTTACTTTTGAATAGATTATAGTTGCAAATCATGCATTATACTTGTATTTATACCTCAGGAAATGAGGATTCACGATTATGTAACTTGGCTACTTCCCAAAGATCTTCACTGCCTCTCAATTTTGCAATATCCTTAATATTCCTGAAAGCGCCAAAGATGTTGGCAACATAAGCAATCAAACAGAAACTGGATCAAGTAACTTCGGTTGAAGAAATCTTACTGTTCAGGATCACCGCTGAACGGTGATTTTCCGATCATTAGGTAGAGTAGAGTGACCCCAGCAGACCAGACATCAATCTTTGGACCTTGATGTTGAGATCTGAATAAGACCTGCACAAACCACTCAACTCCAGGCATTCATTGGAAGTACAATATCAATTATCAAGGAGAGAGCTGTATAATGGAATCTGAACATGCAAGAAGTTCTAGTTGGCACATCCTCCCGGTTCATTTTCTACCATAAATCAATTTTCTTACTTTGGTCAAATGGTTAAAATTTGGCATAGGGTGTTAATATGTTTCTTTTCGAAATGCTCTTTTGCTTATAAAATGAATTCAATCCATAAAAGCTTGAAGCACCATAAGAAAAAACCAAATTATCCACTCTTATGGTTTTTCTTTTATCAATTAAATTCAAAACATAAAATTGAAGCGTATTGTTCATTACCTCTGCGGAAGCCTTTTGTTCCAGCACAAGGACCTTCTCTCTTATGCTTTCCATCCCCTGCAAAGGTTTGGAGCATTTCATTTGGGAAATTACTCTTTCAAAATTTCAAATTTCACCAAAAATAATTCGTACCCTTGTTCTTGGATAAACCAAATCCAGATATCGCAAGGCTAGTTGAGCTCAAAGGCATTGGAGTAGGATAGAGAATCTGTCTATCCATTATTCCTGAAGAAGCAGCAACTCGTTTTCTCATGGGAGCAGGAACATGAGACACTCCAGGTTTTGGGGTCAGCTGCATTGCTTCCTGTGCCAGGGTGATGAGCTCTTTCCTACCATGGCATGGCAAAGGTTCTCTGAGTCTTTCTGCTGAAGGAGTCCTTGCACTTGCATCCTTTGCCGAGGTAATGGCTGAAACTTCTGCACCCTGACTGTTTATTTTATTCCAACTACCCAAGTCGTTGTGAGGAGCCTTCCTTTGGACTGTTGTCTTCTTAGGCTCTAAAGTTAACCTGGAGCCTTTTGTTGCCTCAATATTGATTCCCTCTCTTGATTTGATATTTAAAAATTTGCTGCTATCCGTCAGATGAGTAGCTTTGGCAGGCACAATATTACGACGATAACTTGCATCATATCCCAACTTTGATTTGTCTGTGACATGCATAAGAATGCCACATCAATCATTAATTGATAGTCAGGAGGTACCGAGGTAGGTAGATCAGGAAACTTTGAAGGTAAACTAAATACACAATGGAAAGCAATACCATTTGACTGGAATGGAACAAACAAGAAACAAAACATTTCAACGCACAGCAGATCAGTTATTTGGATGATAAGCAGCAGCAAGTAGTTACCAACCAGTTTATAACTCTCGTTTTTTCTTTTCAGTTCTTATGGATATAGAGGACAGACAAGAAAACAAAAATATGTAGATGTTCCTCTTCATTGCTACAGTAAAACAGTAGTAGAATTCTTAATTGAAAGATCCAGAAAAAAGAACTAACCCGTACTACTGTAGTTTTGATGCATTTCCTATCAAAACAAGAGAAGAAACAAAACTGATTATCATTAAATTAGAGAACAAAAAGATCGGCGGAAAAATACGTAGCGGACAATCACATGATCATGTAAGGTTGGCACATAGCTACGTACCATTGCAAGATTGAAATCAATAAGATAACCTTTGTTGGTATTACGAGACAAAAGAAAGTTTCCTGGTTTAACATCTCTATGAACTACTCCCTGCAGATTCATAAAGAGTAATTAAAATCATGTAATTTTGTAGATAGATGCATCACATTTAAAAAATCATATACCTCTTTATGAAGATTTGCAAGAGCTTTGAACAAGCAAAAAGCATACCACTTTAACTGGAAAACATCGATCTCTTTTTTCAACACCTGCTCAATGAAACAAACTCACCATCAACAAGAAGAACAAACAAGTTATGGCTTCCAAAATTCTAATAATTACCTCAGGTCTATCATGCTCAACATACTGCAGAACAAAGCAATCAGAATTCTCACTCCTAATGCAACCTTCACATCGTATTATGAAGTTTCTGCCCCTGATATTGACAATAAAATACAGAAGATTGAAGGAGGAGGGAAGAAGAGCTTAATGAAAACTGCTTCACTTTTACAAACAAGGTTTTCTTTAAAGTGAAACAAACATTTTCTAGAATGTTTACCCAAAACGCTCCAGTATGTTCAGCTCATTGTTAACATAGTTCTTATGAGCATTGGCATGAGGACCTGCAATGAGATAAATAAGTAATATAACATCAGGGGAATGGCCCATACACGTAATACAATAAGAGCCCTCGTTACAGCATAGCAATGCAACTGCATGTTATATGAATTTGCCTTACATTTAAGGGCAACAAAAGCCCCATCATTCTTCCTTCGAGCCCTATACACAGTACCATAACCACCTGCCAATTCAAGTTTCACCTTATCCAATTAATAAATCATTTTAGTTATAAGCAGAACACAGGGGATGTGATATGCAAGCAAGAAAAATTGAAGCTATGGTACCTGAACCTTCTTCCTCTTCTACAATATAAGATTCAAAGTCGGGTAATATTTTTGGCTTTGACTGGTCCTAAAGGAACCATAGATCAATATTTAGGTTATCATTAAAAATAATGCACAACAGCCAACTCAGGCTCGTTGAATAGACGCCACTAGAAAAAATGAAAATAATATAACTTCATACATGAGACAGAAAGCTTCAAATGGAGAAGTGAGCTTACCTGAAGAGAAATGGATATAGAGTTTCCCCTTCTTTCTTTAACAGATATATCCTTATGGTTCTGAATTGATTTCAGCACAGTACAGACTGATGAATTATCTTTAACACCATGCCTCCTCCTTTTGTAAGTACTGACAACAACGGTATCCCCTAAAGACTTGTTGGGGGTCTGCAATACTGGAGGCACCACATGCCTCTGAATCTGATTTGTCTTTGCTTTTGCAGAAGAATCTGTCAACTGCTCTTCAGTAATAGAATGCATAACACTAGCTACTTCCGTTAAACTCTCGCATTCCTCACCTAGGGATGACATCTTATTCAAATCTATTTTAGGCAGGATATCGGAAAGATTAATGTTAAATGGAGGAGAAAGATCTTCAACTACTTGTCTTCTACTTGCCAAGTTAAGTTTCTCCTCTTTCTTATCATCCTCCAGAACCATTTCATTGTCTGCAATTCTAAAATTTGTGGCGGTAAAATCCACAAAAAAAATTTCCACCCGATTCCACTGACATACTGCTCTTCTCAGCAAACTCTGGAGAGTTTATACCATCGAGTTTAACAGATGTGGTTTCTATGTCGTGAACTGTTTCTCCATTTAGAAACATCGGTTCAACAATTGGCTCACTGGCAACTAATTTTTTACTGACATGTCCTAGCATATAGTCTTGCACGTGCACCTTGCTTTCTACGTTTTCAGTGCCCTCCACTTCACAGCTTAATTGTCTAGCACTAGATTCAGCTAACAAACAGGAGTTCAGCTCAGTGTTTTTTACCGAGACCATAGGACTACTCATTCTACTGATATCATCAGTTAAATGATAACGCACCTGAATTTTTTTTTCGTCAATTAGTATTTGTAGACTATAACTCCAAAATGAACAATTGTTACTAAAAGCAGATTTGTTGATGGCATTTCCAATTCGCAGATCTAGAATTGTCATCAATAAACCAAAAATACAGGCAGTTCGATCTAAAAGTTACTACAAAATCGCAATTTCATGGAGTTGATCTACAGATCTATTGTGCAAAATAATCTCAGAAAATACCTTCGTACGATAATTCCGAATTCTCTTAAATGAGGGAATCAACTTCCTTTCCTCCTCATCCTCAGAAAAATTCGCAGCTGAAAAACAACTTAAAGGTCAACTAAAGAAACATAAACGCGAAATTACACAAAAAAAGTGAAAACAAAATACTCCTTTTAAAAAAATTTACCATCTCGATCTCTCTTGCGAAGCCATATATTCGAGAAACTACCGAAACGAATCGGCAGCGAAGTGAAAGCATCGGCGACAGTGAAATTTCGAGCTAAGTAAGCGGCGAAATACGAAAGGCCAATTGAAGAGATAACAACGAGATGCTTGTCGTTCGAGAGTGTAATCGGAGAGTTTGGGATGGAACGAAGAGAGGATATGATAGCGGAGCTTGCCGAAAAGAGAGTGCACTGGGAAGCGAGGTCCGGGAGAGGGGTGGGCTTACCGATCGAGACTATAAGAGAAAAACATACCAGGCCTTTTGAGACTCCGTGGCTGAGAGACTTAGTGACTCGGTGAGTTGGTCCGTGTTACTTTTCATGACGATTATGGATGCAGACAGAGAAGCAGGGGAGCAAGACGGGGAGAGAAATGTTAGGGTTTGAAAATTAAGGTATTTTTCAGTGAATTTTTGGGACGATACTGAGTTGGGCGGGAATCGGGTGATAGGGATTTTAACATTTAACACGTGCGAGTTTTCCCGCCAGTGTTCTCGTCTGATAACTTGAACATGTGCGAATTTACTTCTCTTTTTCATCGTTTTAAAAATATTTTTATTTTATTTTTACCGAAAAACTATTTTATATTTTAAGAAAAAACATATCTATTTATCAATTTTAATTATATATATATATATATATATATATAAATAAAACAGATATATGATGATACATAACACTATAATATGAATATTATCTAAAAAAAATTATGTAATATTTTTTTAAGTTAACCATCATAATTTGATTTACTCATCAAATTGATATTGCATTGCCATATTGTAAGAATAACTCTCCATTCCTAATTTATTCATTCATAATGTCAAATTTAAAATATCTAATCTTATCTAAAAGATAAACATCTTAAATTAAAATAATATAATAATTTTATAAATAAAAATTATACATAATCTTAAAACATATTTAAATTAATTATTTTTAAATATAATAAAATCTAAATAAAATTTTAAAATTATATTTAAAATAAAATCAAACTTTTTTATTAGACTTATGTGATTACAATATAGTATTTATTCGAAAGATTCAACTATTTGATATCAATGCTCGAACACCTTTGTACACAGTATTTGAATCCAATAACTCTAGAAATAATCATCAATCATTTAACTATTAAAATCGCTTGATTGTTACACTAAAATAAAATTTAAACAAATATAAATTATATCAATATTATATAAAATAATTCAACATCAACTAAACTCATCATATGTAAATGCTTTAACAACTTATTTATGATTCATAAACACGATACAAGTCATAAACACCTTAAATACGAAATAAGTACATAGACACCATAAATATAGTTATGATATAAGATAATACATCGACTCAGAGTCGAATATAAAATACTTTAAATAGAATTGTTATATGATAGGATATATAAACACCATAAATATTACACAAATACATAAATTATAATAATCTTTTTCAGAACCTCTCATCTAGGAATGGTGACGATGATATTCACCATGCATGCGTCCAAATCATCCTCCCGTGAAGGATTTTTATTTTTATTTAATAAACGGAGGAACATAAATATAAATGTGTTCGATTTATTCATATTCACGAACAAATTCTTTTAAAAGCTCGTTTATGACTTGTTTATAAACTCATTTATTTAATTTTCCTTTTCTTTTTCTTTTTCTATATTTTAAATGTTAATAAAAGAATGGATTAAATTAAACATAGAGTAAACTTTGGAATTCAAATTTTGAAGTTTAAGGAGTTTAAAGGTTAGTGACATAATTTCACAAGTTTTATTTATTTATTTAGTTCATGTCAACTTATAAATAAATATGTTCACAAATGCTAAATTAACATATTGAAGAACATAAAATAAATATGTTCATAAACACTAAACAAATTTATAATATTAAAAATTCAAATAGACACATGAAACAAATGAATAACTTTTAAAATAGACAAATTAATACCAACATAACCTCGTTTATTCAAAGATGATTTATTTAATCTATAACTGTTGAAGTTATTGTTAATTACCTGAACATAGAATAGCGGGGATAATTGCGGATTTTGTTCATCGATATCTTTCCAAAACACAAGCTGAGCTTCGGCCTCTTCCATTGGCTTCAAATCGAGAAACTCCAAGAGATTCATCTGAATCGTCGCCTCGACGAGTATAACGCCGGCATCATTGGACACGATCTCCAATCCTCCCTCGTTTCGCTCTGTTTTTCGAAGACGACCACAGATCATCGGTTGCTCCAACAAAGCTCTCGCTAGTGTTTCTTTAAACCACCCAGCAACTAGCCAGCCAGAATCTTCTTCCTTTTCCTTCATGTAGTATTGGACCACGTTGAAGCACCTCTGCAAAATCCCTGAACCGACAAGATCACACGTTAACACCAGTCGGGTCTGTCTCGGATCAATCAACCTCGTCGGACTAACCGTCAGAATACCTTCAATGGACACTTTAGGGATAACAACAGTGCTATCATTGTGGCTTGCCATCTCGGGAAAGCTTGTGAACGAAACAGGTGACATTCTCCATAAATTTGATAGCATTTATATAGATAATTCGAATTATCAAAAATTATTATCGGGGTTGATATGACGGTGTACCTAACGTACCATAACAATTCATAAAAGGAATGAAACATGTCTGATTCAGTACAAGATTTGGTAATCTAATTGAAAACAGCATCAATTAAACCTCGTTTTCATTTCCTCGTAAAGACACTAATGAAACAAATGTCATCGTAATAGCCACCTTCCAGCAGCTCGTTGCTAAGCAGTTGATAAAGTTGATTAAAATTTAGTACAATTGGCACATGACAAGTGTCTTTTCCCATTTTTTGGTCTTCTTTTCCTCTTTAAAAAGGAAAACTAAAACCCAAATTAATAAAAAGAATATATTGATGAATTCAGACCAAACCAGCTGAACCAATTAGGCAACTATCAGTTGATTCGGTTCACACCGGATCACCCAACCATCGAAATGGATAGGCTTTTCAATTAATGATCGGTTGCTTGTTTTCGTTTATTAGAGCTTTGGAGTCTCTTAAGAACGCACTGGCCAATGGCCTTTAAATCAAGCAGCATGGAACATTTACATCACTAAATTTAAAGCATATTTATAAGATAAATTACATCATAAGTCACTGGAAAATGCTAAAATGATAGGTTTGATCATTAAATTTTCAAAAACTATAAAAAAATTTACATCAAATATAAAAAACTATAAATAATTTTTTATATTTACTGAATTGTTGTAAAATTATTATCAAATTGTTATAAAATGATCATTTATCAAAATATTATAATAAATTTATCAAAATTTTACATTTAATTATAACATTATAGCGAATATTCCGTAATAATTCAATAAATTTAATAATCATTTTATATCTTTTAAAAGTTTAATAACAAAATGGTAATTTTAATATATGTTATATCTCTGGAGTAAATCCATCTGAAATTGTTGACACCTCGTCAACATAATCACCTAAAACGGCAATTAAATAGAACCTTAAAAAACTTATGTCACCCCAAGAACTACTTTAGCAGATGATCACTAGCTCTCCTTCATCAACTTTTGATGCGACTTTGACAATCAAATATGATAGTTGACCATCGTATCTATTCAAATTGATAGTCTATTGGTAATAATGATGATCATATATTTTACAACAGTAACCCTACGATCAGGATAATTATATTACGAGTAATACTGGAGCTGTTTCACATTCTAGATAAAATTCTTTTCCTCACTCGTTGATATAAAATGTTGACCAACGATCTTTCTCTTAACAACATACTCTCCATTCAAATTAAAAGAGGTGAACTACTCACGATCATCGAATCAGAACCTATACCATCAACAATATAATTAATCTAATATATATTTTATCCTTTTTCTTCATTTCTAAATCGACATTAGTTTTTCATTGAACCCCACGGCTACAAAGTTAATATCGGAGGCGAGGCGAGGCCGTGTTATGAGACAATACATGACGTTACGGCAGCTCATGTTTTTGATGGCTCTCCTCGTTAAACCTAAATTCCTAAGCATTAAAAAATAATTAGGTACTAAAGTAAAAAACTAATCTCTGCCAGCCTACGGTTCCATGGTGTAGTGGTTAGTACTATGGACTATGAATTCAGTGACCTGGATTCGATTCCCGGTGTGACCTGGCTTCCTATTTCACCTTTTATAGTTTTTGTCTTCCACCTCATTAATTCCAAAGATCTGAATGGAGGTTGGGCAAAATACTTATTGAACACGAACAAAAGGAAAGGTTAAAATCAAAACTGAAATCGACCACCACCTGTTTGCTCTTTTGTCCCATTCTTGCGCTTGCTGTTTCTGTCATTGCAACGGTGTCTCGCTAGCTTTCGGCTATCAATCGGGTAGGTTAGCAGTACAGTTGCTCAAACTCAAGACATAAAAAATGAATAATACTCTCTTTAATCATCAAAATCACTCTCTTTAACCGGATAAATTCTTTACTTGAATTGTCAGAATGTTGCTTTCTATTCATGCAACATAAATAATACATACACACGTAAATGAAGTAGCAAGGAAATGTCATCTTCCATGGAAAATGTTTTCCTCTATGAAAAACTAAATTATATGTTTGAAGATGACTTAAATATCTTCTGAAAACGGATTTGTAATTACTTATTTAATTAATTTAATTATCGACCACGAAAAGGAGAAAAAAAAGATAATTATTACATCGTTGATTAATGGCCTTTATGCAAAAGATAAAGAAAAGTAATGCCTAAAAGAACATTGATAAAAGAAAACGAATCGGATTCCACTTCCAATAGATATATCATATACTTGATTAAACGATACAAAGAAGAAGGCAAGGTATATAATTAATTAAGTACCTTACATTTCATTTCAACACCTACTCTTTATCTATTGATTCCATAAATTCGATCAGTTATTTTAATTTAATAATTTCAACTTATCATCTTATATAATAATCGAATCCGTGTGTGTTTATAAAAATAATCAATTTGATTTAATTGAATTAATATTAACTAATTTATTTAATTATGTCATTTTTAAAGTATTAAAAACTTTTTAAAATAATTTAATATATGATTTTTTAAGTCATTGTAAGCCAATTCATTTAAAAAAGTTTAAGAACTTACAATTCAACGATAAAATTAATTTAATCCATATATTAACTAATCTAATTAAAGATCTCGAATTAATCAAGATTATCTTAAATGAATGAGTCAAAATTATCTTAAATGAATGAGTCGATTTTAATCGTCTTGTCCTTCTCTCAAGTTGGATTAGTGGTACCATAGCTTACATACCATTACCCTTCAAAGGGCATGAGTTCAACTCTTTAGACCATTCATTTAGTTTTTTACACATATCTATATCTTAGATAATTTATTGTAAATATTTCGTATGATTTAGATATTATATCTTCTTTAATCAAAATGTTTTAAAAATTTTTAGTAGTTAAAAAATAAAATTACGATACTAAAATAACACACAATTTAATAATACAAACACCTTTCAATTATTGAGGTATAGAATGATTTTTTAAATTATTAAAATTAATTCAAATTTTGAATGTTTATAGAATGAATTTTTCCCTTTTTCTAAATACTTTAACTATACACCAATGCGCATACACGTGGAGTCCTTCAATTACCTTTGCCACGTCACAGTTCACACCTCTAATTCCCATCACAAATAAAAATAAAATAAAATCCCAACAATTCTGGCTCTTTTATTTATTTATGACACCAATACGCCAACGCGTGGCTTTTGCTTCTTCGTTTTCTCCTTCGATTTCACCGTAACCAAATCTCCCTTCCTCTTTCTTTCTCTCCGGTGGCGTTATCAAATCACCGGAAAGTCTCACCGTAACGCCCCAATCACTCGCCACATCCGTCTTCTCCGCCGTCACCTTGTGGTTTCAGTTTATTCTAACTCGTCGCCATCATGAATCCCGAATAGTAAGCTCTTATTTTCCTTTCCTCCCTCGAATCTTAGGGGGAAAAACTTTAAATTTCCTATTTCCTTTTGAATTTATTTTAATTAATGTTTTTAATTTATTTTTCTATGGATCTGTTTGCTTTCTCTGTAACTTTCTTTCATTACCTTGATTATTGATTTGCTTTGTGAATCGGATCCGATTGATTTCTGTTTCAGATCTCTTTATTGATATTCTATATATTTAAGTTGGCTATGGAAGAATAATTGTTGCTAAAATATGTGATTTTATGGAATTGATTTCTTAAGCTAGTTAACAGTTTCCGGAGAATTTTGTATGCATAAAAGATATTTAGGCTTTAAGATGGAAATAATCAAGTGAGTTTTGTTTGATTGTTGATATTCTCAAGTCATAACAAAGATATTGACTGCTTCACGAGCCTTCAATTGATCTACGTTGAGATTTTGATTTTGAGCTTTCAATTGAGATATAATATGTGTATTCTGAATTTAGTTTGTTCGTCTTATTGACAGTGATTATCTTTTTAAGCTTTTGCTTATTGGAGATTCTGGTGTTGGGAAATCGTGTCTACTTTTGAGGTTTGCTGTAAGTTCTTGGTCCCTCTTTGATCATAATCTTTTAGATCTAAGCTTCATGATTTGTTATCGTTTTGTTTTTCACCTAAGATTAATCCTTCCCAACTCATTCTTCTTTATTTTTTGAAACCAGGATGATTCATACCTGGAAAGTTACATTAGTACCATTGGTGTTGACTTTGTGAGTATCGTCTTGATACATTGTATGCTATTGGTTTGTTTATTTCGAACATATTAGCAGTTACTTAATTATGATTTGGGTTCCCAAATGCAGAAAATCCGTACGGTGGAGCAGGATGGAAAAACCATCAAACTCCAAATTGTAAGTCACTAGTCTTTTCTTTTGTTACTTTGAGTTTGACTCTCCAAAGATATTGGTTTTGAATGCATACCGTGATCTGGTACACCCATAGTTTGGTCTGCTTTAACCGTGTTGCATTCATTCCCTCTGTTCTAGGCAATTCTAATTTTACGAATTTCTGTATAAGTTGAATACTTTTGTTTTTCATTCCTTTAGAGTAGATTATATGATTTATACACTTAAAAGGCTGTATCTTTGCTTTTGATAATTAGTGATTGTTGATTGCCTTTACTTGCTTGTCTCTGGATATGCAGTGGGACACTGCAGGCCAAGAACGCTTTAGGACAATCACTAGTAGCTACTACCGTGGTGCTCATGGAATCATAGTAAGCCGACATCTATCTTTTTTACCTATGTTTTCTGTCCCTTAATTTTCTTTATGCAGGATTAAACTCTGAGCTGCTTGCGATCTTGGCAGGTTGTTTATGACGTGACGGACCAAGAGAGTTTCAACAATGTCAAGCAATGGCTGAATGAGATTGACCGCTATGCTAGTGACAATGTGAACAAACTTCTAGTTGGGAACAAGTGTGACCTAACAGCAAACAAAGTTGTGTCATATGAGACGGCTAAAGTAAATCAATTGTTCATACAAACGTGTCGCAAACTAATATAATTTTAGGTATCGAAAAAACCCTGAACTTTTCTTCACTCATTACTTGTTTTCCTTTGTACAGGCTTTTGCGGATGAAATTGGGATTCCTTTCTTGGAAACCAGTGCAAAGGATGCTACTAATGTAGAAGAGGCTTTCATGGCCATGGCTGGTGCAATCAAGAATAGGTACTGTACCTGATGTCACACACACAGAGAGATAATTATCATGTACATTGACTGGAGTTAATACGATGTACACGGGATTTGATTTACTTATACTTGTATAAAACTTAATTCGATTTATACATGTTTGTAACTATTAATATTTGTTTAACGATTGTACGCAGGATGGCAAGCCAACCAGGCATGAACAACGCAAGACCCCCACCAGTGCAGCTCAAAGGACAGCCCGTGAACCAGAATTCTGGATGTTGCTCGTCTTAAAAGAAAAATTAGTTTTAGTGGGTTCATATGATGATATTTGTCCTTTCGTGTTACTTGTTGCATGTACCCCCCCCCCAAAAAAAAAAAAAACTAGTTTTATTTTTTATGCCATTTGATTGATAAAGTGGTTCATCGTTCTTTTTATGTTCTCATCTTTTGTGTTTCTTTAATGTTCTCTTAAACTTCTATTCTTTTAATTCTATTTGATTTTACGAATGCATTTTGTCAAAAATAGGAATATTTGCTATTATCAATATTTGATCAGCCTCTTTTGATTATATTAAATAATCAAATAATTTTTTTTGAAAATACAATTATGATGACACTCAATATTAATTATTACAATATACATGTAAAATTGTAATTACAATTAATGTATCTATATAATTATAACTCAAATCAATTATTACAATACACATAATGAGTTAATTGCAAAATTGGCCCTTAAGACATGATCATTATTTTAAATTGATCCTTAAATTTTAAAACATTTTATATAAATCTTAAAGTGTGACTATTCTAAATTGGTCCTTAAAACTTAAAATATTTTATATTAATCCTCAGTATTATTCCATTCTAAATTGAATTCTTTGATGTCTTTTGTGATGAGAATATCCTTTAAGGGACATTTTCATATACACATTTGGAATTATGATGCTTTGAACTAAAAAGTAAATAAAGAGTAAGGGACACCCTTGTACATGTTCAACTTTTTTTTTTTCAATTTCCATTTCCATTAATAAGCTTAGCTTATTATTGGGATGGACTTGGCAAACAACTTGCCATAGGGAAGCTAAACCTGTCCCTGTCGAGGTTCAAGCTCAAGGCCTTGTGTGTATATAATTGTTTTACATTCGATCTTTGATCATGAAGTAATCTAGCTAAACTTCTCTTGGCGTTCGACCTAAATGGACAGTTTGACGACAAGAATCCATCCACCAAATGTAGGTAAGCTTCCAAATCATGGGCGATGTCGGCATTTGATTTTAAATAAGGCGACATTTTAGTATCGATTCGTAATTCTGTTCCAACATGAGAATACGTCCAAACATTATCTTTTTGTTGTTGTTCGGATCCTTCACCGATGAACATACTTGGAAGGGCTGGAACTTTAGTGATCAAATCTTGATTGTTAACAATTCTCAAAACTTTAATATTTTTCTGGTTGAGTCGATCAACGAAACCCTTGTTACCAACTCGAGGTCCTCCGAAAGAAAATACCGCAACCGGTGGCACATCAGACGTGCATGAACTTATTTCGTCAGCAACCAAAAGTGATAACGCTGCGCCAAGGCTATGCCCCGTGATCGTAATGCTAAGGTTTTCGCCTTTGTACATCTCCATCAACCTCTTCACTTCGTCGATCACTGATTGGGCTAAGCTCGGCACGTGAGCGCCACGTGTTTTATGCAAGCTTAGGAATCCACATTCGACCCTTTGGGTCGGATCTTCAGATCCGGGGATTTGAACCAGTTGAGCTCGAAAATTTTCGGCCCATTCGAGGTACGTAGCCGTTCCACGTAAAGCAATAACGATATCTCTCCTTCCCATACGGTTAATCTCCCTCTTATCATCGCAAACCGCTACGTACCCTATCCAACTAGACCTCTGGGTCATCCACCCGAGATCCGGAGCCGCATCGTCAACCCATTTCGGCAACCAGACCGACGACGTGGCGTAAAGACTCTTTGTCACTTTGTAAGACTTGTCGGGTAACGCCACGTGTCTCGGTAACGGAGTCTCGGCAGTCGACATTGCCGGGTTCGAATGAAAACCGTGGTAAGCCGCTTGAACGAATTCCCCGTATCTAACGACTTCTCGCCGGAGATTCTCGTCGAGCGGATCGAGTAAACCGGACCAATCATTGCAACCGTGGTACTCTCTCCAACGAGAACCGAGGTTGTTCCTCGGAGAATACTCCATGGTTTTAGATAAAAGCCTCTTAAGCCTATTTAAGTGGCGTGGAGACATCTCTTCGGCGGCTTTCATTTCAGGCCAAATCCTGGACAGATTTAGCGCTCCGAGCAAACCTTTACCCTTGGGTTGAACCAACCCATTGCTGGAAGCTTTGATGGCTGGTTCCGGTCCGGGTTGGTTTGTTTTCTGGAGGAATTTTTCAAGGTTGGAAAGGTGCTCCCGAGTCGACTCAGTAGATGATGCTGATGAAACACTCGAAACAGGCTTTTGAGAAGATGGGTTTAGAGGTGATTTATGGCACTTGAAGCTTGCTCGCCTGGCGTGAAAGACGTTCAAGTAATGAGCCGGAAGAGTCGAGCCGACGCCGATCAGCATGGATCACTGAACCGGAAAATACAGAAGAAGTTGAAGCAACGGAAAAAAAAAGGCAATGGCTAAGAAAGAGAGCTTGAATTGAACAGCGAACGTGAAGGCCTGCTGTGATTGAAGTGCAAAGATGAACTATGTGTGTATTTATAGACATAGATTTCCACCATATACCCACGCTTTACACAATAATTACAAAAAGAACCTTATTGTCTTGTAATGGTAATAATGAAAATATACAGATATTTTCTGGTTTAATGGGTATTATAGGGAAAGCTACACCCGCGGGTTCAAGAAAAGTCTGCGATCAATGAATTGACTGAAAGAAACCTTTGATTTTGCCTTTTCAATTGAATTGGATAACGCCAATAACACAACAGATATTATTAAAAATGATTTAAAATATATATATCAAAATAAAATTTATATAAGTAAATAAATATATCAATATCTATAAATATTAAATCTTAAATAATTTATCTCATCTTCACTCATAGAATAATTATTATATATATTTTTATAATAGTTTAGAATGATAATAGATTATATCTATTTAGAATTTTATTAATTAATTGACAATACACATACAATATTAATGCAATTATTTGAATATAATATCTTTACAAAAAATAATATTTTATTTTATCATTAATATTATTTGATAACTTAGTTGGGAATAATACATCTTTGAAATAAACCTAAAAGAAAAGTTAAAAAATCTTGACAGTGTCTTAGGTTTTTGTTTGGTTGACAAGATTTCCTTTATTTTGTGTGGTTGACTTTGGAAGAAAACCAAGCCGAAGTGAAACCACCGTGAAACCGAGTACGGCTTACGTAAAGTCAAGGAAACATGAAAATGTGAACACGTTTCCCCTAAATCTGCCAACAACAAATTTTATAACCATTTATGGAATTCAGGGGACAATACTATAATTATCAAATTTTAACGCGTAAATATATCGTGTAAATATAATGTGTCGTAATTGATTTTCGCTCGGGCACGAAATTTTATTTGACGGAAAAAATAATGTGGATAAATAGTTTTTATTGAAATGTTTTGGGAGTCGTCATCTGCCTTTTGGGTCAGGTAGGTCGAATACCTAAAAAGCATCTTTTAAAAGAGTTTTTAAGAAAACATCAGTTAAAAGATAAAATGGTATGCGTTTAGCCAGAAATTCGTTCTTTTTAATAATAAAAAGGAATTCGTGGTCGATTACGTTTGGGGAAGGATTAATACCCCCACAATGCCCAAAATTGGTCCCTGTCGATTATAAATTATCTCTAATAATAGAATTTAAGAATTCAAATATGAATTTAATTTACAATCGTATTATTTCAAATTTAATCTGATACTTCTAAGGAAAAAATATTAAATATATATATAGGGTTTTGTAAAATAAGACATTTATTTATTTAAAATATCAGAAAAAGACATCTAATTGCTTTAAGACTACCTTTTCTTTAATATTAATTAATTAATAAATATTAATATGAATATAATAATTTTCCTACAAAAATAAAAACTAAGTAAATATATATACATTTATAAACATGATATTTATTTATGTTTTAAAATATCAGAATATGACATCTAGTTATATTAAGACTGCCCTTTCTAAAATTAAAAAAGAAATAAATTATTATTATCTAAATATATATATATATATATATATATGACTAAGATAATAAAATAATAATGAAAGTAATAATTTAAACATATCGAAAGTAATAATAAAAACAAAATAAAATTGCAAATAAATAATGATCAAAATAAAAGAAATTAAAATTATAAAATTAAAATGCAAAATATATTAAATAAAAATTATTAAACTATTAGGGATTAAAATGTAAAATATATAAAATTTATAGTCAAAAATGAAAATTAGTGATTAAAATGTAAAATATAAAACCTAAAGGCCTTAACTAGAAATCTCATAGAATTTTAATGCTAACAGAGTAATTTATCCATAATTAATTAATCGGGATTAAAATAAAATTTATTAAAACAATAAGGACTAAATATATTATTTACCCTAATTATATATGAATATACATGTAAGGATTGAAATAAAATAAATCAAAATTGAAAGACCGAATTAAAGCATACAGAAATTGATTTCAGTGACCAATTGCAAACTTACATAACTCAGAAGGACTGCGGAGACGGTTTACCCATCCCCTTAATTACGCAAAGATCCCTAATCAAAACGGCACCATTTTGATGAATGTATAAAAGGACTAAAACCGACCCTAAATGGCCAAACTATTTCTTTTTCTTTTTTCTTTCTCTCTCAAAGGAGAGAAAGTTCTCTCCCTTCTCTTTAAAGGCCTCCCACTGGTGAGAGTTCGACCACCGATCGGCAGCCGTTTGCCGTCGCCGACCGTGAATGGTGGCCGAAAATTATAAATTTACCCCAAAACACCATTCATTTTACCCTAAAACCAAAATCGAGAACCGTTTTGCCTAAAATCTCTTAAATCGACCTAGATCTAAATTGGTTACCTTCGGTATTTTGGTTTTTCGACGGCATAGAGAGGCTCCAACAAGGTAAGTTCTTTCGATCTCTTATCTTCCTTTCGTTGTAGGTGTGTTTTCTTTGGTTGGTTTTGCTTGCTGTCTGTTGGTAGTCGTTGGTTGCTCTGTATTCCTCTGTTTGGCATTGCTTTTGTCGTAGTGGTCTCTTTTTTTACAGGTGTTCGATGATAGCTTTATAGCCACTCTGGTTTTCCCTTCGATCCGGGTAAAGAGAAGAGATTTGGTGAGTCGCCAAACTATAATGGTGACTCACCTTTAGGGCTTCAACGTGGAAGGGCATCTGGTGATTCTAGAGTCTTTGGCGAGGCGGCGTGGCAGCGAGGTGTCGGCGTGGGGCGGTTGGAATGTTGACAGTGGCCGGTTGGAGCACTTGGCAGTATAGGCGACTATTCATCCGTGGTCCAAGGTGGCGGTGGCGCTGGGTATATGGTCCAGAAACCCTAATAGAAACCCTAAATGGGTTTAGGGTTATTATCGAGGCCGGTTCTGGTTGGGCCGGGATTGGGTTGATTCTTGTTGGGTCATCGAGTTTGGGCTTGTTATTATTTGTAATTATTTATAATTTAATAATAATAATAGTAATAATAATAATAGTAATAATAATAATATTTATAATAATAATAATAAAATAATCAAAATGAAAAAAAATTAGGGTCTACAGCTGCCCCTCTTTGCTTATTCTTATATTAACAAGAATAGAGCAAAGACGAAAAGACAATAATTTTTTTCATTTGACTCCTATTGATTAGGATGGAAATATTGAAAGCATTCTACCCAGAGGTCTTATGAATGGCCTTGAGGTCTTATCATCTTGCACTGTAGGTCTTACAAATGACCCGGAGGCTTTAAGATCAAGAAACCTTTGAAAATCAGTTTCTTAAAATCTCATTTGAAAACATCCTGCACTGGAGGTCTTATGGATGACCCAAAGGTTTTATCATCTTGCACTGTAAGTTTTACAGATGACCCTGAGGCTTTAAAAACATCAAAAAACTCCCGAAGGCTTTTTGAAAACATCCTGCACTACAAATCTTATGGATGACCCGAAGGTTTTAAAAACATCATGCATTGTAGGTCTTATAGATGACCCGAAGGCTTTGAAAACATCAAAAAGCTCCCGAAGGCTTTTTGAAAACATCCTGCACTGCAGGTCTTATGGACAACCCGATGGTTTTGAAACCATCATGCACTGAAGGGCTTACAAATATCCCGAAGGTTTTGAAAATATCAAAAAGTTCCCGAAGGCTTTTTGAAAACATCCGGCACTGCAGGTCTTATGGATGACCCGAAGGTTTTAAAAACATCATGCATTGAAGGGCTTACAGATGACCCGAAGGTTTTGAAAGCATCAAAAAGCTCCCGAAGGCTTTTTGAAAACATCCTGCACTGCAGGTCTTATGGATGACCCGAAGGTTTTGAAAACATTATGCACTGAAGGTCTTACAGATGTGGGAAATAGTTTACTAAGTAAGAAACTTTGGAAATCGTTTTCTTACTATTCAACAAATTTATTTTCAGAAAAGATTAAATGAGAAACTTTGGAAAACTTTTTCTCATTTTTTTTCGAAATAACTTGTTGATTGGGTAACATGCCCCATTTCAAAATAATGTTTCATTTATGGATTGCGACCATCTATTCTTCAGATGTTTGTGTGATTCCTGCATTTGAGTTTTTGAATTCTACCTTCTTCTTGTAAGGTATTTTCCATCATGAATCTTATTTTTCATACGAAGATCTGTAAAACTTCATGTTTGAATGCAATCAAATGTATCGATGTAATGCATTGTCTGTTGTGTAAATGATGTTCTTATGAATGCATGAATGTTGATGCAATCTTCATTTGACTTCAAAGTGGTGAACTTGGTATTCATTTACTTGATCATTTATTTCTAAGGTTACCTTTGGATATCAGTGTAGCAACTTATGCTATATTTCTGAAGAACCATTTGATCAACTTGTATCTTTGTGTCTTCTTTGTTTCATGAAAGTCTCAGAAGAAATGTTTCATTTATGGAACTCTTGCCGTAATCAGAATTATGACCTGGATGTCTCATTTTTGTCTTTGATAACATCGGTTTTCTTTGCTTGGACTTGTGTAAAAATCCAATAAAGCTTATCTTTGAAGAGAGAATCTATCATCTTTGAAGGGTGTAGATGTAGATATGTCTGACTCAGCAAATTAATTAAGAGATCAGCGTCTATTCTGATTTGACTCTTGAAACACATCATAAGGAGGATTTATCTTAATTCCTTTCATATCTCCACATCTAATCAAATCTCGAATAAGGCAACTTGGACCATATTATGTCGAGATGTTTAACAACAACCTATTGTTCAATCTTAGTTGGATCCACTAGTTTCTTGTTGTTAAAATTTTTAGCTTCCCTTCTGTGGAAAGAAATCTTCATCATATCTCACTTCTAAGCTTGAGGTTGAAGAAGACAAACTTCATCTTGGATCAATAAATAGAAACACCATATGATCTCAACATTGGTTCAACATTATAATCATTGGTTCGTAAAACATTTGACAACACATTCATCCTTTCATGTGGTTTCTGCACAGATGTTCGTAAAATATTTGACAACACATTCATCCTTTCCTGTGGCTTTTGCTCAGATTTCTGGTCAGGGAAACTCTTTCATATTGTTCAGAACTTTTGTATGATGTCATAAGACAATTTGAGAACAAAACTCAATGGGAATACCAGTGATATGTTAACATGTTTCATAACCAAAAAGTGGCCAAATTCACAAAATATGCTAGTGCTGAATTGAATAAGAGATGCAATCAAATGTTGATATCATATCGAGCAAGGGCAAGTGTGATATCGATCACGTTTTCTTCTATACTGAGTGTTGTAGGAAGTAGAAACACCTCCGCTATAGGAGCCATGTACAGAAAGAGGTCCATGGAATTTTTGCTGCTGTAGATGAAACACATATGATAAAACCAAATAGATGAAAAATCAGTTCAGCCTGTCTGGCAATGATAACCCCAGCAACAACGGGAATAAGGGTAATATATATAAGCCGAACTTCTCACTTTAATGTCATCAAGTAAGTGAAAACTGTTTTGAAAAATAACTTTGTAGCCCCAACAGTATGATTGAAATAAACGCCAGGAATCTCAAAGAAATATTTCTAATCATCACCGACACACAAAATACAAAATTCAAAGTTGATATTTTGAGAAACTGAACCCTGGATCGAATGGTCTACCTGATGACCATCTTTATTCATGCAACTGTGATGTAGCTTAACAAAGAACATGATGTCATGTGGCACATGGTTAAGAAGATTAGGTATTTGAAACCATACTTCCTGAGTAAATATTTGTTCAACAATAGGACCCTAATGTAACTGCCTTATGAACGAAGTAATTATGTATAGTCAGTTCCACTGTCATTGTTTCACCATTTTCATTCTGCATTCCTTTATGCCTTATTAGAAATATTTGCTCAAAGTAATAATCTTTCCACGTGATATGAGCATTCAACATGCACCAACATTTGCTGATACAAACATTCAAAATGCGTCAACATTCCTGATTCTTATTGAAATGGGATTTCAGTATGCCCCAGTATTTGCTTCTTATTGATGCGAGCCTTCAAAATGTCTCAACATTCTATTTCTGGTTAAAATGAGCTTTCAATATGCCCCCAATATTTGCTGATATGAACGTTCAAAATGTATTCAAAATTATTTTCTTACTGATATGAGCCCTTAAAATAAACTTTCAAAATGACTCACATGAATCATTTCTGTCTTAAATGGGCTTTCGAGATGTCCCAACATTTGCTTCTTGCTGAAATGAGCCTCCAAGAATGCCCAAATATTCATATTGTTGTGAAAAATACCCTACATAGATGCCCCAACATTCTATTTCTGTTTGAAATGGGCCTTCAAGATATCCTACATGGATCTGTCTGAATTAGGCCTTCAAAATGCCCCAACATTCTAAATTGTAAGGCTTACTCTCAATGTTTGCTTGATTTGAATCTCATGATCTCCACGAGTTCCAATTTTACTAATGTCTCATTGAGGGTATTTGTGGCTCTATTCGTGCACAAATCTATTAATCTTGAATGCTCTCATTCTGGTGTCACTAAACAATAGTTGTCAAGTAAATTGAGGAATTCCCTTCATGTTGTCACAAATTTAAGAAGTAATCCATCATTCGGACGGAAATGTCTGAGATATGTTCCTCTTCTGAATGAGGTGACCATTTTCTGGATCTGGAGGGATCTAGTCGGACAGAGTGACATAAATCGCTTGGTAATCCATTCCAGGCCGACACAATGGCTTATCATCTTTCGGTTTTAAAAGATATGTTCCCTAGGGGTATCAATGTTCTGTCTATTTTCTCATGGACCTGTGGTGTAGAGGTTGCCCTCTATCGGCTCGGCATACCTTTGAAGGCAGATGTGCAAGAATTGAATAATGATCGGTTGGAGCAATTGTTGAGTAGATTTGGCTGATTCGACCTTGTTGTCGGTGGCATCACATATAACAACCTTACGGGAACAAATAAACATCATCTGAATGGACTCGAGGATTTTTATTTTCAAGAATATGAAAGGCTTCATCATTATGGCCTTGCTTATTCTTTTTCTATAATAGAAGTAGAATAGGCAACAACTTGCTACAAGGACTTTCCTCATTTGAGACTGTCCTGTTTGAAAATGTTTTTCCTCCATTCTTTATCGAAGAATGAAAGAATTTTGTAAAGTATTACCTATTACAAGTTCACAATAGAATCAAATCATAAGCATGAATTCAAAGAATATTAAAAGAATCAACAACTCTTTAATGTTTGAGAATTATAGCTCTTTGAAAAATATCAAAATTTGGGTTGGTTTCAGGTTATCTTTCGTATTTTCTATGGTTACATCTATTTAAGATGTCACTCTTCTCTCATTTTTTGTGAATATTGTCACATACCTCACTTTCTTTGACTTGGTATCTTTAACTAGATGCGTACAAAGTGACACAATCTAGCATAACGGTTACTAGACCTTCTAGAATACTTCCATTTCAATTCTTTGAAATCCTTGATTCTAGCCAAAGTAGTGTGAAAACATCAGTCTAATAATGAAATTTCTGTGTGTACGTGTAGACCATAACATGTCTTTCTTTTCAAAAATTTCTTTTGCCATTTTGGCTAGCTGGTTTCAGCTTTATTGCATTAGCCTTTATTAGACTAATTAAAGGGTTCAACTCATCACAATATCTTTGACTTGACAATCACAGTGGAGCAAACACCGAACTGCCAAATACCCGATCAAGGTAATGCTTTGAATATATGACTTTTTTTTAAAAAAAAAGAACTTGTTATAGCCTATGTGTTTGGTAGAATTCAGAAAATCTCATTACCAAATTTCAATTTCCAAGCAATTGACTTTAGACTAGATTTGTCAAAGTTTTATCGTCGAACTTCATCAATAGAAAAACAATCTAGTCAGCTTTGCAATGTTACACAAGATGCCCCACATTATATACCTTCATATGTAAATACCCAGCCTTTTGCCTAATTCCTTATATTGGAGAAAGTTCTCTCATTTTTGTGGAAAATGTAGTGTTTGGGTATATTTATTCTGAGGTAAGGTCAAGGGTCCTTGTTTTTCTGGTTTTCAATCTTGATATTTTGTCAAAGATTATAACTCTAATCATGCAAAGTTTTTTTAATCCAGTTGATATTCAAAGAACTACAAGATTGAAAAATTGACTCAATGCCCATAACCTTACAAGCAAAACGAATTTATTTATTGCACAAAAGGCGGAGAAAGGAACAAAAAACATGTTCAAACAAGATGTTGAAAATAGAAAGTACTACAATGGTAGATAATAACTTCCACTTGATTTGCTTAGCTTGCTCTATCTTTCCTCGAATGTTGGGTGTGTACTTGGCCCAGGATTTTCATCCGTATTTGCCCCCCATTTCTTGATAATTTCTTGTGTTAAGACTCCCTTGTCCACAAGCGTCTCTATTTCTTTTAATAATGGCCAACAACTCCCTGTTGAATGCCCCTTTACCCCCAAGTGAAAATTACAGAAGCTATTTTGATCATAGCAATAGGCATAAGGTTTTGGTGACACCTTCACCAATCTTGGTGTAATGTATTGACCCTTAACCAAATGAGGGTACAAGTCTAAAATGGAAGTTTGGAACACTTTTAAAGTTTTTCTTGATCGTGTGATTTTTTTTAGTTGATCCGAACAACTACTTGCTCTTTTTCTTTTGCAACTACGGGGACTCTGGATACGACATTCATTCACATCATCAGTTTTCTCTTGTTGACCCGTCAGGCTTCTGGATGTGACTTTTGAGTTTTCTTCACTGATTACATTTTCAATTAATTCTCTAATTTTCATAAGATTCTCGAATTCCTTCGTCAGATTTGCCAACATTAACTTAAAGAAAGGAGCGAGAAGAGAATCACGAAACATATGTGATGTCTCTTCTTCTAACATTGGAGGTTGAACTTGTGCTGCAACTTCTCTCCATCTTAAGGCATACTTCTGAAACCCTTCATTGGCTTCTATTTTTACTCCTTGAAGATCCATATGTGTTGGAGTTAAACCTTTAACATACCGATATTGTCCCAAAAATGCATTAGCTAGATCAACCCATCTCTTGATATGTTATTGGGTCAAATGATTGTACCATACAACTGCTGGTCCAATGAGGCTATCATGGAAGGAGTGAATTAACAAATCATCATGATTCAAATATCATTCCATTTTTCTACAAAATATTCTTAAATGGATTAAGGGACAACTGATACCATCATATTTCTCAAAATCAGGCAATTTGAATTCATAGGGAATAACCAAGTCTGGAACCAAGCTGATCTCTCTTGCTTCTAATTTTTTGTGGGAGGTATTAACACCTTTCATATTTATGATTGCTTCATCTGCCCTCTTGAATCTCTCCTTATATTGTGAATAATTAATGAGGTTATTCTTTGGGTTCAATTGGGATGCCCCAGGGTATATTATCATTCTCGACTCATTAATCTGATAGCACTGTTGCTCTTTAGCAATTATCTATTCTTTATCAGATGTCATCCTCTGAGTAATTTGATTTGATCCATTTTGTGATGCTTCTTTCCTTGTATCCTGAGGTAACCCTGTCAATTGTTCTGGCCACTGATCTTGTAGTCTTTCATAAGATTGCTCCATTGTTTTCATGATGATAGTACAATAATATGAATGAATGATCTCGGTTTTACTGTTACAGAAACCTCTCAGGAATTATTTACATGTTTTTATAATTAATGTATATAACAATACTTAAATAAATAAAAATGTAATGTAAATGCGAAAATGTATAAATGCAAAAATAAGAATGCAAACTGTGCAATGCAAAGATGCAAATATAAAATGAAGATGAAAATATAAAAATGCAAATGCAAACATAAAAAATGAAAATGTAATGAAAAAATACGAATGCAAAATGCAAATGCAACAAAGGTGTTAATCAAGAGTGATAATCTTAGAACAAATTTCATTGAACACAAAAGTTTCGGTGCATCAAACAAAACTTTTACATGTAGGGGATAACTTTCACTCCTAATTTCTCTATTTCTCTTAAAAGTCAAATTAACTTCCACTCATGCTCAGGTGTGGAGTTATCAATCTGCCTTAATTCTTTTGTGAAGCCAGCTAAGTCCACCAGCTTATGAGCCACATTGTTTGCTTGAGCATAAGCTTCTTTCATGATATTCTCTTTTTCCTTCATCTTCTGTGTCAACTCTCGGAGTTGTAAACAATGTTGTTCATTTTTTCTTGTGAGAAAATCTTTATGTTCAAGAAATTCTTGTACAAGATCTCCATAATCATCTAAATATTTCTTCAATGTTTTTTTCTTGGCCATAGTGGCTTTTAATTCAGTATCGATCTCAAGCTGATGGATATGATATGATGCTTCCATGTTGGTCATAACGCTATTCAACCTTTGGTTTTCAACTTGACATTTTCCCAATTCAATGACAGTTGTATTGCGTCTTACTTCTGCAACTCTTAAATCATGAGAAAACTTCTTGGCTCGTCCTTCATTTATGTTGTAGTTCTTTTTCAGTTTGGTGACCCCTGTTATCCACTCCTCTGGGTTGTTTCATATGCTAGTATTTTGAAAAGCTTGACTGACCTTCTGGAAATCTTCATGCATGGTTTCCATTTTTGTGCTCAATTTATCGTTTTCAATCTTTAAATGACGTATTTGAGCCTCAGATCTCAGCAAATCTTCTTCTTTCTGGGCTCCCCTACTGATATTCTTACCTTTGAATACTTTTGGTATTAATTTAGTAGGACCTTCAGTTACCAAACTAGGTTGATCATTTATCATAAATTGTAAGGTTTCATGATCCAAAATGCTTTGGACTTGTCGTTTGAAGGCAAGACAATTCTCAATGGTATGTCCTTAAGCTCCGGTATGATATTCACAATAAACGTTGATGTCATACCAATTCAGATACGGAGGTTAGAACGGTTTTATGTAGTACGGAGCCACTTCTTGCGCTTCAAGTAGCTTCTTATATAACTCTTTATATGATATAGGGATATCATCAAAATGAGAACCACCTTTTGTCTTAGATTAAACCTGAGTTTTAGATATCGGGAGCAAATTAAACTTTGATGGTTTTAGATTACATGATTTCTTCTCATTTCTGGGAGCTTTTACAGTTGTCACCGTTTCCTGGGTATCTCCAGACAACTTGCGAATACGAATGATGACTGTCTGTAATTTCTCAAATTGGTTAGGATTCGAAGTTCCTTGTATATATGAGATTGCATGGTTATCTTCATTGAACTCTCTCTCTTTTTGTGCATGAATCTATTTTCCTTTGGCCAAAACAGATATTCTAACCATCATCTTGAACATCTGCTCTCTTATTTCTCGTATCTCCTTTTGCTCTTCAACGGGCATACGATCTTTGGGTGTATAGCTTTCTTCTATCTTCGGAGTTCCCTCAGGATGACTTTCCTTAGTTGCGTCATAGTTTGCTTGATCATAAAACTTTTTGTCCATTTATGAATTCTTTCCAATTTGATGAATAGTCTTTCAAATCAACACCTTTTGGATTATGCTATGATTATACAATGCAAACAAAATAAATCAATATAAACAAGTTAGAGCAAAACAAAATGTATAAAAATGAGAAAAGAAAAAATAAATTGGTTAGTACCAATTAATGGAAAGAAAAGATCATATCTATCATGATATAAAAATCCTAACCTCATGCTTTCTAGTTTCATGGTTTGTTTGGAAAAATTAACCTAACCGCATGATTACTAGTTCACAGGCATTTATTTAGAAGAAAAAATAAAATCAAATAAATTAAAAGCTAGAGCTTATTTCTTCTTTGTGTACACCTACGGACAGAGGTTCAGTCTTGTCTTAGATCGGGTGAATTTCTAAGGTTTATTATATGTAGGGTTTCAGTTCTAGGAGTAAAGGTACTAGAATTGTCCTTGTTGGTGCCCCCTTGGGCTGTCAAACCATCAATCCTAGTCCATCACAGACTTAAGTGGATCGAGTTCAATTCGAGGGGACACATTTCCCTATACCTGACACGTAGAATAAATCCTCACGAAGACATAGGATATATGAACCCCGAAAGTTACTTGCTAGGTATGACACAGAGAATAAATTCTCACGAAGACGTCACTTTCACTCCCGCTTAAAAGGGACAATCTTGATTATAAAGCTTATGTTATGCAATGCATGTGTTGTGTGTGAGGAGAAATTTTCACACAAAAATTAATATCTAAAAAACAAAAAATATAAACATTAATATATAAGGATATAAAAATAATAAAGGATAAAAAAATAATTGAATGAAATAAAAAGAATCATAAATTAAATAAAATTGGATTCTCAATTTCTAATTATAGAGACAACATATAATCGACTTAGGTTGACCAGGGTCCCAAGTGAAGTCGCCAAGCTGTCGTAACCGGGTTTCGCCCGGGCACGAAATTTTACTTGGCGGGAAAAATAATGTGGATAAATGTTTTTTATTGAAATATTTTGGGAGTCGCCATCGGCCTTTTGGGTCAGGTAGGTCGAATACCTAAAAATCATCTTTTAAAAGAGTTTTTAAGAAAACGTCAGTTAAAAGATAAAATGGTATGTGTTTAGCCAGAAATCTGTTCTTTTTAATAATAAAAATGGATTCGTGGTCGATTACGTTTGGGGAAGGATTAGTACCCCACAATGCCCAAAATTGGTCATTGTCGATTATAAATTGTCTATAATAATAGAATTTAAGAATTCGAATATGAATTTAATTTACAATCGTGTTATTTCAAATTTAATCTGATATTTCTAAGGAAAAATATTATATATATATATATATATTTAGGGTTTTGTAAAATATGATATTTATTTATTTAAAATATCAGAAAATGACATATAGTTGCTTTAAGACTGCATTTTCTTTAATATTAATAAATAAATAAATATTAATAAGAATATAATAATTTTCCTAAAAAATAATAAAAACTAAGTAAATATATATACATTTATAAGCAGGATATTTATTTTTTAAAATATCAGAATAGGACATCTAGTTATATTAAGATTTCTCTTTCTAAATATTAAAAAATAAATAAATATTATTACCTAAACAAATATATATATATATATGACTAAGATAATAAAATAATAATGAAAGTAATAATTTAAACATATCGAATGTAATAATAAAAACAAAATAAAATTGCAAATAAATAATGATCAAAATAAAAGAAATTAAAATTATAAAATTAAAATGCAAAATATATTAAATAAAAATTATTAAACTATTAGGGATTAAAATGTAAAATATATAAAATTTATGGTCAAAAATGAAAATTAGTGATTAAATTGTAAAATATAAAACCTAAAGGCCTTAACTCGAAATATCATAGAATTTTAATGCTAACACTGTAATTTATCCATAATTAATTAATAGGGATTAAAATAAAATTTATTAAAACAATAAGGACTAAATATATTATTTACCCTAATTATATATGAATATATAGGTAAGGATTGAAATAAAATAAATCAAAAATTGAAAGACCGAATTAAAACTTACTGAAATTGATTTCAGTGACCAAATTGCAAACTTACATAACTCAGAAGGATTGCGGAAACGGTTTACCCATTCCCTTAATTACGCATAGGTCCCTCATCAAAACGACGTCGTTTTGATGAAGGTATAAAAGGCCTAAAACCGGCCCTAAAGGGCTAAACTATTTCATTTTCTTTTTTCTCTCTCTCAAATGAGAGAAAGTTCTCTCCCTTCTCTCTAAAGGTCTCCCACCAATCGGCAGCCGTCTGCCGTCGACGACCGTGAACAGTGGCCGGAAATTATAAATTTACCCCAAAACACCCTTCATTTTACCCTAAAACCAAAATCGAGGACCGTTTTACCTAAAAACTCTTAAATCGACCTAGATCTAAATTGGTTACCTTCGGTATTTTGGTTTTTCGACGGCATAGGGAGGCTACAACAAGGTAAGTTCTTTCGATCTCTTCTCTTCCTTTCGTTGTGGGTGTGTTTTCTTTGGTTGGTTTTGCTTGCTGTCTGTTGGTAGTCGTTGGTTTCTCTGTGTTCCTCTGTTTGGCATTGCTTTTGTCGTAGTGGTCCCTTTTTTTGCAGGTTTTCGATGATGGCTTTATAGCCACTCTGGTTTCCCCTTCGATCCGAGTAAAGATAAGAGATTCGGTGAGTCACCAAACTATAGTGGTGACTCACTTTTAGGGCTTCAACGTGGAAGGGTAGCTGGTGATTCTGGAGTCTTCGGCGAGGCGGCGTGGCAGCGAGGTGTCGACGTGGGGCGGCTGAAATGTCGGCAGTAGCCGGTTGGAGCACTTGGCATTAGAGGCGGCTGTTCATCCTTGGTCCAAGGCTACGGTGGCGTTGGGTATATGGTCCAGATACCCTAATAAAAACCCTAAACGAGTTTAGGGTTATTATCTGGGCTGGTTCTGGTTGGGCCGGGATTGGGTTGATTCTTGTTGGGCCATCGGGTTTGGGCTTGTTATTATTTGTAATTATTTATAATTAAATAATAATAATAATAATAATAATAATAATAATATTTATAATAATAATACTAATAATAATAATAATAATAATAATATAATCAAAATGAAAAAATTAGTGTCTACATCATGTATTGATTTTTATTACGATTTAAATTTATTTAAATTGTATTTTTTATGATAAAAATTTTGAAATAATAAATATACTTTTTCTCCCGATAAATTGGAATGAAGAATTCCAAATCGATGTGTTGATTCTTTTTGTTTTTTCCTTTTCTTGCATGGTGGTGCTTGATATATTTGAAGTTGAAATAGAAAATTCAGGTCTCTTATTTTGGCTTTTGAAATTGTCTTTACGTAATTTCAAAACCCTACTATATATATACTAATTATTAATTGTTTTAAACGATGTGTATTTATAATAATATTAGAGATTTAAATTCTAATTAATGATGAATATGAGTCGGGTCAGATTTAATTTTTGGTCGATTTGAATTTGATTCAAACATTTTATTCCTTGACTAGTCATTCCATCTTATCCATATTTAGAGAAGCTCCATTAAACCAAATTCGACCCAATTTTAGGGAAAATTTTCACACTTAACCTAGTATTGTATTGAAAAAATAATTTGATCCAACTAGATCTGAATTCGAATTTTGAAGGGAAAAAAACATCACTCCTATGGGTCGGATTAAAACTCGTCGGATTGAGAGCTTATATCTATTTGTAATTATAACAATATGAATAGAGCAACATGATTAGAAGAATCATTTCAAAATAAACATTTATATCATCCGATATAAATTAATTATTTAATTAATATAATTATATAAAAAACAAAAGAAAAACTTGCTGAAAAATATATGTTGTATTTTGAACGAGTTTTCTGGTTGAAACTTGAAAGTAAAAGAATACACAAATACCGGTCAAACCCTAATTTTCATAATTTCTCAACTCTCAAACACGACTAGTTTCTATGTTGTTTTATCTACAACCATAGATAAATACATACATGAAAATCAACTAGATTAAATTCTCATTTAATTTTCTTCATTGGTTCTTAATTAATTTAAGACATGATTTTATATTAAGACTCGTATTTTTTAAAAAAAAGTTATATTAAAATTTTAGGAAAAAGTACACAAGTGGTCCCCTAACTATAAGGTGTTATTTTATTGAGTCTCCCAACTATTGAAAGTTACAAAATGATCCCCCGACTATAAGACATTGCTTTGTTGAGTCCCCGACTATTAAAAGTTATAAAATGGTTACTCGACTATTCATATGTTCCAAACTCATCCTTTTGGTTAAAAATTGACGACAGTCTGAGCTGAACGTTAACTTGCTGACTAAGACATGATAAAATATGATCTCATAATATCAAACGACTATCATATCTCAATCAGTATGTTAACGTCAAGCTCAGGCGATCGTTAGTTTTTTAACAGAAAAGGACGAGTTTGGAATATAATTAATAGTCGAGTGTTCATTTTGTAACTTTAAATAGTTGAGGGACTCAACAAAGTAACGCTCTATAGTTGGGGACCATTTTGTAATTTTTGATAGTCATAAGACTCGTCAAAACATTATTCCATAGTCGGAGGACCATTTGTGTACTTTACTCAAATTTTAAAATACATAAAATTAGATTATTAATAAAAATATCTAAATTATATGTGATTTTGTTTAGAAAAATACGACCAAACACCCATTGTGCATCCCTACATTCAACAAGTAATATATATATATATATAGTGGGTTTTGATTGGTCAATTATAGACCAATTAGTGTTACAAGAAACCTATCGGTCATGGTACTTTGCCAAGGTAGGCTAATTTGGTCGGAGCTCAGAAATTTCCTTTGCCAAATTTATTTAATAACAATTTACACGAAGCTTCCTTCTCATTTCCATTCTAAATCTGTAATCAAAGTAATGTAACCAAACACGAGAAGCTCCCCACACATATAAGAATAGCAGCAACTTCCAATAGCTCTAACACGAACCAATTCCATCCTTCGCAAGTCTGTCGGTTTCACCATTGACTTCTCTCCATTGGCACAATATTAAAATTTGAAAAACTCAACTAGAATGTTTCGAAATTTGATGATCAGTTTAGAATATGAATAATAATTTGAGGATGTTCGGTGCAATTAACCTAATCCGGTGTGGAGGATCACTCAAAAAACAGAGCGGGTGTGTGGTGTAGGCCATTAATCAATCTGCACTACTAAAACATGTTTAACGTTATGTAAAAATAAGTAGTTGCTGAATTTATTGGACGGTATCGATTGTTAAAGGAATATTGTTTTTCTTGAGGTTTTAGATTTTAGTAATTATATCTGTAGATTGTATGTATATTATCAATAGTTAAAAAGGATTACGAATATTAATAGGAGTTAGTTCAAGTGGTAAGCAGTTTGATATTACTCGAGTAAGGTCTTAAGTTCGAGTCTTTCTTTATACAGAAAATTATTGCTAGGAGACTCACCAACTAAAGTTAGGTGTACGACGCGAGTCGATCTAAATTAAATCTTGTGAAACTTTAGAACCGGAAATATAATAATTTATTTTGATATAATCACAAAAATATTACTATTATTTAAAATATTATGAAATAATCATTATAAATATTATGATTTCATTTTTCTCCCATTATCTCTCTCTTAAAATCCTCTTATTTCTTCATCTTCATTTCCATTCTGTTTCATTATATATTTTGTTTCTTAGCATGATTTCTTATCTGAGCTTTAGATTTGTTATTATTTTTGCTGTTGTGTTCTATTCTTTTTAGGATTTTAATTTCGAATTGTTTTATTTTTCATTTAGATAATTTTATTTAGTTGGTGAAAAAATTTGTATAATTGACCGAAAAAATGTGAGATTAATGAAAAAAAATAAGAAAAATATTATCAACAATGACGGATAAATCCTGATTAAATCTTAGATGGATTGTGATCTTAAGATTTAAATTTAAATTGGTGGTGTTAACTATTGATAATTGAATTTGAATAAAATGCTGAAACGTGGATCAAATGTCATAAATTTGAGATTGTGAACCTTACATTACAACGTGTTGAAAAAAGATTATGAACAAAGTGGCCTTTTTGACAATGGGATCGGCCTCCATTTTCTCCACATTATGAAAAAACACTATATTAATTTTATTAATAGAAAAATTAGTGACATGTTAATAAAAAAATAAAATGAAATAATAATGATAAATCAAATACTAATATAATATGGAACAATTTACACCTCCCAATCTCCAATAATTCACATGTAGCCGCATGTTTACCTCAAAGAACTTCGAGCAAAAACAAGTGTTTATATATATACTTTCTCTTATATAATCGAAGCATGCATCTTGTGTGGAGCCGCTAAGTTAATTAATTAATCAATTATTCTGTTCATTAGCCATTAACGTTGCTGCTTGTTTAATTAATAGATTTTTTTTTACAATTTGGTTCTACTAATTATAAGTAATGGATCTAGAAATATTTTTAAAAATAAACACATATATTAACAATATAATTTTTTTGAATGAGATGAATATAATTAAAATTTTTGGATGGATACTGTGAACCCATCAGTGCTAGTTATATATTAATTACAAATATTACAATTAATTGAGTGACCTTAATGATAAAATGAAGTATTGTTCTTTCAAAGATTTTAAATTCAAACAGTTATATTTGCATAATATATGTATATTATTAAGGATTAAAAATTTCAAATAAATATTATCTTATAATCACCTCAACTACTAATAAAAAAATTTAAAACTATTAAATTTTGTATGTTTCGACAAGGACATATATTTTGTAGTGTAAGCAACCATTTGTTGATTATAGGTAGAAAATTAATGAAAACACATACACACGAAAGTGTGGACTTAAATGGAGACTGAAAAAGTGGGGGCCTAAAACCATACATAATTGAGCAGATTATGCACCGACCACCGCACACAATGTTGACAGAGCATCCTATAAAATTAATATCTTACGAAGAAAACTTTATTTTTTAAAAAAAAAATTGTGAATTTGGAAAGTTACAAAAGAAAATGGGTAATATTGTATGGATAAATTATCAACACGAGACGCATTAACGGATTTTTTATTAGATTAAATAATTTGATAAATGCATGTATTATTTTTGTTGTGATAATTCTAAAATAAATTTAAGCTAATATAGTTTAAAAACTTTTAATCTTTAACAATGAACGCTCATACTCTGCATGCATGCACTGAATTTTAAATACCGATGTTTGCTATTTTATAATTTTAGTTTCTTGTGTCATCCAATATTTACGATAATTTTAGTTTCTTGTATCATCCAATATTTACAAGCGACTTTTAACATAATTGATTACGACTACAATACATGATTGAATTAATGAAATATTATTTTAAAAGAAAATTAGTGAAATGCAATTTTCATATATTTGTTGGTATTTTTAGATGTTAAATTTTGATGAAAACATCATACGATGAGAAATTTGAGGGCAAAGAAAACCTACGGTGAAGGAATGAATGTTGGAGTCGTCACAAACACCACATGCCATTCTTCTCCGATTCATGTTCATGTCTACATCACAACACATATTTTTTTTAAAGAATTTTCCTTATCCTTTAAATTGGTCTCCGCTATTCTTCCTTTTTCATTTCAGTCCATGTGTCATTGGAGCTAAAAACGCCCACAATTGTTAAAGATTTTGACATTCCCTCATCACAAGACGACTTTACCCTCAAATTCCCCGCCACAATATAACTTCACCGTAATCATCAATATCTAAGAACAACTATAGATACCATATTTCTTTAAATAATTTCTCTATAACCTCATCCCACTAATTTAAAAAAGAATATTTCGCTTATTTAACCAAATAAGTCAAAATTAAAAAGTACAATAAGAAAAGTTGATTTTGGAATAAAAAATACATTTTTTGTAGATCACAATTTTCATAAAATCTTATCTAAGGGGAATATTATAAAGGGTTAGGATTCACTTTCACCTAGTATAAAACTTATAGTTTTAAATTATTTTAAGATCGTTGGATGAAAGAAAATCAATTGTTCAGATTAACTCTTTTTTTATTTAGTGAAAATCTTTCTATTTCCTATCGTTAATTTCAACCTTTGATTTCTCAAATCCAACGATCTTAAAAAGATGAAAAACAAAAATTTTACAGTATATAATTGGATCTTAACCCTGTATGTATCAATACTTTAATCGAAATCCCAATGTGATATATCCACTTTTTTATATATCAATTTTGATAACTATCCCCTGTTCAGTGTTCAGTCAAAAAATATTATTATGGTACCTGTAGCTGACACCATTAACATGGCAACAACATGATAAATCAAATTTGAACACGTGGATTTGAGAGCCACATCAACCACACACAAGAAGGTGAACATGAAACACTTTAGAAAAAAAACCGACCTTAACATGGACAAAAACTGATAATGAAAAGGGCATGAGAATTTTAGGTAGGTAGTATCATTCTTTTGAACACATCCTACCCAAAAGGGAGCAAAAAATTATCAGCCATGGAGCCATCTATCATGTAACAACCCGAAAAAAAAATTTAATTCAGTGTAATTTAGTAAAATTTGGTGACTACATAAAAAGTTTGCAAAACTTGTAGGCTATTTTGGAAGTAAAAGAAATTCAGGGACCAATCTCTCAATTTTGCCAAGGGGTGTCGGCAGCTTATAAACATAAATATGTGCAATGTGTTTTTCTGGTTTCATACCAGAAACAATTGCAAAGCTTTACTCTCCCGCACCCCTCCTTTCAAGTCCGATCCCAACGTCGTTCGACATCCGATCGTCAAATTGAAACCACTGTCGTATTTATCTTCGACCCGTGATCAAACCCCAGTAAACCAATTATAGCAAAACTCTGCCAAACGACGTGAATTTCGAGTCAAAATCTCGACTTTTTTTAGCACCACCGCGAGAAAATCTTAAATTCATCTCCAATCGTTGATCGGTTTTCGACACCTCCCGCACCATCGTGTTCCTGGTGTCGTTCCGAGTCTGACGGTGTCCTCATTGTCTCCATAGGCGGCGGCGCGTGTGGGAGGTGGAGCGGTCAAAGATTCGGCCGAGTTGAAATCGAGCTCTCCACCGTTCAAACATTTGAACTGAGGTTGGTAAGTGACTCAAAATCGCTTAAAAGAATTTTTAGAATTTTTTTATGAATTAATGGACATTGGACGACGCCTCACGCGCTGCCCCTGCGCGTGGGGGAGCTACGAACTGGTTGATTTCATGTTGACCGGCTTGACCGGTCCAAATCGATCTGATCGGTCCGAATCGGTCTGACCCGACCCGGTGATATTTTGTGAATTATTTTGAAAATGGTGACATTATGAGAATTATTTTGAAAATGGTGACATTTTCAGAATTTTTTTTTGAAAAAGTGACATTCTGAGAATTATTTTAAAAAAATGACATTCTGGGAATTATTTTTTAAAAAAAGGTGACATTTTGGGAATTTTCGAATGTGACTATTGAACCCCTTTGACCATAACTTTGACCGGCTTTAAACGACCATTAAAAGACATTTGATTTTGTTTGAGTATACCTATTCTAATATTTTTCGACGTTCCAAATTTGTTTTTCGTAGTCCGTTTCGCCAAATTCGAACCCGAAGGCCTCCAAATCATTAGTCAAACCCGTTGACTTTGATTTTGACCAAGAATTTGAATTTTCAAAAAGTCAAACTTTATGTTTTTCGATGTCCTGATTCCGATTCCGCAATCCGTTTGGTCAAATTCAGACTCGAAATCCTCCAAATTGATAGTCAAACCCGGAAAATGCTTATATACTTGAGAATTTTAGCTTTGATCAATTAAGTAAGACTTGGAGTTGATAAATTATTATTGTTTAAAGGTACAAGAGGCTCTCCTGATCGTTCGACAACTCGACCCAGCTCTTCTAGATCAATTAAACCACGTGTGCCAATATTCACCCATAAGACCCGTAAATTTTATGATTTTAGAGATTAATTATGTTACCCATTAGTAATATAGTGTTATTATAAATTAGGTTCGAAAACTTTAGCAGAGCGTGGTGAGACCAGCAATCAGTAGATCTACTATTTGAACTTATTATCGAGGTGTGTTCCCTATTTATCACTGAACTGTTTTATTTGTTTTAATATGTGGTACACTGAATTCTTTGGTTACTGTTTTATTGATGCACCGATTTAATGTGATGGTTTATGGATTATGACCGCTATCTGATTTTGTTTTGAAATAGTATATGATTACTATGTTTATGGATTTATGGAATTTATGTCACGGTGCAATTGAATTTTTTGGAATACGAATTTATAAAGTACAGCTCTGATCAAGCTGGAAAATTTTACGGACCTAATATGACTCTTAGGTAGGCTCTGCGGCCCTGAGATCATTCTCGGGTAGGCCCTGCGGCCCAAAGATGTGTTCTTAGGTAGGTTCTACGGCCCCGAAATCTATCTTGGGTAGGCTCTCAGGCCCTAAGATGTTCTCTTAGGGTAACTCTTTTATGAGATTTACTGCAGTATAATTTTATGATATTTACTGGACTATGATTTGTTTAGTGTACCTATCATGATTTTATAGAAATGTTGGGACACACTGAGCCTAGCTCATTTTTCGAAAATGTTTTCCCCTTTCAGATATTGTTGGTTAGATTCACCTGATTGAGCACTTGGAGGATCAACATATCTCTTGAAGTATATCATATTGTAATGTTTTATCTTTTAAGTTGACACTATTTAGGTAACATGGGCCTTATTTTAAAATATTAGATTTTATAATGATTTTTCCTTTGCTATTTATATTTGGGTTATCGTAAATTTGGATTTTTAAGACATTTAAATTAATTTGTTTTTCTTCATTATATTTATGAGATGTATTTTTATAGTATAAATTATTGTAATTTCATAAACGTCATTTATAATGTGATTTTACCATGATTGAATAATGGTTTCGGAACAATATATTTAAGAATCATTAATGTGATTCACTAGACTTAGTCTAAACGCATAGACCGGGTCTAGGGGGTTACATTTAATTGGTATCAGAGCTTTTGGTTTTTAAACCTCGGACTGTGTATGAGTTCAAATTGAAAATACGGTTTTGAAATATTTTACAAAACCTGTTGCTAAAACCATTTCTCAAAGTTTTTATGATTTTAATTGTGTTCGAGACTCCAAATGCTTATCTAACCCAAAGTTTTATCTTCTGTAGTAAACTAGAGATCTACTAAAATGAGTGCTTGACGTGGACGTCGAACTAGCCGTGGACGAGGTCGAATGGGTAGATTTGCGGACCCAATCGATGAGATTCGAGTAGATCCCCCACCTCCGACAGGTGATCCTGCTCCTGCGACCCCGACGAATTTGCCTCCTGCCGCTGGTATTGGCATGACTACATCGATCATAGGAGTGACTGATATTGAGCCTGATTCTACCAGAGTTGCATTTGATGAGAATTTTGGTAAACGATTTTTACAGTTGATTTAAGGAGCGGTAAGAGCTGCTGGTGCTGGATCCGAGGTGCCTATTTCTCAAACTCTGATCGCCAATGGGGTCAGGACTTTTGGAGGACAACTTGGAGGAATTCCTACTGAAGCAGAATATTGGCTTCAAGATACAGAAAGACGCATGGATCAGTTGAGTTTGGACCCAACTAAGAGATATTTGGGGCAGTAGCGATGTTAGATGGAAATACCCACACCTGGTGGGAGTCAGTGACCAGCAGTGTTCCTATCGATCGTTTGACATGGGATTTCTTTAAGGAGTGCTTTCGGAGCCGATTCTTGGGTGAGCGTTACTTAGTCCAGAGACGACAACAGTTTCAGGACTTGGTTCAGGGTGATATGACTGTTTCAGATTATGAGATAGAGTTCTTAAAATTGTTAAAGTATGGAATCAGTCTGGTGCCTACCGAGAGAGATCGATGCCGTAAATTTGCCCTCGGACTCAGATACGAGCTACGTAGGCAAGTGGTAGCCCTTCAAGATGAGATTTTTGATGTGCTGGTGAGCAGAGCCAAGGATGCTGAGGAGATGGAGGCTTTAGCTTCTGGTAGAGAGCGTGTTGATCAGGAGCGATCTAGGAATTCTTTTGGCCCTCCTGAATCATCAGCACAGTCCGGAAAGAGGACTCGTACTTCAGCTCCTCAGAGAAGCAATACACGCTTCAGGCCTGCAGCATCATCACCTTCAGCTGTTAGTAGAGGTGGTTCTTCGGTTCCGTTTCAAGTGCCTCATTGTAACTTTTATGGTAAACGGAACACGGGAGAGTGTTATAGGAAGACCAGAGCATGTTTTCATTGTGGATCTAGTGGTCATTTTCGGAGGGATTGTCCTCAGCTAGTTTCGTCTGAGCGGACCGCTACCCAGACTCCTGTGCGTTCACAGACTCCAATTAGAGATCGTAGCCAAGTAAAGGCTCGTGGTTCAGCGTCCATGACAGACAGTAGAGCCCGACCTCAGCAGAATGGAGGGCCAACAGTTTCTGAGGCTAGACAGCCAGCTTTGGTTTACACCACTAGACGTCAGGATGACAGAGATGAGCATGAGGTTATTGCAGGTACATTTACTATTTATTCTATTCCATACTTTACATTACTGGACAATGGCTCCACCAACTCTTATGTATCGAGCTCAGTATCTCGAAACCTTTAGATTTCGATCGAGAACTTCAGATTTCGATCGAGAACACTGATAATACTGTTACGGTTACGAGTCCATTAGGATAGGCAGTATTAGTAAATAAAGTATTTCGGCGTTGTCCTCTGGAGGTTCAGGGAGAAATTTTTCTCGCTAATCTTATGGAGCTTCCTTTAGAGGAGTTCAATCTAATTCTTAGGATGGATTGGTTGAATAAACACAAGGTAAATCTGGATTGCGAATACAAGCGAGCTACTCTGAAGACTTCAGATGGTCGGATTGTTGTGTTAATTGGTAAACGGCGTGACTATCTCTCCAATATTATTTCAGTTATGGAAATTGATCGTATGATCAGGAAGGGGTATGAGACTTTCATTGCATGTATTTTGAACACTAAAGGTTCCTTATCCACGATCGAGGAAATTCGTACAGTTAGCGAGTTTCCTGATGTTTTTCCGGAAGAGTTGCCTGGGTTACCTCCTGATAGAGAGGTAGAGTTCGAGATTGAGACTTATCCGGGATCTTCACCTATTTCTATGGCACCATATCGCATGGCTCCAAAGGAACTTAAGGAGTTGAAGGTCTAATTGCAAGAATTATTTGATTGAGGATTTATATTCGGCATAGTACCTCACCATGGGGAGCTCCAGTTTTGTTTGTGAAAAAGAAGGATGGGTCGCTAAGGCTATGTATTGACTATCGGAAGTTGAACAAGATGACAGTCAAGAATAAGTACCCATTACCCAGGATTGACGATTTATTTGATCAGTTGCGATGAGCTACTGTATTCTCTAAGATTGATCTTCGTTCGGGGTATTACCAATTGAAAGTTAAGGGGTCCGATGTTGCAAAAACAACCATTCGCACTAGATATGGTCATTATGAATTCTTAGTAATGCCTTTTGGTTTGACGAACGCTCCAGCAGCTTTTATGGATTTGATGAATCGGGTGTTTCAGCCATATTTGGATCAATTTGTGGTTGTCTTTATTGATGATATTCTGGTATATTCTCATACGGAAGCAGAGCATGACGAGCATTTGAAGATCGTTATGCGAACCTTGAGAGAGCATCGTCTATATGCCAAACTAAGCAAGTGTGAGTTTTGGCTTCAAGAAGTGTTGTTTTTGGGGCACATTATTTTTGCACGAGGTATTCAGGTCGATCCAAGCAAGATCGAGGCTATTGTGAATTGGAAACGACCCAAGAACGTCTCTGAGATCCGCAGTTTCTTGGGCTTGGCTGGATATTATCGACGTTTTATCGAGGGTTTCTCGATCATTGCTGCTCCTTTGATAAAGCTGTTAAGGAAGAGTGTGTCGTTTGACTGGGGAGAGGTACAATAGGAGAGCTTTGAGAAATTAAAGGCGGTTTTGACTCAAACACCAGTGTTGATTCAACCAGAGTCCGGGAAGGATTTTACAGTGTATAGTGATGCTTCACATTCAGGACTTGGATGTGTTCTAATACAGGAATGTAAGGTGGTGGCTTATGTGTCCCGTCAACTGCGACCACATGAGTGTAATTATCCAACTCATGATTTGGAGTTAGCAGCAGTGATTTTTGCCTTGAAGATTTGGAGACACTATCTTTACGGAGAGAAGTGTTATATTTTCACTGATCATAAGAGCTTAAATTATCTTTTGACCCAGAAGGAGCTTAATTTGAGACAACGACGCTGGCTAGAGCTTCTAAAGGATTATGATTGCGTGATTGATTATCACCCTGGTAAAGCTAACATTGTGGCGGATGCTTTGAGTCGAAATACGGTATCAGAGTTACGGTCTTTAATGGCCAAGATGAATTTATATGACGAAGGCACTCTGTTAGCAGAATTGCAAGTTAAATCGACTTTGGTTGATAAGATTAAGGCTAAACAATCTCTTGATAGCTCCTTGCTATCCATCTTTGAGCAAATAGAGCAGGGGACAAGCTCAGATTACGACCTTGATCAGGATGAAGTTTTATGCTTTAAGGGTCGATATTGTGTGCCTGATGATTCTGAGTTGAGGTAGATTATTCTTAATGAGGCTCATAGTAGTCCATATGCTATGCACCCCGGTGGAGATAAGATGTACCGGAATTTGAAAGAGAGGTATCATTGGGTTGGCATGAAGAAAGATATCTCAGATTTTGTGGCTAGGTGTTTGACTTGTCAACAAGTTAAAGCAGAGCATCAACATCCATCAGGTTTGTTACAGCCTATCAAGATTCCTGAATGGAAATGGGAGCGTATTACTATGGATTTTGTTACTGGCTTACCTATGACTCATTCGAAAAAGGATTCAATTTGGGTGATTGTTGACAGACTTACAAAGTCAGCTCACTTCATTCCTGTGCGGGTAAATTATACTTTGGACAAGCTGGCGAGATTGTATATTTCAGAGATTGTCAGATTGCATGGTGTTCCATTGTCTATTATTTCAGATCGAGATCTGAGATTTACTTCGAGATTTTGGAAGGTGCTACATATGGCTTTGGGAACAAGATTGGATTATAGTACATCCTTTCACCCACAAACTGATGGTCAATCTGAGAGAGTGATTCAGATTATGGAGGATATGTTGCAAGGTTGCGTAATTGATTTTCATGGTAGTTGGGAGAACTTTTTGCCGTTGGTTGAATTTGCTTACAATAACAGTTATCAGACCAGCATTCGTATGGCACCCTATGAAGTACTCTATGGGCGAAGATATCGCACCCCAATTTGTTGGACTGAGTTGCGTGAAATGAAGACGTTGGGACCTGAGTTAGTACGCGAGACGGAGGACACAATCAAATTGATTCGTGACCGTCTGAGAGAGGCATTTGATAGACAGAAGTCTTATGCAGATCAAAGGAGGAAAGATATTCAGTTTGAAGTTGGAGATCAGGTCTTTTAAAAGTATCACCTTGGAAGAAAGTATTGAGATTTGGGCGTAAGGGTAAATTAAATCCAAGATTTATTGGACCTTTTCGTATATTGAAGAGGATAGAACCTGTTGCATATCAGCTTGAGTTGCCTCCTCAGCTCAGTCGTATTCATGATGTCTTTCATGTATCAATGTTGAGGCGATATCGTCCAGATCCAGGTCACATCATTCAGGCTGAAGAGGTAGAGTTGAGACCTGATTTGTTATATGAGGAGGAGCCCATTCAGATCTTGGAAAGTGATGAGCGAGTTCTTCGGAATAGACGTATCCCAATGGTAAAAGTTCAATGGAGTAATCGAGGCCCTTCTGAAGCTACTTGAGAGACATTGGAGTCAATGGAGGCTCAGTTTCCTCAACTATTCTCATAAGGTAAATTTCGAGGACGAAATTTCTTGTAGAGGGGGAGAATTATAACAACCCGAAAAAAAAAATTAATCCAGTGTAATTTGGTAAAATTTGGTGACTAAATAAAAATTTGCAAAACTTGTAGGCTATTTTGGAAGTAAAAGAAATTCATGGACCAATCTCCCAATTTTGCCAAGGAGTGTCGGCAGCTTATAAACATAAATATGTGCAATGTGTTTTTCTGGTTTTATACCAGAAACAATTGCAAAGCTTTACTCTCCAGCACCCCTCTTTTCAAGTCCGATCCCAACGCCGTTCGACATTAGATCGTCAAATTGAAACCACCGTCATGTTTATCTTCGACCCGTGATCAAAACCCAGTAAACCAATTATAGCGAAACGCTGCCAAACGACGTGAATTTCGAGTCAAAATATCAACTTTTTTAGCACCACCGCCGAGAAAATCTTAAATTCATCTCTGATCGTTGATCGGTTTTCGACACTTCCCGCACCATCGTGTTCCTGGTGCCGTTCCGAGTCCGACGGTGTCTTCCTTGTCTCCGTAGGCGGCGACGCGTGTGGGAGGTGGAGCGGTCAAAGATTCGGCCGAGTTGAAATCGAGCTCTCCACCGTTCAAACATTTGAACCGAGGTTGGTAAGTGACTCAAAATCGCTTAAAAGAATTTTTAGAATTTTTTTTATGAATTAATGGAGACCGGATGACGCCTCACGCGCCCCACGTGCCGCCCCTGCGCGTAGGGGAGCTACGAATTGGTGATTTCATGTTAACCGGTCTGAACCGGTTCGTTGACCCGACCCGGTGACATTTTGGGAATTATTTTGAAAAATGGTGATATTCTGGGAATTATTTTAAAAAAAGGTGACATTTTGAGAATTTTTTGAAAAGTGATATTCTGTGAATTATTTTGAAAAAGGTGATATTTTGGGAATTTTTGAATGTGAACTATTGAACCTCTTTGACCATAACTTTGACCGACTTTAAACGGCCATTAAACGACCTTTGATTTTTTTCGAGTATATCTATTCTGACATTTTTCGACGTACCGAATCTGTTTCCCGAAGTCCATTTCGTCAAATTCGAACTCGAAGGCCTCCAAATCATCAGTCAAACCCGTTGACTTTGATTTTGACCAAGAATTTTAATTTTTTGAAAAGTCATACTTTATGTTTTTCGACGTCCTGATTCCGATTCCGCAATCCGTTTGGTCAAATTCAGACTCGAAATCCTCCAAATTGATAGTCAAACCCGGAAAATGCTTATATACTTAAGAATTTTAGCTTTGATCAATTAAGTAAGACTTGGAGTTGATAAATTATTATTGTTTGAAGGTACAAGAGACTCTCCGGATCGTTCGACAGCTCGACCCAGCTCTTCTAGATCAATTAAACCACGTGTGCCAGTATTCACCCGTAAGACCCGTAAATTTTATGATTTTAGAGATTAATTATGTTACCCATTAGTAATATAGTGTTATTATAAATTAGGTTTGAAAACTGTAGCAGAGTGTGGTGAGACCAACAATCAGTAGATCTACTATTTGAATCTATTATCGAGGTGTGTTCCATATTTATTACTGAATTGTTTTATTTGTTTTAATATGTGGTACACTGAATTCTTTGGTTATTGTTTTATTGATGCACCGATTTAATGTGATGGTTTATGGATTATGACCGCTATCTGATTTTGTTTTGAAATGGTATATGATTACCATGTTTATGGATTTATGGAATTTATGTCACGGTGCAATTGAATTTTTGGAATACGAATTTATAAAGTACAGCTCTGTTAAGCTGGAAAATTTTACGGACCTAATGTGACTCTTAGGTAGGCTCTGCGGCCCTGAGATCATTATCGGGTAGGCCCTGCGGCCCTAAGATGTGTTCTTAGGTAGGCCCCACGGCCCCGAAATCTATCTTGGGTAGACTCTCAGGCCCTAATATATTCCCTTAGGGTAACTCTTTTATGAGATTTATTGCAGTATAATTTTATAAGATTTACTGGACTATGATTTGTTTAGTGTACCTATCATGATTTTATAGGAATGTTGGGACACACTGAGCCTAGCTCATTTTTTCGAAAATGTTTTCCCCTTTTAGATATTGTTGGTTAGATTCACCTGATTGAGCACTTGGAGGATCAACATATCTCTTGGAGTATATCGTATTGTAATGTTTTATCTTTTAAGTTGACACTATTTTGGTAACATGGGTCTTATTTTAAATTATTGGATTTTATAATAATTTCTCCTTTGCTATTTATATTTGGGTTATCGTAAATTTGGATTTTTAAGACATGTTTAAATTAATTTGTTTTTCTTCATTATATTTATGAGATATATTTTTATAGTATAAATTATTGTAATTTCATAAACGTCATTTATAATGTGATTTTACCATGATTGAATAATGGTTTGGGAATAATATCTTTAAAAATCATGAATGTGATTCACTAGTCTTAGTCTAAACGCATAGACCGAGTCTAGGGATTACATTTAATAGCTCTGTACAACATATCAACAACAACAAAAAATATATATCAACCCACCCACCTGCTCTGTACGAGATAGTTACAGCAAGACATGCATAAGAACAGTAAAAAATCATTACCTTGCTTTTCAGTTCCCTCTGTTACCCGTTTGGGATTCTTTGGCCACGACTACAATATTCTTCCACTTATCTTTAAGGTCGACTTGCACACGACTTGAGTGGAAAACAGACCGACCCTGTTTCAGGATTTTCCTCCAAGGGATGTTTTTGTTTACTTTACTTGCAAATGAAGGCGCCAACTCCCGCATTCAAGAAAAGGAGTTCTTGAATTCCTGCAAACTTGTGCATCCAATCAATGTAGTCAAGGGACAAAAGCACCAATCTGTCAGACCACTTCTGGAGGCATATCAACTCCCTGAGCATGTGCCAGAAAAGGTACAAGAAAGACACGCCTCACCTCTGCAAGATGTTTTGCACCGTCTTACGAATTGTTAAATAAAGAACAGGGCAGGGCAAGTATAAATCTTTTTGTTAGCATTACGACTGCTAAGAAAAAAACTGGTGCTTACTTTATGTGCGTGTCTGAAGCTAACAACTTGTAAATTTCTGAATTTAATGCGATCTTTCTAGGATTATGAACTTAGGAGAGACATCCTTTCAACAAGTTGCAAAGGATGCAGGGAAGCTTTTACAAAATAACATACAAATCTACAGAAACGGTTGAACGTATCCCAAAGTTAAAAAATGTTTGCAAATAAAGAATTTGAAAAGGGAGTAATGAAGTGTCCATAATTTTATACCTTTAGCATCTCTTATTATTCCGCTGTCCATTTTAGTATCTCACGTTTGGGGATCATGCTGCAAATTAGACAAAGAAAATAAGATGATTTCAGAGAATAGTAGTTAGCAGAAAACCAAGGCCCTAACTATGAGACACGACATGACCAAATCAGATCTTTTATTAATGGTACCTTGCTTAGACAATATGTAAAACCATGACTTACACGGCTTGATTGATTTTTGGCATTCCGCAGAGATTTTTGCAGTCACAGCATTTCCCTCTTGGTTCATAGTCATATTCTTTGCACTGGGTCTTTTATCTGTTAGTCTGTCAAGCTTTTGACCCGCTGCAAGGTCCTCAATAACTAAATCAGGTGAACAAACTCAAAACTTTCAACTGCAGACACCTTGGATGGCATGCTAGTTCCTACTGGAGTTTGGAGCTCTGGCTCTTCCTTCTCCCTCACCCCTTGGTTATCTTCCAATATGCCTACAATGTCAGAAGCTTCTTTCCTCGATACATGAAGTGTGTCTTCCACAATTCCTACATGGCTTGAACTGGATGGTCGTATTTGCGCTTGTCCTCATCAATTGCATCATCTTTGCTACCAGAAGAATTTATGTTATCCTCTGCCATCCTTTCCCCTTTCCTAGCATTGTCAAATCCATCAGCTCCGTAGGTGCTTCCCTCATCATATTTTCCTTTACCATCATTATTTTGTTCATTTCCATGATCGTCAATACTCGCTTCTCCTGCCGTTGTTGTTACAGGAGCTCCTGGCCATTTCTGGATTGCACAGACAATAAGGGCAGTATTATCTACCCTTATCATCAAGTTTGGGTTTCCAAGTCATGCTCACCTCAAGAAAAGCAAGTGGGCAGCCAGTTTCGCAGCAGAACAAAACCTGACCACTACTGCTTCTGCATTCAAAACAACAATGTTCTTTTAACCAATCAACTTCAGGATGATTTCCTCTTGCAAATATATCCATCATCTCGATATCATCATCATCATCCTTCTCATCAACATCCACATGGACACCATCCACACCATTGACATTACTATCATCATCTTGACCAGAACCAGTATCCTCAGATGCTCGATCATTCTTACCATCTACATAAAATGAACCGAGTTTGAACGAACAAGGTTATGTTTGTGTTCGTTTGTTTATTTTTTAAGGCGTTCATGTTCATGTTCGGTTCGTGTTCGTTTATTTATTTTTGAAGGTGTTCGTATTCGTTTATTTATTGTTCACGAACATATTCGTTGAATGCTCGCGAACGTGTTCGTTTATATGTTCATGAACATGTTTATTTAGCGTTCACGAACGAACATGTTTGTTTAGTGTTCGTTTATAAGTTCAATTTTTAGTTTTAACTTTTCATCGACAAGCTAAAGAAAATGATAAAATTACGTCACTGGTGCTTAAACTCCGTAAAATTCACGGTTTAAATTTTAACTTTTACCAAGTGTGTAATTTAGCTCATACCTTCACCAATATTTGAAATGTAGAAAAAATTATAGGAAAAAGAGAACCTGGTCAACAAGTTTGTTCATAAACATAAATGAACAAGTAGATAAAGGAGCTTGTTTGTGAACATAAATGAACCGAACACACATCTATTCGTGTTCGTTCGTTTATTAAATGAATATAAAAAAATTTGTTCATACTTGTTTATTTAGTTTAACAAACTAACATAAACGTGCATTATACAAACGGTTCACGAACAGTTCACCGAATGCTATGTTCATTTACACCCCTTACATTCTTCATCAGCTTCATCCTATGCCAAACGTTCATTATAACGAATTTAGCATAAACGAGTCAAATTAGACTGACATTCAACAGCGTATAACATTAGTTATACTAAATTTATCATTATCTCTAGGGTTTCAAAGCACTTTCCATCAGCTTCAATCTCTAAAGAAAGTCTCAAAGCACTTTCCGCGAATTTTCAATTTTCTCGAGGAAAAAAAGGTCCGTTCTACTAAATTTATTACTATATCTATGGTTTCAAACAAAAGAAGCGTCTACCACCACCATATTCCTCAATAACGAGTATGAGCAAATTTCACCGCCTCAAATAGCAATGTAATGGAAAATAGCAGCGAATACGGTCCGCTAAATCGATACCTCATATATATACTTTAGAAAACCAAATATCGTAGAGGCAGAGAACAGAGAACCGAAACAGAGTCAAAACTCAAAATCGCTCCACTCATGTAAAGCAATCTATATGTTAAGTTTTTAAAGGGTTTCGAAAAACACCTTGTTTACTTCCATGGTGATCTGTAAACTTGAAGGTAAGAGAAGGCTTGTGAGTTGGGTCAAATCTTGGAGGGAGAGAAAGACGATGCCTGTTTTTGATGAGCCTCCTTCACCATTTCCCTCTCAATAGCTGACATAATGTCTAAGAAAGTTAAAATGGATGACTTCACAGGGAAAGTATACCTCCAGGAGACACTATCCCAAGATTGCAGGAAGATGGCTCAGGCCTTAGGCGTTGATCTGATTAGATAGGAATAACTCTTAGTTTATAGAAAGAAAAAAAAATATTGATAAAAACAATAAACTATTAATAAAATTTTGTAACCGGTGAATATTAACTAATTTTATGATTAAGCAAAATTGATTTGTAGTTTTACAGAACATAGTATAAGTAGGAATAGATCATGGCGGGAAAGGAGGGCTGTTTCCTAAAATATCAAAATCTTATATATTTTAGATATTTTCATATACTTTTTATTGAAGATTTATTTTTACCAATAAAATTTTATAAATTCGTTTTCCCTCTTAACATAAATTCTTACACCAGTCTCTACATATAACAAAATTTATGATCTAATGATGACATTTGTCGATGATTGGTATAATTTATATTCGATATTTCAAAAGCATTCAAAAACATAAAATATGTTATCTTTACGCGTATAGTAAAAACGAATTTTACATAAAATATTTTATCAACTCTCGGAGTTTCACACAAAATAATAAACACAATATCCTTATTGATAAATTTAACACCAAATAAGATATTGAAAGTAATTCTAAGTAACATAAAAATAATATAATATTTGAAAAATAACAAATAATTTAAAAAATAAAGAAAATTAAATTGATAAAAAAAATTATGTGATCTGTTAAAGTAAAAAAAAATCAATTAACCAATTGAGCACCCTACCAAAAAGACAAAAACTAATTATATGTGGAGACAATACAGACCACTAATTGATGGACACAAGCATCAGTCATATGTGCTGACAAAGAGGCAGCAGTTAAACCATTATTACAGCAGTTATATTTGCATATAATATGAGAATGATATACACTTGATCCTTAAGCAGTTATGCTCCATCTTTTTGTTCCATTCATAAGAAATGGTTTACTCGATTTACAAGGGAAGAACACAACAAACATAGTTTGCTTCAGACTAAAGAAACATTATTCGCAGTTTATTTATGTACGAGACATGATAAAAAGGGACAATGGTACCTACACAACATAGCGTGTGTTGTGTCGTGTAACTGCGGTTTTCAGTAGACATGGATGTCCACGCTGATAGTACGTCCAAGGCAGGTGCTTTCCTTAGCAAGTTCCTGTGCTGAAATCTTTTGATGTGCTTGGCAGCTTAGCCACAAGCAGGAGATTCTTGCTAATGCTGCCTGACCGACAACTCTAACCCGATAAACCACACTTAGATCTGCCCATATTCTACTTCCCGTGGCACCTGGTTCAAGACTTTGGTCATATCCATCAATATCAGCTTCTGTTACCACCACCACCGAACCATCATCAAAAGTCACAAGGTCTTGTGAAGATGCCGAGTCTGAAGTCCTTACAATTAAATCCATCGCATGGCTGTGGAAGGCAACTTTTCTCATTTTAAGATTGTAGAACTCTTCAACAGCCTAAAATTGCAACAAAGAGAGAAACCGAACACATTGCTTCAGAAATTGTGATTTCAATTAAAATAAGTATGGATACATTATTCCTGAACTGATTAGAGAAAGTGGGATCCAAGACGTTATACCTGCCATTGAGAAGAGGCTAACCGCACCCTTGGCCTGATCGACTTCACATAATCGTATGCCCCGGCAGGTGTCATCTGCTTATAATAAACCTATGTAAAACCAGAATTCATATCAGTGCATCTAGAACAAACAAGTAATGTGGCCTACACATTTTTATAGTTTATATAGCACTAACCAGGTAACATAATACAATGGTTGTGCTGCGACCACGACCAGCTTTACAGTGGACATATGTAGTTTGCCCATGAGATGCATTTTCTAGAGAAAAAAACAATGAAAACAGGGAGCATTCAGCAAGAAAAAAATTAAGAACAGGTGTGTGGAGAAACATTCGAACTATGTCATAATTTTTGTTAAAAAAAAGGTAATGTTCAGGCAAGTTTGACCAACATACGCAACTCCTTCACAGGAGGCTTACTATGAATGAAATCAATGGCTCGGCATATTGATGTCAAAGATGGTGCAAAGCAGTAGTCTCTTGTAGGGATCACCAAATGGTTAATGCCATGATTCTACAACAAAATTGTTGAAAGAAATTAACAAATTTGGAAACAAACGAAGGATCCAAGATAAGCAGCATTAAAAAAAAACAATGAAAAACTGGGGGGAAATGAGACAACATTCAGAAAACAAAGATGCATAGTAGTAAAAAAAATGTATAATGTATATATACTAGAACAGAATGCTCACATGATAAAGAGATGTAGGAACCAAAGTCTCGTAAGGTTCATTTAGTGTGATTACTCCACCAACACCGATCCCCTTTAGCCTCGGAACATCAGTGGGGAATGGAACAGCACCTAACAAGATGAACTTTTTTTTTATAAAAAAAAACACCATTTTTTTTATAAAAAAAAGAACACCATATTAGAACTATGTAAAACAACTATGCAATTGAGAGCAGATTACGATATAGATTCTAAAAAAACAATATACAACACCATCTTCAATAATATAAATTACTTTAGATGAACAAGACAATAACTTAAGATATATACCTCATCAACTCTATCCCACCACCGGAACTCAGTCTGAATCTTGTTCCTAACAAGATTGTACAACAAGGTCGGGTAAAACAGAGCACGAGCTCCTGCACCCACCAATACCCTTCTCGCATCCCATTCCGCAATGCTTCTTCCGATGCCCAAAACCTCATTTCTTCCACAATAACTCTTATTTTCTTCTTGTTCTTTGTCTCCAGCGCTTTCCAGCTCTTCCCCTACCTTCAACTCCTCAATATACATAGCAGCAGAGTTCAACAGAAATTAAATAAATATGCACAAAATTACAAACCCTAACCACCGAATTCACAGAATTTGTAAGACTTGGTCAAAGCAGAAAAAGGAAAACCGAAAAGGGAACTGAAAATATTTGACAATCCTTTTCAAAAACAAACCCTAAAGCTTGGAAGTTGAACAGAGAATGGAACGAGAGATTAATTTGATAGAAATTGTTTTGGGGACAACTGGATTATGAATTCGAACAGAAACCACCAACATAATTGTGGAAAAAAAGGCCGATCCGACGGCGGTAACAAGCCGGAGATGACGTCTCTTGATCGAACGGGGATCGATTGATTGAAGTTGAGAATTTTTAACCGAAAAATTGAAATTAGGAAACCCTAATCCCTGATTTATCTTCCCGATCTTTTTGGTGGGAAATCGTGACGAGATGATTTCCTAGATTCCACTCCTCCGTTTTTTGTTCTTACAATTTACAAGCTTCGAGAAATAAAAAATGAGAGAGACGAAACTGCGAAGGTGGATAAATTTATTTCGGAGTGAGGTGGAGATCTAAAAAAAACGATTTAAAATCACCCTTTAAATGTTTATTTTATTGTCAGACATCATTTAGATTATATTTTTTGATCTAATATCTTTTGTAATAAGTCGTATTTTTAAAATCACATTTTACGCTGACATGACATCACATGGGGTAAGATACGCCCCTAAAACATGCCTTACGCTAATATAGATACATTATGACTAAAACACGACCCCTAAAACGCAACTTTACTCATTTTGAGGACAACTACTTGTACTGATTTTCGAAAAGATCCAACAAAATATACTATGATTGTTTTATGTTAACGCGCTTGTTGTTTTGTAATGATTTATTATTAGTCCCCGAAAACGAAACTTATGATTTCCTTCTTTTCCGCCCCTCTTCTTTCCCATAATCTCGAAATTGTCATTCCCTTCCAAATATTTCACCATTTAATATATAGAAAAAATTTGAAAATTTTAATACATTGTTTTTGAAAGTTAGAATCACAATCACATTTTAAAAAAACTTTGTTATTATGGCTTTTTCATGGACTATTTTTGTAAAAAGCCATAAAAAAATTCTTCAATTTGATTCATTGGCATTTGTTTAACAAGAAGGGGATCAAACAAAAATCAAATTACCCCAAAAAAAGAGAGCCATATAATGGGTAGATCTAAAAGACTATCTCACATTCACAGTTAAATCTCATCATCTTTGGGATTCAAAAACCCCAGAAAAAAAATCCCAAACAAGCTTTCTTGTTCTTCCTCTTTCCCATTGGCTTTGTTCCTTCATGGATCTCCATGTCCTTCGTTCTTTTGCCTTTCTTTTCAAGAGTTTATATGAGGGTAGATATATGCTTTTTTTCTGTTCTTTTTTATTTTCTTTGTAAGATGATTATTTAGGCAGCTGCAACAGTTCCCGGTCAGAACAGGTAGTTCTGAGCTTTTGCCGGAGAAGTTGTAGATTTCCTTTGATCCTTCTTCCTCAAAGCTTTCATTGAGGATGAAAGGCTATTGCTTTTCTCCTTAGCTTCATTGATGTCTATCTGTTCTTGTCTACACTCTTCACTGCAAAAAGGCATATCCCCTCTGTAACAAAAAAAGAACACAAATCAACAACAATTTTAAACCCCAAAAACCCAATCTTTGATTCCAAACTAATAAAAGATTCATCATATCTTTCGAGAAAATTATTCACTTTTTTAAATATAAATATTAACATGTACATGAAGATGTCTTTGTTACCCCCAAGTGGCTTCTTGCAAAGGAAACAAGCATCCAAGAAATGGGGTTGATTGTAATCTTCAAACCTAGCAGGCCTTGGAGATGAACATGAAGAAGAATATGATGATATATTCCTCAAACTAGTTCTCCTCGAGTAAAAAAGAGGTATTCGAAGAAACCCGTGTTGGTTACGGGGTTACGGGTTTGGTAATGGGTGCATGAATACCCAGCCTCCATTACTGCAAGAGAAGCCAAGCCTTGATAAACAATTAAATTAAGATAAACAATTAAATTAAGATTTAATTACACTCAAAGTCCCTAAACTATGACCTTCATTTTAAACATATTCATAAATATTTAATATTCAGATTTCATTCCCAATTTATCTCTTGTTCTAGATTAGTCTCGATTCTATGCTAATTCTTAAACTTTCGAATATTATATTCAAATTTCATCCTTAAACTTTTAAATGATTATGGAGATATTATTAGAGTGTTCAAAAGTTTAGAAATCAATTTAGAATAAGGGCCATATTTTAAGGATACATTTGAAATATTAAAAAATCTAGAGATTAATTTAAAATGATCATAATTTGTAGATGAAATTAAAGTACTCAAAAGTATAGAGATCAATTTAAAATAAGAATCATAGTTTGGGTATATCTTGTGCAATTAACTCTTTAAGTTAAATAAAAAAACAACTGCAATTTTTAAATAATCCGTGCTATTTAATCTATTGGCTCGAAATACCTGCATCTGTCTAATCCCAAATAATTTCTCGTTCTTCATTGACATCTTTGCCCTTCATTCGGAATTCATTTTTTTCTTATAAAAAATTAATTTGGTTTAGGGTATTTAGTTTATTGTTTTAAAAAATAGTTTTAATACATATTAAAATAAGTGTAATTATTTAATTGAGATAAGATCTTGTTATATAATATAAAATTATTTTAATTTTATACAAACATTACCTTTTAGTCAAATAATTTTTTTTAATGTGATTGTGATTCTAACTTTTAAAAGTAATGTATTAAAATTTTAAAATTTTTTCTATATATTAAATGGTGAAATATTTGGAAGGAAATGACAATTTCGAGATTATGGGAAATAAGAGGGGCGGAAAAGAAGTAAAGCATAAGTCTCGTTTTCGGGGACTAATAATAATAAATCATTAAAAAACAACAAAGCCCCACAAATTCCAGTGTCATATTATAATGTTTAACAACAGAGGGAAAATCACACGCTCGTAGGGGTGTTCAAAATTCTTTTTTAACCGAATTAATCGATCGAATCGAATTAATTCAGTTAATTCGATCGGTCACCGAATTAGTTTGATCGAGAAATAATTAAAGTTTTTTTGGATATTCGGTTAATGGTTATTTCGGTTCGAAATCGGTTTATTAACCGAAATAAAATTTTAAAATTTAAATATATTATATATAACATATGGGCTCAACCCAAACCATTTAAAACTCAATTAATAATTTAAGATCTAATAACTTTTAAACCTAAATCAATATTAATTAATTAAAAAATTTATATAAAATTTTCATTTTATAATTATATATTATTTAAATTAATTATAAATTGTTTTTCTGAATTAAAAAAATTAAATATATTATATATAACATATGGGCTCAGCCCAAACCATTTAAAATCAATTAATAATTTAAGATTTAATAACTTTTAAACCTAAATCAATATTAATTAATTAAAAAATTTATATAAAATTTTTATTTTATAATTATATATTATTTAAATTAATTATAAACTATTTTTTTGAATTATAAAATATTTAATTTTTATATAAATTAGAAAATTTTAAAAAAATTTGGTTAATTCGAAAATTAACCGAATTAACCGAAATTTATTCGGTTCGGTTAATATTTTCGAAAAAAAAGTTTGGTTTGGTTAACGGTTAAAAAAAGTTCGATTAATTTGATTAATGATAGTTCGGTCGGTTCGGCCACCGAATTAACCAAATGAACAACCCTACATACCTGTCAATTAGCGCATTAACATAAAACAACCGTCGTATATTTTGTTGGGTCTCTCCGAAAATCAGTACAAGTAGTTGTCCTAAAAATGAGTAAAGGCGTCTTAGGGGCCGCGCTTTAACCAGCGTGTATCTATGTTAGTGTAAGACGCGTTTTAGAGGGAGCGTCTTACCCCACGTGATGCTAAATCAGCGTAAAGCGCGACCCCAGAGCGCGCCTTACTGTAAATGATATTAAATCGATAAATATAAAATAAATATTTAAAGGGTGATTTATCACGAAGATCACCTCATGTGGTAATCTAATGACACGTGTTGAGTCGAGTTCTGTGGAGCATTTTCACTTCAACTTTTAAGGGATAAACCAACTTGTAATCCTTGAATTTGTCATTTTTCAAAATTTTGATCCCTAGTTCTTTTCACTCAAATTTTGACGTTTCCATTTTGTATCTTTTAATCATTTGATACCATAAAATTATGGGGGTTTGTTTTTGATAATGTGATAGAAAAAATATTCATCTAAGATCCACACAAAATTATTTTTTATCTAATATGGTTGCTATAGTATCGATCAAAAGATAAATTATTTTTCATTTAATTTTTTGATTTTTAGGAAGACGATTGGACTACCGAGAGTCTTTAATAAGACTATAGTATCATAAACTTTCAAGTATATATACAATTAAGAAAAAAATATTGTATCACTCGAATGTGTTTCGACGAATAGTACGACAACTACACTAGATCATAAAATAATTTCATCCACGCATTACATAATTTTCCCCCCATTACGGGTATTTTTCAAAATTATTACATACGATGGAATATTGGAATCACAAAATATTTTTTAATAAGGGGTTTTTTGTTTACTTCAGAATGATTAAGCGCCGAATGATTCAAATACTGAATGATTCAGAGGCTCTGTATGAATTAGCTCTGAATGTGACATGCTGTTTGATAATGTCTCTGAATCATTCAGAATGTACTTATGTACTGAATCATTCAGTACTGTTTTGCTGAATCAGTCAGCACTGAATCATTTAGAGGTACGAAACAAACGCGCTGAAGCTGAATGATTTCATTAAGAGGCAAACAAACAACCCCTAAGTTTACTATTAAATCCCTGATAATTATTTATCCTCTTATAAATAATAAATAAATAATTTTATCCGCAGCAAACTAAAAGTTTCATCCAATAGTTTTGTGACATCTATTAGCAATTAAATTATAATTTATTATTATTTTCTTGAATTCACAAAAAAATGTTTAGTATAGATAATTTGATCTTTGATAATTCTTCTACTATTCTTATAATGTATTATTTTAATTATTAAATTTTTAAAAATTATAAAATAATTATTAAATATATAAAAATTATAATTATTATAAACATAATAGTGATCATTCTCTAACAACTCGATAAATTCAATAACTATTTCATAAATTTTTAAGGTTCAATAATTAAATTCATCATTTAAATATAATTCCGTGAACTTTGATATACTTTATCCTGAAAAATCAAAGGCAAAAGAAAAAGCATTCTCAAATAATGAAATCCATTTCATACCAAAAAGAAAGTGACAAAGAACTTAATAACATGGTCTCAAAGCATCCTTTCCAGTCAATCTAATCAGAACAGCACATGGAAATTTAAGCTGGTGAGAAGTAAATTACAAAAGCTAATCACTATTCACTCATGTGAGCTCCATTTCAGCATCTCTAAGAACCCTAAAATGCAATCAGCTTGGAAACAAATTAGCTAACTGAGTACAACAAAAAGACAATGAAATTGAGAGGTGGTGGTGGCTCACAGTTTCCCCTACTCTCTGCTTTTTATCTGTGAAGAATGACCCTCTCCAAGATTTGTCAAGAACAAAACAGGACACCAGGTTGCTTGATAAATTGCAAAATCCAAGTGAATTCATTCACTTGCATAGAATTCGATAACCCTGATTTTATTTTTCTCTGTTCTGGTTCCCGGATGAATAAAAGCTCCGGAACACCGTGAAAGATCGACCGATAGAAGAGTTATTTAGGCTACACTAACAAAGATCTCTTGCAGATAGCAGTATGAAGTCCACTGGCAGTCTGATATACAGGTTATTCTGATTGCTTTGGCCTTCAGGATACACCAATTAGGCTGGTTCACAAGAGAAAGTTAACAAGATAACATTTAAAACTAAACAAACAAATGAGTCGAATCTACTCGTACCGTACCATATCCTTCCCCTTTTTACTAAATCGAATGTCCTAGGCATATAAACAGTTGTTTGAGATTATCATCTTGGTATTTTACTAAGCCGAGAAACTAGTTCCTTATCTCCAGAGTTTTTCATATGTTCAATAATTTTGCCAACATAAGGAGCCTTCGAGCGGATCTTTTTCTTAAACGTTGACCGAACAAGCTTTGCAGCTTCGACCGAATGGCTTTGCTGACACAAGCCAACCAAAAGAATACAATAGATATCAGAGTTGATGGATGACAAGTATTGCGTTCGCTCAATTTCATCATATAAGCAAAAACCATCAAGCAATCGTCCCTCCCAACATATCTCCCTAATCGTGATACTAGAAGCAATGCCATCTGGTTTAGCCCCAGTTGCCAACATCTTCCTAAAGAGCTTCTCAGCCTCATCATGTCTATTCATCCTAATCAAAGACACCACAAGAGAACTCTAGCAGTCGCCGACAGAAACACCGTGTCCACCAATTTTATCGATCAATCTATATGCTTCACATTTCCCTCAGCACAAAGCCCCTTGATCAAAGTAATAACCGTTACACGGTTAGGAGCACACCCACATGCTCCCATTCTATCCAAAATCCACAAAGCCTCCATTATCCGACCCTTCTCGCGAAAGGTTTTAATCACAGATGTATATGGGATTATATTTGGACTACAACTCCCACCTGCTTTCTCCATCTCCCCCAAAACTTCCATTGCCTTCTTTGTACTCCCATACTCACAAACACCCTCAAGAAGCACCGAATATGCGACTACATTCGGAGAAAACCCTTGCCGCCTTATTGTCCTAAACAACTCACAAGCATCCTCCAATTTACCAGCATTACAGAACCCTTTGATCATTTTAAAACACGTAATCATATCAGGATGAAGATCAATCAAGCTAATCTCTTTCATCAATTTATCAGCCATATCCATACCCCCTTTCATGCAAAACAACCTGATAACCACATTGTAAGCTGTAGCATCCGGACGGAGCTGCATTAAATTCAGGCATTTTCCTCAGTACCAACAAAGCTTCATCAGCAATCCCAGCTTCTTTATACAAATTCAAAACAACCCTAAACATTTTAACATTAACCAAATACTTCTCCACCTTGTAAGCTTCAATAACATCCGAAACAATATATGGGCTTTGCTTAATTTAAAAAAATTCACAAGCTTTGCTATACATATAAGAACTATACCTACAATATGGTTGAAGTCCTGCCCATATAAAGAACCTCAGACCCATTTGAGATATGTCAAAGGAGCATCTTTTTAACACCTCACATACATAATCAGCAGGGTCCACTTTGGCATTGACTGAAGCTAGAGTTTTCTCTATGTTGCTTTGTTTTTTTCTCTAAAACAGCTAAGAATTTGTCTGCAAAAGAGGCTGAACTAAATTGAAATGTGAAAACTTTGCTATGTTTTGGGTAAATTTTGAGTGAAATCGATCGGGAGAATGAAGGAACTGACATTGCTTTTGGGAGGAATTCGGGGTTTTCGGCAAGAGTTAATGTTGGTTGAACCCAAGTGATAGAACAAAAAATGAGCACAAAATCTTACTGCGGGAGAGATTGTTAGTGGATGAAGTTGGCAGAGTTTTGGTGAAAATGAAGAGATGTATTGATGATCATAATGTTACGTTTTCGTTTTATAATAGTATAATCTAATATAATAAAAAAATAATTTTCAAAATTTATATATTTTATCTTTTGATCTTAATTTAAAATAATTTAATAAATATAAATTTTAATATTTAAAATTTATCAAATTAGTCCTCTAACCCAAATTTGAGTATTTTTATTATCGTTACCGCTCTCATCTATTATCTAATATTATTTCTGATATATTTTATATCAAAAAAATTATCAAATAAAATAATAATTTAATAATTAAAATAAAAATAAAATATAAATAATTAAGAGACCAAATAAATATTTCAAGTGTGGATTGGAGGGCAACACTTAAATTTCAAAAAGCATCTTAAACGGTAGAATTTTATGTGAGAAATTATTTAATTGGATGATTCGATAAATAACAAATTTCATGTGAGAAACTATTTAATTGAATGATTTGACATATGTTATTTAGAACATGAAATATGATAGTTAGAAATCATTTATAAAAAAATCTTATGTGGTTAAATAGATTTGGAATCTAAGAGCGTAGATCCACTTTTAATATAAAAAGAGAGATTAATAGGGTAAGATAATATTAAAACATAATTTTAAATTAATATTTATTTATTTTATAATAAAATTTAAATAAAAACTATTTTGTATACATATTTAATAAATCTTTAAAACAAGAGCCCAAGTTTGGAGTTGATGAAACGAGGGCAGCTCAAACTTAAGCTCGGTGTGTTCTTATGGACAAGCTCGTACCATGTTTCTCATCTGGTAAAATGAAAATCCTCTTGGCCCATCATCTTTAGACAGCCATTGATGAAGACTTAAAAGCTCTAAATTTCAGAAACAAGTTCACTGAGACAACAAACTTGATTTCGTCAAGGATTACGAAAGAATGTCTGAAGCTCTTCAACTACCAGTCATTGACTTGTCTTCAGAAGATCGCCTCTCCACTGCCAAGTCTATTCGTCAAGTTAGCATTTTTGCTCCCTTCCTTCAATCTTTGGCCGTTTTCTCTCTCTGTTTTTTTGTCTTTATTTCTATGTTATTCTATGAGTAAACTAAAAACAGTGTTGCAGATGATGTCTTTACCTTTTTCGAGTCACGAGTTCGGGTTTAAGTTCAGTATGTCTGGGTTTGGTTTTAGTTTTATGTTGGTTTTTTTAAGTTATTTGCTGTCTTCCTCATGCTTCAAATGTGCCTGCCTTTGTGTTGTTTCTATGGAAAATGAATCAATTATGGCTGGTAGTTTATCCGATTCAGATAGTAGGACCAGAGATTTAAATAGCGGTCTGCAACCGCAATAGTGCATTCCATATAGAGGTAGTGGTTCTGTTCTGCAATCGTCGCGCTAATACATGTTATGTCCGCAATCGAGATAAATGCAAAACAACCAAAAACGCGACCGCAATATAAATCTCTGTTCACAGCCATGTTCTTTGCCTATCCTTTCGTGTGGAATGTAAAGAATATGTTGTTCTTAAAGGTTCTGCTTTGAATTATTGAAGAGGGTTCAGAGTCTAAATTTGGGAATTGTATCTCAGGCATGCTTGGACCTGGGTTTCTTATATCTTGTAAATCATGGGGTTGAAGAAGAACTGATTAAGGAAGTTTTTGAGCATAGTAAGAAGTTTTTCGCTCTCCCAGTCGAAGAGAAGGTCAAATTTGCTGTCAAGAATCACAGAGGTTATACCGGATTGTACGATGAGAAACTAAATACTAGTTTAAATGCCGCCAAAGGTATTTTGGTTTTATCTTTATCGTTTTCCGCTGTTTTGGTTAACCTCTATTAGGCACTTGTGGCATTGAGATTGATATCATGTACCAGGGAACAATCAACATTGTCCACGACAGAACCGAAAATTAACTTTGATTGCCAATCAACATTATCATTGAATATACAAGAGGTCTATTTGCTTATAGCATGTAATTAAGTCTGATTGAAACTGAAATTCAAGGTAACAACTGGTCGCTTTTGGCTGGTTAAAAGCAGGTGGCGCTAAAGAAAGCTTCTATATCGGTACATTAGCAGAAAATCAACTGAATCAATGGCCTTCCGAAGGTATGTAGTGTAAGATTACGACATGTTTTGATTATGGGGCTGTATTGTTCAAGCTTAATGATAATATGTTGCAATTGAACCATGAGAACTGTGTTGTGATAGTTTTCGGTATTTCAGAAGATATGCCATCTTGGAGAAGCACAATGGAGGCTTACTATAAAAAAGTCTTGTAAGTCCTTACTATTAATTTCGATATTGGCATTTATGGTTTGCAGATGAGAATAAAACTTGACAAATGACCGTTTTATGTTTAGAGGGTTGCTATTTTATAAGTTTACAGCTTAGATGCCTGCTAACTAATGATTTAAAATAATAATAAAAAAGCGCTGTTCTCTCAAGATTTTATGTTTTCCCCTGTTCGCCAGCACTTACAAATCATGGTGTTTTGCTGTTCTAACATATACAATTTACATTGCTCGGAATATTACCCGTCAAGACGTTACACCACAATATATGGAAAGAATCGACTAGTTTAAGATAATACTAGATTTGCTGCTTCAGGTCTGCTGGGATTAAGTTAATTTCTTTAATTGCCTTGGCTTTGAACTTGGATGAAGATTTCTTTCAAAAATCGGGAGCTTTGAGTAAACCGATGGCCTTTTTAAGCTTAATACACTATCCGGGTTTAGTGACATTGCATTTCATCTTTATATATCGGTGCCATTTACTGATGTGTTCTATATTTCCTATGTTTTTTACTTTCCTTTCTTACCCATTTTTTTGTCCTATATGAAAATATTATATACAAATATATATATATTCTTCTCCGTAGAACTAAGATTTTATGTTTTGGAATCCTTTACTGAGGTCAATTCTCATTATCCCAGTGCAGCATGTGATGAAAAGTTGTACAGAAATTCTAGATTATGATGATGTGTCTTTCGATATTAGGGGACGTGGACTCTTCTAGGGAAAGGGAATATGGTGCTCCTGCACATTCGGATTATGGAATGGTCACTCTACTGCTGACTGATGGTGTTCCAGGGCTTCAGGCATGTTCACTTTTATAACAGCAACCTTTTAACTTTTGCATTTCGATACCAACATGTTTTCACCGTTGGCACTAACAGGTTTGCCGGGAAAAATCCGAGCAACAGAGAGTTTGGGAGGATGTGCCAAGCATAAGTGGGTGAGTAAATGATTAGTATAAATGGCTGTGTTCTTATCAAATTTGGCCTCTGAGCATCCGATCTGAACAGCGCATTCATCGTTAACATTGGGGACATGATGGAGAGGTGGACTAATTGTTTGTTCCGGTAATTTCATTCGTTTCATGGAGTGGTTTTTTAATGGCAGTTTCAATGAATCTCCCATTCTCCCTCTGATTAGTTTCGACCGTTTCTAGGTCAACAATGCACCGAGTGATGCCAACCGGACAAGAACGCTACTCGGTAAACATTGTGCTTTCCTATATACTTCTCACAGTCATTTATTATGTGTTATTGGGTAGCTTCAAGTGGTCCGGGAATCTATTTGCGCTTCTTTCAACTTCAAGTTATGTTTGAAACATTTCGTTGAACATTCTATCAAAAGATTGAAATGTCATAACATTCCTTTGGGATCCAAACTCCAAAGTCTCGATTTGATCTCGATATCTGCACTTTTCAATCGAGGGAGGCTTCAAATTTGTCTTGAAAGTTCATATATTGCAACATTTCAGGTGGCATTCTTTCTAGAACCCAACAAAGACTGTATAGTGGAATGCTTGGAGAGTTCCTGCAGTGAGTCTTGTCCCCCAAGGTATCAATGCAGCCCGATACAGGTATGTTCATGGGTATCTGAACAACACAACATATAGTATCTTTTTTTCTCTCTTATTACATTGCAGATTTCCACCTATCCGTAGCTCGGACTACCTGGAAGAAGGCATTAGACTTGCAGCTACTGCTTCAACTGAAAATCATCGGATTAACATTTAACGGTTACAGCTGGCGATATTCACAGTTATGATACAACAAAAATAGTGTTGATCTTCTCATGCTTGGCCTGTAAGTGAAACATTGGATCCAATTATATGTATTCCTATGTATCCACAAATATTATTGTATTTAAGCTCGAGTCGGATTCTTTCGGGATTTATGAGTAGAACAGGTTATTGTTCGAGTCGAACTTGGACCACGTTACCACATAATCATTCATGACTTGATATGGAGTTTCACCGGTTCAGTTCCGTGGGGGGAAAAACAAACATGTCTTTATTTTGCGATATTGATCAGCCCACCATGAAAGCTTAGTGGGATAGTGGGGTAGTTGGCTTGTGTCCGTTCTATAATTTGGGACAGAAACAGTTCAAGGCAACCCATAATCTTATGCTGAAGTCACAATCCTTATCAAAGAGATACAAACAACACAATTCTCGAAATAAAATAAAGGTTTTATTACAAAGTAAGTGTTCGATTCTAAAATTTTGTAACGTCGCCGTTTTTTCCCCTTTTAAATGCTTAATTAATTCTTTTGTTAGGATAATTGCTTAATGTTTCACATAATAATTATTTTCATGTCGTCTGTTAAATTGTTCGTTAAATGATAGTTATTTTTTATTGACAAATTCTTTTTTTATGGGATAAATTATATATTATTCATCCGGAGTAACTATCTTTATACAGAACAAATACAACCACAAAGAAGAAACTAAATAAAAAAAACCTATAGTAAACCTCACTCCGCAGCAAGAGCAGAGGAGATAACAACCTTTGTATATCCTTTTCATTCTAACCTAATATTACGCTGGATCTGAGGAACAATACTTTGTATATTAAATTTTAAATTTCTATTTTATTTTTTTTCTAAAAAATTGAAGAAAATAAAAGAAGAAAATGAACAAACACCACGTATGAAAAATCTATTTTGTTCATCTTATTTTTTTTCTTATAATGAAACTATTTTGCTCATCTTAAATTTTTTTCTTATAATGAAATTTTATAATATAAAATATGAATTAATGAATTAATAATTTAAATATAAATATCTATTATTAAGCATATTTTTTAAATGTATAAAAGGATGAGCAATAATTGGACGGAAAACGGGATGGTTCCTAAAGCCGAATATAATGTTCAAACTTGTCGGTCCGTTGTTTTTTCTTTATTTCGTAATTTAATTTATTTTGTTTTATTTTGCTCCCACTATTATATAACCGCGACGGCGGAAATCTTGTGTTTTTAAAGACCGGTGAGGAAAAAACCATGAACAAAAAGAGAAATAAAATATTGCTTTCAGACAGTGAGATTATGCAGTAATTCGAAGACACTCGTCAACGTTATCTGAATATTCGAACATAACACTGCGAACGAAGTAATATTTATTTCCACTTATTCCCTTGATTTCCAAAATCAAAATAAGACTTCCTTTTTCAAATTTTTATCTGTTCTTTTTGTAGTTTTGACTTGAATCCAGAAACAAAAACAATGGAGGCGTTGGATTACCACGCGGAGGAGAGGAGAAAGGCAGAGTTTGACGTGGAAGAGATGAAGATCGTTTGGGCTGGTTCTCGTCAAGCTTATGAGATCTCCGATCGAGTTGCTCGTCTCGTTGCTAGTGATCCGGTGATTTCTTTTTTTTTTTCCTTTTGATTTATTGTTATCTAAGCGAAATCTATGTTTTAATCATTTTGTTGTTAATCACTGATCTGTTTGTTTGCCTTTTGGTTTTTGTCTCTGATGATTTATTTGTTTTCTTGTCGACAAAATTATTGAAAAGAACTGGAATACTGTTTAAGTTTCGGCATAAATTCAATTATGGGAGATATCTTACTATTTTGCACTGTTGCCTTTGATTCTTTTACTTTTTGAGCTTTCCTTCTGTTTGGTTCCCGGGAACATGTGGGAAAATATTGAAGCTAAAGTTTTGACTTTGATTAGTTGTTGTGGATTGGTTTGACTTTGACAAGAATAGGCATAATTGGTAAGTGAAATGAAGGAAAATATGTTTTTACAAAGTTTCCTATCACCTGGTGAACTGGTTATTAACTTTTTGTCTGTGACAGTGAAATGAAGAAAAATACGCTTTACAAACTTTTGATTGACATTTTTAGTTTTGTTCTTTAATAATCTTGTTTATATTTTGTAAAGGTTTTTCGAAAGGATAATAGAACTATGCTATCTAGGAAGGAATTGTTTAAAGATACTTTGAAGAAAGCTGCTCATGCGTGGAAGAGGATAATGGAGCTTCGTCTCCCTGGTTTGTTTTCAACCGTGCTTCTCTTCTTCGTCATCTAAATTGATTTTTTTTTCCTTCCCTTAGACATCCTATTTTAACACCAAGAAATCTTCTTACAACAGAAGAAGAAGCTAGTCAATTAAGGTTTTTTATGGATCAGCCTGCTTTCACAGATCTTCACTGGGTAAGTCCTATTTTTCTTTTCATGTTTCTAAGCTTCAGAAGTAAATGTAAGTGCTCGTATAAAGGAAAACAAAAGGTAAATATATGTGTCACTTCAGTACTCGTAATACATAAATGTTTTGGAAAACGTAAATATCTTTGTTAACTTCATTAATTTCCCAAATTTAATGTAGAGTGATGCTCTCTTTTCTTCTCTTTTCTGGGTTTGGAATTTAACAAATGGTCTTTAAAGTGTTTTCTTAACCTCCTATGTATATTTTCCTGACAGGGAATGTTTATACCTGCTATTAAAGGAAGTGGAACTGAGGAACAGAAAGCCAAGTGGCTTCCAATGGCATATAAGATGCAAATTATTGGATGCTATGCACAAACTGAGCTTGGTCATGGCTCCAATGTCCAAGGGCTTGAGACTACTGCAACATTTGATCCTCACACTGATGAATTTGTCCTTCATAGTCCCACATTGACTTCAAGCAAAGTGAGTAAATTGCTAGCAAGTTAATTACATCATTCTGTGAAATATATCACGAGGGGTGCTTCAATTGTCATTCTTAATGCTTTTTGGATGAGACAACCTCTTTTTCTTTTGTCCAAGTGCAGTTTTCATATATGTACTACACAGCCTCTGTAGAGGATATAATCTTAAATCGATCTTAATGTATTTTCTTGATTTAACATTTGCTAATTGGATTCTTTTCATTTATAGTGGTGGCCTGGGGGATTGGGTAAAGTATCCACACATGCTGTGGTTTATGCTCGACTTATAACAGATGGACAAGACCACGGTGTGCACGGTAAGTGCGAAATGCATAAACAAACTTATTTTGCTAGTATTAGTATATTAATTCAGAATTTCCTCTTTCTTTCTTTTTTCCAGGTTTTATTGTCCAGTTGCGTAGTTTGGATGATCACTCACCTCTTCCCGGAATAACAGTTGGTGATATTGGAATGAAATTTGGAAGCGGGGCATATAACAGCATGGACAATGGTGTTCTCAGATTCGATCATGTGCGCATTCCAAGGGACCAAATGCTAATGGGGTTTGTTCTCTAATCATGCCTCTACGTCTTTGTCTCTTTTCTGTCAAATTTTTCAGAAGTCTAATATTTTATCTGTCATTTGAGTTTCTCTGTTGCCCATCTAATAGGGGATATAAGGTAGTTGATGATAAGTTCAGATTTGCCAAACTTTCTGATACGTTACTAAACTCTACAGGAGTTTTAGAGTGCCCAGAAATGTAAAATTTATTGAACTTTCCTTGATAGAAGAAAACCATCGGAGAGAAGCCAAAAACTTATAAATTAAAATCTAAGTTGAAGTTTCACTTCTATAGTATGATTTTCATGGATAAACAAGTTGCTTTTCTTTTTTCCTCTCCAGTGTTTCACAGGTTACAAGAGAAGGGAAATATATGCAATCTGATGTTCCTCGCCAGCTGGTTTATGGTACGATGGTCTATGTCCGTCAAGCAATTGTAGCTGATGCTTCTACTGCCTTATCAAGGGCAGTTTGTATTGCAACGAGGTATAGTGCTGTCCGTAGACAATTTGGTTCGCAGAATGGTGGTCCAGAGACCCAGGTACCATCGTCTTTTGGATCTTATACTCAAATGCATGTTTCAAGTATGGGTCGTTTTATACAGCTACCTTTTATGATTGCTTCTAATAGCTTTCCGTTTCCCTAGAAACTTTCCGATAATTGTGTTCAAGAGTATGTGATATACAGCTGCTGAATATTCAGAATTAATTTTAAATGTACTGAAGACCGATGCGCATCTAATACCTTAACATTTATTTATTCTATTTCAGGTGATTGGCTACAAAACACAGCAAAATAGACTATTTCCTTTGCTTGCTTCTGCCTATGCTTTCAGATTTGTCGGTGAGTGGCTGGAATGGCTATACACGGATGTGACCCAAAGATTGCAAACCAATGATTTCTCCACATTACCTGAGGTTCATGCATGTACTGCGGGGTTGAAGTCTATTACTACTTCTGCAACTGCAGTATGTCACTCAACTAACCTTCACCACTCTTCCTTCGAAGCATATTGAATGTTTTTTCTGTTTCTTAGTATATTTTTGTTGTCCAATTATTTTTGTATGAGCTTCCTTTTATCACCATTTTGATGGCATTTATGGTCTCTCTTTACTTCTAAATGTTCGATATTTATTATAAATTAAGTCAATGACATCTTGATTTTTCTTTTGATATCTTTTTCTGGGTGCTTTTAGCTTGACCAAAATAAATATGGTTGCAGGATGCAATTGAAGAATGCTGGAAACTATGCGGTGGTCATGGTTATCTGTCTAGTAGTGGGCTCCCCGAGTTATTTGCAGTTTACGTCCCTGCCTGTACTTATGAAGGTGACAATGTTGTTCTGCTTTTACAGGTATGCTGAATGAGAAATATTATCACTTCTACTTACTACATGTTTTCATCATCTTCATTTTGCTCTTTAGATTGTAGGGGATGAATTCTATTGTTCAAATGGAGACTTAATCCGAGAATAGAGTAGTATGTTTTGCTATTTAGTTTGTGAATCTTTGTGTTCGATCGATATCATTTTAACTAGTACTTCGGTGTTTCTTGGTATCTTATGTAGATGGAATGAATCTATAGTATAAAACATGAAAGAGATATCTCAACTGAAATTAGGGAACTAATCGATCTTAGATGTTATATTTACAATGATGAATGGATGATGGGGTGCCATTGACTGACAATGTAAGTGGAAACGTTTCCTTAGGTTGGAAGGTTTCTAATGAAGACCGTTTCCCAGCTGGGGTCCGGAAAGAAGCCTGTCGGAACGATAGCTTACATGGGACGAGCAGAACACCTCTTGCAATGCCCTTGTGAAGTTGAAAAGGGTATATATTATGCGTATTTACTGTTGCTAATGTATAGGCTTGTGTACATGTTAATCTTACATCAGTACTCATCAACAAGTTATTATCGGTCATATAAATCATAATATACTAATTTCGTATCTTAAGTTGGCTTGCAGCTGAGGATTGGCTAAAGCCACACGTAATAGTGGAGGCATTTGAAGCAAGGGCTGCTTCGATGGTTGTTGCCTGTGCGAAAAACCTGAACAAATTCCCAGAGCAAGAAGATGGTACGTACACTCTATCACGATCGAGGAGTAATCATCCTTTTTTATCCGTACATTTTTCACTTTACATATTACTCTACCAAGTTAACTCTTGCATGGTCCACTAGTACGTAGTCATGCTTTACTTCTTACTATAAAATTTCCATACTCCGAGTCGAAACGTTGTCGATGCTATAAGGCAAAGATTCTGCAGTAGCCTGAGCCTCCCTACTGAAGTTGATATCCATAATTTTGACGTGCGTATGTGCTTCCCTTTGTTTGTTCTTTAGGTTTTGCTGAACTCTCAGCTGATTTGGCCGAGGCTGCAGTTGCTCATTGTCAGTTAATCGTTGTTACTAAGTAAGCTTCTCCAGTCTTATCCTCTCGGGATGTTGGGTAAAAAATTAGTAACTAATAAGGTTTCTTATCGCCGTCATCTGCATAAACTATGTGAAACCGAATGGGATCCAATTATTCTTGATTGTTTGTTTTGTTTACCGGAAAAGTTCTCTAAGAAACTTATATTTCAGGTTCATTGAGAAACTGCAACAAGGCATACCCGGAAAGGGGGTGAAAAGACAGTTGGAGATCCTATGCAATGTATATGCTTTAAGTCTGTTACACAAACATCTCGGTGAATTTGTTGCCTCCGGCTACATTACCTCGGAGCAAGGTGCACTAGCAAATGAACAGCTGAGATTATTGTACTCCCAGGTCTGTGTCTGTAATCCGAGTTAGTTGCTTTACAATGTGCTTTTGCTTGAAAAACTGCTGCAATCCACAAGTTCTGATCTCTTCTTTCTTTTTCTCTTAGGTCCGTCCGAATGCTATTGCACTTGTTGATGCATTCAACTACACCGATCACTTCCTTGGCTCGGTTCTTGGTCGCTATGACGGAAATGTGTATCCGAAACTATACGAGGAAGCATGGAAGGATCCTTTGAATGAAACTGTAGTGCCTGATGGATACCGGGAGTACATTCGACCGATACTGAAGCAACATATTCGAGTTGCTAGACTCTAAAGAAAGAAACAATCAACTACCATGCTGTTGAATTGTATATAAAAAAAATGGTTGTCTCTCGTTCCCATATGTAATGGGGTAAAGGGAGGTAAGATAGTAGGTTACCTCTAACACTAGGTTGAGAGCAGCTTCCGTAGGAGACCTCAAAATTATGAATAAAGTGCAGCTGGTCACTCGGAAGTATTTGCACAAATTCTTTTAGGTTATACTAATTAGTACCAGAATTTGGTAACTTTTTTAAATTGATACCTAAAGTTTTTCTTTAATTAAATTGGACGTCTCGACATCCAATCGACTTACTGATAGGACATTGACAGCTCAAAATGATAATGTCTGATAGAGTTGAATGACCTAAATTCCCTTTGCTCCGATCCGAAAAATTTGAGGTGCAATTCACTCATTAAAGAAATAAAATAGAAAGAAACAGAAGAGATGTAGAAATGAAAGATCGATGGTCGAAGATAATACTAGAGATTATGTTAGAAGTAAGTCGATTAGCTTTTGGAAACTATGTATACCGTTATATTTTTTTATTTATTTTTGACATTAGTAATAAAATGAGAGCAGAAAGTCAATTAACCTAAATGATAGTCAATTGAATAATTAACTTAATTAAAATAAGGGTGCATTATACATTTACTATCTAAATTATTACTTTTGTTCCATTATGATACCTAAACATTATTTAAAAAAAAATCATATCTAATGTTTAGTTTAGTTTTATTTTGGTATTTTGCCGTTAACAACTTAACAGAATTGTTATACGTGATATTTTTTACAATTAAATTACATTATTAATCACTAAACTATCTTCTCACTCCTATTTTGGTCGCTAAAGCTTAAAAAATTACAATTTAACTACTCAGCTTTCAAATTGCTCCTATTCTAAACACTCTAATTTATTTTATTAATTATTTTTTGACATGATATTTTTATTATTATTTTATTAATATATAATTAAAATATAAAAAATTAAACTTGAAAGTTAAAGAGATTAAATTAGGAGTAATTTGAAAGTTAAGTAATTAAATAAAAAAATTAAACTTCAATGACCAAAATACGAGTGAGAAGATATTTGAGTGATAAATAATTAAATTTACTTATAAAAAAGTGTCACATACAACAACTCTGTTAAATTTTGAATGACGAGGTATGAAAACGAAACAAAAAATAAACGTTAAGTGTGATTTTAAAAAAAAGATAAAAATTTAGATACCAAAACAGAATAAAAATAATAATTTATATACTAAACATGTAATTTATACTAAAAATAATATAACGCAGTGAGAATAAAGAATCAATCAACCTAAGAAAACGGGATTGAAATCGTGCAACCTCTCCAAGCTGAACTTTGGATCATATTTATTGGTCTTCAACTCGTATGAGATCAAAGATTTAAACTTCTAATGATTCAAATTAACTCTCTTGAAGCAGTTAAACTCTTGGAAAAAACTGATGCCGCATTTAGTTCTCTCTCTCTTTTGTTCGAGTTAATGACAGAGCTCGTCGGAAAGCTTGGGTCACAGTCATCCAGTGGACTCCTTGTCAAGGTAAGATTCATGCGGATGTCATAGCAAAGCTAGCTAGTCCTTTCGGTCACACAACTGCCATATTTGAAGAACCCCCTCCTGCTCTCATTCGTCTTTTAGATAATGATAAACTCGCTCTGAGTTTGATGTAAGAACATAGTTCTTTTTCTCTCCTTTAAATCGAAAAAAATAAAATAGACAAAATGAAATTATAAGATGCAAAAGTATATATTAGACCAAATAAAATAATAAAATTGGATTAATTATGATGGATTGAATAATTGTATTAATAACGTTTTTATCCACAATAATATATATATTGATGTAAATAAATTTATTATTATTATTATTATATTGTACGAATCAAACGACATCGATAATAAATAAATTATTATTATTTCTTGAGGTCTAAAATTCGAATAACATGAATCTTAAATGATTTTTTTATTATTACATTAATAATTTGAACCAGTTTAATTCATAATAAAAATAAATTTTAGAATTGGGCCTAGGCCGAAGGATGCAGATGCTCAATGAAGGCCAGATGTATAGTGGCCGGCTCTTACACAATCAGGCTATTCCTTTATAAAAGGTTAGTATGGCCGCCACCCTCTTAGCTTTCTTCTCTTGTTACCGAAAACCCTAGCCAATCTCTGCGCAGCTCGCTAATGGGTAATCTCTCAAACTCAATTTTCTTATCAATCAATTTTCTTCTGCGTTCATTTGGTTTTTCGTAATGCAATTAAAATAATCTGGATCATTTCAGATTTTCATTTTTGCCTTGGTAAATGACCTTCGTTTAGCTCGTTTTAAGAGTTTGAGGGTTGTTTCCCCAGATTTGTGAACGAAGTATTCAGTTTTCTTTTTCTTTTTTATTTACCGTGTATTTTTGTTGATTACTATGGGGTTTATATGGATGTAGGGGCTTACAAGTACGTTTCGGAGCTATGGAGGAAGAAGCAGTCGGATGTAATGAGGTTCTTACAGAGGGTGAGGTGCTGGGAATACCGTCAACATCCAGCAATCGTTAGGGTCAACCACCCTACACGTCCTGACAAGGCCCGATGCTTGGGTTACAAGGCCAAGCAGGTGATTTTCCAATTCATTTTCACTCTAAACGACACAGCTTTAGAATTTGATTTGCTTAGGTTTGTTCTCCAGAACTTAATCAATGGATGCTCTTTCGATTTGATTTAAATCTAACAATTAATTGTTGGATGAAATACATCAGAAGTCACTGATGGTTTTGGTCACTAAACTTTCAAAATGTACGAAAATGTCATTAGATTTGTCAAAATTTTACAATTATAACAATTTGATAAATTTAAGTACCATTTTGTAACTTTTGAAATGTTAATGATCAAAATGATCATTTGAACAATATTGAGCGACCTTTGGTGTATTTTATCCTTATTGTTTGCAAGTACCATTTACCATTTCTGGGTGGGTTCGTATTCCTATGTTATTTGAACATAGTTGAGCGACCATTGGTGTATTTTATCCATGTACTCGTGTTATGTCAGACGAGTACTTCAAGCAAAATGAAGGTTGTAGTTTAGTATTCCGAAGCATATTCTATTCATGTATTTGGAAGGTCTTTGTAGTAACGAATCCGTTAACTTATGTTATTTCGGACTTGAGTACTTGAAGAAAAATGGAGATTTCCTGTGTTAATTCTGAAATGAAATGATATGAAGAATGTGGTTTGTTTTCAATTTTCAAAGGTTTGCATCTCACATGCTTGTGTGTACTTCTTTTAAAGGGCTATGTGGTTTATCGTGTTCGTGTTAGAAGGGGTGGTCGAAAGAGGCCTGTTCCAAAGGGTATTGTCTATGGTAAGCCCACAAATCAGGGTGTTACCCAATTGAAGTTCCAGCGCAGCAAGCGCTCTGTTGCAGAGGAGCGTGCTGGTCGAAAGTTGGGAGGTCTCAGAGTTGTAAACTCGTACTGGATCAATGAGGTTTGTAGGAGTTGCTAAATGTTCTGGTTTTGCCCTTTAAATATGCATTGGATGACTGTATTGTGCTCATTGGTTTGTGTATATTTGATTTTGCAGGATTCTACTTACAAGTACTTTGAGGTTATCCTGGTTGATGTTGCACACAATGCGATCCGCAATGACCCAAGGATTAACTGGATCTGCAACCCTGTTCATAAGCACAGGGAGCTTCGAGGACTCACATCTGCCGGAAAGAAAAACAGGGGTCTGCATGGAAAGGGTCACTTGCACCACAAGAATCGACCTTCTCGAAGGGCAACCTGGAAGAGAAACAACACCCTCTCCCTTCGCCGCTACCGCTGAGTTTGTCTGTTGCTTTTAGGCATATTAATTGCTTTATCTTGTTGGATTTTAGACTTCATCTTCTTGAGTTTGAAAGTTCTGCATGTTTATTTCCATTTGAGATAAATTTCATTTGGATGAAGCAATATCGTCTCGGAATCTTTATTATCTGTAGAAAAACTTGTTCAAGGGAAAGGAACTAAGAGGGCTTTTCAAGATTAATTGGTCGCATTTAACCTCAAGCTTTTAAAAATAGTTCAGCTGATGGTATTTAATAAAATATAGCTTAAATAATTAAACTTTTAATTGGTCAACATGACATCTTATATAATAATTTATGTATAATATCTTATGTGAAGAAATACATTATTATTATTTTATCAGAAAAATTATCAAACTATGAATACGATACACAAGTAATAAGGATAAGGCAACCTAATATAATAAGTACTAACATCAAGTCGAGATCCAATCAAAGCCAAAAAGAAAGAAGATAAAAGAAGTAAACTTTGATTTGAAAAAGAAGATAATATATTGATAAAATAAATTATTTGTTGACATGATATATAGAATAAAGATAATGTGATAAAATATATATTATCAAGCGAGTTGTTCCTTCATTTTCCATAAAAATCAACGTTTTATTTTTTTTATATTAATTATATAAAAAATTATAGTGAAAGTATTAATAGAAATTTGAAACTCTAATTTAAAATTTCATTAAATTTTAAAATATTAAAAAAATACCTAGATGGAGTTTTCTAAAATTAAAAAATTATATCTTTACTCAGAAAAATGCTATAAATGTGGGAAATCACTCTACTTTGAAAGGAGAGAAGAGTATAATTTTACAGATAACACACCGTCAATTTTCACCACATGCTGCAAATCGAACTCGTCTGTCGCGAAACAGAGTCACCGTCTTGTTAACATTAACTGTTGTTTTATAATTAGCCACGTGTCTTATATCAAAGCATTGAGGGCCATCCGATGATCGCCATTTTTAGAGGTTTACTTTTATTTTATTTTTGGTTCAAAATTAAGATTTACCATCCCTCGTTTTCATCATTTTCCTCACCCCTCCTTTCTCTAACTGACTTATTTTGTTTGCTTGTACTGGTTTGCCGGAACCCTAACTCGATCAGCCGGAGAATTCAACATTCTGGTGAGTCATTAATTCTTCAATTAATTATCTCCCCAGTCACCTTTGGTTTTATTCAAGCACATTTCCTTTTACTTTTATCTTCTATTTTTTGGTTTCCTCTTTGTTCATAGTTTGATTCCGTCTTGTTGTTTTATTCGTGGTTAAAGTGTTTTTTGTTATGAATTGGAGTTTTATGGTGCAGTAAATGACCGTAGGACTAGGGAGGAGTTGAGATCAAACAGCCTGGGTTTCATCACCGGATGGAGGGAGGTAGCGTCTTTAGACTTACTTGCTCTGGTAACTGTTCATTTTCCTACTTGGTAATTTATTAAACAAATTATGTTTTAGGTTTTTCATTTGCATGTTTAAATAGAACTTGAAAACATTTGTCTGTCCTTTTGAAGTCGAGAGTTCAGTGTTAAAGTTTAGATTGAGCCACTTCTTTTTCCTTTAAATAACTTTATAGTTAACGTATTCGAGTCAGTGGTTTTGTGCATGTTTACATGCAAATAAAATTTTGCGAACATTATCCTATTTTGAATTGACTTGCATCAAACTTCATAAATGTAGTTGTTTGAGTTTTCATGCTATATTGGGAAAGCAAAAAAAAAAAAATACTATCTACACTGTTAATTTTTACTAGTCATTTTCTTTTATGACATCGGGCTATTCAGTGTGAACATTTAGTATCTTTTTTAATGCTTCGCATTAATTAATCCATTTTGTTCTTTGAACTGTAATTTTGCATTCAACTCTATAGGAAGTAGTGAACTGGGTAGTGTGATTAGAGAAAGCTTCTTAACTTTACACCTTTCCTGCATCATTCACATTGTACAAGGATACTCTTAAAAGTCTGGAGTCTGATCCCTTTACCTATGTAATATTTGAACTGCATTCAACAACCCATTTTTCTTCTAAGTTTTTTCTGTTGTAGGGATACACTCATGGATTATAATGACAATAAGCTCCAAAGTCCGAATCTTCATTTAGCTGGCGAAGGGAACAGTAAATTTCCTCCTGTTTTACGCCCATATGGTCTCCCAAGATTTGATTTTGATGATAACCTTCATGGACATTTAAGATTTGATAGTCTGGCTGAAACTGAAGTTTTTCTTGGCATTGAAAGTTGTGAAGATAACCAGTGGATCGAAGATTTTTCACAGGGGAGTACTGAGATTGTATTTAGTTCGAGCGCAGCTGAACCTTGTTCAATTTCTAGACGAAACAATGTCTGGTCTGAGGCAGCCTCTTCTGAATCGGTTGAAATGCTATTAAAATCTGTAGGTCAGGACGATAGTATTCTTGGTCAAACCACTAGTAAGGATTCAGATGCCCATGATGAACTGGGCGGTGGCATAATAAAGCATATGGAGCCTAGTTTGAAACATGGAGATAGTGATCTTACTAAAGTAGGGAATGGCTTACAACCTGCTTCACAGACCGGTGAGATTCCAGGAAAATTTTCTGGGTTAAATGGTGATGTATTGGGAGATCTGTTGTTTGTTGACAGTGTTTCTCAAGCACATGAATTGAAAGCTCCAAAGATGAGAAGTACTGACTTATCTGTGAGAGATGAGTCTAAAGATGATGAACAAATTGTTGTTAGTGAAAATCAAGTGGAAGCATCAGTTGATCAATGCATGGATAACAGGGAACATGTAGATAACTTTGCTTCTGGGTCACAAATTGATATCATGGTTCCACCTGTGCAAAACTCCTGTGAAAGTAGTAAGGATTCAGATGCCTGTGATGAACTGGGTGGCATAATAAAGCAGATGGAGCCTAGTTTGACGAATGGAGGTAGTGGTCTTCCTGAAGTTGGGGATGGAATACAGCCTGTCTTACAGACAGATGAGATTCCTGGAAAATTTTCTGGGGTGAAAGTTGATGTATCAGGAGACAATCTGTTAGTTCAAGATGTTTCTCCTACACATGAATTTGACTCCTCTGTTGATGGGACATTGAAAGTTCCAAACACGGGAAACACTGACTTACCTAAGAGAGATGAGTCTAAAGATGAAAATCAAGTGGAAGCTTCGGTTGATCAATTTGTAGATAACAAGGAACAGGTAGATAATTTTGCTTCAGGGTCACAAGTTGATATTTTGATTTCCTCTGTGCAAAATGCCTGTGCAAATAGTGCTCTTTTAGAGAGGCAAGATACAACATATTTGAAAAATGTTACTGTTGATGAAAATGTGGTCAGTTTAGCAAGGGAAAGTGTTGCTTTGAGCCAAGAAATTCACATTGATGGTGAGAACTTGATTGGAAATGCAGTTGCAAGTGTTACCTCAGATGTGCATAAGCATTCAGTTTCAGACATGCAATCTGGGGAAGATGGACATGTTGGAAATATCATACCTACTGTGGGGGAGCCTTCTGATAGGATATTGAAAGAGAATTCTGACCTCCATATGGTGGAAGGGTGCAGTGAGGGCTTGGGTGTAGAAAGTACTCTGCAGACTGACATATCCAATGATAATGTCTTATCTGTAGGAACGTTACATGACATATCACCAATGCCCTTTGTTGGTGTTACTACCATTAAGGAGCAGGAAAGTGAAATCAGCAATATTGATACTCAAATTTCTGTGAGTCGAGAATCAAAGTTGGATAACTTGGATTCAATGGTGCAGATAACATCTAATGCCACAGAGAAGAAAGATTTGCCAGAAAGTGATTGCCACTCTGATCCAAAAATCTTGAGCAGCAAGTCTGAGAAATATTTCTTGTCTGAGGAAGATGGTAAAGGTTCTATGGGTGAAGGTGATGGTGCCCCCAATACTTTGGGAGCAGAACCGATGAGAGTAGATGAAGAATTTATAGTTACTGAACATACTGATGATTCAAAATTTGAGCAGAATGTTTCAGCTGCTGAAAAGCAGAACACCAAATCGACTTCTGATTGTAGTAAAACAGATTGCATGGAGGGTGGATCTCTGATTGTATTAAAGGGAGGTGACTCCTCTTCCTTCGGCACAGGTGACACAGGAAATGAATTAGCTTCAATTTTTCTATCTGATGTTGCCATTAGTGGCAAGTCAGGTAATATAGATTTTAAGCATTAATTTTTATAACTGAACTTTTTTTTCATTTGTTTTGCTTTCTTTTACCTCCGCATCATTTGCTAACTTGGTGTTATTGTGATACAGCAGATTGTATGCTTTTGCCTTCTGGTAAGAATCTTCCTGCTGCTGCTGTTTTGGATCCAAAGGAGGTTCAAAGCTCATCTCCAGAAGCAAGTTTCTCAATCATAAAGACTTCTGGAATCTCATCCGAAGGTGCATCTTGTGAGACTGGTGGACAGTCCTTTTGTAAGAAAGATGATCAGTCCTTGTCAATGGAGGACACCTCCAATGCTGTTGGCCAAAGTGGAGAACAGACACTTCACAGTGTCACTTTGGAGGCTGCAAAGGATATACATGCATCTTCTGTTATCTCTGATTCAACTGTAAAAGAGACTGATGATGATGAAGCTCAAGTTATTTCTAGGGGTTCTTCAGGACCTTCAGGTGACCTTTTATGTTTTGTAGGACTTCTGGTTTACCTAATAATCATCTCTAATAACCTTTGTTGGCAATTTCAAATGTATTAAACCAATAGGTTATGCAAATTCTATTGGTAGTATGCTACAGCTAGAGCAGTTCTAACTAATTGTGGTTTTACTGTTGTTCATACCTTGCCATGATGTTGCTGAATCCTAGTTCCCTTGCCATTATTTTGTTATGAGCCACTGTTTACACTTTACGAAGCACATATCCTTGCATTTTGTTGTTCGAACTTCACAAGGTAATGTCCACTACAATAAATTTCCCTCAGGTGTTGGATCCATTCCAGAGAAGAACAAGACATCAACAAATTCTGTCCCTTCAACTTCAAAGGAACTGTCCCATGCTGACCAAAATCATCCAGAAGATAGTGACCCCAAATTACATTCTCAAGAGTTTAGTGGTCATATTGATGTGCATCATGCTGATGGTGAGTTTCTTTATCATTTTTCCCTGAAGTAATTGTAATTAGATATTTTAAGCCTGTCATGGTGGAATCCTTCATTTATCATTCTTGTCCCATAGGTCGGTTATCTGTCATGTCGGTAAAAGTTGGTTTGTCTTCTGTTTTTGCCACCCTCTCCCACTTACCCCTAGGTTTTATTGGGATGTATCTCCTTTTGCTTGGAATTTCTTCCCGTGAAGTGATTTCCTGTTTAAGGGTAATTTATGAACTGTTGACTTGTTTCTAGGGATGCACAGTCCATAAATTAATTGCATGCTTAACCTCTTTCATGGCTTTATATTCTTGTGGGACTATTTCATCAGTGTTCCGTTTTCCCTATCACATTGATTCATGATATTCGTTGGTTTTCCTTTTCCCTCCTTCATTAATTCATGTTATTCTTTTGATGGATAAATTTGATTTTGCAGGTGATCATGCGAAGACATATGATAGTTCCTTTCCTTCTGCATCTTCATCTGAATCTCAAAGTAAAACTAACTTGAAGGAATGTGGTAGTAGTGCTGATCTTGACAATCCTTTCTGTGGATCTCCAATTCTAACTAGGACTTCCGAGCAGCCAGAAAGTAAAATTGGAATGAATACTGTGAAAGGATCCAAAGATCTGAAAACTTCTGTGTCTGGGATCATTAGTGAGGAAGCAAACAAAGAGCACTCTATTTCTCAGGATACTAAAGGAAATGATGCATCTTCGATGGACAGAAGTTTCACCTTTGAGGTTCCTCCAATGGAAAGTTTGTCGAAAACAGAAGTTGACAGGAATTGGCAACCTTTTGCTAGTGTTCAGCATGACAAAATATACTCGGTAAGTGCTGCTTTCTTGAAGTGGACCTTTTTTTGCTCTAATAGTTTCCTGATTTTTATTTTCTAGATGATTATTTTCAAGTATTTTGTGGTGCTATATTTTATCATTTTATCCTGGTCATGCTCTCTTGCACTTGTTCTCTCACTCTTGTGTTCATACATCAAGAAGGCTGGTGACAGAACTCCATCAACCTCTGGGTCAACCAAAGTGGGTCCCGAAACAGCTGAAGAGGTGAGTCGCTCAAATCTTCAGACATCCAAGAGGGAGAATGTGTGTGGTGGCTCCAAGGGGACTTCTGAGAGCAGAACAAGGCGAGCAGGAAGTAAGAGCACAGGAAAGGCAGCTGCTAAAAAGGGCATTGTTGGAAAAGATAAGACCCCTGCAAGACAATCAGAACGAAGTGATAAAACAGGTAATGCATCACTCAGTACAGCTGAAATTGGCCAGCTTGGGAAATCCAATGAGATGCAGCACTTTGAACACATGGAAGGTGGTAATATGAAACCATTTAGTGTTCTTTTTTTGTCTGTATCTAGTTTGCTGGACTAAAAAACCTCAGTTCTTCATCTGCAGTTTTTCACCAGCCTTTTACAGATTTGCAACAAGTTCAGTTGCGTGCGCAAATTTTTGTATATGGAGCTCTGATGTAAGTTGTGTAACTTTTCTTTTCATTTTGGTATATATTCGTACTGCATTGACATGTTTTGGCATTGTAATATCATTGTCAAATCTAGTTGTCTATGGCTTTTGCTTTTCTCCTTGGGACTTTTAATCATTTTAGCTCAGCTATCTAATATATTGTTGTTGCAGTCAATTAACAGTACCGGATGAGTCTTGTATGATATCAGCATTTGGGGGACCTGGTTCGGTTTTCTTATCCTTAGCTATTATGTTACCTTGGACTTTTTTAAAAATAAAAAATATATAATAACTATTTTGCATCTAATGCAGATGGAAGAACCATATGGGAGAAAGCCTGGCGAGCATGTATGGACAGGGCACATTGTCAAAAATCTCATCTTGAAAACCCTGAAACTCCGTTGCAGGCACATATAGGTATCTATCTTGACCTTAAATTGTTGAAATAATATATTCTGGTTCTGTTGCCTATTAACTGCATGCCTTGGTGAGATGCTCAGGTGCTAAAACTCCTGATCAATCAATCAAACAAAATGTACTGCAGACTAAGATTACATCCTCACCTGCTAGTCAGTCTAGCGGGAGGGGTACTCCAACAACAACTGAAAAGCCAATGATCCCCCTTTCCTCACCACTTTGGACTATTCCTACGCCTGCCGGTGATGCTGTTCAACCTAGTAGCTTTCCAAGAGGTGCAGTTGTGGATTATCGGCAATCACTTTCTCTTTTGCATACTTCACCTATAAGGAATTTTGTTGGACATAATGCTCCTTGGGTGTCCCAATACCCTTTTCGTGGCCCCTGGGTTCCACAGAGTTCCGCATCTGATAGCAGTGCTCATTTTCCTGTACTTCCCATCACAGAAGCAGTTAATTTAACACCAGAAAGAGAGACAACTGTGCCTAATTCTTCTGTCATTAGGCAGGTTTCCACAGTTCTTACAGTCCAGAGTGAGGGTCCTGCTAATGCCTTTGCAGGGACTCCCCTGCTTGATAACAAAAAAGTAACATCCAGATCTAGTCAGAATCCTGCTGATCCAAAGCCTAGAAAAAGGAAAAAGTCTGTTTCTGAGGACCCTGGGAAGATTATACTGCATTCTCAAGCAGAGTCTGTTTTGGCTACTGTTGTGAATAGTCATGCCTCTACACCTGCTGGTATTACAAGCCCTGCTACCATTATTTCAAAGTTGCCCACTAACAATTTTATTACATCTGTGGCTGCTGATCATATAAAAAATGGTGATCGAGATTCAGATCAGAAGGCTACTCTGTCTGAAGAGACCCTTGGTAAACTCAAGGAGGCACAGAAGCAGGCTGAGGCTGCTGCTGCCCTTGCTGCTGCTGCTGTTAGTCACACTCGGGAAATATGGAATCAGTTGGAGAAGCAGAAAAATTCTGAGTTGGTACCAGATGTTGAAACTAAGCTGACTTCCACAGCTGTCGCAATTGCAGCAGCTGCTTCTGTTGCAAAGGCTGCAGCTGCAGCTGCCAGTGTTGCCTCAAATGCTGCCATACAAGCAAAGCTGATGGCTGATGAAGCATCGGTCTCAAGTGGCTACAGAAATCCTCTTCCAACTACTAATGCAATCTCTTCTGGTAGTGTGAACCTTGACAAGGCAACTCCTGCATCTGACTTGAGGGGTGAAGATGCTGCTACTAGTTCAAATTTTGTTATTGTTGCTGCAAAGGAAGCTTCTACGAGTAGGGTAGAAGCTGCTTCAGCTGCGTCAAAGCAAGCCGAAAACATGGATGCTGTTGTTAAGGCTGCTGAGCTGGCAGCTGAAGCAGTATCACAGGCTGGGAAAATTGTTATGGGTGAGCCTTTCTCATTGACTAAATTGGTAGAAGCTGGTCCAGAGGCATACTGGAAAGTACCCCATGCACCTTCTGAGCCAGATGATGTTGTCAAAGAACATGTAAAGAAAGGTGGTAATGTGGAGGCTCCTGGTTCATTTTCCCGGCATCCACAAGAGGTTCCCATTGATAAGAGCGAGAAGCAGAGTAATAACCATGAAATGTCATCATTTCTTAGAGATATGGCCAGAGAGTCGATGCAGGATCATTCCAGGCTGACAGATGAGATTCTGGGTGCTGCTGCAACATTTGGAAATGATAAAATGGGACAAAAGGGCCTCAAAGCTTCAGATATTGCCAAAAGTACAGGAGTGCCCACTAATGCTGAACATGGGAAAGAAGAGGAAACTTTGAAAGATAACAATATGAGGGAAGGTTCCCATGTTGAGGTTTGTAGATTGTACTTGATATATAAGTTTAGGTTTTAATCTTTGGTAAATTATGTTTCACTGAGTTCTAACGATGCAGTTTTATTTCATGGAAATGTCCATATACCGTTGCATTTGAAATTTTTTGCATTTGTCTTAGTTACTTTAGGAAAGTGTTGCAGTTGAACGTGTTTTGTTGATCTTAGGTTCATTGTATGATCATTTACAATTTACCATTTCCTGATTTATAGGTATTGAGAGATGGAGGTTGCTCGAAAGTTGCATGGTTCCTAGCTGATATTCTGGATTTGAAAGATGGCAAAGCTTACGTTTGTTACAATGAACTTCGATCAGAGGGTGAGCTATAACACATAGCTTGCTTTGGTTGAATCAACTGAGTGATGATAATAAATAAAGATCATCTGTTAGACAATCCTTGTCCTTAATTTTTAATAAATCCCATGTTGATGTCTAGCCAATTTTTTTACTTTATTTTTGGGGAATAATGCATAAGATTGTTTCTTTTCTGAATCTGGACTTCTACTTGAATGATGTATGGGGAGATAAAATATACAATTAAATACACCAAAATGAGGATGCCTTACTTTTCTAATGTATTTGTCTACACGTCTAGTGTGTTGCAATGATTTCTTATGTGAAAATCATCTTCTTTGGAGATAACTGGAGGTTGTCTCATGCACATATAAATTAATGAGGTTGCTTTCTTAACAAACTTGTTTTGACTGATGGGTCTTACAGATGGTGATAGGCTAAAGGAATGGGTGGAGCTTGAAGGTGAAGGGGATAGAACACCCAGGATACGCACTGCTCGTCCTATTACAGTCATGCCATTTGAAAGAACGAGGAAGAGGCGCAGGGGTGCCATGGAGGACTATAATTGGTCCGTTGGAGATAGTGTTGATGCATGGATGCAAGATAGGTATGCATGCATTGTTTTCTATATATTCTTGTAGTGCATCGGATCGGAAAAGGAATGTTACTATTGAAGATAATTTGGGCATTAAAAAATCAATATGAATTATGAGTATGTAGTGAAAGGATAATTTGTAATGATTTGCTAGCCAAACTAGCTACATGAGTGTTTGTCTTATTTCCCTTGAACATATACTACAAAATGAATCCATTATTTCTTATGCATACTCAAAACATAATATACTAGTAATATTGTTACTTTGGATACTGTTAGATTTACCGTGTTGAAATATTTGACTTTCAGCTGGTGGGAGGGAGTTGTCAAAGAGCAGAGCAAGAAAGATGAAACATCGTATACTGTCCATTTTCCCGGTATTTGTGACGTTAATAATCTTGTTTGTTATCTTCTCTGAATTAATGTCTATGCAGCCTTTGCTTTGAGAATTATAAAGGTTTTATTTGTTATTTTTACTGCAGCTCAAGGAGAAACATCTGTTGTTAAAGCATGGCTTCTACGTCCTTCTCTGGTGTGGAAGAATCGTAACTGGGTTGAATGGTCCAGTTCCAGGGATAATGATGGCTCTTCCCGTGAGGTGATACATTGACTTATATTTCTGGCAGACGTTTCTCTGAAAATACTTTAATGGCTTGTTTGGACTAAGTAGTTGATCTGGTTTTCAGGGTGATACCCCACTGGAAAAGCGACCAAGGATTGGAAGTCCCGTGGCAGATTCCAAAGACGAAAGAACAAAAAGTTTTGACAATGAGGAATCTAAGAAACCTGATGACAAGAGATTGCTGGATTTACCTGTGGGTGAAAAAATATTTAATATTGGTAAATGCACTAGGGATGAGAGTATGCTTGGTTCACAAAGAATGAAACGTTCGGGTTTGAAAAAGGAAGGTTCAAGGGTTATTTTTGGTGTTCCTAAGCCAGGAAAGAAGAGAAAGTTTATGGAAGTAAGCAAACATTATGTTGCAGATCAGACCAGTAGAACTCATGAAACAAGTGATTCTGCTAAATTTACAAAAAAATCAATGCCTCGGGGACCTGAGCCTGGTAGAACAAAAAGTAAAATTGAACCAAAGGAAAAACGAATGGTTGTATCCAAGCCTAAGGTTCTAAAGTCTGGAAAAACACCCAGTGTTTCTAGTAGAACTGTTCCTCAGAAGGACAGCTTATCAAGCAATGTGGGTTCCAAACCTGATGATGCTGAGAATATATCAGGAGAGCATAACACTGAGTTCAGATCGTTTCCAAGTTCAGATGGAGCAGCAGAGTGCCGGGTATTATTTTCTTCTATGGCTGCCTCATCAGATGTAATCCTCGAGAAAGCTTCCATCTCAAATGCTAAATCTGAACGCATTAGTAAAGGGAAACTTGCACCGGGTTCTGGGAAGTCGGCTAGAGTTGAGGAGGAAACTAAAACCGTCTCTGAAGCTGTTGAACCTCGTAGATCTAATCGGAAGATTCAGCCGACATCAAGAGTAAGTAAACAGATGTATTCCTTTGCTCTTTGTCTTTGTGTGGCTTACCGATCTTGTTTGTCGTCCGCAGCTCTTGGAAGGACTGCAAAGCTCATTGCTCGTCTCGAAAGTTCCGGTTTTGCACGACAAAGGTCAAAGCAGGAGTACTAGAGGTGAAGTTTAAATCTCTCATCACTTGGTATTCTTCAAGCAATGTAATGTTTACCATTCCTTTTCGTATTGCTTGTCGTCGAATGTGCACCGACCATGCGTGTAATGTAATCAGTCCGGTCTATATAACAGGAAATAACCAAGGTTGAGAGGAAGGCAGCTGTTTTGCGACATGGGAATCCAGTCTTTTGAGAAATTGGATGAGCAGGCAAACATTAAATAGTGTAATTTATGACACGGCAGATAGAGCTAGGAACCAGAATTGCTTCTTTGGATTTGAGATGTAGCAGTAGATTTTATAATATTTATTTTTCAATTGATTTTTAGTTTTGTTTATAGTTATAATATGAGTTCTCATTGGCCCATGGCTTTCTACGTTCCGTAATATGCACGACATGCAGTATTATAAGTACGGGGATGGGGTGGGTCGTTTTGGCTGTTACCGTCCCGACTCCTACCTGAAAATTAAAGGTTTCCACCAGCTCTTATCTCGAATTTTGGTGTAAAAACCCGTCTTGACCCAACTCGTCCGATTACATTTAACAAGATAAATACGACGTAAGAGTTTTATAATAACCATCTTTGAATATGTATAGAGATTATAATAATTATTATTTTGAATCAAGTTAGGTTAGAAATTTTTTATTTTAAATGATATCACAAAAACTATTCCGATATATTCTGAATTAGAATATTTTAAAATATCAATTTTATAGAATTGGATTCAGTCAAAGGCCATGAATTTTGAAATTTTCGGATTCTTTATAGATATTTTTATTGATCCAAAAGGGAGAAATTAAGCTGCTAAATGGAGATTCCAATAGGGAAAACAAAAGGAAGTATGTATTTTGCATAGAATATAGTCAGTATGTATTTGAGAAGATGTATTTTATTTTACGGTCAAGGTTTTAGAACACAAAGCAAAGCAACGTGCATATGTTTATTTCGTTTTTGTTCTGCATTCTTCCAGACTGTCCGTAAGGTAAAACATTAACGGCGAGGAAATTAAAAAGGTGATTTTCTCCAGTCGATGAGAACTCGTTTATACAGTTCCGTGGTGAGCTGGTGACTTGCATATCACGAGTTCATAATGATTTGGTAATTTGGATTTGAGTCAACTCGATTTTATTTATATTTAACTTCAAGAATTCAATAAATTAAAATTACGAAGTTTCAAAAAAAAATTAAAAGAAAAGTTGTTAGTGTTATATTTAATGGATTGTCCATGTTAACGATTGATGTTTAACGATTTGTATCAATACTAATTATATTCTTTCTTTCTTTTTTTAATTAATATGAGGTAAGTATAAGGTAATATCTATTCAAAGATATTTCTTAATCATTTGATATTGAACGTTTACACTCTGACATTCATGCTCAAACCTGAACCTCAAAGAACATTAATAATTTTTTTACCACCGATGTCATTTAGTTCGTTAACGTTTCTTTAAATCAATTTTTGTAAATAACTCAACTTTTTAGTCAAGCATTTATATCCATATTTTTTATATCTATTTATTTAGATTTTAATGTCAATGAACTAAGTCTTTACACTCATGTCCTTTTAAAAATCTACACGTCAATAGAATTCTCTATTTAACAAAGAAAAATCAAAATCATGTATCATTGTAGAGTATTTTTAATAAATTAATGATTTAATAACATCAATATAGTTCATCTAGCAAACCAAGCCTTCAATAAAAACTTGCTGAACTCTCCTCTCCACTTAGTCAGGAAATACTTCTTCATGTTCATCCTCCTTGGTTCCTACAACTGCCTCTTCTTCTTCTTCATTGCTTCTCTTCCTCGATCCTTGATTTTCTATAAACTGTTGTAACCGATGATCTCCGCTCTTGTTGCCGTCGGTATCACTTGCCGGCTTCTCGCATATACAAGAATACGGATACTCATGGAATTCACCACGTCCGGCTCTCATCTCATCCGGTTCTCCCATGAATCCTCTTTGAACCGCCCTCACCTTTTCGGCAAAGGTATCCCAATCCATTTGATCCCTTTCCATCAACAATGGACTCAGCCTCTTGGCATTTGGTCTTATGGTCCTCTTGTGCCCCATGTACCTCCTTCCATTCCAAAACAACGAAGCATTACACAAAGAAATAATCAGGCTGAAGATGTACCCGAAACAACTAGATTTCTCACCTTCGACCAGCGAGGATCTTGGCCATGTTTCCGTTATTATTGGTGACGAATACGTTGCTTTCGTCGCAAACAACGTAGTCGATGGCAGCAAGGGAAGAAGAGTGGGGAAGAAAAGGTTTCAGCTCTTCATTTGCAAACATCTCTTTTGTATAGAAGTTTGGGAAGAGATCTTTTAGTGGTGCCAGAGTCTCTTCTCCACCATATATTTCTCCAGATGCAACGTAGATATATGTGTCGTTTTGGAAGCCAAGTGCCCTTAACATCAAGCCTACTTCATGGGGAGTAAGCGGACATTTACCTCGCCTCCTCTCTGCAACGGCATCAATGTCCTGCACGAATACAAGGATAAGTGCAGTTTAAGTGAATGCAGGCAATGCTTATAAATGGTTCCAAAATCATAAAAGTCGGTATCTCACAGGCAATGTTTCCCATCGTTTTCTTATCTCTCCAAGCTTGTATCTCTCTTTGTCCCCTCCTCCAAAGTAACAACCAGAAAACGCTAGCATATCAGGTTCGAGTCTGTAATTGAAAATATTAGAGTCAGATAAGGAAAAAAGGTCTCTGCAGAGTTTAAAATCATGTTTAAGAATGTTTCTCTATGCATGCTTATGAACCAATGTTCTATTATTGAGTACACCAATAATAGTCCTAGAATTTGGACCAAACCTCAAATGGACTGCAATAAAACGTGTAGTCTTCTCACGCATTTTCATGACAAGTTTTTGTCCAAGTTCTTGGATAGGTTTTGTAAACCTTAAAGCATGAAAATTAGCCCGGCAACGCAACTTTTGAAAGTCTTCGTCGATGTTGTTGGCCAGTCTGTAATCAAACTTTGTCAGTTGCAGGACCTACAAAATTTCCTGTGTTAAATGCTGCACTCCAACATGAAAATCATAATATCCTAGAAAATGTATATAATAAGAATGACATTCTACTAACATGGTGCCTGGAAGTTGATCCAACTCTCTTCTAAGCTATTAATCAGACAACCGAGGGAATGAACAAGAAACTGAGCCGAATTGTGGAAATTATTCCTTATAATCAATCTAAACTAGCATTAGTTATCTGCAAGTGGTCTTACATGTCTTCTTTTAAGTATTGGTAGAACTTGGTCTAGATAATATTCTGGAGGTGATTTCCTTGGGACACGCATCGTGTATGGAGGCTTTTCCATCGATCGCATGAATTTATCAGGAACTCTTTTGACAATAGTAACATCTTTTGCTAGGTAAGAAATGAACCAGTCGACATCAAAAATATTGACAAAGTCACTGCATGTTAGTAAAAACAAATACTTAACAAGGCAAAAGAGGAATAGGGCCATAATCAATTTAGCAGAACTAATAAGTTGATTCAACTCACCTATCATCCTTCCAATAGGAATGGTGATCCAACTCGGGTACAACTAAGGTTGCATTAAGAATCCGTGCAACAACTACGGCATCTGATATCTGTGTACCAGAAACAAATTATTACTTCTAAAGAAATAGCACACAGAGACTCGGTGTGACTACCAGATGCGTAAATGCATGCAACGTGAATCTTCGGAAGATCATATTCTCATATTCATATCTAAATATAAGTCCGATACGGGTGTCAAGTACAAATAATTTAAGAAAATGAAGATTAATGCAGCTGGAGGAAATAATTCAATACGACGCCTAACTGAAGAGGCACATTGAAATTTATTCGAATTAACTGAGGCAGAGCTTATTGGTTCAATATACATAATGCAGTGACAGTACTCTGTAGACACTCACAGATGAGTTACGTTTGTCATTGATGCAAGTTCAAGATCTTCCGATAGGATATTTACCCAAAAAATAAATCACAATGCATTAGTAATTCCACTTACTCCTGTTCTTTGTTGATTCAGTCCTCCACTTGCAGCAATAAGCAGATAACCATTTGATTCTTGCTCACTAATAGCATCTAGATATCAAATTATCAATGTAAACGAAGAATCAGTGAACTCAAGACTGGATTGATGAAACTTAAAAAAGAAAACAGTGCCAAGTGATTTCTTTACAAGTGAAAACAGATGATTCATGGCATCATGTAACTAAAAAGCATCAGAAATTGCTAAGAATGAGCTAATTTCATCTGATTCTAGTCCTGGAAGAAATCACCTATAATTTAGTTTTAAGCTTCAAAGTTGAACACCAATATTATCAGCTGACAAATGGTAAACAGAGGCAAATTGCACTAAGAAATAGCTAAACATCATTGTAACCGATTAACTTTCTGATGTATCAAAGACATCCATTTCAAAATTATCAATTAGTAATCAATAAGAGTACCATAGATTTGCATTTGCAAGCTATGTTACTCGCACTTGGCTATATTCGTTTTTTCTTTTTTACAGATTTTCAAGATTTCTCTGTAGTCGAACATGAATACTTCAACAAAAACGAAAAGTCGGAGCAGAATAGTTTGCAAGTCTAGACACCAAAAAGAGATCACATAGCTAAAATAATAACATAAAGAACATTTGCTATCCCCACTGCTCAGAAATCAGAAACAAACAGTTTACTGATTGTCATCAAAAGAACCTAAAGTGGCTGCTATCATCTAAAATCATTAACTTAAAAGAGATGCAGAGAATTTGAAACTAACATGAACACAAAAGCAACAATTTTCATTTTGTACCTGTAAACGCTCTGTTATGAATTAATACTGAGAAACAAGCGGTGAATTACAGAAAAATACTACAAATCCTGTTGGAATTGAATCCAATCAAGTAAAGAATATCAAATACTCCACAAATGAACCAAATGCATTTAACATGAATAAATACAACGTACCAGGAAATTTAGCGCTACTTTCGCTACATCCATAGAAGTATTTTGCATATTCAGATTTCCATATATAAATCGGTCCTTTATTGCTTTCATCCTACAGCATTTGCATCAAAATTTTAAAGAAAAATTGTTAAAACACAAGCAAATTTAAGAACATTAAACACACAAAATGAACTTTTTCTTTCATTTTACCAAATGGAAGAGACTTTGTCTCACAAGTCGCTGGGAGTACCGCTCGAGCTCAGACGCCATATGGCCAGTGAGGAGCGAAATCATGCCCAAGCAAAAGAGCATCAAGCCACAGATGACCGACGTTGAAATCGGCTTCCTCTGCGATCGCGGCCTGTTAAACACATTCTTGTTGCTTACGACGCTGCCGTTTTGATGGTGAAACAGCGCCATCTTAGCCGTACCACGCCTTAGATACGCCCATCACGGACTCAACGAAACCGTCTCCGCCATTACTTTCACCATTTTAATCACACGAAAACGCCACGTCCGTCTCCCGCTCTTCCCAACGACTACGACCATCAATGAGTAAACAATTACGGTTCTTTTTTTTTACCTGCGATCGATACTCTCAAAGCTTGTTTGAAATGCTGAAGGTTTCTGATTTTGTTTATAGATACATCGAGATTTGAAACTAAAACACACAAAAAAATTGAAAATTAGAGATTAGATGGAGAGCGAGAGATGCATGGGATTCCGCCAGTTTAAGGGGGAGTTGATGAACGAAGAAGAAAAACGGTTTTTTAACATATGCCACAATTATGAGCTAAAGTTTGGTTAAGGTCAGGGTCAACTTAGTAATAACATTAAAAACTAATATATCATACATTATGTTAAAATGATTTTTTAATCATTAAAATTTTAATTATTATAAAATATTATGAGAATTTTTAAATAATTATAAAATTATCATTAAATTTATTAAATTATTATAAAACAGTCATTAGATTTTTTGAAATATTATAAAATGATTATTAAATTTATCAAAATTTATTACTATCTACAGGGATGAAGCTATGTATAGTGTTGGGGCTACTGTCCCTAACCTTTTATTATTAAAATATATATAAGGATAAATACCTATTTAGACCTTTAAATTATTTTGATTTTGTCTCTTTCATTTTCTATTGTTAGTTATACCTTGTTCCCTTGAATAAAAATTCTGGCTTCGGCCTTGACTATCTACTGTATTTTACCCTAAAAACTAATTTCAATTTGATGCATAATGTATTTATATTAAATGTATTAAATTTTAAGTTCGTGTGTATTTACTGCATGAAAGATTAATTTAACACGTTAAAAAATAGAAAATATCATTAAAATGTAAGATTTTTATTTTGAAAACGTTAAATTCAAAATTACATATGCAATATATGTACATGTGTTTATAATTTAACCTACGTATTTTAAACATGCTCCACTTCAAATCTGAATTGACATTTACCATCCAAGTTGATGACTAGACTAGCAAAAGAACATGTTTCAAAAGATTGAGGATTTAATTATAATGTTTTGAAGTTTAGGAATTAATTTAGAATCATGATTATAATTTGTGTACACTTGATTCAATTAGCCTATTTCTTTATACTTGACAATTATAAACCAGCCAAGCGTTTTGAATCTAAAATTCCATATGGGTTGTGACTAAAATGAGCAGCCCTCGTCTCTAAGGAATTCATTGAATGTGCGTATAGATTGGTGAGTAATTTATTTTTCTCAAAGGTAAGAAATTCCCTAGTCTCTTTCCTCGTTGAAGACTTCGAATTTTTGTAAGGGAATGCTCTACTCTGTCAAGCCCATGAATTATAACTCAATTTTCAGCTCAAACTGGCTAACCCAAATGTAACCCTCCAGACCCGGTCTGTAAGTTAGACCCAAGCTTAAATGATCAAATATTTCATTCAGAGTTTTTTTTCTCTTAAAACATCTTATAATACATTAGATATAATATGGAACAAAATATTGATAATACATATATATCCAAAACGATAACAAATACATGTCATCAAACATAACCGAAAAACATATAGAGATATTCGTTCGTACAAAATAAGTAGTAGATCTCTCCTGATGCCAAATCTGCTAGCTTACGGTATATTGTTATCTAAAAGAGGGGAAAACTACAGAATGAGCTAAAAAGCTCAGTGTGTTCCATACAGTGTATATAAAAACATACAGATAAAAATATTTCAGTAAAGTCGGTTTATGCAATCATGTCGTTAAAAAAATATGAACACTACCCCCAGCCCATCACATCAGAATGTGTAGGTTCCCCAGAACCATACATCCAGCCCACACATCAAATAAGGCCCTGAGCACAAAGCCGAGGAACCTGCGGATATACTTCCTTCAACAATACCCCCAATGATTGTTCATGAATGTATTTGAATGAAAACAATGATTAATTCTTTAAAACATAAAAATGTTCATGCTTAAAAATCATATACAGAAATACGGAAATTAGAAGACAAATCAGTAGTATACAGAATTTCAGACATCAAACAATCAATATTCAAAACGTCGGTATAAAATACCGTAACCAGAAATCATATCAGAAATACGCGGTAAATCAAATATTAGATACATAATATTCAGATATATATTTTAAAACAAAAATAATTAACACTGTTGGGAAACACACCTGTAACAGTCTGAGAAATCAAATAGGGAAGTTTATTGTTGGGTTTGTCGATCAGGCTCTGCTGCAACGCTAGATTCTACGAATTGGAAAAATCCATATTGGAATCATAATATAAATAATCTAAATATTATTTAAATAATATACGGAAACCTACGAGTAATTCTCGTAGTACGCAGTTCAGGCTGATCTAACGAACGGACAACACCGAACCTAATTGATCCTTGCTTAGATGAAACACGAGTACCTTCATAAAATATTTTATTGAATCAATTCCTTAACCAAAACTCAAATAAATAATCAAAATATTAAAATATTAAGCCTTTTGGGTTTACAAGCTCGATTTGGGAATTTCGGGTCAGAATTTGACAAAACGGATTTTGGAATCAGATTCAGGACGTCGAAAAACATAAAGTCTGACCTCCCGAAATTCTGAATTATTGGTCAAAATCAAAGTCAACGGGTTTGACTGACGATTTGGAGACTTTCGGGTTTGAATTTTGTGAAACGGACCCCCAAAAACAGATTCAAGACGTCGAAAAATGTCAGGATATGTATTCTCAGAAAAGATTAACGGCTGTTTAATATCTGGTCAAAGCCGGTCAAAGTTATAGTCAAAAGTGGTCAACCATTTTACGAAATTATTATTTATTTATTTATTTACAAAATTATGAAAATAGCACCATTTTAAAATTAATTACTAATACAACACCATTTTCAAAATATTTATTAAAATGTCATTTTTCAAAAATTACGAAAATAGCATTTTTTTTAAAAACAATTTACAAAAATAGCACCCTTTTTCGAATTAATTCCCAATATGTCACCAGTTTCAAAATAATTACTAAAATGTCACCCGATTAACGGGTCGAGTCGGATCAACGGGTCGAGTCGGGTTGTAACCGGTCAAACCGGTTAAAAATTGGTCAAACCGATCATTTTGACATTTCTCAAGAGCTGTGGCGGCGTGTGGGGGCACGTGGGACGTCTTACGGCAGCGTAAAATTCACGGAAAAATTTTTAAAAATTATTTTGAGCGATTTCGAGATACTTATAAAGCTCGGTTCAAATTTTTGAACGGCGGAGAGCTCGATTTCATCAAATCAGAAACTTTGACCGCTACACCACCACATGCGCCGCTGCCGCCGGAGAAAAGGAGGATACCGGTGGACTCGGAACGACACAAGGAACACGATGGTGTAGGAGGTGTCGTAAACGAAGCAACGATCGGCGATGAATTTAAGATTTCCTCGGCGATGGAACTAAAAAAACGTCGAGACTTTGACTTGAATTTCACGACGTTTGGCAGCGTTTCACTTCAATTAATTTAAGGGATTTGTTCCTCGCTCGATGATGAACACAGTGGTGTTTTCAAATCAACGATCAGAGGTCGGACGGCGTCGGGATCGTGGTTGGAAGATGGGCGTTGGGAAGAGAATTTTGGGAATGGTTTTCTGTTTTTGAAACAGAAAACCACGTATATAACATGGTTTTCAGACACTTCCTGGGTAAATTCGAGGTTTGGTCCCTAAATTTTATTTAACTCTAAAATAAGCTACAAGTTTTAAAATCTTTTAATTTAGTCCCCAAAATTTATCAATTTTCACAATTAAAAACTCAAATTTCAATTAAATATTATTTTCAAATTTCCGGGTTGTTACAATTCTCCCCCTATACAAGAAATTTCGTCCTCGAAATTTACCTTATGAAAATAGATGCGGAAATTGAACCTCCATTGACTCCAATGTTTCCCAAGTAGCTTTTGAGGGGCTACGATTACTCCACTGAACTTTGACCATTGGAATACGCCTATTCCGAAGAACTCGCTCATCCCTCTCTAAAACCTGAACATGCTCCTCCTCATATGTCATATCAGGTCTCAGCTCTACCTCATCAACTTGAATGATGTGATCTGGATCTGGACGATATCGCCTCAACATAGACACATGAAAAACATCATGAATACGACTGAGCTGGGGAGGCAACTCGAGCTGATAAGCAACAGGTCCAACTTTCTTCAAAATACGATACGGCCCAATAAATCACGGACTCAGTTTACCCTTACGTCCAAATCTCAATACCTTCTTCCATGGAGATACCTTGAGAAAAACCTGATCTCCAACCTCAAACTCGATATCCTTACGTCGCTTATCTGCGTATGACTTCTGCCAATCGAATGCCTCTTTTAAGCGATCACGGATCAATCTGACAGTATCTTCAGTCTCTCGAACCAAGTCTGGACCCAAAGTTTTTCTATCATGCAACTCTGTCCAACATATAGGAGTACGACATCTACGTCCATACAGAGCCTCGTACGGTGCCATGCGAATACTTGCCTGGTAACTATTATTGTAAGCAAACTCAGCTAATGGCAAGAAATCTTCCCAACTACCACAAAAATCAATCACACAACCCCGTAACATATCCTCTAACACCTGAATAACTCGTTCAGACTGTTCATCAGTCTGAGGATGAAAAGCTGTACTGAAATTCAAACGAGTACCCAGAGCCTCGTGCAAAGCTTTCCAGAACCTAGAAGTGAACCTCGGATCTCGATCAGATATGATAGACAACGGAACACCATGAAGTCTAACGATCTCAGAAATGTACAACTTAGCCAGTTTGTCCAGAGAATAATTAACCCGAATAGAGATAAAGTGCGCTGACTTGGTGAGTCGATCAACAATCACCAAGATAGAATCCTTTTTGGAAGGAGTCAGAGGAAGACCAGTAACGAAGTCCATTATAATGCGCTCCCATTTGCACTCAGGAATCTTAATTGACTGCAACAATCCAGATGGATGTTGGTGTTCTGCCTTAACCTGCTGACAAGTCAAACACCTCGCCATAAAATCTGAAATATTCTTTTTCATACCAGTCCAGAAGTAGTGCTTTTTGAGATTATTGTACATTTTGTCCCCGCCAGGATGCATAGCATAAGGACTACTATGAGCCTCCTGAAGAATAACTCGCCTTAAATCATCATCTTTAGGAACGTAGTAACGACCGTGAAAACACAGAATACCATCCTGATCCACAGTATACTCTGAACTCAATCCTTGTTTAACTTGCTCAATAATGGAAAGGAATCAGCTATCCAGAAGTTGTTTGGTCTTAATCTCCTCGGCCAAAGTAGGTTTAACCTGCAACTCTGCTAACAGACTATTATAATCAAATAAACTCAAGTTGGCGAATAAGGCTCTGAGATCTGATATCGCCTTACGGCTCAAGGCGTCTGCCACTACATTAGCCTTTCCTGGATGATATTCTATCTCTAAATCATAGTTTTTTAGAAGCTCCAACCAACGACGCTGTCTCAAATTCAATTCTTTCTGAGTAAGAAGATACTTCAGACTCTTATGATCAGTATAAATATATCAATTTTCTCTGTATAGGTAGTGTCTTCAGATCTTTAAAGCAAAAACCACGGCAGCTAACTCCAGATCGTGAATAGGATAGTTACGCTCATGCAGCTTTAATTGACGTGAAGCATAAGCGACAACCTTCCTATCTTGCATCAAAACACAACCTAATCCAGAGTGAGAAGCATCACTGTAGACAGAAAAATATTTCCCAGATTCAGGCTGAATCAATACTGGGGCTTGAGTTAGAACAGTCTTCATTTTCTCAAAGCTAGCTTGTTGGTTCTCAGACTAGACAAATGAAACATCTTTTTCTCAATAGTTTCATCAGAGGAGCTACAATAAGGGAGAACCCCTCAACGAAACGACGGTAGTAACCAGCTAAACCCAAGAAACTACGGATCTCAGAAATATTCCTGGGTTGCTTCGAGTTCAGAATAGCCTCCACTTTGCTTGGATCCATCTGAATACCATCAGCAGAATCAATATGTCCAAGAAAAGTCACTTCGTTGAGCCAAAACTCACACTTGCTCAACTTAGCGTATAGCTTATTTTTCCTTAGAGTCTATAGAACAATCTTTAAATGCTCCTCATATTTTGCTTCACTTCTAGAATACACCAGTATGTCATCAATGAACACAACAACAAACTGGTCCAAATAAGGTCGAAACACCCTATGCATCGGATCCATAAATACAGTAGGGGCATTTGTTAACCCGAATGACATCACTAAAAACTCATAATGCCCATACCGAGTACGGAAAGCAGTCTTCGGAATATCTGAGTCTTTCACTTTGAGTTGATAATAACCAGACCTCAAGTTTATTTTTAAAAAGATAGAAGCCCCTCGAAATTGGTCAAATAAATCATCAATCTTGGGCATAGGTTATTTGTTTTTAACCGTGAGCTTTTTCAGTTTCCTATAATCAATACAGAGTCTCAATGTCCCATCCTTTTTCTTAACAAAGAGAACTGGGGCTCCCCACGGTGATACACTGGGTCGGATAAATCCCCTGTCCAACAACTCCTGGAGTTGAACTTTTAGTTCCTTAAGATCTTTTTGGGGCCATACGATAAGGAGCCATTGAAACCGGAGTAGAATCAGAATATACTTCAATTTCAAACTCAACCTCTCTATCCGGCGGTAATCCAGGCAACTCCTCAGGAAAAACATCGGGAAATTCCTTGACAATCCGGATACCTTCAATATCAGATTGAGAACTCTGGGTATCCAATATATAAGCAAGAAATACCTCAGAACCTTTTCTGATCATCTTCTCAGCTACCAATGCAAATACAACATTCGTCAGAAATCCATGGCGTTCCCCGATCATTACAATCTTTCGATTATCTGGGGTCTTCAGAACAGCTCTCTTGGTCTCAAAATCAATATTTTCTCGATGTTTGTCCAGCCAATCTACACCGAGAATCAAATCAAACTCTTCCAAAGGTAACTCCATAAGGTCGGCCAAAAAATCTCCCCATTGATCTCTATAGGACACTTTCTAAAAATACGATCCAACACAATGGACTTGCCTAAGGGACTTTGAACTATCACCAAATGTTTAGTATTCTCAACAGAAATATTTAGACCCTCAGAAACAGAATGCGATACATAGGAATTGGTAGAGCCACTATCAAATAATGCAAAGTATGGAACTGAATGAATAGTAACAGTACCTGCAGTCACATTAGGCCCATCACGATCTTGTCGAAGTATGGCAGTGTAAACCAATGCAGGCTGTCTGGCCTCAGATCTGACTGGACCCCTACTCTGAGATGCTCGGCCTCTGCTAGCCGATCCAGGTGCTCTCTCCTAAGTACGACCACCCGCAGGAGTCTGAACAGTACTCTGAGTACGAGCGGGAATACGAGCTGGTGTCTGAACTGCAGTAACTGACATTGGATAATCCTTTATAAAATGGTCACCAGAACCATATTTAAAACAGGCGCCAAATTTTCTCCTACATTCCCCAAGATGATGTTTCCCACAATAATCACATGTCTACAAAGATTGTAACCCAGAAGATCCACCATGTCTAGAAGGCTGAACAGCTAAAGAACCAGATGCAACATGTCTGACACTCACACTGCCTCTTTGAAAGAAATCACCCCTGCCTCTCTTGCTAGGATATGCAGAAGAATCAACAGAACCAGAAGGTCTCCTGAATCGGGTTTGAGCTCGATCACTATCTCTCTTGTGCTCCATACTCAGTCGCTCTATTTCCTCAGCAGTCTTGGCTATCTCAACCAAAGCATCAAAATTCCTCTCTCGGTGGGTAGAGACTCGACTCCTGATCTCATACCTGAGTCCATTCTCGAACCTCAAGCATCGATCTGTCTCTGTGTCAATAAGTCCAGGAGCATAACGGCTCAATCGGATGAACTCAACCTCGTAGTCCATAACAGACATGCTACCCTGCTCTAGATTTTTAAACTCCTGACGACGCTCCTGCAGGTATCTCTCTCGGATATAGCAACTCCGAAAGCGCGTCTTGAAAAGATCCCATGTTAACTGGTTTCTCGGAATACTACCAGAAATTGATTGCCACCATCTGAAGCTCTCTTTCTTCAACATAGGTAGGGCCCCATTTAACTTCTATTCAGGTCTGAGGTCCATCTCATCCATAATCCTCTCTGTGTCCTCCAGCCAATACTCAGCGTTTGTCGGGGGTCCACCAGTAATACCCTCGAATGGAACTACACCAGCAGCGACCAAAGAGTTTGAAATCTCAACCGCAATCATATTACTAGGGGCTCTGGAAACTCTCTGAAACATATAGAATATAGTTCTATTAAGGGCATCTTCATTTATGTCAGTATCCTCATCTCCAGTGACGGGAGGGTCTCTCACAAGAGTAAAGTGATCATCATGAGAAAGGGTTGGATCTACTTGCGGAATAGGAGGATCACGTGGATACATCGAATCGTCGATCATAACAGAAGGTCGAGCGACGTCTCGCCCTCGACCACGACCACGTCATATCCTACGACCTCTAGCAGCATTCATCGTTGGATCTATAAGGCTCTACAAAAGAGTTTTAAACATATATCAGATTAGCATCAGAGATCTCGAGAAAACTTTTAAATCATAAAATAAGGTGACATTTTTTTTAAAAAAATCCAAAATTTAAGACCTATATACAGTCCGAGTGTTTAAAACTGAAAGCTCTGATACCACCAAATGTAACCCTCCAGACCCGGTCTGTAAGTTAGACCCAAACCTAAATGGTCACATATCCCATTCAGAGTTTTTTTTTCTTTCTTAAAACATCTTATAATACATTAGATATAATATAGAACAAAATATTGATAATACAGATATATCCAAAACGATAGCAAATACATGTCATCAAACATAACCGAAAAACATATAGAGATATTCGTTCGTACAAAATAAGTAGTAGATCTCTCCTGATGCCAAATCTGCTAGCTTACGGTATGTTGTTATCTGAAAAAGGGGAAAACTACAGAATGAGCTAAAAAGCTCAATGTGTTCCATATAGTGTATATAAAAACATACTGATAAAAATATTTCAGTAAAGTCGGTTTATGCAATCATGTCGTTAAAAAAATATGAATACTACCCCCAACCCATCACATCAGAATGTGTAGGTTCCCCAGAACCATACACCCAGCCCACACATCAAATAAGGCCCTGAGCACAAAGCCGAGGAACTTGCGGATATACTTCCTTCAACAATACCCCCCAATGATTGTTCATGAATTTATTTGAATGAAAACAATGATTAATTCTTTAAAACATAAAAGTGTTCATGCTTAAAAATCATATACATAAATACGAAAATCAGAAGACAAATCAGTAGTATACAGAATTTCAGACATCATACAATCAATATTCAAAACATCGGTATAAAATACCGTAACCAGAAATCATATCAGAAATATGCGGTAAATCAGATATCAGATACATAATATTCAAATATATATTTTAAAACAAAAATAATTAACACTGTCGGGAAACACACCTGTAACAGTCTGAGAAATCAGATAGGGAAGTTTATTGTTGGGTTTGTCGATCATGCCCTGCTGCAACGCTAGATCCTACGAATTGGAAAAATCTATATTGGAATCCTAATATAAATAATCTAAATATTATTTAAATAATATACGGAAACATACGAGTAATTCTCGTAGTACGCAGTTCAGGCTGATCTAACGAACGGACAACACCGAACCTAATTGATCCTTGCTCAGGTGAAACACGAGTACCTTCATAAAATATTTTATTGAATCAATTCCTTAACCAAAACTCAAATAAATAACCAAATTTTAAAATATTAAGCCTTTTGGGTTTACAAGCTCTATTTGGGAATTTCGGGTAAGAATTTGACAAAACGGAATTCAAAATTAGATTCAGGACGTCGAAAAACATAAAGTATGACCTCCTGAAATTCTGAATTCTTGGTCAAAATCAAAGTCAACGGGTTTGACTGACGATTTGGATACTTTCGGTTTTGAATTTTGTGAAATGGACCCCAAACACGGATTCGAGACATCGAAAAATGTCAGGATATGTATTCTCAGAAAAGATTAACTGCTGTTTAATATCTGGTCAAAGTCGGTCAAAGTTATAGTCAAAAGTGGTCATCCATTTTACGAAATTATTATTTATTTAATTATTTAAAAAATTATGAAAATATCACCATTTTAAAATTAATTACTAATATAGCACCATTTTCAAAATATTTATTAAAATGTCATTTTTTCAAAAATTACAAAAATAACATTTTTAAAAAAATTACAAACATAGCACTCTTTTTGAATTAATTCCCAATACGTCACCAGTTTCAAAATAATTACTAAAATGTCACTCGGTCAACGGGTCGGGTCGGGTTGTAACCGGTCAAACCGATCATTTTGACATTTCCCAAGTGCAGTGGTGGCGCGTGGGACGTCTTACGGCAGCGTAAAATTCACGGAAAAATTTCTAAAAATTATTTTGAGCGATTTCGAGATACTTACAAAGCTCGGTTCAAATTTTGAACGGCGGAGAGCTCGATTTCATCAAATCGGAAACTTTGACCGCTTCACCACCACACGTACCACCGCCGCCGGAGAAAAGGAGGATACCGGTGGACTCGGAACGACACAAGGAACACGATGGTGTAGGAGGTGTCGTAAACGGAGCAACGATCGACGATGAATTTAAGATTTCCTCAGCGATGGAACTAAAAAAACGTCGAGACTTTGACTTGAATTTCACGGCGTTTGACAGCGTTTTACTTCAATTAATTTAAGGGATTTGTTCCTCGCTCGATAATGAACACAGTGGTGTTTTCAAATCAACGATCAGAGGTCGGACGGTGTCAGGATCGTGGTTGAAAGATGGGCGTTGGGAAGGGATTTTTGGGAATGGTTTTCTGTTTTTGAAACATAAAACCATGTATATAACATGGTTTTCAAACACTTTTTGGGTAAATTCGGGGCTTGGTCCCTGAATTTTCTTTAACTCTAAAACAAGCTACAAGTTTTAAAATCTTTCAATTTAGTCCCCAAAATTTATCAATTTTCACAATTAAAAACTCAAATTTCAATTAAATATTATTTTCAAATTTCCGGGTTGTTACACATTTCGTCCATCTTAAAAAGATTTCAAGTAGGAATGGTTACGGCTGGGGTAGATTAATATTGCAATCCTTTTAATTCATCACTTTTATTTAATTATGACTTATCTTGATGTTTAATGACGTAAATGGTCCACTGATTATAAGATATTGTTTTGTCGAGTTTCTTGATTATTAAAAGTAAAAAAATAACCCCTTCAAGGGAGTTGCTTTGTTGAGTCCCTCAACTATTAAAAGTTACAAAATGGCCACCCTGACTATTCATTATGTTCCAAACTTATCATTTTTCGTTAAAAAATTAACGATCGTCTGAGCTGGACGTTAACATGTTGGTTGAGATATGATAGCCATTTGAGATTATGAGATCATATTTTATCGTATCTCAGTCGGCAGGTTAACTTCCAGCTCATACTGTCATTAATTTTTTAACAAAAAAGGACGAGTTTAAAACATAATGAATAGTCGTTGATCATTTTGTAACTTTTCATAGTTGAGGGACTCAACAAATCAACTCCCTATAGTCAGATGACTATTTTATAATTTTTAATAATTAGGTACTCAACAAAATAATACACTTTATCCTAAAATAAAATATTATTTTTGATAAAATCATGTCTAAATGTATATAAAAATATTATAATAATTATTCAGGTACAATAATTTTTTTATTTATTTTGAATTCAATTATGTTAGAAAATAAACCGAGTACAAGTAATTTCCCTGTAACCAGATTAGTGAGAATGTGAAATAAAAATGGAAAAATAATACCCGAAATTGATAACGGAGTTTAGCCAATTGTGCTTACGTCTCCGGACTGCTGCAGATCTTTTACTAAGAGAGAAAATTTACAGGTGTTTACAAAACACTCACAACTCACAAGAAAGCTCTCTAGTATTAGGAGAAAGAAATGATTTTTGGGATGGTTTTGAAGCTAAATGAGCTAGGGTATTTATAGTTGAAACTAAGGACTTAATCTTGTAAATACCCTAAAGCCTAGGGATTAATTGTGATTATCCCATTATCATTTTTCAACAAACATCTATCAAACTTTGAAAATTTATTTTTCAAAGAAACATTTACCAAACTTTGAAAACCATTTTTTCAAAGTTGGTTGCCAAACTTGAAAATCATTTTAACAATACTTTCAACAATCTCCCACTTGAAGACTGATTTTAATATGTCTTCACACCTCGATCAATGCAACAGATTTTCTAGTCTTGTTACTCTAGCATGCCAGCTGAAGTTGAACACAACTTCAGTTTGTCTGTAGTCACCGTCTTTGTCAACATGTCTGCCGGATTTTGAGCTCCACTGATCTTTTCAAGTTTCAAAATCCCATCTTCCAGAACAGACCGTATAAAATGATATCGCAATTGTATGTGCTTTGTTCTGGAATGAAATGACGGATTCTTTGCTAGATGTATAGCACTTTGTCTGTCACAATACAAGATATTGTTTTCTTGTTTCTTGCCTAACTCTTCCAAGAAACTTTGGAGCCAAACCATCTCCTTGCTGGCTTCCGTAATAGCAACATATTCTGCTTCAGTTGTGGAGAGAGCAACTATCTTCTGTAGTTGAGAAACCCAACTCACTGCGGTTCCTCCTAGAGTATAGACATACCCTGTAGTGCTCCTTTTGATGTCAACATTTCCGGCTAAGTCAACATCTACATAGCATGTCAGTATCGTATCTCCACCTTTGAAACAAAGTGCTTAGTTTGTAGTACCATACAGATATCTGAGGATCCATTTGACTGCTTCCTAGTGTACCTTACCTAGATTATTCATGTACCTGCTAACAGCTCCCATTGCTTGAGCAATATCTGGTCTGGTACAAACCATGACATACATTAGACTTCCAATTACTGAGGCATACGACACCTTCACCATGTGTGCACGTTCTTCCTCCGTCTTTGGTGACTGTTCTTTGGAGAGTCTAAAATGAACACCTAAATGTGTACTTACTGGTTTAGCATCTTGCATGTTGAACCTGGAGAGTACTTTGTTGATGTACTCAGCCTGTGATAACATCAAAGTCCCCGACTTTGTGTCTCTCTTAATCCTCATCCTAAGAATCTACTTTGCAGCGCCCAGATCCTTCATAGCAAACTGCTTCGACAATTTTTGCTTCAAGTGTATAATCTCTTGCATGTCTGAACCTGCAACAAGCATGTCATCAACGTACAACAATAAAAAAATGAAGCTATTGTCGAACCTCTTGATGTAGCAACAATGATCTGCTTGACATCTGGTAAAACCACTACTACTCATGAAGCTATCGAACTTCTTGTTCCATTGTCTAGGAGCTTGTTTTAAATCATACAAGCTCTTCTTCAACCTGCATACCAGGTTTTTCTTGCCTACCTCTATGAAGCCTTCTGGCTGCCTCATATAGATTTCTTCCTCCAAATCACCATGAAGGAAAGCTGTCTTTACATCTAACTGCTCAAGATGTAAATTCTCTGCAACTACAATTTTCAACACCAGTCTGATTGTGGACAATTTTACGACTGGAGAGAAAATTTCGTTGTAGTCAATACCTTCTTTTTGCTGAAAACCTTTGATAACCAATCTTGCTTTGTAACGTTTGCTCCCATCATGCTCTTCTTTGATCCTGTAAATCCACTTGTTGTGGAGCGCTTTCTTGCCTGGTGGTAATTCAACTAATTCTCACGTCTGATTTGACATAAGCGAGTCCATCTCATCTTTCATGGAAGACTCCCACTTGACTGAATCCTCCACTTGCATTGCTTCATCATAGCACTCTGGTTCACCATTGTCAGTCAATAACAAGTACTGCAAAGAAGGAGAATACCACTGGGTTGGTTTAGGAATTCTGGAGGAGTGTCTTAGTTCCAGTGTGCCTGGTTCTTCTTGAACTGCTTCAGGACTGATTTGAACATCATTTCCAGAAATCTCCTCGAACTTAGTAAATTCCTTTGTTTCAGCTTCGGTATTGGAGCTGCTTGATTCTACAGTTGACCTGTCTTTGTACATCACATTCTCATTGAAAATAACATCTCTGCTTCTGATGATCTTCCGATTTTCATAGTCCCAAAATCGGTAACCAAACTCATCACCGCCATAACCAACAGAGACACATTTGTTGGACTTAGCATAAAGTTTACTTCTTTCAGCAGAGTCTATGTGTACATAAGAAATACAACCAAACACTCTTAAGTGTGAAAGGTTTATTTCTTTCTTGCTCCAAACTTCCTCTGGTATTCTGCCATCCAAAGGAACTGAGGGCCCACGGTTGATCAAGTAAGATGCAGTGTTGATAGCTTCAGCCCATAGAAATTTGGGCAATCCGCCATGTATCCTCATGCTTTTGGCACGTTCATTCAGAGTTCTGTTCATGCGCTCTGCTACGCCATTCTGCTGCGGTGTCATGTGAACTGTTGTCTCCATCTTGATCCCATTGTTTGCGCAGAAATCTCTGAATCTACGATTTTTGTACTCTCCTCCATTGTCAGACCTCAACCGCTTGACTTTCAGACCAATCTCATTTTCCACCATGGCCATCCATTTTTTGAATGTATCAAAGACTTCTGATTTCTTCTTCAGAAAATAAACCCACACCTTCCTTGTAGAATCATCGATGAAGGTGACATAATATAGTGAGCCTGCAAGAGATGTAACTGGAGATGGTCCACATACATCAGTATGAACCAACTCTAACTTTTCAGCCTTGGGTGTCTTACCAATCTTTGCAAAGCTGACTTTCTTTTGTTTGCCAAAGATACAATCCTTGCATAGTCCGATATCTACATTCTTTAGATTCGGCAGCTTCCCTTTTGACAAAAGTGTCTTCATCCATTTCTCGCTCATTTGACCAAGCCTTTGGTACCATAGGTTTGATTTTCCATCAGCATCTGCGGCTGCAATGATATTCTCTAAATTTGAGGTTATATAGAGAGTACCAGTTTTCTTTTGAGGCTAGGAATATGTCTCACTCCTTTCAGCGTCCAGGTGGTCTGGTTTGGCAACTTTAGTCGGATGTCTCCTTTTCCGACGATCTTCAAGGTTTCATTATCAGCTAGATGAACCTTCCCAAAATCACCACTGACATAATTTTTCATGATTTCTCGGCATGGGGTAGAGTGGAAAGATGCCCCTGAATCCAAGATCCATGATTCAATCAGACTGCTGACGCTTAGAATCATGGCATCACCTGTTTCCTCTGTCACGTTGGCAGATTCCTGTGCGCTGGTATTTTTCTTCAGTGCTCGGCAATCTCTTTTAAAGTGACCCTTCTTGGCACAATTATAACAGGTAAAATCTTTCTTTCCCGTTCTGGATTTTCCCCGTCTGGATTTTGATCTGCCATGATTTGAATTTCTTTTTGAAGTTCTCCCTCTGGACTCCGTGTGCAAGGCTGAGGAGGTTGATGCTTCACCCGATTCTATCCGTCAAATTTCTTCGCTCAGTGCCAGATCCCGAACATCGTCGAATTTCAATTTACTATTTCCCGACGAGCTGTTAACTACTGTAACAGTAGCATTCCAACTGTCTGGTATAGATGATAAGAGAATTAAAACTCGAACTTCATTATTGAATTCAATTTCCACTGAACTCAACTGGGTTGTGATTGTGTTGAGTTCATTTAGGTGTTGTGCCATCGATGCCCCTTCCGTCATCCGCAAATTGAATAATCGCCTCATCAAGTGCACTTTGTTTGAGGCTGATGGATTCTCATACATACTGGAGAGAGCCGCCATAAGACCCGCTGTGGTCTTTTCCTTTGCTATGTTGAAAGCAACATTGCGGGATAACGTCAGTCAGATAGCTCCGAGGGCTTGCCTGTCGATAAGAGCTCAGTCTTCATTCTTCATGCCCTCTGGTTGCTTTCCTGATAGAGGTTGATATAGATTTTTCTGGTACAGAAAATCTTCAATCTGCATCTTCCAAAAGCCAAAGTATGCACCATCAAACTTTTCAATTTTCACCTTCCCTTCGTCTGCAGCCATCGCTCCCACTCGAATCTGATTTCGTTTGGATCGTTTCTGACAATTCTTGCGAACCACCGTGTATTAGAACACCTTCGTCGACAAGCTCGTATCGCCGATAAAATTTTTACTATTCACGAAATTCACTATTCATGTAAATAATAATGAATAATAACCCTAAAAATTGACAAAATTCACAACCAAAAGCTCTGATACTAGTTGTTAGGAAATAAACCGAGTACAAGTAATTTCCCTGTAACCAGATTAGTGAGAATGCGAAATAAAAACAGAAAAATAATACCCGAAATTGATAACGGAGTTCAACCAATTGTGCTTACGTCTCCGGACTGCTGCAGATCTTTTACTAAGAGAGAAAATTTACAAGTGTTTATAAAACACTCACTACTCACAAGAAAGCTCTCTAGTATTGGGAGAAAGAAATGATTTTTGGGATGGTTTTGAAGCTAAATGAGCTAAGATATTTATAGTTAAAACTAAGGACTTAATCTTGTAAATACCCTAAAGCCTAGGGATTAATTGTGATTATCCCATTATCATTTTTCAACAAACATCTATCAAACTTTGAAAAACTATTTTTCAAAGAAACATTTACCAAACTTTGAAAATCATTTTCAAAGAAACATTTACCAAACTTTGAAAACCATTTTTTCAAAGTTGGTTTCCAAACTTGAAAATCATTTTAACAATATTTTCAACAAATTATATATCGACCTCGATTCTCTTTATAAAATCAATCCTAATTGATCTTAAATTTACATTTAAATAAAAATCGTTTTTATAAAATAAAAAAGTGAACGGGTTGAAATATTTGCCGCGCAAGTCATGGAATTGGGAGCATCAAACACGCCATCGAAGAAACAAAGGAGAAAAATCTTAATGGAAAGTTGTCTGAAAAAAAAACATGAAGTAATGTAATTAAACGATGAAAATAAATTAATTTTGGTCAAATCTGAATCCAAATCAAGCTTAACCTAAGATAATAACCATATATATATATATATATATATATATATAATTTTACTGAAATTAAAACTACATTTTTTTAATTAATTACTATTATCCGATCTATTAGTCGACTAATTCAGATCGAGTACTACAGAGGCGAGGGTAGGGATGGGCATTCAACCCGAACCTGATCGGGTTGATTTTTTTTATAAAAAATTTTGGGTTTGGGTCGGGTTTTTTTAAGTGTGATATTCGGGTCGGGTTCGGATTTATGGTGAAAAATACTCACCCGAAAAAATATATAATTTTACCTTATATATTTAGAAATAATTACAATAATACCCATCTATTTATAATTTTTTTCAATTAAGTCACTGTTTTTATTGAATAAAAATATTTTTTTATTATTTTAGGTCGGATCGGGTTTCTAAGTCATATATCCGGGTCGGTCGGGTCGGTGAAACCTTATTTTGGTCAGGTCGGGTCTCGGGTGGAGGCTCACTTGTCCTCGAGTCGGGTCGGGTGGACCAAAAACCCGACTCAACCCGACCCATGTCCATCCCGAGGCGAAGGTGACCCTCCCAACCCAATTTGCTCCATTTACAAACGCCAAAATTTAAACCCTAACTTTACTTAAGGAACTTAGTGTAACCAACTGAGAGTTAATCATAACCCAAATACATAATTATAACCTATCATTCATATAAATTCCTTCTATATTTAATTTTCAGTTCAAGTCCAAAGACGCAACTACCAACCGAAACTATGCAGTTTTCGTTATTTCGTTACTATTTCCGCCTCTTCTTGTTCCTTTTCCTCTGCTTTTCCCCCACGTGCTTGTTTTCCCGCCAGAATCACACCGGAGAAAATAACTGTCACAACTACCGTCGACACACAGACACACAAGGCCATGTGGTTTAACTTCACTCGCTTTAAAGACGCCGACAGCGGTAGCCACGTCATTGCCGGCATGTCGGAACTCAAGAAATACTTCCAACGTTTCGGGTCCCTCTCGGTCCGAAACCAAAATTTCACTGACGTTTACGACACCCAATTTGAATCCTCCGTTATCTTGTACCAGAAAAAGCTCGGATTACCGGTCACCGGGAAGCTTGATTCCGACACGATATCGAAGATCATATCGCCGAGGTGCGGCGTCTCCGATTCCGCCCCCACGAAGATCCATGCAACGAAACACTTCACCTATTTTGATGGACGGCCGAGATAGAACAACGATTCGGCTTCGACGACGCCCATGACGTTAACATACGCCTTCTCCCTTCGAACATGATAAACTACATAACCTTACAGGAAATCCGAACAGTTTTCCAACGTTCGTTTTCGAGATGGGCTTCGGTGATTCCCATAAATTTCAAGGAAATACAAGAATACGAAAAAGCCGATATAACAATAGGGTTTTTCGGCAGCGACCACGGCGACGGAGAAGCATTTGACGGGGCTTTAGGAGTGTTAGCTCATGCGTTTGCGCCTGAGAACGGAAGGATTCACTTCGATGAAGTTGAAACGTGGGCCGTAGATTTTGGGAAAGCGAAATCAAAGTCGGCTGTTGACTTGGAGTCGGTTGCGACGCACGAGATTGGTCATATTCTAGGATTGGGTCATAGTTTGGTTCAAGACGCCGTCATGTACCCGAGCTTGAGTCCTCGGAGTCGAAGAAGGGAACTGAAAGTTGATGATGTAAAAGGTGTTCAAGCTTTGTATGGAACAAACCCTAACTTCGAGATCAGCTCTTTGTTAGAATCGGATAACGTTTCCAACAAAGGAACTGGACTCGTCTCTACATCATCAAACTGGATTTTTTCTTGGGTACTGCTACTCTTCTTCATTCTTTTGGTCATAGTTTAGGCGCTTTTTTTAGGGTTATTTATGGGTGAAGAAATAAAAATGTTCACACCCAAACCAATTTTTTTAAACTATTCTTCGGCCCTTTAAGAAAATAAGTCTATAATTTTACTAATCCTATGTATCTGTGGAGTTATCTCAAAGTTACTTTTCTTTATATCTGTCCTATTTTATTTAATACAGTTTCATCAATAAAATTATGTCATATGATTCCTTTGACAATAAAAATATCATTGGTTTTAATAAAAAAAGTAAATTACATGTTATTTCTTTCATAATTATTTTTGTTTAGTCTAATCCTTGAAGTTTTTATGTAATCTTAAATTGGCCTTCATTTATTTTAAAATTTTATAATTTAATCTAATGTTAATTTTTATAATATTGTTTTAAATGTAATTGATCATTATTTGTTCAATCTAATTTTATTATGTTCAAACACGATATTTTTTTATAATTTAATCTAAATGTTTTAAAATTTTAAAATTTTATAATTTAATCTAATGTTATTATGTTCAAACACGATATTTTTTATAATTTAATCTAAATGTTTTAAAATTTTAAAATTTTATAATTTAATCTAATGTTATTATGTTCAAAAACGATATTTTTTATATTGAGAATCATAGTAATCTCAAGTCCTAAGATCTAATAACACATCTATTAGAATTTAATATTTTTATCCATATATTAATCTTAAAACAGATCGACCCAATTTTTTTCAACAAATACAAGCAAATTCAATTTGTATTCCGATACATATTGAATTTATAAATATACATTAAACTTCTTAATTTATTGTGATTTATAAAATAATAATCAATTAAAAACATCTAAAATAATCACCAACCACACAGCCTTTTCTGACTAAAAGTCAGCTATTTGACAATGCTTTTGAGCTTATGTGCTTTTGGGAAGTTCAAAGTATTATTTGGAAATGATTTTGGAAGTGCTTTTCATCTAAAAATCCGTTTTAAATGTAAAAGTAATCCTAAATAGTCAACTAAAAATTCATGTTTGAAAAATGATTATTTATTCAAATCAAAAAGTAAAAATAAAAATGGCGTTTTTGCGATGAAAAAGCTTGTTGAAGAATCACTTCTCATAAACATCCTCAAACGAAGCAATGCAGTGAGTTGTTTTATCACTCGACATTTTCCATTTCAATCCAACTACAAGCAGTTTCTTTTATTACTCTTTGATCTCTCATGAGCTTTCGCATTGCACACATCTCCCCCCATTTGCGATGGTATGCAAAAATGTTAGACATCATCACATAAACATAATCATTGTAACCCTCCAATTCAATCAACTTCGCTGCAGCAACCATTGCCACCTTCAGATCCTTACAGGCTCCGCAAGCACCGAGCAAAGCCTTCCAAACCGCACCACATGACCCAAAACAGAGTTCATAAATCACCCTCCATGCTCTCCGCGTCTCTCCTCCACGGCCCATTAGCCGAATCAAACAACAACAATGCTCGACGGTGGGCTTAATCCCATAATCATTGATCATCGACTCGAAGTACCGATACACCTGTTGAAGTGGCATCTCATTGTGAGAACACCCGGCGAACACATTAAGAAACGTGACCCAGTCAGGTTCCAAATCACTCTCAGTTTTTAGCTGCTCGAAAAGCTGGATCACTTTCGTCGAATCACCGTTGTGAGCATAACCGGAGATCATAGCATTCCAGGTCACCAAATTCTTTCTCGGTAACGACTGGAACATAGACTCGGCGTTCTTAGCGTGCCCGCATTTGGAGTACATGTCAATGAGAGCACTTCCCACAACAACAGATGTATCCAAACCACGCTTTATTGTGCAACAATGGGTTAACATTCCCCATGTTAAAGCTGAGAGACCTGCAATTCCGCTTAGAATTATTGAAAATGAGAACTCGTCCATTTGAACATCATTGGAGTGCATTTTATTGAAAAACTGGAGAGCCTCCCGTGGTCGATTTCGATTAACATATCCGGTCAGAATTGAAGACCATGTAGATGAATTTGGGCTCGGCGTATCGAGTAAAATACCGATAGCATCATCTATGTTGCCAAACTGAGCAATGCCACTAATCAATTCATTGTAAGATATAGTATCATGGACCGGCATTTCACTCCATACACTAAAGGCTTGCTCAAGGTTTCCATTTCTAACAGGCAGCTAAAACTGAATTCCACGAAATAATATCCTTCTCAATCATACTATCAAAAACCAAAATGGCGTTGACCACAGCCCCGCATTTTCCATACGTATCAATCAAGCAATTCCCAACAACAATTGCACATTCAAAGCCGAACTTCAAAATGTTGGAGTGAATCGACTTACCTAAATGCAAAAACCCCAGCTGGCCACAAGCAGCCAAAGCTGCAGTAAATGAGTACTCATTGCAACAAATTTCGGACCTATGAAGCTCAAGAAACAAACCCAAAGCTTTACGGAACTTCCCAGTTTGAACATGCCCAGAAATTATAGAGTTCCAAGAAATGACACTCGGTTGAGGCATTTCAACAAACAGCTTAGCGGCTTCACATAGAGAGTCGATTTGCCTATAATACCTCATCAAAGCGTTAGAAACAAACGCATTGGCGACAAACCCAGATTTTAAAACGTAGCAATGAAGCTGTAGGCAGTAAGAGTCATGACCCAGATCAGTCGAGACCCGAATCAAGTGAGCTAGGGAGTAGTCATTTGGTATAATGCCAGAGTGGAGCATCTTGGAAGCCTCGTGTAACGTAAGGTCCATGTCGGCGCCTCCTTTTGCGAGTGTTGAAACGAGAGTGAGCCATGATTCAAAGCTTTCTTTTGGAACTTTGTTGTTGCCATTGTTGCTTCGAGAAACGACATTTGTGCTGATAAAGTGATTTGATAAGAGATTATATGATTGCCGCTGTTGTTTAAGCTGGTATTGGTAGTTATCGACTCTCCCCAAGAATGTTCTTCGCATAGCTTTTAATTTATGGCTCGGAAATATTAAGAATCTTTTCGATGCTCTAAACCATTTGAATATACCAAACTAATAGAAACAAAGCAACAAAGAAAAGCACTTTATGATGAAGATATTTTCATACTGTTTCTGATTTAAAGAACCTCAAGCAAATGCGCTGTAATACACTCAAGCCTATGTTTTGAGTTGAGGGATTTACTAGTACAATGCTCCTCATGCTGTGATAAAACAGGAATTTAAATTATGAGTGTTAAAAAAAGCACGAATTAAGGAGAGAATTTATTTGCTGTGCCAACTACATTAAACCAATTTCGTCCGGACAAAATGGAGCTGGTCGAGACTATGCAGGCGCAAAATCGCATTATCACCAAGAGTTTTCAATCAGGAAGTCGGGAACCTCGATTGCAGCTCTTTGTGAACTTGTATTTTCTTTCTACATGGTTAATGTTGCAGCAAGGCAGCTTTTCATCCCCATTTGATAACAGCAGACCCCCAAGTTAGACCTGCACCAAAACCTGAAGCCACGATCGTGTGGCCTGGCTTCACCTTTCCACTTCGAACAGCTTCGTCCAATGCCAAAGGAATGGATGCAGCACTTGTATTGCCGTAATTTGCCAAATCAATGAAAGATATTATCCAGAGTACTATCCTCAGCTATCAAATATGTGAATTAGTAGGCCGTAGTTGATCGAAACTCCGATCACCATTGCTTTCCCCGTCACTTTTCATGGGCATAGTCAACATTTAATATCTTTCCCCAACTGTAACGAAGGACAAATCTGGGCACCAGTAATATGGGAGTGTTCAGGGACCCGGTTAGGGCAGCAGGCCAAGTAAATGGCACGACACATTTTCATGAAACTAAAATGTATACCATCTTTGTACATCTTTGTACTTCTTTACCATTCATCTGTATGCAGGCATAAGAGGACCTTTTTGGAGGAAATTCTAACGCCGAACCATTAGAACCCAACAGATCATTGATTTCGTTGTCATTTATGAGGGCACCGAGATGTCTGAAACAGGAGTGTAGCAGCTCGGTCAAATTGCTCAGAAGAAGCAATATGATTAAAAAAAAAAGAATCCGCAACAAGAGAAGCACATACCTTGCACCCTCACAATCACTATGCAAATCAAAGCTTAATAAACTATCCTCCTCAGCATCACAGGCCTGCAGAATTATTTGTATCTCGAATGATATCATATTTCATAGCAGAAGAGAAGTATGTAAATGGTAACTATTGCTTCGGAAGAAACCATTAGACCGAAATCCATAAAACTAAATAAATAAGCTAACTTGAGAAAGAGTGAACTGATAAAAACTCGACATTGCCTCAAATGGAAAAGAGTGAACTTATAAAAAGGTGGTATCAGTGTGTTACCTGAACAACAACAGCACCACCAGCATCCCCAAAGAGAATGCATGTTCCTCTATCGATCCAGTCAACAAATCGAGAAATAACATCAGCTCTGTTGACGAAAACGGGTAAAGAAAACGAAAGAACACGAGAATTTTACGAGGTTCGGCAATGTGCTTACGTCCTCGGTGCCTAGGCGGCGCTAGAAGTTTTATTCAATGATTTTTTTAGGTCTAGGTTACATCTCTATTTATAATAGAAAACCCTGGTACATAATTACAAAATCAACCATGTATCGTACCGCGGGGGCTACGCCCCGCGCCCCCAACCCACATAATTTGTAACCCCACAACGAGACTTTCTTTGTAAGGACAGTTGATGTTCGCTTCGCTCACTCCGCTCCATCTCCTGTCCTCTTTACTGGTATATTTATGAGCCATACCTAACAAATCTCCACCTTGGCGAATATCCTGCCCCTTGGAAACTTCAATGTGGGTTGGGTTACCTTGCTTCTTTAACAACTCGAAACATTTAACAAGTCCAAGCAATGCTTGAACTTGTCTGTCGTAACTGGCTTGGTGAACATATCAGCGGCATTCTCATCAGTATGTACCTTCTGAAACAAAACCTCTCCAGATGCAACCAACTCTCTGATCTTGTGGAACCTTACATCAATATGTTTAGTTCTAGCACGATACACCTGATTCTTAGCCAAGTGAATAGCACTTTGATTATCACAAAGCAACTGAACTCCACCTTGTTGAACACCCAACTCCTTCACTAAACCAGTAAGCCATAAAGCTTCTTTTGCAGCTTCAGCCGTTGCCATGTACTCAGCTTCAGTTGTAGATAGAGCCACAATAGATTGAACAGTAGACTTCCAACAAATAGGCCCTCCACCAAGAGTAAACACATACCCTGTCGTAGATCTTCTATTATCCAAGTCACCTGCATAATCTGAATCCACATATCCTACAACCAAAGGATTATCCCGCTGACTCCCAAAAACAATTCCATGTCCCACAGTACCCTTTAAGTACCGAAAGATTCACTTGACTGCATCCCAATGTTGCTTACCAGGTTTAGACATGTACTTACAAACTTGACTAACAGCATGAGCTAAATCAGGACGAGTACATACCATCGCATACATCAAGCAGCCAACAGCATTAGAATACGGAACCTTTGCCATATTTTCAGCTTCCTTATCTGTCTTAGGGCACTGTTCTGATGAGAGCTTAAAGTGATTCGCCAATGGAGTGCTAACTGGTTTCGCGCTGCTCATCGCAAACCTTTCTAGCATTTTCTCAACATAACCCCGTTGAGATAGCCACAGTTTCCTTGAGTCTCTGTCCCTGCAAATTTCCATTCCAAGAATTTTCTTTGCAGCACCTAAATCTTTCATATCAAATTCCTGACTCAATAAAGTTTTCAAACCGATAACATCATCCATGTTCTTCGCAGCAATCAACATATCATCAACATACAGTAATAGAAAAATAAAAGAACCATCATCAAGGCTCTTAACATAGACACAACAATCATACTCACATCGGTTGTAGCCAATCTTGATCATATAGGAGTCAAACCGTTTATACCACTGTCTCGGAGACTGTTTCAACCCGTACAAAGATTTCTTCAATCTGCAAACTAAATGCTCATTTCCAGGTTGAGTGAAACCTTCAGGTTGCCGCATGTAGATCTGCTCCTCTAAATCACCATGCAAAAAGCAGTTTTAACATCCATCTGCTCTAAATGCAAATCCCAACTAGCCACCAATGCAAGTACTGCTCGGATTGAAGTGTGCCTGACCACAGGAGAAAAGATTTCATCATAATCAACTCCTTTCTGCTGTGAAAAACCCTTCGCTACCAAACGAGCCTTGAACTTCTCCCCCTCTTTTTCTGTTACTGCTGGTTTCTTCTTATACACCCATTTGCAACCAATCGGCTTCTTATCCTCAGGAAGGGGAACTAACTCCCATGTGCGATTGTGATTCAAAGACTCCATCTCCTCAACTATGGCTGCCATCCACTTGTCGTTTTCCTGACTAGTAACGGCATCATGAAAAGTAACTGGATCATCACTGCTAACAGTAAGTGCAAAAGATACCAAGTCTTCAAAACCCAATCTGTTCGGAGGCTTTATATTCGTCCGTCTCACCCTGTCTCTGGCGTGACTATAATCCTGCAAATCATCCGTAGTGGAACCACCAGAAGTCGGTTGAGAAGTTTTTGGTTTCTCAACTGGAAACTGCTCGAAATCTACCACTGTCGTGTCTTGCTTCTGCTGCAACATAGACTGTTCATCAAAAACGACATCTCTACTAATCACAACTTTCTTCGCAACTGGATCCCAGAACTTGAATCCTTGACACCTTTCTTGTAACCCAGAAAAATGCACTCCTTCGATTTTGCATCAAGTTTGGATCTCTCATCAGCAGGTACATGCACATAAGCAGGACAACCAAAAATCCGTAAGTTATCAAAACTAACATCATGACCAGTCCATACCTCTTCTGTAACTTTCCCAGCCAGCGATGCCCTTGGCGATCTGTTGATAAGGTAACACGCCATGTTAACAGCCTCAGCCCAGAAGTGTTTGGGAAGCCCCGCATTCAACCGCAAACATCTGGCTCTTTCATTCAACGACCTGTTCATTCGTTCCGCAACACCATTCTGTTGTGGTGTCTTGCGCACTGTAAAATGCCTCTGAATCCCATGCTCCTTACAGAATTGTAGGAACTGTGAATCTGTATACTCCGTACCATTGTCAGACCGCAAACACTTGATTTTTCGTCCTGTTTGGTTTTCTACCTCAGCTTTCCACAGCTTGAACTTCTCAAAAACTTCAGATTTCTGTTTCAAAAAATACACCCAAACTTTCCGTGAAAAATCATCAATAAAAGTAACATAGTACCTAGATCCACCCAAAGACGATGTCGTGGAAGGCCCCATACATCAGAATGCACATAATCAAGAATCCCTTGAGTTGTGTGCTTCGCAGTCTTGAAACGGACTTTAGTCTGTTTACCAAGAACACAATACTTGCAAAAATTGAGCTTACAGCTTTTGACACCATGCAACAAGTTTCTCTTGTGTAATTCTGCCATACCACGTTCACTAGATGAGCAAGGCGCATATGCCACAATTTTGTCGTATCATCACAGGACTCAACAGAGTGAACTCCACCTGCAACGGTACTCCCTAACAATCTGTAGATATTCCCTGCAGTCATCTTGCCTTTCATCACAGTCAATGCTTTAACAATCCGAATGGTTTCCCTATCCTCGTCAACCTTAGGGATAAAACCATTCTTGTGCAAAGTGCCCAAGGAAATCAAATTCTTCTTCAAGTCTGGGATATGTCGAACACCACTCAACGTCCGAACGGAGCCATCGTGCATCTTAATTCTGACATCACCAATACCAACAATATTGCAACATCGATCATCACCCAAATAAACCGAACCATAATTAACCGGCCTGTATGTCGAAAACCATTCCCTATTTGGTGTGATGTGATAAGAACATCCAGAATCAAGAATCCAAGCATCCGTCAATTGTGTCGTTGAAATAGAAAGCATATCACCCTCACTGCAATCAGAAGTATCATCCTCGACCACGTTCACAGACTTGGATGAGCCATCACGCTTCTCATCAGTCTACTTTTTCAACTTCGGACAGTCTCGCTTCATATGTCCCGCCTCCTTGCACTTGTAACAGTGAATCGTCTTCTTATCCCTGGATTTGGATCTGGAATTCCGCTTCCCGGACCCTGCCTTCTCTGGATTCCATCCACGATCTCGATTACCCTTGACATATAAGCTATCGGCTTGAGAGCTTTCCCCTGCAGTAATCTGCTTCCGCTGGTTGTGAGCCAACAAGGCTGCAGTAATCTCCTCAACGTTGATAGTCTCTTTCCCATATGTAAGAGTAGTCACCATGTGTTCGTAAGAGGAAGGCAACGAACACAACAGAATCATCGCTCTGTCTTCATCCTCAATTTTCACATCAAGCCGAGCCAGATCAGAAACGATTTGATTGAAGACATTCACGTGTTGCGCCAAATCGTGATCGTCCTGCATCTTCAGCCCATACAGCCGCTGCTTCAGATACAGTTTTGTCGTTAAGGATTTGGACATAAACTGACTTTCCAACTTCCTCCAAATTTCGTCTGGAGACGATAGATGCATGACGTGATACATGACCTCGTCCGCCAAGCATAATCGTATGGTTCCTGCCGCTCGCTGCTGCAATTCTTCCCAATCTTCCTCATCCATCGACGCCGGCTTTGTAGGTCGCAAAGCCTTCAAGATCCCTTGCTGCGCCAATAGATCCTTCACCCTCGTTTGCCATAATCCGAAGTTACCCTGACCATTGAATTTCGCGACTTCGAATTTTGCTCCTGACATCTGATACCAATTGTTGACGAAAACGGGTAAAGAAAACGAAAGAACACGAGAATTTTACGAGGTTCGGCAATGTGCTTACGTCCTCGGTGCCTAGGCGGCGCTAGAAGTTTTATTCAATGATTTTTTTAGGTCTAGGTTACATCTCTATTTATAATAGAAAACCCTGGTACATAATTACAAAATCAACCCTGTACCGTACCGCTTTACTGGTATATTTATGAGCCATACCTAACAAGCTCTAATTACTAAAACATTACGCAAGCCACCTCCTGTAATTCACAAAGGCAAAAGTTTTATTCCGTACCACATTAACAGCTTGGTTTAAGAATTCGATGCAAATTGAGCAAATTCATTACCCCTAATGTAGCAAGAAGCTGAGAACAGACCCAACATGAATCCACTGCATGCAGCAAATTCTTTGGACCTTACAACGTAAATTAAGGTTGCCAGAACACAAACAAATAAGTGATCTGTGAAACATAAACAATTACTGTCTAAATAAGCACATAGCAGTATCAAGACCCACATACAAAACTTAAGACAAATGAAGCTCATGGAAAATCAACAACTTCTTGAATTATTCTAAATCTGTAAAGCCAAACAATTGTCTAAACCAAACTCTGTTCGGAAAGTGGTATTTTCATTTATTTGAAGTTTATGCCTGCAGGTCTCAACGCTTGATAAAATCAACTACAACACTCATTAAATTCACTAGAACACCAGTTACTTCCCTCCCAAAGAGAATGCGTAAACATAAAATCAAAATCTCCAGTCAAATTTCTATTTTTTCAACCATAATTCATGTACGTTACTAAATTTGTAACCTTCATGTAGTTTACAGCAAGAAATATACTTTCAAACTATATTAATATCAAAATGTCAAAAACACAGAAACCCATAATGAAACCCGAAAATGCATGTAAATGAACCAAAAGAAGTTTTGCGACCAATGTAGAATCTATTAATATCGACAAATTTCTCAAATACAGTGAAACAGAAAAGCTTGCAAGCACATACTCAAAGTTTCCTATAATAACAAAAACATAATGATCATTTATGGTAATCAAAACAAACAAGTTTGTGAAGATAATCCGAGACATCTCACTTTTAAATTCCCACTTTATATCAGAATATTTAGAAGCAGTCTTCTCTAAAATACATAGAATAGAAGCATGCAATAGTAGATTTTACTGATCTTCAAGAAACTAATCAAGATGCGCGAGGAGGAAAGGGGATTGTTTACTGCTTCTGTTAACTGGTTACATGTTAGAGGAGGCTGGATCTGGGAAAACATTCGAGAAAGGAAGGACAAAGTTGACTGGCATCGACTCATTTGGTTCCCTGCTCACGTTCGAAAGTTCTATCTGATTACGTGGATGATAATTCTTGACAGGCTGCCTACTAAGGATAGACTTGCTCGGTTTGGTATGGTGACTGCTGTGGATTATGTGGTACTGAGCTGGAATCAAGGAATCACCTTTTCTTGGATTGCTCTTATTCGAGGGTGGTCTGGGACGATATCATGCACTCATGTGGGCTGCAGCAGCAAGGGCTGAGTTGGGAAGACTTGATCTGTTGGATGAATAGGAATTTGAAAGGTAAGCCTTATTAGTTCATGTTCTTAAATTAGCATGGACTGGATTCGTTTACTTCATATAGGAAGAACGTAATCATAAAGTTTTTAGAGGACTGATACAGTTGGTAGAGCGCAAGGTTCTTAACCTTGAGGTCGTGGGATCGAGTCCCACGGTGAGCAATTCATAATTGCTGGAGGTCTTCCACGGAAGTTGTTCTCAACCTAGCGTTGGGAGCAGCCTACTACCTTATCTTTCTCTTACCCCATTTAATATGGGAATAAGGTCAACTATTTTTTATACAATTGTAAATACTATAAAGGGGGTTGTTAGGATCAAATTATATAGGTATAACATGAATAGACTGGATGATGTAAATAGGCAACTGTGCATAGATTAGGGGCTAATCTAGCTGGTTGTAACGTCTCTTGTAGCAGCTTGTTGCTTTCTTTGGATGAATACAATTTTGATTATCCAAAAAAAATAGTAGATTTTAGAAACCTACATGCAACTTATAACACAAATCATAAAAGTTGCTATGTTATTAAAGCTTCCTTAATAGATTCCTGGGATTAATATTGACCAGTTCCTCTATACCTTTGGAGCATCACCGAAAATATCTTCCGGAGTAGATATGCACATCAGGATCAGTTCAAGATCATCGGGTTCAACATCTGCCATTTCGCTTCAACCGTTAGGTTTCATAAACTTTCCTTTCTTGTAAGAGCAACGACAGTTCATTGTTATTCTTCCAAAAAGACACAAGGATGGCAATTAAAAGAGTAAAAAATGTAAGCTTTCATCTTTCGTGAAAAAAGAAAAATGTGCCACAAACTTTAAGCTAGGGGTTTTTATCACATCGATGGAAGTTTGATACAAGTAGGAAATGCCAGCAAAAGATTCTACAAATATTCTACAATTGCGCTTTTATGCATTAGACTATGTTCTGACCTGAAACAACCCGTCGATTACGTATTCCAGTGCAGAAAAATATCCATTCATCAGAAGTATCAACTATTTTTGCAAGATCGTCATTTGAAACTGAAAGAGATGGCACCGCTGATCCACAACCAACTAGCTTGCAGCCTTTACTGAAAAGCATGTATTTTCCGGTAATAAAATAGAAAGTAGGATGTACATCAGGAAAATCATCATCTTTCAAAGTTAAATAAGTAAAGGAAAAAAAACAAACAAATAAAAGTGAACCAGCATCTCAATTCTGAATGCCGGACTAGATTTCAAGCACACAATAAATACCAGTGACAGGTGATGCCCTTAAACTAGGTGTGTGCGCTAATGTGCTTAACTTGGTCAATGCCACCATTGGATCACCTGCGGTGCAACCATGTTGTTCCCTTCTCCAAGGCCTCGTCGACCTCAAAATCGCAGTTTGCCTTTGCACTGCTATCAGAGCTAACATACTAGGCATCAACCTTAACATCCCAATCTCCCTGAGCTTGCTTCTCAACTTTTGCTCAAGGAATGTTCTAAGAGGCTTCCAATGTTAAACCGACCTCTTTTCCTCGTCATCTTGTTTCTTATGGTTTCCATTATTTCAGTAAATCAGTGTCGACATTGGTAACTTTTTTGTTTTCATTTCCTGTGGAGATTGATGCTGAATAATGTTGGTCAAATAATAGCAACCGGTGGCTGCTTGAATTTTAAAAGTGGGGGCTGCCTTAAATTTCAAAGTTAGGCAGCCCATATTTTTTAATTTAAGCAAGGGTTAATTATTTTTAGTCATTAGATTTTAGGGTATTTTCAAAGATTAGTCCCTAAGTTTCAACTATAAATACCATAGCTCATTTAACTTCAATATCATCCCAAAATCAATTTCTTTCTCATAATACTAAAGAGTTTAGAGAGTTCTCTTGTGAGTAGTGAGTGTTTTGTAAACACTTGTAAATTTTCTCTCTTTAGTAAAAGATATGCAGTAGTCCGGAGACGTAGGCAAAATTGGCTGAACTCCGTTATCAATTTCGGGTATTATTTTTCCGCTTTTATTTTGCATTCTCACTAATCTGGTTATAGGGAAATTACTCGTACTCGGTTTATTTTCCCAACAACTGGTAATTAGAGCTTTTAGTTGTGAATTTTTTCAATTTTTTGTGATGTTACTATTCATTCCTATTCACGTGAATAGTGAATTTTGTGAATGGTAACAATTTTGTCGGCGATACGAGTTTATCGACGGAGGTGTTATAATACACGATGGTTCGCACAAATTGTCAGAAACGATCCAAAGAAGCCAGATTCGAGTGGGAGCGATGGCTGCAGACGAAGGGAAGGCGAAAATTGAAAAGTTCGATAGTGCGGACTTTGGATTTTGGAAGATGCAAATTGAAGAGTTTCTGTACCAGAAAAATCTATATCAACCCCTCTAAGGAAAACAACCAGAGGGCATGAAGAATGAAGACTGAGCTCTCTCGACAGACAAGCCTCGGAGTTATCCGATTGACGTTATCCGCAATGTGCTTTCAACATAGCAAAGGAAAAGACCACGGCATGTATGGCGGCTCTCTCCAATATGTATGAGAGCCATCGGCCTCAACAAGTTCATTTGATAAGGCGATTATTCAATTTGCGGATGGCGAAGAGCATCAGTGGCTCAACACCTAAATGAACTCAACACAATCACAACCTAGTTGAGTTCCGTGGAAATTGAATTCGATGATGAAGTTCGAGCTTTAATTCTCTTATCATCTATACCAGACAGTTGGAATGATATTGTTACAGCAATCAGCAGCTCGTCGGGAAACAGCAAATTAAAATTCGATGATGTTCGGGATCTGGTACTGAGCGAAGAAATTCGACGAAGAGAATCAGGTGAAGCATCAACCACCTCAGCCTTGCACACGGAGTCCAGAGGGAGAACTTCATAAAGAAATTCAAATCATGGCAGATCCAAGTCCAGAACGGGAAAATCAAGAACGGGAAAGAAAGATTTTACATGTTATAACTGCGGCAAGAAGGATCACTTTAAAAAAGATTGCCGAGCACCAAAGAAAAATATCGGCGCACAAGAATATGCCAACGTGATAGAGGAGACAGGTGATGCCATGATTCTAAGTGTTAACAGTCCGATTGAATCATGGATCTTGGATTCAGGGGCATCTTTCCACTCCACCCCATGCCGAGAAATCATGGAGTACTATGTCAGTGGTGATTTTGGGAAGGTTCATCTAGCTGATGATGAAACCTTGAAGATCGTCGGAAAAGGAGATATCCGACTAAAGTTGCCAAACCATACCACCTGGACGCTGAAAGGAGTGAGACATATTCCTGGCCTCAAAAGAAATCTAATTTCTGTAGGACATCTTGATGGAGAAGGATATAGCATAACTTTTTCAGGCTGTGAATGGAAGATTACCAAAGGAGCACTCGTCATTGCTCGTGGTAAGAAGACTGATACTCTCTATGTAACCTCAAATTTAGAGAATATCATTGCTGCAGCAGATGCTGATGGAAAATCAAACCTATGGCACCAAAGGCTTGGTCATATGAGCGAGAAAGGGATGAAGAGGATGCATCTTTGGCAAAAAGAAAGTCAGCTTTACAAAGATTGGTAAGACACCCAAGGCTAAAAAGTTAGAGTTGGTTCATACTGATGTATGGGGACCATCTCCAGTTCCATCTCTTGCAGGCTCATTATATTATGTCACCTTCATCGATGATTCTACAAGGAAGGTTGCATCTTTGGCAAATAAAGAAAGTCAGCTTACAAAGATTGGTAAGACACCAAGGCTAAAAGTTAGAGTTGGTTCATACTGATGTATGGGGACCATCTCCCAGTTCCATCTCTTGCAGGCTCATTATATTATGTCACCTTCATCGATGATTCTACAAGGAAGGTGTGGGTTATTTTCTGAAGAAGAAATCAGAAGTCTTTGATACCTACAGAAAATGGAAGGCCATGGTGGAAAATAAGACTGGTCTGAAAGTCAAGCGGTTGAGGTATGACAATGGAAGAGAGTACAGAAATAGGAGATTCAGAGATTTCTGTGCAAACAATGGGATCAAGATAGAGACAACAGTTCCCATGACACCACAGCAGAATGGCGTAGCAGAACGCATGAACATAACTCTGAATGAACGTGCCAGAAGCATGAGGATACATGTCGAACTACCCAAATTTCTATGGGCTGAAGCTATCAACACTGCAGCTTACCTGATCAACCGTGGGCCCTTAGTTCCTTTGGATGACAGAATACCAGAGGAAGTTTGGAGCAAGAAAGAAATAAACCTTTCACACTTAAGAGTGTTTGGTTGTATTTCTTATGTACACATAGAATCTACTGAAAGAAGTAAACTTTATGCTAAGTCCAACAAATGTGCCTTTGTTAGTTATGGTGGTGATGAGTTCGGTTACCAATTTTGGGACTACGAAAATCGAAAGATCATCAGAAGAAGAGATGTCATTTTCAATGAGAATGTGATGTACAAAGACAGACCAACTGTAGAATCAAGTAGCTCCAATACCGAAGCTGAAACAAAGGAATTTGCTGAGTTCGAGGAGATTTCTAGAAATGATGTTCAGATCAATCCTGAAGCATTTCAAGAAGAACCAGGCACACCAGAACTGAGACGCTCCTCTAGAATTCCTAAACCAACCCAACGGTATTCTCCTTCTTTGCACTACTTGTTGCTGACTAACAATGGTGAACCAGAGTGCTATGATGAAGCAATGCAAGTGGAGGATTCAGTCAAGTGGGAGTCTTCCATGAAAGATGAGATGGACTCGCTTATGTCAAATCAGACATGAGAATTAGCTGAATTACAACTAGGCAAAAAAGCGCTCCATAATAAGTGGATCTACAGGATTAAAGAAGAGCACGATGGGAGCAAACACTACAAAGCAAGATTGGTTGTTAAAGGCTTTCAGCAAAAAGAATGTATTGACTACAATGAAATTTTCTCTCCAGTCGTGAAGTTGTCTACAATCAGACTGGTGTTGAAAATTGTAGCTGCAGAGAATCTACATCTTGAGCAGTTAGATGTGAAGACGACTTTCCTTCATGGTGATTTGGAGAAAGAAATCTATATGAGGCAGCCAGAAGGCTTCATAGAGGCAGGCAAGAAAAACCTGGTATGCAGGTTGAAGAAGAGCTTGTATGGTTTAAAACAAGCTCCTAGACAGTGGTACAAGAAGTTCGATAGCTTCATGGGTAGCAGTGGTTTTACCAGATGCCAAGCATATCATTGTTGCTACATCAAGAGGTTCGACAATAGCTTTATTATTTTATTAATGTACGTTGATGACATGCTCGTTGCAGGCTCAGATATGCAAGAGATTATAAACTTGAAACAAAAATTGTCGAAGCAGTTTGCTATGAAGGATCTGGGCGCTGCAAAGCAGATTCTTGGGATAAGTATTAAGAGAGACACAAAGTCGGGGACTTTGATGTTATCACGGGCTGAGTACATCAACAAAGTATTCTCCAGGTTCAACATGCAAGATGCTAAACCAGTAAGTACACCTTTAGGTGTTCACTTCAGACTCTCCAAAGAACATTCACCAAAGACGGAGGAAGAACGTGCACACATGGTGAAGGTGCCGTATGCCTCAGTAATTAGAAGTCTGATGTATGCCATGGTTTGTACCAGACCAGATATTGCTCATGCAGTGGGAGCTGTTAGCAGGTACATGAATAATCCAGGCAAGGTACACTGGGAAGCTGTCAAATGGATCCTCAGATATCTGTGGGGTACTACAAACAAAGCACTTTGTTTCAAAGGTGGATATACAATACTGACAGGCTGTGTAGATACTAAATTAGCTGGAAATGTTGACATCAGAAAGAGCACTACAGGGTATGTCTATACTCTAGGAGGTACTGCAGTAAGTTGGGTTTCTCAACTACAAAAGATAGTTTCTCTCTCCACAACTGAAGCAGAATATGTCGCTGTTACGGAAGCCAGCAAGGAGATGGTTTGGATCCAAAGTTTCTTGGAAGAGTTAGGCAAGAAACAAGAAAACAATGTCTTGCATTGCGACAGTCAAAGTGTTATCCATCTAGCGAAGAATCCGTCTTTTCATTCCAGGACGAAGCACATACAATTGTGATATCATTTTATCCGGTCTCTTTTGGAAGATGGGATTTTGAAACTTGAAAAGATCAGTGGAGCTCAAAATCCAGCAGCCATGTTAACAAAGACGGTGACTACGGATAAACTGAAGTTGTGTTCAACTTCAGTTGGCATGCTAGAATAACAAGACTAGAAATGCTGTTGCATTGATCAAGGTGTGAAGACAGATTAAAATCAGTCTTCAAGTGGGAGATTGTTGGTCAAATAATAGCAGACGATGGCTGCTTGAATTTTAAAGGTGGGGGGCTGTCTTAAATTTCAAAGTTAGGCAGCTCATATTTTTGAATTTAAGAAATGATTAATTATTTTTAGTCATTAGACTTTAGGGTATTTTCAAAGATTAGTCCCTAAGTTTCAACTATAAATACCCTAGCCCATTTAGCTTCAATATCATCTCAAAATAAAATTCTTTCTCCCGATACTAAAGAGTTTAGAGAGTTCTCTTGTGAGTAGTGAGTGTTTTGTAAACACCTGTAAATTTTCTCTTTTTAGTAAAAGATCTACAGCAGTCCAGAGACGTAGGCAAAATTGGCTGAACTCTGTTATCAATTTCGGGTATTATTTTTCCGCTTTTATTTCGTATTCTCACTAATCTGGTTATAGGAAAATTACTCGTACTCGGTTTATTTTTCCAACAAATAAGTCTAATACTTTTCTTCAAGTGCTTTTCTTAGGGCTTTTTCTCTCTCTAAATGACATGAAAAGACTTGTATTATTCACCTTGTTTTAATTCCTTATTGTTTCTATGCCAATTTATTAATGAAATTTGTATTTTATTCTAAATTAATTGAGTTTGAATTAACAAATTTACGTATGTTTATATTCATTAAGAATTTTAAATTTATTACGAATTTGATCGATATTTTATATTTTTATTATTTATTTATATTTACAATTGCAATAAAAACAGCACAAATAAAACACACTTGTAAGTATAGTTTTGTCCGTGACTGAGAATTTGTTGAGGTATATCTAAGCATTGTCACGTGGAAAACTTAAAAAAGGATTGAAAAGAAAACTCGTCTTACTGCAAAAGAGACAGGTTCCTTGGAGTTGCTTCACATTTTTGATACGATTTCTGACATTTATTTCATTCCAGGACGAAGCACATACAATTGTGATATCATTTTATCCGGTCTCTTTTGGAAGATGGGATTTTGAAACTTGAAAAGATCAGTGGAGCTCAAAATCCAGCAGCCATGTTAACAAAGACGGTGACTACGGATAAACTGAAGTTGTGTTCAACTTCAGTTGGCATGCTAGAATAACAAGACTAGAAATGCTGTTGCATTGATCAAGGTGTGAAGACAGATTAAAATCAGTCTTCAAGTGGGAGATTGTTGGTCAAATAATAGCAGACGATGGCTGCTTGAATTTTAAAGGTGGGGGGCTGTCTTAAATTTCAAAGTTAGGCAGCTCATATTTTTGAATTTAAGAAATGATTAATTATTTTTAGTCATTAGACTTTAGGGTTTTCAAAGATTAGTCCCTAAGTTTCAACTATAAATACCCTAGCCCATTTAGCTTCATATCATCTCAAAATAAAATTCTTTTCCCGATACTAAAGAGTTTAGAGAGTTCTCTTGTGAGTAGTGAGTGTTTTGTAAACACCTGTAAATTTTCTCTTTTTAGTAAAAGATCTACAGCAGTCCAGAGACGTAGGCAAAATTGGCTGAACTCTGTTATCAATTTCGGGTATTATTTTTCCGCTTTTATTTCGTATTCTCACTAATCTGGTTATAGGAAAATTACTCGTACTCGGTTTATTTTTCCAACAAATAAGTCTAATACTTTTCTTCAAGTGCTTTTCTTAGGGCTTTTTCTCTCTCTAAATGACATGAAAAGACTTGTATTATTCACCTTGTTTTAATTCCTTATTGTTTCTATGCCAATTTATTAATGAAATTTGTATTTTATTCTAAATTAATTGAGTTTGAATTAACAAATTTACGTATGTTTATATTCATTAAGAATTTTAAATTTATTACGAATTTGATCGATATTTTATATTTTTATTATTTATTTATATTTACAATTGCAATAAAAACAGCACAAATAAAACACACTTGTAAGTATAGTTTTGTCCGTGACTGAGAATTTGTTGAGGTATATCTAAGCATTGTCACGTGGAAAACTTAAAAAAGGATTGAAAAGAAAACTCGTCTTACTGCAAAAGAGACAGGTTCCTTGGAGTTGCTTCACATTTTTGATACGATTTCTGGCATTTATTTATTAATATATTAATTTAGATTGAATATTATATAGATATATTATGAGTATATACTTATTTGTAATTAATTAATTAATTAAGATTAATACAAATCAAATGACCTCAGTGGTTAAGGAATAGTATTATCTCTATAGGTCACGGGTTTAAGTACGACATTTGTTAGGGTTTTTGAGCATTTATTGTCAAATGAACGAACATATACTATTATATAATCATTTCAAACTAATAAAAAATAATATAACTAAAAGAAATAAGAATATTAAAAATTTTCTCCATTAAATGATAACTAAAATTATAAATTTTTAATAAATTAATTTTTTTATGAATTATCAAGTAGGCCCTAATTTAAAGAGTTTGACTTGAAAAATAAATATCAAAATCTAATAAGATAGTAAAAGATAAACTATACAAATGGTTATTAAGAGCGTGTTTGGAGATCACGGTAATTATTTGAAAATGTGTTCATATAATTATAAAAAGTTTAAATCACAATGATTGACAGAATATAATTTTATTGTAAAATATCAATTACATTAAATGAAACGAGACTTAAAAATTACAATAATTATATAAATATTCCATATATATATATATATATATAAATTTAATTATATGGTAACTTTTCAAAAGTGTCTAAATTATATATAGAATTATTACCATTGTTATTATCTAACTATGAAAAGTTAGCACGAATCAATCGACTTCGGTAGTAAATTATTATTGTTATTTTTTGAGTTTTCGAGTTCGAATACCATGAATATCAAGAGTGTGAATGTTCAATGTCAAATGGTTGAGAGTTATCTTTAAACAAATATTACATTATACTTATCATTTAATACAATTTGACCCTTAATTCGCATGTTTAATTGTTTTATTTCCTATTAAAATTTTTGTTATTTCAATTAAGTCCTTCAGCATGTTCATATTTATTAATATCTTCTATTATTTATTATTGTTGTTGTTTTTATATGTATATGTCATTTTGTTTTTATTTACATATTAATTTTAATAAAAAAAATTGTTTCAAATCATGCATGAAATTTTGATTAAAAACCATATTTTTAAACGAGTTAATTCCATTATATCCCAAAATTATAATTCTCATTTTAAATTGATCCTTAGGCTTTTGAATATTTTAATTTCATCCTCAAACTATGACTCTCATTTTAAACTAGTCCTTAAACTTTTGAATATTCTAATTTCATCCCTAAACTATGACCCTCTTTCTAAATTGGTCCTTAAACTTTTTCATATTCCAATTTCATCCCCAAATTTATCCAAATATGTAATTAGTATTAACTATAATTTAACATAATTTTTGTCAAACATATAATAATACAACTTGGCCTAATGATTTTATTAATAAGGGATGCGATTAGTATATACATATAATTTGAGATAAAATTGGAATGTTCAAAAAGTTTAGGGAAAGGTCATAGTTTGGGGATAAAATTGAAATCTTCAAAAGCTTGAGGACTAAATTAGAATGATAGTATATTTTAGGGGTAAAGTTGGAATAATCAAAAGTTTAGGGACCAATTTAAAATAAGGATCATACTTTGAGGATATGTGATGGAATTAAATCTTTTTAAATTTAAGATAATATTATTTTGTTAAGATGATTCACGGGATATTTTGTAATTTATTTGAATTTTTATATAGTCTTAAGTATATAGTGGACCAAAGTGCGACGACTTATCTTAATTATATAGTCTTTCATTTTTGGTGCTTTGTATAATTTCCCTGATTGCATGACAAATTGTTTGAATTTTCTACCAATTACATTATCGTTTTTATTTTTCAAAAAAATAAAAATAAAAATCAATACATGTGATTTTAATTTTATCAAAATGATATAATTCAATCTATTAATAATATATATATAAGTCAAATTCACAATAAAATCGTCATATTTTTGTAATTTATTGCAAAATACATATAAAACTATTTTTAATAACATGATGAGATTACAATATAATATATATTCAAAATTTTTCTAGTCTATTGATAATGAACTAACACTCTATAGACGTTACTGATCAAATTCAAAACATCTAAAAAGATCAATATTCTTTTTTACCGATTAGACTACTTGTTGAATTTATGTATAAAACTAATGAAATTTTCAACTTTGAATCCCTTCTTCAACTTGCTTTCTACATCATATACCCACATATATAGTTTTGAATCACAAGATCTTGTAAAACCCCCACATTGCTTTCCTGTTGGCTTGAAAGAAATGGAACAATAATTCAAGAATGTGGACCAAACATTTACAATACAATAAAATGATATGATTCAGATAATCAACTATCAATTAACGATGGTATTGGGTCGAATTAAATGGATTAAGAAATTCAAATTAATCGAGTTTAAATTGTATTTTCATACTATGTAGAACTTTCCAACGCCTGCTACTGATAAAATAAATACCCCGATTGAGAGAAAAAAAAAGTTGTTTATTTATAGAATGTTGCACTGAAATTAAGGAACATAAATTAATTAAGGATTAGAAGGCGAGAAGCCTTCTTTCCTGGCAGCAAAACAAGTACATAAATAGCAGTTAATGAATGATTAGGTGATTTTACCCCACTGACACCGTTTGTTTTTATTTTTACTTTTCTAACACCGTTCGACCAATATTTCCAAAACTAGCACCCTTTCTGCTGAGTTGGCAAAGGCGCGTCCCCGGGGGCGCTTTACCCGGTTTTTCGCTGAGTTGGATGCCACGTGTGAAAGGCGCGTCCGGGGACGCCTTTGCCAACTCAGCAGACACGTATTTTGTTTTATAATAATAGTTTATTTTTATTATTATTATTATAAATTAATAATATATTATGTAAAATGTTTCGATTATATTATGTAAAATGTTTCGATTATAATGTAAAAATTATAACTAATAATATTAAATATTATATTAAATAATATATTAAATATTATGTATTTAAAAGTTAAAAAAAATTATTTAGGTGTACATACATTGACAAAATATAATGCAATAACATTAAATTATTAGAAATAAAAACATTCATTTAAAAACTTTAATTACATAAGAGTTAACGGTTATATGATGATAACAGAGCTGGACATTTTTTTCTATTGTGCCCGATTTCTACAATGCCCACATCGTTTTTGTTCTGTTGACTTCTCCCGAATATCCATATCACAATGTATTCTAGTAGATTTTGGACGACCTGAGTCCCTCAATAGCAATGGATCTGGGACAATTGTAAGCCAAGTTTGAATCTCATTTGGGTCTCTTTCGTTTCCTATGGGCGGAAACTCAAATTCATATACCTTGAAAACTTGTGAAAGTTGGTATAACGGGATCAACATAATTTTTGTAGTCCAAATGCGAATGTGAGCAAGCAGCAATGACATGAGAGCATGGATATTTGAGTGCTTGAAAGAAACCACAATCGCACCACCTCTCTTGCAGATTAACTCTGAAAGAGTTAGCTTCAATCCCTTGCAGCGGACGTGGCATTTCGGTTACACGAAACAATTCACGGGTGCGAGAAAAATTTGTAACTAACATCCCATTTGATGTAGCCATTTTTTTCTGTAAATCGGCTACTAGTCTTGGGTGGTAAATATGTCCGTTTTGCATCCAAGTAAGAGCTTGTCCACCGAGTTTTGCAAAGAGTTGACCCAAACGAAAATAAGTCGTTTTGACCAACGCCGTGACTGGTAAATGACGCGCCCCCTTTAAGGTTGAATTTATTGCTTCAGCCAAGTTTGTTGTCATATGACCATAGCGATACCCCCGTCATATGCATTTGTCCACATTTCTTTGCTGATGTCCATAATGTACTCGCACCCCTTCTTATTTTTGCCAAACAGCTCTTGTAGCATCGACTCAAACCTTTGAGGTAAGAGTTCGTAACCTAAGTCATTAGGAATATGTAATAGTTAATATGAAGTATAAATAAGTATAAGAAATTGATAGAAAAATTGGGAAAAAGTAACATACCCATCCGCACGACTAACTGACGTTCATCGTTCTTCTTGTATTTTCCGTAATAGTTTGCAATATGACGGACACAATAACGATGTTGAACAGGTGAAGGTCTATACATTGTACCCAAAGAGTCCATTGCTGCTTTTATCCCGGCTCCTCGGTCTGAAATAATGCATACTCGTTCCCTGGTGACAACATGTAAACGTAAATTTTTAAGGAAAAAAGCCCAACTCAGTGTCTTCTCCTTGAACGAGGGCAAACGCAACAGGAAGAATATTGCGGTTTCCATCTTGGACCACAGCCAATAATAAAACTTGTGTATTTCCCATACAAGAAAGTACCATCAATTTGGACAATTGGTTTACAGTACTTGACTGCATTAATACTGAGGGTAAGTCCAAAAGACTCGGTAAAATTGGCAGCGATCGCGAACCATTCGATCATTCACGTAATGATGTTGAGTTTCGAACTCAACAATTGTCCCGGGATTAAGTCTTTGCACAACATGAAACCAACTGGGCAGCTCGTTGTAAGAGGAATCCCATTCGCCATGAAGTTTGCAAATGGCATTCTGTTTTGCCAACCACGCTTTTTTATATGAGACAGTGTACCCATATTGGGACTGTATAGCAGAAATCAACACTGCAACAGCTATATGAGAGCTTTGCTTCACAATGGGCATGATTGCTTGACAAATAATGTTGGAGTCCAAGTTGGGATGATCCTGGTTTATACCTGTTGCACAACATGTATGAGGACCGTTGTATCTGGTTAGTTCCCATAAGTTGTTCTTCCTCTTCCTCTTTGATACACGGACCATCCATTGACATCTGTTGTGACGTTGGACTCGCAGTAGCAGATTCTCCGTGTTAGATCGATCAACTCGGGACTGAACTGAGTTACGAATATTGTAACTCTTTATTGCCATCATTGCTTCCTCCTTCGATGCGAACTCCATTCCAATATGTAAATTACCGTCATTGACTGATGATTGAAGTCCATAGTTTCCAACATCAGGAAGATCTGGAAATTCAGCTCATACATTGCATCATAATCAGCCTCATACATATGTGCAGGAAGTTCGGCTGGTGTTGTATTTATCGGAACGTCATCCTCGTCATCATCAGAATGTACGTTAAACTGTGGTGAGTCAGGTTCAACGAATAATCCCGTTCAGCACCATCTGCACCTGGCTCCCGAAGAGGTTCTTCTGGTGGAGATGAGGGTTCCGATAATCCAATGTTGAGGTCAAATAAGTTCCGCTTGCGTGTCCTCCCCTTGAACTTGAGGCCATTGTATCATGTGGGATGTGAATAGACTGTCGTCTGTTGCATTTCCATATGTAAGTCGAAACATTGGCAGATGAATGTCTGCCCCTTGAAGTAGAAGAGATGTTGCCATATGGATTATTGGTGAAGCCACGTGGGTTGAGATCATAAGCAGTTGAAGATGAATGCCTTCCTATTGAACTTGATGGCATGGTATATGGCGTTGGATCCGCCATTAATGATGTGAAATCATTACAGATAAGTTGTGTCGGGCTATCAACTTGATCAGTTTGATATGCAATGCCAAAGTGAGAGGAATATGAGAGACCACGAGTTACACGAACCTCAATAAAAGTGGCATACATTTCAATAGAGATTGTGAACTCCCCATATGAGCATCAACCATCATAGAAACATCATCGTTTGAAAGCTGAAATGATGTATACGTGAGCGGAAAAAGTTCAGTAGGAAATCTGTATTGAAGTGAAGATAGTCTTCTCTGGCCTGCTACACGAATCTTTAACGAAATTTTTGTGATTAACTCCTCAATTGTGATGTTTCTCTTCAAGGTTAAGGGGATATAATGATCTGACTCAAAACAACCCCCTCTTCAGCTTCCTTAATTTCTCCATCATACAAAACAACAGCAGAAAGACGACTCATTTTCAGAGAATTTGAGAATTTAGAGTTTGGGAATTTGAGAATTTGAAAGATGAACTGAAGTTTGTTTTGAAAGTTTATAATTTGCATATAATAGTTTCTATATCGGTTCACTATTCACGTGAAGGCGCGTTCCCGGGGCGCGCCTTCCATTATTTCGTCAGAGAATATTATCATTGCCCTATTATGTCATTCATGTCCTCGGGGACACTAGATATATCAGTACCTATTATTTCACTATTCACGTGAAGGCGCGTTCCCGGGGGCGCGCCTTCCATTATTTCGTCAGAGAATATTATCATTGCCCTATTATGTCATTCATGTCCCTCGGGGACACTAGATATATCAGTACCTATTATTTCACTATTCACGTGAAGGCGCGTTCCCGGGGGCGCGCCTTCCATTATTTCGTCAGAGAATATTATCATTGCCCTATTATGTCATTCATGTCCCTCGGGGACACTAGATATATCAGTACCTATTATTTCACTATTCACGTGAAGGCGCGTTCCCGGGGACGCGCCTTCCATTATTTCGTCAGAGAATATTATCATTGCCCTATTATGTCACTCATGTCCCTCGGGGAATAACTTAAATTTAACTTCTTTTGAATGTTCAACAAGTTAAGAAAACTTAAATTAAAACGTTATGTGAAGTTTGAATAAATTAGATAAATGTTATTGATAAATTGAATAAAGTGAAGTGATAAGTTGATTGTGACATTGAAATTGTATGGAATAAGCATTGAAATGTGACATTGAATAAATTGCCAATTCACCCCCTCTTGTTGATTACGTCGATCGATGAACTCAACATAAGTTGATTTTAATGTATACGTTTTAATATATATGTTAATGATAAAATCATATGTTGGAGTCCTTTAATTTCAATTTAAGTATTGTGAACTAATTGGAATATAACTTTTAATTTCGAATACAATTGGAATATTAAGTTGAAATTTAATGTTAAATTCGAATACTATAATTATTTTTAAATTTAAATTTGAATAATATTTTATTTTTATTTTAAATTTCGAATAATATAATTTGTATTTTAAAAACATTTATCAAACTTTAATGTTAAATGTGAATAAAAATAACATAAAAAAATATGTATGTAACCATGAAACATTTAAATAACATAACCAAATTACATAAAATTCTGAAATTTAATTATTTAAATAACATTAAATATAACTGGATCACCGATGTCGTCGTCTCGATGAGTTCCACATGGCGGTGGTTGCCTATTTCGTGGAGGATTTCTTCGTGGAACTTGTTCTTCAGTCCTCATCTTCACTATCATCATCAGCAGCATTTTCTTCATTTGGTGCAGATGACGCTGAAGGGGCTGAAGGGCCTGTATAAATAACGACCCTGGAGGAGTGCTAGTAACATCCCACCGCTCCCCGGGAACTGTGGAAACTGTGGAAACATTGGCATCGATGTATGTGATCCAGATGAAGATTGAGGTGTCTGCGGAGAAGCACCACCAGCCTAATAAGAGAATGTAACCCTGCGGGCTCGGAATGTAACCCTGCGGAGATGGCATATAAACTGGTGGGCTTGGCATATGAAGTGGAGGGCTGGGCATTACCCCGCGCATCGACGAATAAGGGTTGTGGTGGGACTGATGCAGAACCGGTAGCGCCTTCTCTCTCCACGCGTCGGGGGACGATGATATTGAGACGGTTGACGTCTTTCTCGGCGCCTAGGAATGTTAACCCCTCGTCTTCGCCGAAAGTAGAAACGCCCCATTTTCATTAAACCAGTCCATATAGTTATTCGTAACCATACCAGTTTCAGCGTAATATTGTCGAGGGGCCAACAGTGTATATCGGTTCTCCCAAAGCGCAATCCAATCTCTGTGTCTCACCACCCAGTTAACATCTTTCTTTCCCCGTCTATCTATGTTATGCACGTCGTCTAAATTTCTAGGAGCTCCAGGAATATATTGCGTACAACCATACTGACGGAGCACGCGATCAACTGGATGCCACTCAATAAGCATAACATATAAGAGGTATAACCGATATCCATACCTCTAATGACCCTCTAGGTGGGGTGGGATGCAAGCTTTCACTTCATCGCTCGCATAAGGTATCCACTGAAACTGAAATATAAATATACAATTCAATAAATAAAATATTCTAATTATATCTAACATTTTAAATTAAAATATTAATAATTAAACAAATTTAAAAACATACCTCAGACCCAGCTTTCGTATCAATAAGTAAACGAATTTCCTCTAAAACAGTAGGTATACTTTTATGGTCCTTTCTTTTCATCGACCACCTATGAAATATAATATAAACTAAATATCACCCTATTTAATTGAAAATATTTAAATCAAAATTTAGTTCGAAAATTACCTCAACAATAAGGGGAATACGTATGGTTCATTCACGATCGGGCATAAGAAAGGCATGCGGAACCACGCCCATGATTGTAGAAGCAGAAGACATCCACCGATAGCAGTTTTCTTATAATTCGTCGCCCGACACATTTCTCTAAAGAGAAATGCCAAAACTGCAGCACCCCAACTATATCTTCCAGCTTCATCAAAATCGATCAGATGCCGCAACCACATACAATGCACCTGGTTGCGAGATTTGTCGGGCATCAATATTCCTCCAATTATTCGTAGAATATATGCCCGAGCACATGCCTTTGCTTGATCCTCTGAAGCATTTTCATTTAAAACCTCAAAATTAGCTTTCAACCAAGATAAAGCTATTCTACCTCCATTAAACTCTGGCGGAGCAGCTCCAAGATAATCAATGCACATTGATTGCCAATCACCATCCGCCATACCACACATCATATTTCCGTCGACGGGAAGCCCCAGATGCATAGAGACATCCTCCAACGTAATTGTTGCATCCCACATGGAAGGTGAAAAGTGTGTGTCTCGGGCCTCCACCTCTCAATCAGTGCAGAAATTAGGACAGGTTCGAGTTTGCAACCGCCTATAATTGTTGCAATATACCCGAACCCAGCAGAAGCCAAATATGGCAAAATACGTTCCGGTGTCGGTATACGTGGATTTTTAATAAAAGTTTCTAAAATACGATCAGCATCCTAAATAATATATATAAAAGTAAAATTAATATAATTCATAATAACTTTAAAATAAAAATAAATTTAAATATTAACATTAATTATAAAATATTACCATATCGCTAAAATGTCTGGAGATATGATCATTCCAATCGCAACAGTATTTCGTTTTCCATTATAACTGTAGACAAACAATATAATTAGCAAAAAAATTAATAATTCTAAATAAATAATAATTTATAAATATTATTTTAATAATAAATAATATTTACATAAATATATTATATAAAAATAATAACTATTTTAAAAAATACTAACATAAAAATAAATTTCTTACCACTAATAACAAATTTAAAACTCAAATAGTTGGAGAATTTGAGTCATATAAGAGAGGAGAAGATGATTTTGGTGTGAAGAATGAGTGAGGGTTGAGGGGGTTTATAGGGGAGGAGGAGGGTAGTTAGGAAAAACGGATGGGGGCATTAATGACATTTAATGGAAGGCGCGTCCCGGGGATGCGCCTTCCACACGTGTCTGATATGGCAAAGGCGCGTCCCCGGGACGCGCCTTTCACACGTGGCATCCAACTCAGTGAAAACACGGGTAAAGCGCGCCCCCGGGGACGCGCCTTTGCCAACTCAGCAGAAAGGGTGCTAGTTTTGGAAATATTGGTCGAACGGTGTTAGAAAAGTAAAAATAAAAATAAACGGTGTCAGTGGGGTAAAAAAGCCGAATGATTATGGCATGCCAAAACTCCAAATGAAACACACTCAAAACATATTAAAAAAGAAACCAAAACATTGGAAGTAAGCTTAATAATAACATTTGTAACCGGCAGGCAGTTTCTTTCCACAGGTGTTGAGCAGCAGGGACAATGAAACGGGAACATTGAGGTTAGTCCCCAACACATTGGCCTTGATTGCAGTGCAAAGGCAAACGGCGGCATCGAGATCAGCCAAACCCGAGATGAGAGAGCAGCATTTGGTCCTCGACGAGCTTCCGACGACAAGGTGCACTAATCCCCCCAACAAATCAGCACAGACGCCCAGTTTGAGTGTATCTTTAGGGCAAGTGGCTGGCTTTTTAGGCCCCGAGGGCGGGCCCTTGGGGGATGGCTTGGGACTCTTTGGTGGTGGTGGGCATGGCACGTAGGTCGAGCTCACCAGGGTGAAGAACAACAGGTTCAGGGCAACGAGAAGTGCAGCCGATGTGACGGTGGTCGAAGCCATGATGTTTTAGATTCACAACAACAGAGACAATGGTGTTATTAGTTGTGAGTGTTGGTGTGATGAAATGGTGAAGCAGGGCTAGGGTTTTTATAGGCGAATTAAGGGACTGGTTATAGCCATGGGCACGTTGTGAGTGAACATACCCCATGTGGGCACGTTGGGTTTGGGGTACAACCTGGCAGACCAGGTAGGGATAAGCCTGAAAGAAATTGGATGAAAAACTATGGATTTGTCTATAAGTCGTCAATTATTCATCTTCACATATTAAAATCAATATAAATGATAATAATAAAGTTAAAGATAAGAATAAAAATGATATCTCAAACTATTTTTGTTTCTTCCATGCTAGTTGATACGCTACTTCTAAGATCATAATTTGTATAAAAAAATTAATTACAATTATGATTATGTTGATCGTAGTTACAAACATAATAGATATTATTACAATTATAATTTGTATTATAGTCATGAATATTTTTTTACTTCACACAATTTATTATAAAATATAATAATTTAAATTGTTGCAATGGGTTATTGATTTTTAATTTTTTTTACTGTAATAGAACAATAACGGGAATAGTAACTCAATATTATTGTTATTGGTTGTTGCCCATTAAATTGTGACTTCTATTCACCATTATCGGTGTGATTCTATTTCATAACATTATTTTTTATAATAGTAATCTCACATTGCACCACTGTTGTTATATAACGAATACTATTTCGCTCATTCCCTTACCACTATTTAAATCCCTAATTACATTAGATTAATTGTTATTAAATGTAAATCATTAAACATATGAGTATTTGATTTATTAGAAAGAGACGTTTTTTTATTACATAATATTTAAATTTTGAATTTTAGTAAATAAAACAAGTTAAATTAAGGTCTTTCTCATAATGAACCTACGCCGTATTCGATTCAAATTAGTTAGTTATTAAATTAAAATATTAATATACTACTATATATATGTATGTATACGTGTATGTAGAGAAAGAGAAATAATATTGGAACCAAAATGAATGAATGAAAGGGACAAGTGGAAATAAGCACATACATGTGAATGCTGATGAGGTAGCTTTGTCTCTTAGCTTTCATGGTGAACTGGAAAAGCCAGAGCAATGTATGGGGATTTGCAGATGTTTGAGAAAGGAGAGGAATTAAGCACATGGCCCCTCATAATTACTTCCATCAACTCTTACTTCTACTGTTCCTCAAGTTGCTGGAATTTCTTCTTCTTTCTATTAGCTACATTCATACTCTATTCATTTTTCTTCTGAGTTTTCTGGTTTTGTTCTTTTCGTATTTTCCCGGAAAATTCAAATTGAAGCATATAAGAAAGTAACATTTAATGGAAACAAAGCAGTTTGAGAAGCTTCCTTTCAATATTCTATGATTACTGCTAAACCCTAATTTTGTTGGTATATGGCATTTTTCGGAGCAAAGTGTTGATATATTGGCATGTTGTCAATGGAAGACCAACGGAATCGATTGCTTAAACTAAAGGATCGTTTTAGTCATTGAACTTATAAAAATTATAAATAGTATTAAATTTATCAAATTTTTATAAAATGGTCTCTGCAATATTATAATTAAGTGTAAAATTCTGATGAATTTAATGATTATTTTATAACATTTGGATAAAATTTAATATCATTTTATAACATTTTAATAAAATCAATGACTGTTTTATAATTTTTATAAAATTTAGCAACCAAAATAACCATTTGAGCATAGTTAGTAACCTTTAATGTACTTTTAGCCTTTTCTATTTTCACATATATTTGTAGGGTAGTAGGTGTTTTCATTCTCTTAGGCACTCATGGGGTAACATAAATCTTACTGCCATGCATGTTTTTCCACCTTTTCATGTTGGTATAACTGCAACCAGTTTATGCTTGTGTTCCTCGTACGCAGCCACATCATACGCCGTAACGCCGCCGAAACCCACCACGCCACGGAGGCGCTCCCAAGGTTGAGCCACCATTATTGAATGATATTGGTTATTAGTTTTCGCTTGAAGAATTCTTAATTAAGGTATAAAAATATTGATCCATGTGGTTTGCTCACATTTTGCATGTTGTGAGAAAAATACAAACATAAAAATATAAATAAATAGGCATCATATTAATAAATCGATAAAGAAACAACAAGGAAAATAATACAAGTATTTTCATGTCCCTCAGAGATTCACAAATCTCTGAGAAAAACACACTTGAATGCATCAATTCCTACTAGGAAATTAAACAACAAAGTTGCCAAAAGAAATTAAACACTGCTTTATTGGAAACTATAAATTTCAAAAACCATAAGGAAGATGAAGATGGTGAAGTGTGGTGATTTAGCATTGGAATCCCGTTGGAACGTTCCTTGAGCAAATGTTGAGAAGCAAGCTAAGGGAAACTGGGATGTTAAGGTTGAGGCCCAAGACATTAGCTCTGAGTGCAGTGCAGAGGCAGACGGCGGCTTCGAGGTCGGCCAGGCCTTGGATAAGGGAACAACATGGCTGCACCGGGGGTGAACCGACGACGACGTTGACCAAGTTAAGCACATTAACGCACACACCTAACTTAAGGGCATCCCTGGGGCATCTGCCTCGTGTAGATGGAGTAGGGTTGGGGTTGGGGTTCTGCCTCGGGTTACGGCTGGTGGGAGGGCAGGGGGTAGAAGCACTGCCAAGGGAAAGGAAGAGAATATTGAGTGCCAAAAAGAGGGCCATGGAAGCTGATCTTTTTGAAGCCATCTCAAAACCCTAGTTGGCTTAGAGTTGAAAGTAGGAGTGTTTGAGGATGATGAATTTGGAATGAGGGGAGAGGGGATTTTATAGTGTCTTCAAGAGGGGTAGTCGGTTGTTTTTTAAATGTTAATCAAACTGTAGGGTCATCACTTTGAGCTGGCTGGTGAAGCATATGAGAAACAAACATTCCATGAGTTTGGCTGGTGAAGTTTGGATGTTTGTGATTGAGGAGGAAATTATATAGCACATGCCATGTTCCCATTGCTCTTATAGGATCGATCTGCAGATCTATCTTACCATAAATTATATGATTTGCAGCTGTGCTTCATCCAAGTAATAATTCAAAACATTAAACAATGTTAAGTTCGATAATTAAGTTATTTTAGGGTGAGTAATTGCATATCCTAAACACAATTTGTATCCACCACATGAAAAAAATATTGAATACGAAATTAATAGTCAAAACCCAAACTCAATAGCTCAGTTTGGAGAGAGTAATCTATTTGGGATATCGGTTCAAAAGATTAAAGTTGAATCTCTGTTCCAATTGTAGAGATGTAAAAAGAATTTTGATAAAATATTGGGTTTATAACATAAAAGAAAAATCATTTGAACTTTTTGTATCTATATATTTTATAGTAAATTTTTTTCTCATCCGTTGAGGTACGTGATTATTTCATATTACTTCACTTTAATTATTTTTTCACTTATAAATTTTTAACATATTCATAGTTTGATCTACTTCTTTTAAATATGTTTCACGTTGGATTTCAACTTCCATTTAATGCATAAGCTAATAGTTACGTTAGCATAAATATCTAATTGATACAATACCGACATTATGAGAGTTCAATTCAAGTATTTTAAAATTTAGATATCATTTTGAAATCCATAAAGTGCTGACTCTCGCACACGTTGATAACAAAAGCTTTGATTTAGACCATTACCATAAATTACACCACTCCCCACAACAATTAAGCATACACACCCGGTTTGAGTGTATCTCTAGGGCAAGTGGCTGGCTTTTTAGGTCCCGAGGGCGGGCCCTTGGGTGGTGGTGGGCATGGCACGTAGGTCTTGCTCATCAGTGACAGACCGATAGGGATGGTCGTCCATGAAAATTTTAAATTTCTATATATTTTAAATATTTTTTTTATTTTTTATATTGATAATTTGTTTTTATCCATCTAATATAAAATTATACATATGTTGGAGCTCACCAAGGTGAAGAACAATAGGTTCAGGGAACAAGAAGTGCAGGCGATGCAACGGTGTTGAAAGTCATGTTTTAGAATCAGAATAACACAGTGATATAGTAGTTGTTGTTTCGTACAATTAATGTAAGTGTTGGTGCGATGAAATGGTGAAGCAGAGCAAGGGTTTTTATAGGCAAATTAAGGACTGGTTAGCCATGGGAGCAAAGGATGAAAGTACCCCATGTGGGCACGTTCTGACAGGCCACACAATATGCAGGGATAAACCTAAAAAACTGATGCAAAACTATGGATTTGTCTATGTCGTCAATTATTCTCAAATTAAAGTAAATATAATAATATAAAGATAAAAGAATCCAGTTCAAGTGATATGGTAGGTAGTTGAAAGAATAGAAACACATTACCTTTCGTATGAATGTCGGACACATACATACGCACTCGAAGATAATTCCAGTATGAATATACAAGTGAAAGTGCATTTATGAATAAAAGGGTTTTCATAGGTTAACGAATGATTGGGCTTTCGTCAAGTTCCATTTTGTTTATGCCTTGCATTTGTGTATCCACTATCCAACATTGGGCAACCGCCCATAGTTTTGTGTAATATCAAGACACCATAGCTGAATACCAATTTTACCTAAGGGAAGAAGAAAAATTGCAGGATGATTGAGCAATGTAGCGTGGATCATGCGCGGGAACGACATCGTTTCGCGGTGCGTTGCCTCCACTACCCGACAAGCCCGTAAGATCATTCACGTTCATTTAGACCTTGGAATTCTTGAGGAAACTGATCAAAAGCCAATCGATTCCGAATTTCAGCAGGGTCTAGCACATGTCACAGGGCAGGAAAGGCTGTAATGTCTGTCTCTATTTTTGTCCATCAAAACCTGATCGATGACAAATAAAAATGTTGTTAAAACTTAAAATACGTAAGCATTTGCGTTTATGTTGTTGGGTAGTTGGCGTTTAGGTTAGTGCTTTGGGATGTTGATGGAGGTTTTGGTGGTGGGACGAAAGTGGTTCAGTGACTGTGGCAAGAGTCGAGTTGGTATGGAAGTGGTGATAGCTGAGTGAAGAACGGTGAGGAGATTACCGCTGGAAGTGAAGGTTTTCTTGGCGATGGGAAGTGAAGGTTTAATGGAATGAAGGCTCCTGCAGTAAAGGAGAGTGGAGAAGAACAGATAAATACAACTGTGGAAAGGAACCATCCATGGAGAGATAAAGTGTCTAGTGAAAAAAATGCTAAACATCAAGACAAAAACAGGACAACACGTTCAATTCGAACAAGCAAGGACTGAATGATATCAAAAAGACTATGGGGCATGTAGAAGAGAAAACCTTATGGAGATGACAAAAATGCTTAATAGGTTCGATAGCAGCTGTTTGTGATACCAATAGTTTTCTAGACAGACTTCGAGTGTGGGGCCTCGGTAAAATTGAAATTAAGAAGATTGGAGGAAGATTTTTTCTGTTAGAAATAAAAAATGAGAAGCACTTCAAAATTTTGGAGGAACATAAATGGTCTTACCTCAATGAAATTTTGGTGGAATCAAGAGATCTTTAGAAGAATTAGAAGACATTAGTAGTATTGGGTTGTCTTGTGATGGTTTTGACAAGCATGGTGCTAAGTTGTCTGAGGATGAAATTCAAAATATTAAACAAGCTGAAATTCAGGTTCCTTATCAGTTTTGGTCAACCTTAAGAATGGTTGCAAATGCATTCCGGGTAAGAAAAAAAATAATTTTAAGATAGATCTTTAAAATATGGTTTTATCGACGGCTGCAAAAAAGAAAGTGATTCTGAAGAACGCGAATCAAGCATTGGCATTTGCAAAAAAAAGTTGGGTTTTAGTATCGATGGAGATGAGCAGGAAGTGGTAAACGAATTGACAAGACTGGAGGGGCTATAGCTAACGTGATGGAGGTTTGTTTCGGGGGCTCTTAGTCGCCACTTGATGCTGGTTTTTTCATTCTCTATTGACCTAGATAATTCAATTGGTGGAACGTGCATTGATGTTCTGTTAATGATTGTTCTGCGTATGGATTTTTAAGATTAAGAGTTTTGTCGTGAAGTTGCAAAAGTCCATACGGACTATGTGATCAAATTGGTATGCATCTTGGAGTCAAAATTGTAAGCAACTCATAACAATATTTGGGGGCTCTTTCAATGATAGGGCGTGGAAGAAATATATATTTTCTGTGGAGTTTAAAGAGAGTTCTACCAAGCGTATTGGGAGCTCGAGTTTGTGTTACTTGCTCTTGAATGTAAATGAGATTTGTTATGTTTGTGGAAGGCTTTGTGTGTGTTTTAGCAGATTTCAGTATGGGGTTTTTAGAAAATCAATGTTGGAATATCTTCTCGGCACCCCACATTTTTACTTGCTCGAGTCATGAAGAGTTTTTGGAGTCTCGTGGATCAAGCTCTTGGGTGGAGAGTGTGCAATGAATGTCTGATTATTCCTGGAATGATGTCTGATTACTGGGGCTTGAAGATGAATGAGATGGATGCAACCACAGAAGAGCTAGCTTAATTTTAAGAAGGATTGCAGTGTTTCAAGACATGGGGGCTACGTCTGCTGAATTCTTTGCAGTCTATTTTTAATTGGTTCAACTTGCTATGCCTAAGTGAGCAAGGCTCCATTTTAGGATGCAAATCAATTGATGAAGAATATTGATTTGCAGTCAACACTCCTTTAAGATAGCAGAATCTAAGGTTGGATGATAGTAGCTACTTAGGATCTGATACAAGAGCGATCCTGTTATGCGAACTATTTTAGGATTTAACAATAGTCTTCTTAGCTTTGTTGTTTGTAATTATTTATTATATAATAAAAATTCATATCAAACGTGTACTGAATTAGATAATGATTTATTAGTAATAATAAATTTAATTAAATAAATTTAATTTTATCTTGATATATCAACTAATAAATAATAATAGCTTGGTAGAAGGCAAATGTTGATTTATGATGTTATGTCTGAATTCAAATGGGTTTTAAATGGTGTATTTGGATGAATGATGAATAAAAAATAAAGGTGACGAAACGCATTATTATGATGGTAAGATTAATTTTTTTTTTGGATTAACAGTTATAATCCAAAACCAATATAATGTTAAAAGTTTTATACATCGTAAATGGATCACTTAGTAATGTCAAGAAATGTCACCCTTCTAATAAAGGGGAGAGTGAAATAAGATTATGACTAAAGCCATTCTTGAATAATGGAAAAGATCATGGCCTAATGATTATGTACAAATTGAACCCCCTACAAGGACACTGAGGCTAACTAAATTAGTGGGAGTATTATAAGCTCTAAGCAGCTACAGTCGTGGATTATACTGCCAGAGTACATTTCATATTTACAAGCACAAGAAACACCAATATCATAGCCCCCCAACCCATCACCAATATCATAAGTATAGATATTCTCATGTTCCTGGCCTCTTATCCCGAACTAAAACATGAAGAATTCTTGCTTCTTTCAAAACCAGATGATGATGTTTAGGTCTATGGAAGCTCTAAAACCAAGCTAAGTGATTTGGGTTCATCTACTTTACTCCACAACCTAAAAGTAACACACAAAAGCTGCTACGTACCAGCAATAAACAAACAGGAAGTGAAGGATGAACGGGTTCTTATTTTAGTTTTCGGATGAGTCTGAGCTTATTATCGTCCCTTCACCTTCAATGGAAGCCAGGGGAAATTTGCTTCTTCTACTCATCTTTTTCACATCCTGGCTTGTACAAATAAATATTCTTCTTACCATGTTGCAAAATTCCCTGCATGAATATAAGATCAAAGTAGATAAACGTCTGAATTCTAGAACAAATAATCATATATATGTGGAAGACTCGAGGAATTATTAGGCTACTTACGGCCATGGATCATCGCCTACAAGCATCATATCCCCTTCATTATCAGTGTAGACAATCTCCCACTTATTCCTAGGGTGAAGCTCTCCCTTAATATCAAACATCTCCTCTAGTTCATTAATAAACTGATCGTAACCCTCGAACATGGCCAAGTCCACAGCACGACCTACAGCTATTCCCTGCATCTGAACCTGTTCACATACACAGATGCCAAAGAAAGATTACCGGAAATTCTTCGAAGTAAATAATTATCCAATTGGAGGAATTAATACTTGCAAGAATATTTCATTTTCAATACCTTTGTACGACTTCTTGTAAAGCTAGAGCAACTTTGCCTGCTCTGGATTTCTTTTGCTGATAGCTGTAACCGTTCCTGCTTCTCTTTAGAATCTTTTGAAAGGTTGGACTTCTGATCTGAATCAGTAGAGGATAGGGTGCTCGGGTCAAGTTGGTCGGTTAAACCCGTAGTCATAGTAGAAAGTTTTGGAGATGTCATCTCCAATGGTGTTGAGCTTGCAGAATGGTTTATTAGCTCAATACCAAATAATCGGCAACTATAAGCTGTCTCTGATCTGCTTAACTTTTCAATTGGACCAAAGGTTGAATCCTGGTTGAGCTGTGGATTTGAAAAACCTGGAGGAATTGGCCAATCAGATAAACTCGTTTTATCTTCTCTTGCATCAGGAAACAGATGATGGAAAACGCTCATGCCAGGAGAAGGTAGCCAACTTCCTTCATTCGGGGTCTTGGTAACAAAGCTGCAACTACTGCTCATCTCTGTCTGCATTTGGTGCCACATGACAGGATGAGCTGATGCTTTTGAAGATATATCTATATTATTCCAATAAGGTGGATGAGTTGGTTATAAAAAATAAAAGCAAAACAGAAGAGGTATCAACAAGCAAAGCATGTCTTCACCTATGGCAGGAATTTCAGCAGGTGGTCGAGGCCTTTTGTTCTTAGCTGCAACTGGTTGAGCCAGAGATGTTGGAACGTGAGCAGGAAAGGGTTCTATCTCCCACGGTGAAACTCTGTCAGGTCTTGGAATAGAGGCAGGTTCATCCCATTGTACCTGTTGACAAATTGGTAATTATAGCCCTCAGCATTTCCCCCGTCTGTTATGATTATGGCCATAGCGGCCCAATAACAACTGCTCCTAAACTGTCAAAATAATTTAACTTAGAGTTGAAGAAAGCATGTGAGAAGAAGTTACCTTCAATGATCTCCATTTTGAATCTTTCCAGTAAGGAGAAAAATCTTCAACCCCAATGATTGTGCCGGCAAACCTTATCAATCAAGATATGTTGAGTATGAATTTACAGAAGCGATCAAATAATCATCGATTCAAATCAATCGTGTGGTAAGCTCCACTACCTTCTCTCAGGAGAATCCTCCTCTTCAAACCGCATCTTAAATCTCACGCCAACAGTAAACTTATTTTTGACAGCCTCCAAATATTTGTTCAACCCAATGATGAACCTACTTGTCCTGATATTTTACACAAGAGAAGATATAAGAAAATGTATCATTTTTACCTCAAATTTTGACAAATCTGCAAATATCATACCTAAGCTTATAGTAGACAACAAAGAGGGTTTGTGTTGAAACTGCATGAGATGCAGTTGCAAGCACTCCAACATGCATGATCTGACTTGAAATCAATGACGATGGCATGATGCTATTTTGCCGAACAGCATGCCTCACTCCAACACGTAGTTCGCCATTTTCCCCTCTAGTTAACCAAGTGTTAAAAAAAGTAGCCCATAACATGTAGAAAAACCACCAAAGGCCGGAACATGTTCAAGGTGAACAAACACAAACAAGTAGAAAAAAATCCATAAATGATCTACCTCAAAAAGACAAAAGAGTCACCAGCGACTAATCTCTTTGAAGTAACAACGTACTCCATCCTGTTGTCAGCAAATGCCTCCTTGGTTGGCCTGTTCATTTAATCAGATACACATAAATAATGTGCCACTTGATGAATGGTGGAGGTGTCTTTTACACAGAATGGACAGTAAAAATATAAAGGTGTTTTATATTAAATAACTGAACAAACAAGAGTATAAAAATCAGGTGTGTATATTATTATTACCTCTGAAAATATGCTTAAAACGCCATTCATAGCCATGAAGATCCTTAGCAACCAATTCCTGGGTTGGGGTTGCCTCGTTCATGTCCTTAAAGATATCCATGTATAGAAATCAGCAAAAAGGATATTTACAACAACAAAAGATGTAAAAGGCCAAAAAAACAGTGTTGTCGTCTTAAAAGGAGTACAAGTTTAGGAAGGCATTCAGTGGCATGTTTGCGAAGAACAGAAAACCCTCCATGGGTGCTCGTATCTGAGGCAGTTAAAACCTTGCTGAATGAATGGATAGTAGGTCCTTGAGACTCAGGAGGGCATGGATCAGGGGTTGTTGGCTCGGATTGCTATAGATGAGAAAAGAAGGAAATCATTAATTTCAAGGGCAATTCAAATCTTAAAAAAATACAAATCAGCAAGGAAGAAAATTGGTTCTTACATTTGGATCCGGCAACAAAGTTACTTGTGCATAAACTTCATCAGTTTCTTTTTCAGCCTACATACATAAAAGATCCATGAGCGTTATGCAGAAATCAATCATGTTGACAGGATAATATTACTGTCCACCTAAACTACATCTCTTACATTCTATTGGAAACCCCATTTTTTGAGCTGAAAAACCAATTACTAAAAAAATTATTTAAAGCTTAAGGTCTACGTCCTCTTCAAGATCAAAATAATAATAGGGTCCCAAATCCCAATAATTACTCAGTTCATTTTTTTCATCTCCATTTTCTCGGGAAACAAACAACACAACTAGAAACCATAGTTGTTAATATTACCAGCAACTGAATGTGAACGACACGGCAAAGAATCTTTGACGGAAGATTAAACATCGGAATCCTCTGATTGAATTCCTGATTCGTGGACGCTTCCAACTAAAACAATCCCCCACCAAAAATAGCAGAATTTCAAATCCAAGAAGAAATTAATCATTTCCATAAAAAAATTAAGTAAAAATAAAATACGAAAGTGAAAAGAGATTTACCTGTTCCATATGTCCTTGAAGAAAATAATATACTCTCTCGTTAGCTCGAGGAACCTCAACCAGTGGTCCGGCACATAACTTCCATAATTCCGTGTACAGATCATCGCCTCCATTTCCTATCACTCAAAATAAGATAAAAAAAGTTCCAAAAATTTTCCAGGAAAAGACAAACAAAAATAAAAAAGCTGACCATTTGTGTTTTCTTTTTACCTTCAGAGGAGACATTATTTGTCTGCGAAAACGACTCTCCCAGATTCGCCATCATTTAACTCTCTCTAACTCTCCTAGTCAACAACAAGCAGCAGCGAATTTCAAAAACCTCCAAAGTCCAAACCGATCTGATCCTTCACTTAATAAGTCGTACCGTATACACTTAAACAATCAAGTTAACACGATTCAATTGCTTGACTCTTCAAAACTACACTTCTAATTCACCACTCGTCTCCGCTTCTTCGCAACACCGTAACAATCACCAGATCCAAACACCGTAATCAAAAACCGCTTTCACCGTTACAATACCGCCTTGCTTCACCTCCAAAAACCGCTTTCAGCTAAGAAACGCCGTTGCAAAAGAATCCCTGAAAATCGCTTTGCGCGTGTCTTATATTACGCGAATGTTGTCTGCCTTTAACTATGATTCTTTCTCCTATTTCTTTCCTCTTTTATGTCTTTATTTGGTTTTCTCTTATTAAGCACTGTCTTACGGCTAAATTAACTAACTTAACTAACTCTGGTTCAGGATTTAACCGGGGAATGGAGGAATGTGTTTAATATGACGGACCATTTTGGCGGCAAACGGTGGTGGGCTAATGCTGTTTCTTAACGGCGTTTTACGTACGGATGATTGGGGAATTGTATTTTAGGGCCAACAAAATTCAACTCGAATTAAATTGAGTTAACTCTAATTTATAAATTTAAATAATTTGAAATTTTTAATAATTAGTAGATTTTTTTAAATTTTAGTCGAATCTTTTAATTTTGTATCTTATATGTATATCATATATGAAAAATATATATGTATTATATGTAATTATAAAAAATGGTTTAAATTAGAATCAAATATTACCATAATATTATAAATATGTATAATTAAATTTAAACAAAAACTTAAATAATTCAATTCGAATAAAAAATTTTTTAAATAAAATTTAAGTAATAAAATAAAACTTATTAAATTAAATAATAATTCGACTATACTCAATTAAACATTCATCCCTATTAAATGCTTTCTATTGGGAAGTGCGTGGTTCGAAGTTAACGGAGAGGTCTTAGGTGGGATTTCGACGTTAGTTGTTGCGCCGTCTCTTTCGTTGTCTGCTTCGAAACAGGCAACAGGATTGGCTCGACTTAACCCAGCAGAAATTTGTTTTTTGGTAAAGTAAAATAGAGGTCCCTAAACTATAATCAAATAATTGTTTTGGTCAATAAACTTTCAAAAGTTGTAAAATAATTATTAAATTTAACAAATTATTACAAAATAGTCATTATAAAATTAAAAAAATAGTCATTAAATTTAACAAAATATTATAAAATATCATTAAAATTAATTAAAATATTATAGAATAGTCATTAAATCTTACTAAATTATTATAAAATAATCACTAAAAATTTTAAACTATTACAAAATGATCATTAAATTTATCAAATTATTATTACTATTATTATTATTACATTATAATAATATTTTTATAATAATTTAATAAATTAATGATTATTATATAACTTTTAAAAGTATAATAACCACAATGATAATTTAGTCATAGTTTAGGAACATTTAGTATATTTTACTTTCTTTGTAAGTTGCCCTGGAATGATAGTGATAATTACGGGCTTCTACCACATATGATTGTGAGGTCCACGTCACACGTGGGAAGTGCTCGATTTTGACAATTTTAAATTGAGAAAATAACCAAAAATTCCATATAATATACGATTTTAACCAATTTTTTTCGGATTTGCCAAAATGACCAACAAAATCGCAATGCGATCGCTAATTCGCAACGCGATCTCCATTATCGCAAATCAGTTTCCAGATTCGCAACGCGATTATGACTATCGCAATGCGATTTTCCAATTTCGCGTTGCATTTTCCAATTCGCAATGCGAATAAGTAAATCGTAATGCGAATTTGGAAAATCGTAATGCGATACTGACTATCGCAATGCAATTTTCCTAATTCGCATTGCGATTTACGTATTCGCGTTGCGATTTTCATAATTCGTAATGCGAATGCGATTTACATAACGCCATTCGTATTAACGCGTATTTTTTTTTCAAATTCCAAACACGAATTTTTTCTTAATATATCGGAAACTGAACCGTCCACAGTAATCAACTCATAACCTCAAACCTAAAATCACAACACTCAGTCTCATCTCCATCTCTCACTCTCTACGGCGAAATCCGTCCCTATCCGAAGATTTCCGTCCCCATCGCCGGCGAAATCCCTCACAACCATTCACGGTCAGAAATCCCTCACAATCATTCAGAAATAGAAATCAACCTCCGAGGGTTAGTTTTTTTAATTATTTTTATTTTGAAATTTTTGCATTATTTTAGGTTTTTCATATTGATTGATAAGTTTACTGGTAATTTCAATAATAGATTAACCATTTCACTTAGATTTCTTATTAAATTCATTCGCCAATACTGCTAAACTGTTTAGCCTGTGAAGTTAGTATTTGTCTTTGTTTTATCTTTTGGTTGAAGTAATGCAGAAGAAGAATAGTTTCGAGAATGAAAATCGCAACGTGGAAATAACTATCGCAACGAAATAATCGCAACGCGAAACCAAATCGCATTGCGATTTTCATTTCGCGTTTGCGATTTTCATTATCTCGTTGCGATTTTCATTTCAACCAAAAGACAAAACATGTTACAAATTTTAGTTTCAAGAATAACTACTATTATGTTTATTGTTTTTGGTATATCTTCACAGTGTAGTTTTTGGTATATCTAACTGGTATGTTTATTGTTTTTGTAGAAATTTTTTCGGCTTCATTGACATTAAGGAATAAAGTTGGCCTGCCACTACAATTGCTTCGAAGCTTTCACCTGCACAAAGAAATTGTTTGAGGAAACCTGTTTCGGGTCATGGCTGAGAGTACAACATCCGGGTGGAGATGCTAATTTGACCATTTGTGGCTTCAGACCATGACTAGCGATCTACCCGACAATATACAACGTGGTGAGAAGATATGGTTTCATTTTCCACCGGCGTATACTTGTTTTGGGCGGAAGGAGTTATGCTTAATCACTGGTCTACGATTCGGACACGATGATGTAGGCCGGTACACTCGTCATATCACCCGCCCATCATGGTTATCCAGGGTTTTTCCTGATGAGTCAATAGAGAGCCGAACTTACACTCGACGACATGAAGAAATTGTTTAATAAGAAAGATGGTTTTACTCGGATGAATGACGTCGATGTTGTCCGAGTATGCCTTCTACTACTTTTGTATGTCGCTTTTTAGGCAGAGGCCAGACAACCTATTCCTCAGGAGCTAATATTATTGGTAGAGGACCTAAATGCATGGAATCTGTTTCCGTGGGTTCGTATATATGGAAAGCTACCTGGACTAAGTTGCGTCTGCCTTTGATGACCGCAAACGTTTGCGGGGCGATGGTCGAAATACACTTTGTCAGCTTTGTTTGGGCCTTTAAGGTAAGAATTTCTATATAAGTTTTCAAAATTATAATTATTATTTAACAATTACTAATGTTTGTTATTATATTGTTTGTAGATTTGAATATTCGAGGCTTTCCCCACATGCAGACATATGCATTAAAAACCTCAAATGATATTCCTAGGGCTATTTCCTGGAAAGGAAACGTCTGTTGGATTGGGAAGACTTACCATATGCGACAATAAATAATGTAAGTTAACACAAATACTATCATATATAAGCAAGTTATTAATAGTAGACGTTTAACTTTGTTTGAGTTTTTATATTTTTAGGAGGCCAACATTCCATTAATGACTGACACCCACGGAGGAGCTTGCCACTGATTGGTGGCAAGCTAGTCAGCGTTTTCTTGATGTCACGAATGATGAGCAGCCTCCACTTCCTCCACTTCGAGAGCCATCACCTCACCCAGAGCCATCACTGATCGACCCGACTATACACCTCTACAACGAGAGCCATCACCTATCCCGTCACATCATCGAGCCTCTTCTCCACCATCACCTCATGATAGGCGACCGGCAAAGATGCCACAACTTCTATCTCCCTGTTCTCCACCTCACCTCCACGGATGAGTCAAGGAGTTACGTGATGAGGTCAATGCCTTGCGTGAGGAGATCGGTACTCTACGCGATAACGATGGTGCATGGCGTGTGGAGGGTCTACTTTACGTGGTGAGGTTGTCGCTCTACGTGAGATGGTAGTATCGTTGCAGAATGAGGTTCATACTCTACGCACGAGGTAAGTTTAAGATTTTCCATATTTAACTTGATGATAAATTTACTCGTAATTTCACTTAAATTAACCATTTCACTTAGATTGCTTAGTAAATTTATTCGGTGCTGCCAATACTGCTAACTGTTTATTAACACTGTGAAGTTAGTATTTGTCTTTTGTTTTGTCTTTTGGTTGAAGTAAATTTATTCGGTTGCTGCCAATTCTGCTAAACTGTGTATTCTTTAACACTGTGAAGTTAGTATTTGTCTTTGTTTTGTCTTTTGGTTGAAAGTTTGAAATATATTTGTCTTTGTTTTCACTGTTTAAATATCATGTCTATTTATTACTGATATTTGTATTTAATTATTTAGCGGACCGATAAGTGGATGCTTTACGTCGGGTTTTTCTTGCACGACAGAGTTCACGCATCAGACGGCGTGCACGTGCTATTAAGTCTTCGTACACCCCAATAGTGCAAAGACACGCAAGAGAAGCCCCTCGCCTGTCAAAGAGGCCCCTATCATTCCTCGAGAGTCCCCTCCCACCGTTCAAGAGGCCACTGTCATCGTTGAAGAGGTCCCCCCACCATTCAAGAGCCCGATTCACATGGCGTCATGTAGGATTCTTGAGAAACCCTCTGACGTGCCGGACATGATGGATTCAAGTTGGCTCTCGTATGAGTTACGGCCAGTACCATATTGTATCTGAAGTGGAGAAACAACTACTGGACACAATTCTGGATAACACCCTTTGGGCTAAGACCGCAGTTGATTTTTATCTACATGAGCGAGCCAGGGGTGTTTCACTGACATATGCAAGCTCAACGATGATCTTTTGTTGCTTGATCGGTCTTGGTGGGGCATATTATTACAATGGCTATTTCGATGGAGGGGTAAGTCTTATATTTTCTTATATTTTAATTTGATATTTTTTTTTAAATTTATGTAAGTTACTAATATGTCTTTTTTGTAAAACAGCATATCAATGCGTGGGTGTCACGCCTTCTAATAATTAGGAAACTTAAGGAAAATAAAAGAAATACACGATATACAATTATGCCGACGTCTTTAACGCCGTTCACTTGAAGAATCAACGAGATGAATCATTTGCGTTGGGCAATGGACAAGCTAAACTTTATCCTACATGGTGGGAGGTCGATAAGTTAGTGTTATTTTAGATTGAGTTTAAAGGTATTCATAAATAAGTGCGCAAATGAATGAATTATACTTATGATTGCAGGTGTTTCCCTGTTTTGGAACGTAAACATTGGCTTCTCGCGAGCTTCAGATCCCATCCTTAAAGCAATAGTATATGACACATGATATTACATATTGGCTGATTTAAGAGATATTATAAGGGATGGAGCTCATTTGGCTAAATTCTTGGATGCGATAAATTATTGACTCGTTCTGGAAACAAGCCAAAGAAGCTCAATATTACAGTTAGCAAGACGAGACCGCACCACAACAAACGAAAGGACCCAGAGGGGATTGTGTCCTCTCGTATGCTTGGCGTTGGACCGTTTGATCACAGGAAGTATAAAGTATCTACCTCCCACCGATAGAGATAGAGTTGCATAGGCTTGTGGTTTCGCATTATATGGCTAGATCGATATATACAAGACGCTGCCTACCTGCATCCGCGTTATAAAAATGTCCATAAACAATTGGTATGTTTAGGCTTGTGGTTTGAAAATGTTTGGTTAAGTACCTAGAATTCAATAATTTGCTATTTGTAGGTTTTAGATGTGTAGAAAGTGTTTTTGAGCAAATATTTGGTTTATGCAGGTTAATCTCAGAAGTGATTGCGTGAAAATGATGTGTGGCTGCAAAAGTTGATTCATAGTATGAGGAAATAAGAATTATTGCTTATTTTTTATTGTTTAATTATTTGTAAAATGTGATTTGTAAAAGTTGATTTGTTTAATTAGTTAACATAATTCTTATTGTGCTTGTTTAATTGATTGAAATGTAATGATTGATTTGTTGATTTCATCTGCATTATTGAAGGCAAAAATTACTATCGCAATCGAAATGAAAATCGCAACGAGATAATCGCAATGCGAAATGAAATGCAACTAGAGAATCACAATGCGAAAAAAACGCGAAACTAAACGCAACGCAAACTAAATTCGCGTTGCGATTTTCATTTCACTTTGCGATTCCCTCGTTGCGATTTTCATTTCGCATTGCGATTCTCTCATTGCGATTTTCATTTCGCATTGCGATTATCTCGTTGTGATTTTCATTTCGCATTGCGATAGTAATTTCCACGTTGCGATAGACATTAAGATGATTGCGAATGTCATTTCCGTGTTGCGATAGTCAAATGATTGCCTAATAAGTGATAACAACTGAACAGATCATAGCAATTTTCAAACTCAAGTTACTAATACATGCCTAACTGAAAATGTTAAAAGTTAACACATAAAATCTACATAATACAACGTTTGCATTTAAAAATCACCTAAGTTAACAGTCCCCAAAGTTGAAGCCAGTTGTGATGGGATTTTAAAGATGATTACGATTTTGATTGCCTTTTCTTGACACCATATGAGCTTTGGATTTGATGATGATCCATTTTGGTAGAGGAAAAGATGATTGTGATGGAACTGGTGATCCACATGTCAACCTTGTATGACCACTTTCCTTGCACCGACTACATGTCGATCTCTTTTTTTCTTCACCCTTAGACGGTATACGATCGTGACTTTTTGGTCGGCCAGGTAGCCTTCTGTCCATGGCTGGTGGCAAAACTGTTTGTAAGTCATCTGGTATGTCCCACTCAGAAGGATGTGGAATAGGGTAGACAATCTCGGCATAAGTCTGTCGATATACTTCTGTAATGTAGCAATCCATATCGTATGTGCTTGAATCATCTTGGTTTAGATGAAGAGCAACTTTTATAACATGGCCACACGGATAACCAGATGTTTGCCATTCATACAACTACGTCCTTGCATTTAGATCGACAAGCCATTTAAGTTATTATCCAATACTTCAAACAAAGTGTTTGAACATGGTTCAACTCTCCATGACGTTGACTTCACAACACGTTTCGTTATCTTTTTTTCAGTCCATGGTGTAACACGATGTTCCAATGTTCCTGTAAATTTAAATAAATAATATTTAGTAAAATATATGATAAGTTACGAATTCAAAGAAATAATACCTGCATGGTTTCTTTTCTTGTAGTACCACTGTTGAATAGAGGCTCGAAAAAACTCCATTAACATAGTAATGGGTAATTTCCGGGAATGACGACTTAGAGCGTTGATTGATTTTGCACTATTAGACGTCATGAAACCATATCTTGCTCCAAGTTGATGTACTCTTGACCATCTTTCAAACCCGACATCTTCTAGTGTTTGAGCACACTGAGGCAAAACACGTCTTAAACAGTTTATATGCTTATTGAAATCCACTTCCCGATAAGCTTTACAGCCTTCCAGTATGTCCATTTGTTTTTTTATACCAGTAGACCTTGATTTTAGATTTCTATACAAATGACACCACATTCTATGAAAAGCATCTGGGAAACACCTTCTAACAGCGTTGTCAATTGAGTTTGCCCTATCGGATATGATTGTCAGATTGCTAATAGGACCTATGCAATCCCTAAGATGCCCTATAAACCATGTCCATGAATCAGAGGCTTCAGATTTGCCAACCCCGTAAGCTATTGGCAATATCCCATTGTTAGCATCCATGGCTACTGCTAATAAGTTTACTCCAAGGTATCGACCTTTCAAATGTGCTCCGTCAACTATAATAACTGGGCGCATGCAAGTAATAAACGAACGAATCTACAAAAATAATACACAAGAAATATAATCATTTAAATGTGAAATGCATGTAACTAACAAAAATGAGTCAACGGAATTATATTTATTTACTAACCGCAACACCAATGGCAATAAACAGCAACTCAAAGCGTCCATCTCTACCTGTTTTGATATGAGTTACCGACCCAGGATTTTTTAGCTTTAAATTGTGATAATAAGCCGGCAGTTGGGCAAATGATGCTTCTGGCGACCCCCTCAACAATTCCAAGGCATAACATTTGGCTCTCCAAGCTTGAGAATATGATATACTAATCTTGAACCGAGCATTCATGTCAGTCATAATTTCATGTCCCCGATATACCCTACCATTCAAAAACATTAACTCAGCCAGAAAACCACCCAACACCTTTTTGTTTGCCTGTCTATGGTGAGGAAAAAATTGGGTTCTTGAACATGTATGTTTATCAATAAAAGTACTAACTTGAAACATTTCGCAATCTTTTATCCTCTTTGCAATCATACGCCACGTACAGTTTTTGTCAATCATACACCTTGTTTCGAAACGATCTTTGCTTGATTTGTTAACTTTTAGTTGATAGCCATCTTCCACATATTTCGTATACAAAGCTATCTTCAAGTCTTCCTTTGTATCAAAATAATCATCTTTCTTGATACAAATAACTTTTGTGTAACAATCAACTGCTTTCTTTACCAACTCTTCTTCTGGTATCTGAAGTAATTCTGGCATATTCCAGTTATACTCCCGTGGCATTTTCTTTTCTTTGGGGACTTTTTCTTCTTCTTTTTCTCTCAGGATTATATGAATTACAGAATGGATGTTCAACATGTTCATTCACAGTCGTAACTTCCTCCTCATTATCATCAACAACATCTTCTCGGCAACGGTTGTTTCATCATCAAAATTCGGGTATTGACCAATATCAAAATCATTACACGCAGGGTCTGTTTCTTCTTCTGAAACATCATCAAAATCCGAGTATTGACCAATATCAAAGTCCGGGTATTGACCAAGATCAAATTTCGAATACTGACTAGTACTCACAATTTTTTCTGTTGGCTCATCATCGTCTAATTGGTCAATACGAAAACCGAAATTTGGTGCTGAAAGTTGATTGAGATTTGGATTAGAGAAAGGTTGTGGGTTTTGAAAAAAACTTAGTTGATTACTACCCGCTACTGACCCAACAATACTACTTCTAGGTTCAACCATACAATGTAACATCATCACTTGAAACACTAATGTAAGCAATGAATCGTTCAACATCTTCATTGTCGGTTAACAAATAAACTTTACCATTTCTCTGATAAGATAGCCTAAATCCACTTAGGGGCTCTAAATTTAATTTCTTTGAAACACGTAACATTAGAGTTTCATAAGTTAACTTTTTTAATGACAGTTTTAGTTGAAGATTCATGGGTAAAGACATATATTGTAAAACACCATGAACATTCTCCCATGACCCTCCAAAACACAAATCTATCCAAACATGATCAACATTAGATGATTTCATGGTTGTAAATTAATTTACTAAACAAACGAGCTACGAAACTAAGACTTGTTGCCGGATGGGGAAGGATGTAGGAACGGATATAGGAACGGATGTCGCCGGAGAAAGTGATAGATGGAGATGGAATGAGTTGCGATTTAGGGATTTAGGTTATGAGTTGTTACTGCTGCGTAGATATATACACAAAAAATTTGTGTTGCTAAACTAAAACCTATTGCGAACTTTGAAAATCGCATTGTGATTCTGTATTATCGCGTTGCGAAAGTAAGTATCGCGTTGCGATTTTCCCAATTCGCAATGCGAATAAGTAAATCGCAACGCGATACTGACTTTCGCAACGCGATTCTGACTTTCGCAACGCGATTCTGACTTTCGCAACGAGATTCTGACTTTCGCAACGAGATTCTGAAAATTGCAATCATCTTCAAAATCCCAATCACAACCGGCTTCACCTTTTGGGACTGTTAACTTAGGTGATTTTTAAATGCAAACGGTGTATTATGTGTATTTTATGTGTGCACTTTTAACATTTTCAGTTAGGCATGTATTAGTAACTTGAGTTTGAACATTGCTATGATCTGTTCAGTTGTTATCACACTTATTAGACATTCATTTGACTATCGCACGGGGAAATCGCAACGCGAAAATGGCTATCGCAACTAGAAAATCGCAATGCGAATGAAATCGCATTGCGATTTTCTCGTTGCGATTTTCATTTCGCATTGCGATTTCTCGTTGAGTCTGTTTCGTGTTGCGATAGTCTGTTTTGCCTTCAACATAATGCAGATTGAAAATCAACAAATCAACTATTACATTTCAAACAATTATTACATTTCAATCAATTAAACAAGCACAAATAAGAATTATGTACACATCAATTAAACAAATCAACATTTACAAATCATTTTTTACAAATCAATTAAACAATCAAAAATAATGATAATTCTTATTTCCTCATCAATTATTGAATCAATAAATCATCTTTTGCACCCGTACATCCATTTCACGCAGCTCACTTAAGGATTAACCTGCAGAAACCAAACATTTGCTCAAACAAGACTTCCTACACATCTAAAACCTACAAACAGCAAATTATTGAATTTTAGGTACTTAACCAAACATTTTCAAACCAAAAGGAGTATATATGTTAACAAAACTTGCATTTGACTTACCAATTAACAATGGATACTTTCATAACTCGGATGCAGGTAGGCAGCGTCTAGAATATATCGCTCTAGCCATATAATGCCAAAACCACAAGCCTACTGCAGCTCTATCTCTATCGGTGGGAGGTAGAAACTCTGTGATTCCCGTCGTCAAACGCGCCAAGCACATGCATACGAGAGGACCACAATCCCCTCTGGTTCCCGACAATTATTGTGGCACGGTCTCGTCTCTGACAACTGTGACATTGAACTTCTTTGGCTTCTTGTGTCCAAAATGAGTCCAATAATTAATCCCATCCAAGAATTTAGCCAAATGAGAGCTCCATCCCTTGATAATATCTCTCAAATCAGACAGTGATATGTAATTTATCATGTTGTCATATACTATTATCTTCAGGGATGGGAGCTGAAGTTGGACGAGAAGCCAATGACGACGTTCCAAAACAGGGATAAACACCTGCAATCATAAGTAATAATTCATTTATTTGCGCACTTATTATGAACACCTTTAAAAAATTTAAAAAATTAAACACTAACCTTATCGACCTCCCACCATGCAGGATAAAGTTTAGCTTGTCCATTGCCCAACGAAAATGATTCATCTCGTTGATTCTTCAAGTGAACTGCGTGAAAAGCCACCGGCATTATTGTATATCGTGATTTATTTTTTATTTTTCCTAAGCTTCCTTATTATTAGAAGACGTGACACCCACGCATCGATATGCTGTTTTACAAAAAAAAAGACATATATTAGTGAATTACATTAATTTTTAAAAAAAATAATCAAAATCATATATAAGACAAATATAAGACTTACCTCCCATCGAAATAGCCACTGTCTTCAACCCCTAATAACACCCCCACCAAGACCGATTAAGCAACAAATACATCTCATCGTTGAGTTTGCTTATGTCAGTGTAACACCCTTGGCTCCGCTCATGTAGATAAAAATCAACTGCGGTCTTAGCCCAAAGGGTATTATCCAGAATTGTTTCCGGTAGTTGTCTCCTCTCCACTTCAGATACCGGAAGGGTACTAGCCGGTAACTCATACGAGAGCCAACTCTCATCCATCATGTTCGGCAACGGTGGGGGTTTCTCAATAATTCGATATATTACCCCATGTGAATCGGGCTCTGGAATGGTGGGAGGGACCTCTTCAACGATGACAGTGGCCTCTTGAACGGTGGGGGGGACTCTTGAGGGATGATAGGGGCCTCTTGAACGATTGGAGGGGACTCTTGAGGGATGACAGGTGAGTCGGGCTTCTTCTTGCGGAGTCTTCACACCATTGGGGTGAACGGAGACGTAATAACACGTGCACGCCGTCTGATGCGTGAACTCCGTCGTGCAAGGAAAACCCGACGTAAAGCATCAACCTTATCGGGCCGTTAAAAAAAATTAATACATAAATCAATAAATAAACAGACATGATATTAAACAAAGACAAATATATTTCAAACTTGCATTATATTCACCCAAGTCATTATTCTATCATATTTCACAAAATGCATCAGATAACATTCCAGAAGTAAGCACTTATATAAACATTTAAAAGGACAACATATATAAACATTCAAGAAGAAGAATAGTTTACTTTCGCAACACGAAACTTACTTTCGCAACGCGAAAATGACTATCGCAACGCGGAAATGACTATCGCAACGCGGAAATGGCTATCGCAATGCGAAATAAAAATCGCAACGACAAAATCGCAACGCGAAACACAAATCGCATTGCGGTTTTCATTTCGCGTTGCGATTTCATTTCGCATTGCGATTTTGTCGTTGCGATTTTCATTTCGCATTGCGATAGCCATTTCCGCGTTGCGATAGTCATTTTCGTGTTGCGAAAGTAAACTTCTTCTTCTGCAAATTAAAACTTGAATGGATTGCATTACTTCAACCAAAAGACAAAAACAAAACCAAAAACAAATACTAACAAAAACAGTTTAGCAGTATTGGCAGCAACCGAATGAATTTATTAAGCAATCTAAGTGAAATGGTTAATCTAAGTGAAATTATGAGTAAATTTATCATCAAGTTAAATATGAAAAATCTTAAACTTACCTCGTTGCGTAGAGTATGAACCTCATTCTGCAACGATGTTACCATCTCACGTAGAGCGGCTACCTCACCGCGTAAAGTAGACACCTCAACACGCCATGCACCATCATCTTTGCATAAAGTACCGACCTCCTCACGCAAGGCATTGACCTCATCACGTAACTCTCCTAACTCATCCGTGGAGGTGGAGAACAGGAGATACGTCGTGGGCATCTTTGCCGGTCGCCTATCTTGCGGTGATGGTGGAGAAGAGGCTCGATGATGTGATAGAATAGGTGATGGCTATCGTTGTGGAGGTGTATAGTCGGGTCGATCAGGTGATGGCTCTGGGTGAGGTGATAGCTCTGGGTAAGGTGATGGCTCCCGAAGTGGAGGCTGCTCATCATCTGTGCCATCAAAAAAATGCTTACTAGCTTGCCACCAATCAGTGGCAAGCTCAGCTTCCGTGGGTGTCAGCCTCTGTAATGGAGTGTTGGCCTCCTAACAATATAAAAGCTCAAACAAAGTTAAACGTGTACTAGTAATAACTTGTTTATAAACATATGGTAGTATTTATGTTAACTTACATTATTTATTGTCGTATACGTAGTAAATCTTCCCATTGCAAGGTCCGTTTCCTCTTCCAGGAAATAGCCTGGGAATATATTTGAAGTTTTATTGCATATGTCTTCATGGCGGGAAAGGCCTCAAATATCCAAATCTACAAACAATATAATAACAAACATTAGTAATTGTTAAATAATTACTTATAATTTTGGAAACATTATATAAAAATTCTTACCTTAAAGGCCCAAATAAAGCCTATCAAAATGTATTTGGAACCATCGCCATGCAAACTTTTTCGATCATCCAAGGCAGACGATAACTTATTCCATGTAGCTTTCCATAAATACGAGCCCCACGGAAATAGGTTCCACGTATTTAGGTATTCTACCAATTTGATTAGATCATTCGGAATAGGTTGTCTGGCCTCTCTGCCTAAAAAGCCGGTATGCAAAAGTATTAGAAGGCATACTCGGACAACATCGACGTCATCCATCCGAGTAAACCATCTTTCTTATTCAATAATATCGTCAGGTCTTCCACGTGTAGATTCGGCCTCTCCAGCTCAGGAAAAACCCGAGATAACCATGATGGCGGGTAATGTGTCTAGTGTACCGACCTACATCATCGTGTCTAAGCGTAGACCGGTGATTAAGCAAACTCCTCCCGCCCAAAACACGTATACGCCAGTGGAAAATCAAACCATATCTCTTATCACGACGTTGTATAGTATGGTAGATCCCTAGTCATGGTTTGAAGAAACAGGTGTGTCAACATCGCATCTCCACCGGGATGTTGTACTTTCAGCCATGGCCCGAAGCAAGTATCCTCAAACATTTTTCTTTGTGCAGGTGAAAGCTCGACGCAATTGTTTTGGCAGGCTGACTTTATTTCTTAAGGTCAATTGAGCCGAATAAAAGTTCTACAAAAACAATAAACATACTAAGTTAGATATACCAAAAACTACACTGTGAATATACCAAAACAATAATAAACATAAAGAGTAGTAGTTTATTCTTCAAACTTAAATTTGCAACACTGTGAATTTTTATTTGTCTTTGTTTTTTGGTTGAAGTAATGCAATTCATTCAAGTTTCAATTTGCAGAAGAAGAATAGTTTCTGAAAATAAAATCGCAACGAAAATTCGCAACGCGAATTTGACTATCGCAACGAGAGAATAAATCGCGTTGCGATTTTGTCGTTGCGATTTTCATTTCGCGTTGCGATTCTCGGTTGATTTAATAAGCAATCTAAGTGAAATGTTAATCTATTATTGAAATTACCAGTAAACTTATCATCAATTTCAATATGAAAAACCTAATAATAATGCAAAAATTTCAAAAAAAATAATTAAAAAAACTAACCCTTGGTGGTTGATTTGGTTGATTTTCCATTTCTGATTGTGAGGGTGGCTCTGAGAGATGGAGATAGACAGATTTCGCCGGAGATGGGGACGGATTTCGTCGGAGATGGTGAGAGAGTGAGAGATGGAGATGGGACTAGTGTGTGATTAGGTTTTAGGTTATGAGTTCGATTACGGGATATACTGTGGATGGTTCAGTTCCAATATATTAATATTCGTGTTTGGAATTTGAAAATAAAATACGCTTTGCGATACTAATGGCGCTTTGAAAATCGCATTGCGATTATGTATTATCTCGTTGCGAAAGTCAGTATTGCGTTGCGAAATTAAGTATCGAGTTGCAAAAGTCAGTATCGCGTTGCGATTTTGTATTATCGCGTTGCGATTTTGTATTAAGTATATATCGCGTTGCGATTTTCCAAATTCGCATTGCGATTTTCAAAATTCGCATTGCGATTTACTTATTCGCATTGCGAATTGGGAAAATCGCAACGAGAAATTGGAAAATCGCATTGCGATAGTCATAATCGCGTTGTGAATCTGGAAACTGATTTGCGATAATGGAGATCGCGTTGCGAATTAGCGATCGCATTGCGATTTTGTTGGTCATTTTGGCAAATCCGGAAAAAGTTGGTTAAAATCGTACATTATATGGGATTTTTGGTCACTAAGGTTATTTTCTCTTTTAAATTAAAGGAAGATACACCATATTCGTCTTTTGAAATTATTCAATTTTTAAAACAAAATGAGTTTAATTTTAGTAAACATTGAGATTAATTTTGTTAAATGCTAAGGGTTGATTTTAGTATTATACCATAATAATAATAATAATAATAATAATAAAATAATAATAATAATGTTTATTGAGAAACAGCTAAGGTTATGTTTGTATATTTCCCTTAAGCATGATAATGAATTTCTTAAGCTTAACTTTAATATCCGTCTTAATTATTAATACTTGTGACAATGGAATTATAATATGAGGGCGTGTACTTTGTGACCCTTTCTCCCTTCCCGAAGTTGATATTCTCTCTTGTTGAATATATATAACTACGTTCTGTCTGCCGTTAGACTCTAACACTTCAGAATTTATATTGAGAAACGTGTAATGGAAGATTACGACAATAATGAGTGCATTTAATTAACATGGTTGAGCACTCCATGTCATACAATTTTCCATTAATTATGTCTTACATCCATCGTACATATAAATGTTTTATTCAATGAATTAAATATATTTAATGCACTCACATTTAGGCTTGAACCAAAAAATGTTGACTCATCAAATTCATTAAGTGACCTTTAATGGTTAAGAGGAGTGTTGTTTTTCTAATGATTTTGGTTTCAATCAGTTGTGTCTATAAGGTGTGTGTTATCAATGGTTAAGAAAGATTTTGAAAATATATTACCTTATAATCATTTAGAGTATTCAAAAAACTGAGGGGTCAAAATTGAATTATAATGTTTATCATTGTATTTGTTTGTAACATTATAATTTTTAGAAGGATTAAGTTAGATCTTTTATCATTTTAGGGAGGGCAAAATATATTCTTACCATGTACTATTATTAGAGGTGGGTATACGGGCTACCCGCCCGTTTAGCCCGCGGGTTTTGACGGTGCGGGCTTAAACGGTGCGGGTTAAAAAGCCCGCATTCATAAACGGTTTTGAATTTTAAGACCCGCGGCCCGTACATTTAACCCGCGGGCTAAACGGGCTTACCCGCGGCCCGTTTAATAAAAATAATTTTAAATACTTTAAATACAATAAAAAATAATGTTTTAACTTACTACACCTTTAAAAATGATCGAGCAACTTGAAAAGGAAGGTAGCACTGTCAAAATAATAATAATATTTAAATTTTATTTAATAGCGGAAATGATTATAAATAATATTTTTTTAATTTTTTTAATCATTAATATATAATTATATATATATATGATATATTACTTAAAACTCAAATTAAAAAACAATATCACTTATATCACCAATTGAAAAAAAAAACAATAACCACATTATACTTTTATAAAACACAATTATTCAAGGTATAATATGAATACACAGAAGTGTCTGAAAGTAGAAATTCAAACTTAAAAATTTAACAAAGTCAAACATTATACAAATCTAACAGAAAGTTGTCAAGTGTTTCTAATAATTGTATTTTGGATACTTTAGAGAAATACTAAAACATAATATGAAAATATAAAATAAAATACTTATAGTATAGAGCAAATTTGAAAGATACAATTATACTAAAATTGATAAAATATAAGTATTAATTTGTTAAAATATATTTATTTTGTAAAAGTCTTTAAAAGTTGAAAAATATATTTTATTTTAATTTTATTTTCTTTCTTATTTTTAATCCAAATATTACGTGTCATGTGATATTATTAGAATATCACGTGACTTTTTATAATTAAATAACAAAATGGATAACATACTTCATGAAAAATAAAGGTCATAATTAAATAAAAAAACTTTAAATACCAAAATGATAATGATGTATATTTAAATGAAAAAAATATCAAGCAACGGTAAAATTATGACAAACACCTTAATAAATTTAAGAACTACAATAGTTATAAGTAACATCATATTTATAAGTAATTTATTTTCTTTTTCTATAAAATTCTTTAAGTTTATTTTTTCTAAAATTTCATAAATTTTAAATTAAGCGGGCTTTAGCGGGTTTAACGGGTAGCCCGCGGTTATACCCATTAAACCCGCGGGTTTAACGGTCCGGGCTAAAAAGCCCACAATTTAAACGGTCTTCAATTTTTGAGGCCCGAAGCCCGCACGGGTCGCGGGTTAAACGGATAGCCCGCGGGCCTTAGCCCATATACCCAGCTCTAACTATTATATAAAATTATAATTTTACATGGGGTTAATGGACAAAAATTCCAATTTAATCCAACCCCCTGACTTCGCACCTGCTGACATTGTAGAATTTGGGATAAGTTCAGGTACCAATGTGAGAATAGCCAGACCAAAATGTAATTTTAGCATGCACTACTATATAAAATTATAACTTTTAAATGGGCTAATGAACAAATTTCCCATTTTAAAGGGGCCATGGCCCTCCATCTTGCACCTGCTGACATCCCAGATTTTTTTGGATAAGTCACATTTTAGCCTTCAAACTTGTCCATTTTTCCACATTAGTACAAATGTTTTTAAAAATCTGTATTGGTACTTGAACTTGTTTATTTTTTTTATATTAGTACCTAAATATTTCTTTGGTCCAATTAATATCTTTTTCTTTTTTGGTAACAAGTCCAATTAATATCTAAATTTATCTACTTTTCCAAAATTTATATATTTTATTAGTCCATTCTCTTTAAATATCGTAACAAAAAAAATTGATATGAAAAAAGTAGACAAGTTCGAATACCAATGTGAATTTAAAATTTTAACTAATATGAAAAAAAAGTTTAAAAAAAATCTAAAACCAATATAGACAAAGTAAATAAATTTAAATACTATTGTAGAAGTACTAGACCGATTCAAGAGTTAAAATGTGACCTATCCCTATAATTTTATAATATAGTGAACCAGAAAATCATATATTATAATAATTTTAAATAGAAACTTAATCGATTTCATTTTTAATAACGTATAATCAAAGTTCCATAAAAACCCCTGAGGCGACCCGCCTATGTTAGGGCATTGTTGAGTGTGGGCTAACATAAGATAAACAATGACAACATTATAAATCGAAAGAATATATGTATGGGATAACCTTGGAAGTCACTAAAGAGTGAATCACTTTGGTTGGAATCCAATGTGTTATAATATAGTTTAAGGAGAATGTTTTTTTATTAAGTATTAATATTATATATAAATTTTGATCAAATATGTAATGTGATTTATAAATTTTGATTCTATAATGTCATACATATGAAACTTAGGTTTTGATTTAAATATATGTAAAGATTGACTGAATTAGAAAGGGTCGGGTTTTTGGTTGATATTCTAATTTTTTACTTGTCATTCAATCTGACTCGAGTTTAGGGAGACTCCACCTAACTCGAAATTCAATCCTTAAATATATATATAGTTTTTATTAGATAAAATAGATGTCTAGCTGAAAAAATTAAGAGGGATATTATTGCAATGATCCTTAAATGTATAAAAGATTATTATATTGTTATTTCGGATAAAATCGAATTAGAGATTTTTTATCATTAACTCAAACTCTACATTATCTTATTCTTTTAAAAAAATCATCCTAAATTGAAGTGAACCTAATTATATATATATATAAACTTAACCTTATAGGATTGAGCCATGTCAAAACTTGTTAGTTCCAGGTCTCATATTCATTTTATTTTCCAAAAACCTTGATTTTGATTTAATTATACACATTAAAAAATAAATACATCCATCTATTTTCACATAGAATAAAAAGAATTATTTGTATATATAAAATATAAATGTAAAATAATTATTTGATTAGATTAAATGCTTCCAACCGTTGGATCAAATATATATATATATATATCATAATGTGATTAGGAGAGGAATGTCATTAAAACTCCAAATGATTGGTCAAACTTAATAAGCACACCACTAAACTAAGGTCAAATTCCATGTTATTACCTTTCCATTGGATTATTTATTCATATATATATTTTTTACTTTTTCTAAATACCAAATTTTAAACCATATTGGCTACCGATTTAGTGCTTCAAGTTAGGTGAAGGAGGAATCCCATCCACACACAATAATGAGATGCTTTCGTTTGTCGTCTCAAAGTGTTATTCTATACTGCTAAGCATTTCAGTAGTCAATAAAATACTACTTACTTCACCAATAATAGAATCATAGCAAAAGCCATTTAAATGTCTATTTTAAGTATATCACATGGTTTCCCCCCTATGAATTTATCTTTTTATTATATAAAAATCAATAATTTACTCCAACCAAATAATATTATTAAATTAATATATCAACAATTATGAGGCAATTCTCAGACAAGTCAACCTTTCCCTCAATGATTTGTGCCCTAGATTAACTAGTCATAATATCATGTCATACTTGACAAGAGTTATTCTCTTAATTCATTAGTCAATCTCAAAACAACCTGTCCAAATAGATAAGCCATGTATTAGTCCAGAAGCCACAAGTACTTTTGGAAGAGAGATTCTGTGGGGCATAATGAATGCTAGAGTGCAAATTCACTCCTCAAACGTCCTCGGGTATTTATAGACATTGTATCATCCACTTGGTCTTAATACCTGCACACCTTAACCCCTTATGAACTTAGGAGAAGTTACTTACACCATGATAGCTCCGCATGCAAAAAAAAATGATAAAACTAAACAACTAAGATTGTTGTCAAGAAAATTAGAATAAGATTATGATGGTTCATACGGTGATTATAGTTCAAAAGTCATCAGAGGTGTGGAGAGTTTCAATAACACTTAGTGAGATGAGATGTCAATAAAATAAATTTGTATAATTAAATTTTAATAAAAAAAATAATTCATCAATTTTCATACAAGTAAAAGAAAAAAATCTATTATTATATTTTTTGAAGGTGGTATATTGAAATGATTATATACGTATCGTATGTATAAGAAACAACTTGAAAAAGGGGCAACAACTTGCAAAGGGTAGAGATACACTACTAGAGCACAACACTTGCTTCCCCAATAAATATCAATATCAAACTTAAAAACTCTTAGGCCCAACCCAATTGGGCTAACCATGAAATTGCAGAGCACTAAAGACAAGTTGGACAATGGGTTAAGTGCACCCATGCTCGTTGAACAAGTCGATTTTCGTCTAAATCTTCCTTAAATCGCTACTTTCTTCAGGCTTTGCAGGTCTCACAGATACTGAAACAATATAATAAATATTAAACGATGTAGATCAACATGAGATGTAGCTTATATGGTAGAGAGCTCGTTTCATATGTGAGAGGCACGAGGTTTGATTCCCCGCACCTCCAATTTTATCTTATACTAATATTTTGTGAGAATCTCATAAATGCAGGCTTCGCTTCGTTTTAAGGTTTCATTTTTTTCCTCTAAAACCAGCAAAACAAGTCAACATGAACCAGCCTCGTAAGAGCTTAACTTTTCACACTAGTCTTTAGTGCTTTGCCCAATTGGGTTAGCCATTCAAAAAATCTAAGGCCTACACTGCTCCCCCTTATCAGCCCCACTCGTCGTCACTTTATACCTCCTTCGCACTCCACACACGACACAAATTTCGTTCCGCTACAGTCTTCGCAAGCCAACCGCCTCATACTCAGTATTTTCCTAAGTTTTCCCGTCTCATTCAATTCAATCACCTCCTCGGCTCCACCAAGATACCGTCCCTTAACAAACACCCTCGGCACGATCGCTTCATACCCTAGTAACTCCCTCAACTTGTTGAAGAACTCCCCATGCAACGACACATCCAGCTCGTCGAAAACCACGCGTTGGACCTCGTGTATCCCCTGTACCTTATTGCTATGCTTGGACGTGCGGGGGACACCCCTCAATAAGGTCGTGTAAATCACCACCGTGTCATTCCCGGCCGACGGACTGTCTCGAGGAACTCGCTTAACTAGTCTCGTTTGGCTCATTATCTTATCGTAGTTTGCCATCCTCCCTTCTTTCTCTCACTTTTCTATATCCTTTAATATGAATATATAATTTTTAACTTGGACCTTAAAACAAAACCTGCATTTATGACATTCTCACATAAATGTAGTAAAAGACAGATTGGAGGTGTGGGGAATTGAACCTCAACCTGCATTTAAGACATTCTCACATAAATGTAGTAAAAGAGAGATTGGAGGTGCGGGGAACTGAACCTCATGCCTCTCACATGCGAAGCAAGCGCTCTACCATATAAGCTACACCCCCATGTTGATCCATGCCTCTTAATATTTTTTATATTGTTTCAGTATCTGTGAGACCTGCAAAGCCTGAAGAAAGTGGCGTTTAGAGGTAGATTTAGACAAAAACCAAGTGGAAATAGCATTAAGACTTGTTCAACGAGCATGGGTGTACTTTACCCTTTTCATTCCTACGTAATGCAGGGTCTGAAACTGCTGCTCGTGTGCTTTGGACTGTTGGTTCATGATATATAGACGCATTCCAAAAGCGACAAAAAGCTTAGTATGTAAATGAAAGAAAATCAGTTTGCAGACATCCTCAGTTCAAACGAAACTGTAAGAGTATAACTGAATCATCACATTCTCACCGTAAAAGCTTGAAAGAGGAAGTTTATCTGACAGCGAAAGTGAAAAACAAGAAGCCAATATCAAGCTCGAAGCAGATAAGATGCGAGAGAAGTTGTTAAACAGCTCGTCCACGGTCCAACAGCACAAGGAGTGCATCTCGAACACCATCAGTTGTCAAATCGACGTTCTTTGTTGACTGCCACCATTACGTCGTACAACATTGGTTTGATGTGAACATTACCCTGTTTCGTTCTCCCTTCATATCGACAAACAACGAATCTAGTGTATGATCGCCTTTGCTATGTTGCTACATTTTCTTCTCCTTTGTTGCTGCCTGATGTGGCTACAAAGATAAAAGTTTCCAATAGGCATCGATACAACATATTGGTAGGCAGGAATGAACTGAGGGATTTGATGGGGGTGACAGCTCCTCTAAAACTTTATAAGTCCGCTTGCTTTTAAAATTTTATAATTCAATCAAATTATTTTGGGTGAAGCGTACTTATAAAGTTAAGTGTAAAATTTTAAAGGTAATGTTCGCACTTACAAAATCTTTTAAAAATGTTGATACAACGTATTAGCGGGCAAGAATGGACTGATGGGTGAAGCATACGTATAATTTATAAGTTCATATCTTTAAAAGATTAGTGTTCATATTAAAATTTTCTATTAGTTAAATGGCCACTTATGTTGTATATATTGAATAATTTAATAAATATAGGGTAAAGTACATCATAAGTCATCAAACTATGTTCAAATGATTATTTTGATTATTAAACTTTTAAAAATTATAAAATAATCATTAATTTTTTTGAATTATTACAAAATGGTCACTACGACTTATAATAAGTGATAAATTTAAAGATCATTTTGTAATTCATATGAATAAAATTTAATGATCGTTTTATAACATTTCAATAAAATTAATGATAGTTTTATAACAGTTCAATAAATTTAATAATTATTTAATAATTTTTAAAAATTTAGTGTAAAAACAATTATGTGAGGCCAACTGTTCTGTTGTCGTTCTAGCTGGTTGGACAGTTTGTTTGATCGGTGAAAACAATGAATAGTAAAGGTCGTGGGGGTAGTAGCCATCGGTTTCGGGAATGCCTAAAGCCTTCTTCACTCAAATATTTACCCATCAATTTTTAATTTTGTAACTATTTAAACAAGGGCAATTAAGCTATCGACGGAGGAGCTAGCATGACAGTTAATAAAATAGAGATAATTAGAAATTTAGTTGTCCTTACTTACACATACTATCAATTTAGTCATATTTTTAATTTAATTTAATAAATTCAATAGATTATGATCAAATTGATAGAATTTAAAAATAATGAGGACTAAATATATAATTATATTAATTTTATTAATTATTACATCTGTCAAATGATAACGACATGTAATTTGATTGACAACATTTAAATAATTAAATAATCTGATTAATAAAATTAAAAGATCGTTCATATAATTAAATAATTAAGTGATCAGATTAGGGATGGGCATGAGACCCGAACTCGACGGGTTCCGAACCGACCCGATCAGGTCGTGCTTTTTAAAAAAATTCAGGTTCGGGTCAGGTCGAATTTTTTTAAAGGTGATGTTCGGTTCCGATCGGATTCTGATTTAGGGTGAAAAATACTCGACCCGACCCAAAAAAATATAAATTTATCTTATATTTAGGAATAATTACAATAATACCCCTCTCTATATTATTTTTTAATTAAATAATTATTTTTATTGAATAAAAATAATATTTTTATTATTATTTCGGGTCGGGTCGGATTAAGTTCGGATTTTATCTCAAAAAGTCAGATCAAGTGAAGGATATATATTTTTTGGGTCGGGTCGAGTCGGGTTAGCCGAAACCGTACCCAAACCCGACCCATGTCCATCCCTAGATAAGATTGGAATCTTATTATAATTAAGGGGTTCGTGCATATAGTTTACCCTTATTTATATTAATATGCTTTTTATGATTAAAGCCCTACAAAAATAAACAGAGCTGCATTATGCAGTCCAAAAAGTAACAAACCGTCGTTTTTTGTTTAGCCGATCACACAAAGCCACGGACTCCTCATTTCTTTGGCATTATATATATATATTTACAAATTTTCTTCATATTTATATAATAATCTAAGCGGTTGAAAGAGAGGATATTTAAAACAATTTATAGTGACAAGGTTTCTGATTCGAACCATTTTGATCAAATGGCTGAGCAGAGTTATATAATAAAGGTCGAGGAAGCAACGCCCGCCACCGGTGAGAAACCGTCGATCGGCCCTGTTTATCGGAGTCATTTCACTGAGAATGGATTCCCTGCTCCGATTCCTGGATCGGACAGTTGTTGGGATATTTTCCGGTTAGATTTTTAGCTCTCTCTCTCTTTTTCTTTGGTTGCTTTGAAAATAACGAGAACGTTACATTCACGGAGCATAAGATTTAATTATATTATTGGAACGCCTGATGTTTGAAAATGTTGAATTTTAAACACTCGTATGGATCAAGGTGTTGAGATTTCCATGCTTCTGGTTGAATTATCGGTGGCTTTCATTCAACTAAGATTTATATGTTTAATTGTAGTTATTAATTCAATTCTGAAGCTCGCTGTTGATGTGACGTGGAGATTAAAATTTTCTGCTTTATAATTTACCTCATGTTCATGTATGGTTGAACGTGTTACTAACTAACACAGCTCGTATGTGTTATGCGACAAAAGAGTGTTTTTAAAAATAAAAAATAAAAAAATCTTCCACTATGACAATGATTCATATTTCATCTTCTCTTTGCAGAATGTCAGTTGAGAAATATTCAGACAACCCAATGCTTGGTCGCCGGCAGATCGTGGACGGGGATGTATGCTGCTATCCTACATTGATGATTTTTTTTATTGCTTTTGCGTTCTGCTTTTACCTTTGATCTTGACTTTTAGTTTGTGCATCTAAAATTATGTGCTTTCACTGCAGGCTGGAAAATATGTGTGGCAAATTTACAAACAAGTTTATGACACTGTAATAAAAGCGGGGAATTCCATCCGGAGCTGTGGTGTTGAGGAGGTAATAATACACTAACTTTTTTATATTGTAAAATTTTTTCTCCCAAAAATCAAAGCTTCTGCGATCATTAACCACAGCTGCAGTTTATGCGTATGGTTCAAATTTTATGGTTTTTTATTCTTGTTTACAGGGAGGAAAATGTGGTATTTGCCAATTGCCAAGAGTGGATAATCACGATGGAGGTATCGCTATTCTAGCATGTTTTTGCCTGACTTATATACTGAGTTTCTCCTGAGCACACTCTTCACTTCCAAAATGCTTGTTCCCCAAAATGTTTACTAATGCCCCAGCATTGATGCAGGCCTGCAATGCTCATGGAATCTCTTGTGTTCCTTTATAAGACACTATAGGTATTTCTTCTTGATAACCCATAAAACCTGTTTTGTATTTCATTAAGTCTCTACTTTCAGCAAACAACAATCCTATGTGTGTTACCTAGCTTTCCTCATTTTTTTACTTGGTCTCAATTGTTACTTGTAACATCTTTAAACTCTTTTAATGATGAATGTACCTCAATACCACTGCATATTGTTAATGATTGTTTGATCCTTTGTCGCCTATATTATAGGTGTTGGTGCTGTGGAGTTTATCATATTCCATGCAGAAGTTTCTATTGCTTTTGTAGAAGAAATGAAGATTGCTGAAGTAAGTATAGTTAAATCTATATATATTTGGAACCCTATGATTGTTATGGGATTTGGGAACAAGGGGGAAGACATTTTTTCTAGGTATTTTCAAAAATAAGATATCTTTATGTGAAATAAATTTATAGTTTTCTATTATCATCATTTTCTTCTAGAAATGCTGCTCAGTTTTGTTAGTTGGTCTTCATCTAAGAATATGTAGGTACATAGTTCTTTTCTATGTGAGGTTTCGTTTTGCCCTTTCAGCTCCCTTTCTCGCTCATATGCCAAGCCTTTGGTTCCATAGGTTTGATTTTCCATCAACATCTGCTACTGTAATGATATTCTCTAAGTTTGAGGTTACATAGAGAGTATCAGTCTTCTTACCACGAGCATTGTGTCATGATCATGAGAGATTTAGAAATCGGAGAAGACGGAGGACTGCCAGCAGTGAAGAAGTCACGCCAACAACACCTGCAAAGGAATCTATCTGTTAGAGACAGTTGTATTGCCAGCTGGTAAATAGGTTGGTACAATGTAAATATATAAGCAATGTACTAGGTAAGGCTGAGGCAGAATATGATTGAATGAATTCACAGTTTTCTTGAATCCCTTTTCTTCTCTTCTTTAATCTCTATTCCTCTATTCCTTCGATTATTCTTCTTCTCTCGTAGGGTCATAACAATTGGTATTCAGAGCCATCATTTCCTGGCAGCTTGAAGCAAAGAACCAAGGCATGACAAACTTCATTAATCTTTCTGCGATTTAGAGGCAGCTTGACGATCTCACCAAGATGATAAAGCATACAACGACTAAATCAACTCCTCCAAAATGGTGGGAAGCACAGAATGCTCGCATAACTGATTTGGAGATGGAAATGGACGCAACCCAAAAATCGATGGAGCAGATCTTCCAGATTCTGGCTAGTACAATGAGTTAGCAAAAACAAAAACAGAAGGGATGTGATAATGTGTCTCAGGTGTTCGATAAAATGCAAGCAAAAGAAGCTGAGCCATTCATCATTGAATCATCCAGCCTCTGTGATGGTCAAGATCCTGCAGAAACAGAAGCTGAGCAGAAACATGCAATGGAAAACGATATAAAGGCTACTATAATGGATGATGCTTACGGTAAGAACATTCACACTGTCTATACACTTGAAGAAGCTTACTTTATGCCTAAAACTAAGCTAGAAAGCACTGAACCACCACTTAAATGTTATGCTGAAACTGTAAAGAGTGGCCCCAACAATGGTGTTATGATACTTCATTGCAGAAAGCATAAAATGTTTGAGAAAATGTTAGAGCTTCAGCATTGCGTAAACCATAGTAGTGGTGACAAACTTATCAGTCGTGGTGCTGAAAAATTCAACAAATGTGAGTCTAAAGGGGTACGCATCCAATGGTTAAATCAATACCAATGTCTGAAGTCTTACCTCAACATGGATAGAACCAAAATTTATGATGAGCTAAATTTGAAACAGAGATTTCTCCAAACCCGAATGCAGATTCTAGATGAATTGAGAAAGAGAACCACCACTTATTATGATACGGGATGGAGGGTGGACCAATATCAATTGAGGAATATTGGAAATCTAGACCAAGGTTTTCTTCCACTGTCACACGTGTCTTCTTTGAGGACATCACTTCTGCAGTTTGTGTTAGAGGTCTCTGATGGCCAGGAAAACAAATCAGCTTCAACTTTGTATTTGGAAGATACAAATGTGGAAGCCAAAAAGGGGAATAAATTGTTGGCTGACTCGGAAAAGGTGTGGGTTCAGAAAAATATTGATACATGCTTTTACCACTTGACTAGTAGAAAGGGTCAACATGAGCAAATGAATCTAGAAAATGACCAGCAAAACAGTGACCAACTGATTATGCAAGAAACTCTCACAGTCGAGCCCTTTGGGATTGCGAGGACAACCTTATCACTTGAACTTACTGCCTTTATGCACGAGACAAATCAACGAAGAGCTTTCCTTTCTGTTGGAAGTCAATATGAGATGTTTGACAGCAGAAAAAGCTTTTTGGATGGATTAGCAGCAGTTGTAACATCAAAGACAGCCCTATCAAAGAAAGCACAAGAAATTTGGATGTCTCGTACTTATTCATTTGCTGGTAACCATAAGTTGATCCTGTCAGTCCCTGCTTTCAATATCATCAAGGGTGGTTCACATCCAAGAAACAAACCTGCTATGATGGAGTTCATGATTCTCCCTGTTGGAGCATCATCCTTTAAGGGGGTCAAGAAGAGGGATGTGGAAGTTTACCATCACTTGCAGAATGTTATCGAGAAGAAGTATGGTCAAAATGCAACAAATGTCTGTGATAAGGGTGATTTTGCTGCTCCTAGTATTCAGGAAAACAAAGGCGTGCTTGAGTTGTTATGAACTACCTTTGCTAAAACAGAGGTTGTCTCGAAGAAAATTTTGGAGTTGATGAATGTTCCAGGCCTTACCAGAGAAAACGTCGCCAGTCACCTTCAGAAATATCGCTTGTATCTTAGACGGCTGAGCAAAGTATCGCAGAACCAGAGTAATTTGAATCATCCTTTTATCAGCCCCAAGATGCAACATTTGGGCCACTCTCTTCACTCAACGAACTTGACCTTCAAGCTCTTGCTGCTACCGGTCAACTTCCTATGCAAAGTCTTGTCAGACTCCAAGCAGTGGGGCTTGGTCGTCTGACTGCTAAATCTATCATACCTATGTCCCTTGTTGATCAAAGAAACATCTTTAGCTTTGAAAACCCGAAGTTAAGATTCGAAGGAAAAAAATAGCAGAAAATAAAATCACTTCATGGAATCCTTACAAATATGGAGCCGAAGCAGCTTGCCAGCTTGCAGCACAGCGGACCATCACTGGAAAACATGAATATGCAAGTTGCTTCCCCATGGTGCGCAAAATAACCAAAATAATTCTTTATTGATGCAGATGGGGTAGCCGTAGTCAAGAGGACAGATACTCAGTGATACAACTGTTAGTCACTCTCCTGGGCGTCCTTCATCCATGGGACAGCCTATATTGTCTAATGGAATGGCCGCTAGTGTCGCTTCGAGAAATGTAATTTCTGAAAATATTGGGGGCCCTAGCTACAATCTGGTTTCACAGGCCTTTTCGACGTTGAATTTCCCAATGAATCACACTTCAAAACTACCTGATAATAGTTTCCTGCTCGGAAGTAACCATGAGAATTCTAGTTTTGCATTAAAAGGGGCTTTTCAAGAAAATGTTAGCTCGGAAATTAAAGGATCCGTCGTATTCATGCCCTGTTACGATATATTTAATGATTTGAATCAACATAAACCCCAAAGTTGGGAGCTACAAAATATTGGCATGATATTCAATGCTCCTTAACATTCAAGCTCTCTTCAAGGCAACCTTTATATTATGCAATCTGTTTCAGTTTAACAAGGATCATTTCAAGGGAAGGGGAATGCCATAACTATATGGGAAGTCAACAAAGAAACCAACAGAATTTACCTGAAGTTTCGATCTTACCATCAAACCTCACTTGCTATTTGAAAAGGATTAAGACTGGCAGCAAGGGTCTATGGTACTGCTATCTATAGTTTTTGGTGGAAGGTATTTGGCAACTTGAGTTTTCTGGATGAAGGTGTAATTAACCTCAAGAAGAAAAATCAGGCTATCACTCAAATTGTTGCTGCAGTGGACGAACTTAAGACCAGAAAACATCATTGGGGAAAACTATATTGTGCTTAAAGCACTAATTCCAGGTTTTGATCCTTGGGGACAAGGATCCTTTCCTGGAGAGGGTATTGTCATTATCATGAGAGATTTAGAAATCGGAGAAGACGGAGGACTGCCAGCAGTGAAGAAGTCACGCCAACAACACCTGCAAAGGAATCTATCTGTTAGAGACAGTTGTATTGCCAGCTAGTAAATAGGTTGGTACAATGTAAATATATAAACAATGTACTAGGTAAGACTGGGGCAGAATATGATTGAATGAATTCACAGTTTTCTTGAATCCTTTTTTTCTCTTCTTGAATCTCTATTCCTCTATTCCTTCGATTATTCTTCTTCTCTTGCAGGGTCATAACACAATGACGAGTGCTCATTTGGTAATCTTCCGTTCACAGCCCGAAAAGGTTGTACTATATCCTTCTCCATCAAGATGACATACATAAATCAAATTTCTTTTGAGGCTAGGAATATGTCTCACTTCTTTCAGCTTTCAGGTGGTCTGGTTTGGCAACTTTAGTCGGATGTCTCCTTTTCCGACGATCTTCAAGGTTTCATCATCAGCTAGATAAACCTTCTCAAAATCACCATTGACATAGTTCTTCATGATTTCTTGGCATGGGGTGGAGTGGAAAGATGCTCCTGAATTCAAAATCCATGATTCAATCGAATTGTTGACGTTTAGAATCATGACATCACCTGTAACATCCTCCATATTGGGTTAGTGATTAAATTGTGAGATTTAAAAATTCAGTGACCAAATTGGATAAATTGAAAAGTTCAAGGACTTGAATGAAATGTTTTGTGTCGGATTAATTAGCAAATAAGGAAGAATTACAAGGGTGAAAGAGTCTTTTAGCAGGGAAGTAATTAAATATTAGTTGAGGATAATTATATATCCACGTGGAAAGCTATTGGGGAGAACTAAAGTTTCCATATTTCTATTCTTCATTCTTCTTCTCCACCGTAAAGCCAAGCTAAAGGTGAGTTTTCTTGTTAGTGAAATTCTTGATGAATTTATGGTTGATTTATGACCATTAGACAATAGTTAAACTTAAAGGAAGTTTAATTTGGTTTAAAACCATAAGATGAGGAGTACATTAAGAATTAAAGAAAGGAAGTAGAAAAGTGAAATCTTGGAATAAAGTTCATAATAAGAATTGGAAGTAGGATTTGACTTTTCATCAAGCTAATTAAGGAATAGGAAATGTTAGAATAGGGATTAGAACATGTTGGAATTTGAGTGAGATTCTTAAATTCTATAGGTAAGATTGATTTTTTAAGTTTTTGAGGTATTGAATGGATAATAATTAGTTTAAGTGTATGCAAGTTAGGGAAATGAAAGGAGGTGAATTATGTAGTGTTGAGAGTATTATGAAGGGATTTTCGTGCTCAAAATAACATTTCTGGGTTATGTGCATCAATACACATTCAATGTGTACCGATGCATTCTCAAATAAATGAATATCGAATGCAATTAGTGCATCGATGCACCCTCTTAAGAAGAAAACATCGAATGTAATTTGTGTACTGATGCACGGGTAGTGCATCGATGCACACATTAAGGAGTGCATCGATACACTGTAGAGTGCATCGATACATACCTTTATTAAGAGATGAAAATAGCTTTTCTTTTAACCTAAGAAATGATAGTTTAGAATATATTAATTAGTATACTGATAAGTATCAATGTATTACTATGTAGATACAGAGCTTAAACAAGTTCCAGAAGAATTGCCCAGTAAGATCGATCGAGGGAAAGTCAAAGAAATATAGGTGAGTGCAAATGCATAACATGATTATTGTAGTGTATCCAGTTCTAGACTTGTGATAAGTCTAGATTCAATACATTGATGCATGATTCATTTCATATTATGAAATGTAATATAAATCCATACTATATGCATTGTGTAATATGTTTTAAATGAATATGTATGCAAAGTTATATGAACTATGTGATGAAGGTAAGGAAAATAATGTCTATGTAATATACTATGTAGATTGAGAAAAGCCCATGTTATGTAGATGGGAACTATAGGTATATTTGGTATACCAAGAGTAGAGAGTCTACGCGGTCCTTCGGGACATAGATGTATTCCTTAGAACATGTGTGATGTCTTTTGAGACACGTACTTGATCCTTAGCATATATATATGATTCTTAAGGAATTTTCTACGTGGTCCTTAGGGACATCTTATATAGCACTACGGTGCAATTCTACGCAGCACTTTGGTGCAATTCTACGTGGCACTTCGGTGCATTTATACGAGCTGTGGTGACAGCATAGTGCACAACCTCACAGTACTCACATACCTTAGGTTCTCAGTATGGTATCATGGGCCAATAAACTTATTAATACGAATTCATGAATGTTAATGTAATATGCTTATAGGTAAGGAACATGATGATATAACTGCATTGATTAAGTATATGACTTCATTTCATTTCATCTCATTATGACATTTTCATTACAATTCCTTATTGTTATTATTATTATTATTATTATTATTTTGCCTCACTAAGTCAATGGCTTAGCGTGTAAGTGTTTTACACGTAGGATCCGAGAAAGTAGATGAGACATGTTAAGCAGCTAGACAACATTACTCCTGTCACTATCAGATCAGAAGTAACTTAATCAGTAAGTCATTTTGTTATGTAAATGAATGTTGGCATGTAATCAAATGGTCAAGTTGTGAATGCTCTGAGTATTTTGATAAACTTGTATTAACCTATGTATATTATCGTATTTTAGTTATATAAGTCCAAATGTTTTATCATTTTTTTAGGAATATTGTTTTTTATAGTCAATGTGACATCCTGGACTCATATCCGGGTCGGGTATGGGTTGAGGGTGTTATATTTAATGGTATCAGAGCTATAGTTTAGGCGATTCTAGGAATAAACTAGAGTCTATAGAGTCTTTAAATGAAATACATGCCAACATATAGTGAGAACTTCTGATCTGGTATAGTATGAGTATGTTGTTTTGCTAATAGAACAATATGTTTATTTTATTAGATGTCCGGACATAATAGCTCCCGAAGTGAAGTGGAAGAAGATAGGCATGTTGAAAGCAATAATTCACCTACCCTGGTCAGGCAAGGTGAAGGACATACATCTCAGGGAGTGCCTGTACAAGACCAAGACACTTTCTTCAGGACGTTGGACGTTATTCTGACGCGTCTTCAACCTCCTGCCCCACCAACTCAAAGAATGAATATAGCAAAACAGTTGAGAAGTTTGGGAGCTCCCGAATTTAAGGGAGAAGCCGAGGAAGGTCCGGTTGCTACAGATCTCTGGTTAAATGATTTAAAAATCATGTTGGATAGTCTTCATTTCTCTAAAGTGGAGAAGTTAGATGGAGCTATCTCGTTACTATGGGGATGTTAATTGTAGATCGAAAAAGGTAACCTTGAAGAGTCTAGGAGGAATAGAAGTAAGTGTGATCAGTGAAATATTTAATCCTTTAGCAAATGTAATATCAGTGATGTCTGCTAAGAAGTTATTGCTACATGGATGTCAGGGTTTTCTTGCAAATATAATAGATGCAAGAGCTAAAGATAAAGGGTTAGATGAGATTTCAGTAATTCAAGAATTCCCTGATGTTTTCCCTGCTGAGCTGCCAGGATTATCTCCAGATAGAGAGGTAGAATTTCAAATTAAAGTAATGCCGGGAACAACTCCAATTGCAATGACACCTTATCGGATGGCTCTGAAAAAATTGCAAGAGTTAAAGAATCAATTGCAAGAGTTGTTAGATAAGGGATTTATTTGACCAAGTGTGTCGCCTTGAGGAGCTCCGGTGTTATTTGTTAATTAAAAGGATGGTTCAATGCATCTCTGGATTGATTATCGACAACTCAGTAAAGTAACCATTAAGAATAAGTATCCCCTCCCGCACATTGATGACTTGTTTGATCAGTTAAAGGGAGCTTTAGTATTCTCGAATATTGACTTATGTTCTGGTTATCACCAATTGAAGATTCAGGAGAATGATATTCCGAAGACGGCTTTCAGAACGAGATATGGTCACTATGAATTCATCGTACTGCCATTTAGAGTAATGAATGCACCTGCTATTTTCATGGATCTCATGAACATGATTTTTCAGCCCTATTTGGACCAGTTTGTTGTTGTATTTATTGATGACATATTGGTGTACTAGAAATTCCATGAAGAGCATAGTACACATCTGAGGATAGTTTTATAAATTCTCAGGGATAAGAAGCTTTATGTGAAATTGTCCAAATGTGAATTTTGGCTGAATGAAGTAATTTTCTTGGGGCATGTGATCTCTACAGATGGGATTAGGGTGGACCCTCAAAGATAAAAGCTATAATGGATTGGGAAGTTCCAAAGAATGGGTCTGAAGTTAGGAGTTTCCTTGAACTTGCATGTTATTATCGAAGATTTGTGAAGAATTTTTCGATGATAGTATTACCTTTAACAAAGCTGATGAGAAAAAACGTACCATTTGTTTGGAATTTAGAGTGCCAAGAATGTTTTGAAACTTTAAAGAGAATTTTGACAGAAGCTCTTGTATTAGTTCAACCTGAATCCGGTAAGAATTTTGTGGTGTATAGTGACGCATCCCATAATGGATTGGGATGTGTATTAATGCAAGAAGGAAAGGTGGTAGCGTATGCATCGAGACAGTTGAAACCACAAGAAAAGAATTACCCCACTCAAGATTTAGAAATGATTGCAGTGGTATTTACTCTCAAGATTTGGCGTCATTATCTGTATGGAGAACGATGTTATTTATATGCGGATCATAAGAGCTTGAAGTATCTGATGACTCAAAAAGAGCTTAATTTGAGACAAAGGAGATGGGTTGAGTTTTTGAGAGATTATGATGTAATAATTGACTATCATCCCAAAAAGGCTAAAGTGGTAGCAGATGCTTTGAGTAGAAAGACGTTTGCAGCCTTACGAGCTATGAATGCAAGATTATCTTTAACTGGAGACGGCGGTTTATGTGCAGAGTTAAAACTTAAATGTAACATCCGTAATACCGGGTTAGTGACCAAATTGTAAAGTTTCATAATTTGGTGACTAAAGTATAAGAATAAAATAGTTCAATGATTATTGGATATATATGATGAAGGTTATTTAGTAATTATTAAAGGAAATAAAGGGAAAAAGGGTCAAATGACCAAGAAATGAATTAAAAATGGGATTGGTAAGGATAAATGCACGTGGAAAGGGAGATAATTCTCCAGAGTTCTCTTCTCCTTTCTTCTTCTTCTTCACGTGGAAGCCAAGAGCCAAAGGTAAGTTTCTTTGTTTATAATTGAATTGTTGATTTAAAGGTTGGGTTGTGATTATTAGATGATAACTAAGCTTAAGAAAAGCTTAAATCATCTTAAAAGCAAAGGATGGTGGAGTTAGGAGAGATTAAAGATTTAGAGTTTACAAATGAAATCTTGGAATAAAGTTCATTTCTTAAATTGGAAGTTAAATTTGACTTGTCAATGGTTAAATTAAGAGATTTGGAGTGATAAAATTAGATTTAGAACATATAGAAATTTGGTATGATTCTTGAATCTTATATGAAAGATAGGATTTTGAGGTTTAAGATTAAATAAATGAATATAAATTGGTTTAAGTATGTGTACTAGAGTTAAGAATGAAAAGGGGATGATATATGAAGTGTTTGGGAGGAAATAAAGTAATTTTCGAGTTAAAAATATGATTTCTGGGCAAGGGGAATCGGTACCCATTCAAGGGGAATCGGTACCCATTCAAGGGGAACCGATACCCCTTCAAACGAACAAAAATTTCCATAATGTCATGAGGGAATTGATACCCCCTTAGTAGGGAACCGATTCCCCCTAAAGGAAAAATGTGAATATTGGTTTAATAAGTTCGTTTAAGTTGCTAGTATCCAATTACAAGGTGTAGGTAGGTATCTAATGATTGCCTCAAAATGTACATTTATGTAGATTCTGCGCGTAAAGCAATTCTGGAACATTTGGCAAGTAAGATCGATCAAGGGAAAGATACGAGATTAGAATTAACTAGCGAGGCCAAGGTGAGTGCATACTAGTGACATGTAGTGTTTAATGGAAATAAGACTTGCGATGATTCTATTTCCTAGAGTAATATGCATGAAGTCATAGACATGATTATGTGTTGGTTATAACTATATGTGATTATATGTATTACATTGATTGTATGTATGCATGACTAAAGATAATAATATGCTTTGTATATGCTATATGATTTATGTAAGACTTTATTATGTAATAATGGAAGAACATGGAATAAGTTATATGATAGAGTCATAAGAAATGAAATGAACATGAGAGAATAAGATAATCAAGTATAAGTTATATGATATGGTATAAGTGATTATACGAGAAATGTTAGGAGACTCTAAGAGAATAGTATGAATTCGAGGGCATAAATAAGGATACATAAGTTATATAGAGAAGATTGATAAATTAAAGGAAACTATGGTTTATGTATTAAAGTGAAGAGCTACAAAGTTTTATTAAAGAGTATTGTGGAAGTCATGAGAAATTAAACTAAATAAATAGATGGTTTATGTGAGTAAAAAGGGAAAATGATATAAAATAAGTTATGAAATTATAAGAATATAGAAGATAAGTCGAGAGATGTAGGGAAATAGAAATAGATGTTTATTAAGAGTCATAGGAGAACAAATATATGTAATATGATAATGAAATATAAGACTATGTGGATACATGGTTATGAGATAAAATATGTAATAATAGGAAAATATAATGAAAGTGAGTTTATAAGAAGTGATATGAACTAGGTAAACATGGGTAACAGTATATGCATAATGGAAACATGAGTTGGACAAGTACCTAGTGGTATGATTTATTATGAGAATTAGTATAATGGAGCTATATGAAAAGATTATAATGAATATATGAAATTGAATTAAGTAAAGAGATTAAATTAGTACCTAAATAAAAATACTATTAAATGATATATGTTTAGAAATACGACATAATTTATAATCTAAGGGAATACAAAGAAATAGAGCATAAGGTAGATAATATGATATCCGTTATTATATATCTATATGATATATGTCATCAGGAAATATGAAAGGACTCTGAAAATTAATATAAGCTATGAGAAAGTGTTCTAGGTGTTTCTATGTGTTATATGAAGCATATATGATCATATGTGAACAAGATATGATATGTATGTTTATATGAATATCTGAGAAATGATCTAAGCTATATGATATATATGTGATTATGTGCACTTTGGGATATATGTTATATGATATGGATCTATGTAACTACGTGAGAAAATATATAAGCTATGTGACATGTAAATGTGACTCATATGAAAATGTTCTATGAGTAATTGAACTATGTGTTATGTGAAATGATAAGTATAAAAGAAAATGCCCATGTTATGTGTCTTGAGAGCTAGGGGTATAGTTGGCATGCCAAGAATTGAGGGTCTATGCGGTCATTCGGGACATATATGTATTCTTTGGAACATGTGTGAAGTCTGGTAAGACACATACTTGATCCTTGGCATATGTATATGATTCTTAAGGAATGATATGTGGTCCTTCGGGACATATATGTATTCTTTGGAACATGTGTGAAGTCTGGTGAGACACATACTTGATCCTTGGCATATGTATATGATTCTTAAGGAATGATATGTGGTCTTTCGAGACATATATGTATTCTTTGGAACATGTGTGAAGTCTGGTGAGACACATACTTAATCCCTAGTATATATATATGACTCTTAAGGAATGATATGTAGTCCTTATGGACATTATTATATGGCACTACGGTGCAATTCTACGCGGCACTCCGGTGCAATTCTACGTGGCACTACGGTGCAATTATACGAGCTGTGGTGACAGCATAGTGCACAACCTCTATAGACTCACATATCTATAGTTCTCACATGTGTACATTGGCTTTGAAAAGAGAACATAATTTGATATAATGATATGTGTATTTTTCGTGACATGGTAGAAGTGCATATATGTCTTGGTGATATGAGAACAATGTATGTGATATATGTATATGATTTGTGATATGATGTGTGCATGATATGTTATATGTGTGATAGGGGTTATGATATCTGTTATATAATATACATGAATATATGTTGATGTATATGTAAATGAGTTGTATAATTTGATAGCATAAAACAGTCATGCATGATTAGTTGGTATGAATTCCATTAGATGTGTTTTCTTTATGCCTCACTAAGTCATCGACTTAGCGTGTGAGTGTTTCACACGCAGGTTACAGAAAGTGAATATGGAAGCTGTGAGGAGCAGTACAGGTCAGCATCTCCCTTACAAGATTTCAGATCAGAAAATAGATGAGTTAAATGATTTTTGTTATTTTGAATATAGTTGGCATGTACTAATTGATTGAGTTAAATATGCTCTGATCGATTTTGGTTATTGTGGTCAAATTATGTAACTAAACTGGTTTTACTCTAAGGAAAGTTTTAAATTTTCTTTGAATTTTGTCAAGAGTCAAAGTTTGAAAAGTCAATGTGACACCTCAGACTCGTATCCGGGTCGGGTACGGGTTGGGGTGTTACATTTAATGGTATCAGAGCTAAAGTTTAGCCGATTCTCGGCATAAACCGAAGTCCAAAGTGTCATAAAATGTGTACATGCCAACATAGAGTGAAAAAAATTTCTGATCTGACAGTGTAAGGAGTATGTTGTCTTGCTAATAGAATAAGAATAATTTAATACAGTAGAAATCCGATCGTGATAATTTCGAAGTAAGTGAAAGGTGATATTCCTGATTGTGATAGTTATTCACCTGCCCTGGCCAGGCAGGATGAAGAGAGGACACCTCAGGAAATGCCTAGTAAGATCAAAAGTTGATTTCAGAAAGTTGAAATCATATCTGAATAATGATAGAAAGTTTTCATTGTTTTGAATCGGAAACATGATATAGAGTAGTTTTGTTATTATGTGGATAAGATGGAATATGGTGAACGAGTGTTACCATAAGGATGTTAAAAGATCAAGTGACACGGTTATTGTTTGTAAAAGAGTTTGTATTCTAGATGGAAAGAGTTAGCATTGGCTAACAAGAGTATGTGATAAAAATGTAATGGAATTATAATATATTGACAGGTTATGATAACCAAATATGAAGAGGATTTGGATACAGTTGTATAGTTTGATCATAGTAAGGTGTTGTGGTGAAGAAGATAAAGATTTGTATGTTTGAAGGAAATACAAGTACAATAGATGATAAGAATGAGGTTCTGTACAAGTAAAGTTGATTATCAAAGTTATGAAAAGATATAGTTTAGTTATGTTATAAGAATATTTTGATAATGAAAGGATTAAAAATGATAAAGGATTATAAGGAAGTGCAGATTATAAGTTTGATTAGAAGTAAGAAAAGTATGTAAGGTTATATGAAGAGATTATGTGTATTGTAATACAGACAAGGATGAAAGAATGAGTAAAAGTTTGGATTGTGGTGAATTAATTAGAAAATGAGGAAAGAAATCAATTGATTGATTTTTGATTTTGAGTGATAAGAATTGATGTTACTGTCTATAGGATAAGTAACATTATATGAATGAAATCAGAGTTATGAATTTGAAACAAAGGGATAGTATTGTGTATAAGAAAGAGTGTGGAGATGATAAGGATTTGTACTTTAGAATGAAAGAGTTAGTGTTGACTAACAAGATTTTGTGATGAAATTGTATTGGATATAGTTGTATATTTTGATTACGTAAATGTGATATAGTGAATGAAGTGAGGATTCATATGGAAGTGTAAATGATAAGTTCGATATAGAAACACGAAAAGTGTGCAAGGTGATGTGAAAATATTGTTTGAATCCTTAAAGTATAGGTTTAATCACAATTGAAGAAGATTTAAAGTTGTGTTTTGGTCAAATGATGATGAAATACAAGTTTTGTATGGTTATAAGGTAATTAGAGAGTTATGAAGAAATAGATAGATTTATGATATAGAGTGATGAGATGAATGTATAAGCGAAAAAGATAGTTGGAAAACTAAAGGATTGAAAAGTAAGTTTCTGATGATGACAAGAAAGATTAATTAAATGAAGCAACATGAGAACTTTAGAAGATATGTTTCTATCAAGATGTCCAGTGAAAATTCGAGGACAAATTTTCTTAAAAAGGAGGGGAGATTTGTAACATCCGCAATACCAGGTTAGTGACCAAATTGTAAAGTTTTAGAATTTGGTGACTAAAGTATAAGAATAAAATAGTTCAATGATTATTGGATATATATGATGAAGGTTATTTAGTAATTATTAAAGGAAATAAAGGGCAAAAGGGTCAATTGACCAAGAAAGGAATTAAAAATGGGATTGGTAAGGATAAATGCACGTGGAAAGGGAGAGAATTCTCCAGAGTTCTCTTCTCCTTTCTTCTTCTTCTTCACGTGGAAGCCAAGAGCCAAAGGTAAGTTTCTTTGTTTATAATTGAATTGTTGATTTTAAGGTTGGGTTGTGATTATTAGATGATAACTAAGCTTAAGGAAAGCTTAAATCACCTTAAAAGCAAAGGATGGTGGAGTTAGGAGAGATTAAAGATTTAGAGTTTACAAATGAAATCTTGGAATAAAGTTCATTTCTTAAATTGGAAGTTAAATTTGACTTGTCAATGGTTAAATTAAGAGATTTGGAGTGATAGAATTGGATTTAGAACATATAGAAATTTGGTATGATTCTTGAATCTCATATGGAAGATAGGATTTTGAGGTTTAAGATGAAATAAATGAATATAAATTGGTTTAAGTATGTGTACTAGAGTTAATAATGAAAAGGGGATGATATATGAAGTGTTTGAGATGAAATGAAGTAATTTTCGAGTTAAAAATATGATTTCTGGGCAAGGGGAATCGGTACCCATTCAAGGGGAACCGATACCCCTTCAAACGAACAAAAATTTCCATAATGTCATGAGGGAATCGATACCCCCTTAGTAGGGAACCGATTCCCCCTAAAGGAAAAATATGAATATTGGTTTAATAAGTTCATTTAAGTTGCTAGTATCCAATTACAAGGTGTAGGTATCTAATGATTGCCTCAAAATGTACATTTATGTAGATTCTGCGCGTAAAGCAATTTCGGAACATTTGGCAAGTAAGATCGATCAAGGGAAAGATAAGAGATTGGAATTGACTAGTGAGGCCAAGGTGAGTGCATACTAGTGACATGTAGTGTTTAATGGAAATAAGACTTGCGATGAGTCTATTTCCTAGAGTAATATGCATGAAGTCATAGACATGATTATGTGTTGGTTATAACTATATGTGATTATATGTATTACATTGATTGTATGTATGCATGACTAAAGATAATAATATGCTTTGTATATGCTATATGATTTATGTAAGACTTTATTATGTAATAATGGAAGAACATGGAATAAGTTATATGATAGAGTCATAAGAAATGAAATGAACATGAGAGAATAAGATAATCAAGTATAAGTCATACGATATGTTATAAGTGATTATACGAGAAATGTTAGGAGACTAAGAGAATAGTATGAATTTGAGGGCATAAATAAGGATACATAAGTTATATAGAGAAGATTGATAAATTAAAGGAAACTATGGTTTATGTATTAAAGTGAAGAGCTACAAAGTTTTATTAAAGAGTATTGTGGAAGTCAAGAGAAATTGAACTAAATAAATAGATGGTTTATGTGAGTAAAAAGGGAAAATGATATAAAATAAGTTATGAAATTATAGGAATATAAAAGATAAGTCGAGAGATGTAGGGAAATATAAATAAATGCTTATTAAGAGTCATAGGAGAACAAATATATGTAATATGATAATGAAATATAAGACTATGTGGATACATGGTTATGAGATAAAATATGTAACAATAGGAAAATATGATGAAAGTGAGTTTATAAGAAGTGATATGAACTAGGTAAACATGGGTAACAGTATATGCATAATGGAAACATGAGTTGGACAAGTACCTAGTGGTATGATTTATTATGAGAATTAGTATAATTGAGCTATATGAAAAGATTATAATGAATATATGAAATTGAATTAAGTAAAGAGATTAAATTAGTACCTAAATAAAAATACTATTAAATGATATATGTTTAGAAATACGACATAATTTATAATCTAAGGGAATACAAAAAAATAGAGCATAAGGTAGATAATATGATATCCGTTATTATATATCTATATGATATATGTCATCAGGTAATATGAAAGGACTCTGAAAATTGATATAAGCTATGAGAAAGTGTTCTAGGTGTTTCTATGTGTTATATGAAGCATATATGATCATATGTGAACAAGATATGATATGTATGTTTATATGAATATCTGAGAAATGATCTAAGCTATATGATATGATATATGTGATTATGTGCACTTTGGGATATATGTTATATGATATGGATCTATGTAACTACGTGAGAAAGTATATAAGCTATGTGACATGTAAATGTGACTCATATGAAAATGTTCTATGAGTAATTGAACTATGTGTTATGTGAAATGATAAGTATAAAAGAAAATGCCCATGTTATGTGTCTTGAGAGCTAGGGGTATAGTTGGCATGCCAAGAGTTGAGGGTCTACGCGGTCCTTCGGGACATATATGTATTCTTTGGAACATATGTGAAGTCTGGTGAGACACATACTTGATCCTTGGCATATGTATATGATTCTTAAGGAATGATATGTGGTCTTTCGGGACATATATGTATTCTTTGGAACATGTGTGAAGTCTGGTGAGACACATACTTGATCCTTGGCATATGTATATGATTCTTAAGGAATGATATGTGGTCATTCGGGACATATATGTATTCTTTGGAACATGTGTGAAGTCTGGTGAGACACATACTTGATCCCTAGTATATATATTATTCTCAAGGAATGATATGTAGCCCTTATGGACATTATTATATGGCACTACGGTGCAATTCTACGCGGCACTCCGGTGCAATTCTACGTGGCACTCCGGTGCAATTCTATGTGGCACTTCGGTGCAATTATACGAGCTGTGGTGACAGCATAGTGCACAACCTCTATAGACTCACATATCTATAGTTCTCACATGTGTACATGGGCTTTGAAAAGAGAACATAATTTGATATAATGATATGTGTATTTTTCGTGACATGGTAGAAGTGCATATATGTCTTGGTGATATGAGAACAATGTATGTGATATATGTATATGATTTATGATATGATGTGTGCATGATATGATATATGTGTTATAGGGGTTATGGTATCTGTTACATAATATACATGAATATATGTTGATGTATATGTAAATGAGTTGTATAATTTGATAGCATAAAACAGTCATGCATGATTAGTGGGTATGGATTCCATTAGATGTGTTTTCTTTATGCCTCACTAAGTCATCGACTTAGCGTGTGAGTGTTTCACACGCAGGTTACAGAAAGTGAATATGTAAGTTGTGAGGAGCAGTACAGGTCAACATTTCCCTTACAAGATTTCAGATCAGAAAATAGATGAGTTAAATGATTTTTGTTATTTTGAATATAGTTGGCATGTACTAATTGATTGAGTTAAATATGCTCTGATCGATTTTGGTTATTGTGGTCAAATTATGTAACTAAACTGCTTTTACTCTAAGGAAAGTTTTAAATTTTCTTTGAATTTTGTCAAGAGTCAAAGTTTGAAAAGTCAATGTGACACCTCGGACTCGTATCCGGGTCGGGTACGGGTTGGGGGTGTTACATTAAACTAGCATGGTTGGACCGAATAGAAAAATTGCAAAGCCAAGATGAAATATGCTTGAAAAGAATAGAGAAAGTAAAGAATAAAGAGATTAAAGATTTTAAAGTGAAATCCGATGGGAAATTGTATTATAAAGAAAGAATTGTGATACCAGACGATGAAGAGTTGAAGAAAGATTTATTGACAGAGGCTCATTGCAGTCCATTGACGATGCACCCGGGTGGAACCAAGATGTATATAGATTTAAAGGATCGGTATTGGTGGCCAGTGATGAAACAAAGCATCACAGAATTTGTGTCCAAGTGCTTAACATGTCAACAGGTTAAAGCTGAACATCAAGTTCTTTCTGGATTATTGCAACCACTTTCCATTCTACAATGGAAGTGGGAAAATGTAACGATGGATTTTATTTCGGGGTTACCCTTGACTCCAAACAAATAAATTCAATCTGGGTAATTGTTGATCGATTGACCAAGTCAGCACATTTCCTTCCTGTTAGAACATATTTCTCTATGGAAAAATATGCGGAACTGTATATTAGAGAAATCTTTAGATTGCACGAAGTGCCTGTTTCTATAGTTTCTGATCGAGACCCTCGATTCACCTCAAGATTCTGGAAATCCTTACATGGAGCATTGGGGACTCGCTTAAACTTTAGTATCGCTTTTCAACCCCAGACAGACGGATAATCAGAAAGAACTATTCAAATATTGGATGATATGTTGCGAGCATGTGTTATTGATCGTGGGAGAAATATTTACCACTAGCGGAGTTCGCTTACAACAATAGTTATCAGTCCATTATTAAAATGGCACCCTATGAGGCATTATATGAGAGGAAATGATGTACGTCATTAAACTGGTATAAGCTTAAAGATCGAAGTGTATTTGATCCATATTTGATTCAAGATGTGGAAGAGAAAGTTCAGGAAATTTAATATAACCTAAAAGTGGCGTTTGATCGGCAAAAGTCCTATTCTGATAGTAAAAGAAAAGAGATTGAATTTGAAGTTGGAGATAAAGTGTTTCTCAAGGTGTCACCCTGGAAAAAGGTATTACGATTTGGTCAGAAATGAAAACTAAGTTCTAGATTCGTCGGGCCATATGAAGTTGTTAAAAGAATAGGACCAGTGACATATCAGTTATCTTCGCCACCAGAAATGGAGAAAATTCATAATGTTTTCCATGTGTCCATGCTACGAAGATATAGGTCTGATCCATCTCACATCGTTGCACCAGAACAAGTAGAAGTTCAACCAGATTTGACCTATGAAGAGGAACCAATACAAATATTGGGCCACGAAGTCAAACAATTGAGAAATAAAATGGTTCTGTTGGTCAAAGTTCTTTAGAAAAATCACAATGTAGAGGAAGCAACGTGGGAACGTGAAGAGGATATGCGACTTCAATACCCCCATCTGTTTGTGCAATGAAAATTCAAGGACAAATTTTCTTAAGGGATGGAAATTTGTAACATCCTCCATACCGGGTTAGTGATTAAATTGTGAGATTTAAAACTTCAATGACCAAATTAGATAAATTAAAAAGTTTAAGGACTTGATTGAAATGTTTTGTGTATGATTAATTAGCAAATAATGAAGAATTACAAGGGCGAAAGAGTCTTTTAGCAGGGAAGTAATTAAATATTAGTTGAGGATAATTATATATCCACGTGGAAAGCTATTGGGGAGAACCAAAGTTTCCAGATTTCTCTTCTTCATTCTTCTTCTCCACCGTGAAGCCAAGCTAAAGGTGAGTTTTCTTGTTAGTGAAATTCTTGATGAATTTATGGTTGATTTATGACCATTAGACAATAGTTAAGCTTAAAGGAAGTTTAATTTGGTTTAAAACCATAAGATGAGTACATGAAGAATTAAAGAAATGAAGTAGAAAAGCGAAATCTTGGAATAGAGTTCATAATAAGAATTGGAAGTGGGATTTGACTTGTCATCAAGCTAATTAAGGAATAGGAAGTATTAGAATAGGGATTAGAATATGTTGGAATTTTAGTGAGATTCTTAAATTATATAGGGAAGATTGAATTTTTAATTTTTAGAGGTATTGAATGGATAATAATTAGTTTAAGTAAGTGTATGCAAGTTGGGGATATGAAAGAAGGTGAATTATATAGTGTTGAGAGGATTATGAAGGGATTTTCATGCTCAAAATAATATTTCTGGGTTATGTGCATCGGTACACATTGAATGTGTACCGATGCACTCTCAAATAAATGAATATCGAATGCAATTAGTGCATCGATTCATAAGGAGTGCATCGATGCACCCCCTTAAGAAGAAAACATCGAATGTAATTTGTGTATCGATGCATGGGTAGTGCATCGATGCACACATTAAGGAGTGCATCGATGCACACATTAAGGAGTGCATCGATACCCTGTAGAGTGCATCGAAACATACATTTATTAAGAGATCAAAATAGCTTTTCTTTTAACCTAAGAAATGATAGTTTAGAATATATTAATTAGTATACTGATAAGTATCAATGTATTACTATGTAGATACATAGCTTAAACAAGTTCCAGAACAATTGCCCAGTAAGATCGATCGAGGGAAAGGCAAAGAAATATAAGTGAGTGCATATGCATAACATGATTATCGTAGTGTATCCAATTCTAGACTTGTGATAATTCTAGATTCAATACATTGATGCATGATTCATTTCATATTATAAAATGTAATAGAAATTCATACTATGTGCATTGTGTAATATGTTTTAAATGAATATGTATGCAAAGTTATATGAATTATGTGATGAAGGTAAGGAAAATAATATGTCTATGTGATATACTATGTAGATTGAGAAAAGCCCATGTTATGTAGATGAGAACTATAGGTATATTTGACATGCCAAGAGTAGAGGGTCTACGCGGTCATTCGGGACATATATATATTCTTTAAAACATGTGTGATGTCTTCTGAGACACATACGTGATCATTAACATATATATATGATTCTTAAGGAATTTTCTACGTGGTCCTTAAGGACATCTTATATAGCACTACGGTGCAATTCTACGTGGTACTTCGGTGCATTTATATGAGATGTGGTGACAGCATAGTGCACAACCTCACAGTACTCACATACCTTAGGTTCTCAGTATGGTATCATGGGCCAATAAACTTATTAATATGAATTCATAAATGTTAATGTAAAATGCTTATAGGTAAGGAACATGGTGATATAACTGCATTGATTAAGTATATGACTTCATTTCATTTCATCTCATTATGGCATTTTCATTACAATTCCTTGTTATTATTATTATTATTATTATTTTATTATTATTATTATTATTATTATTATTATTATTTATTATTATTATTATTATTATTATTATTTTGGCTCACTAAGTCGATGACTTAGCGTGTAAGTGTTTTACACGTAGGATCCGAGAAAGTAGACGAGACAAGTTAAGCAGCTGGACAACATTACTCCTGCAACTATCAGATCAGAAGCAACTTAATCAATAGGTCATTTTGTTATGTAAATGAATGTTGGCATGTAATCAAATGGTCAAGTTGTGAATGCTCTGAATATTTTGATAAACTTGTATTAACATATGTATATTATCGTATTTTAGTTATATAAGTACAAATGTTTTATCATTTTTTAAGAATATTGTTTTTGATAGTCAATGTGACATCCTGGACTCGTATCCGGGTCGGGTATGGGTTGAGGGTGTTACATCACCTGTCTCATCTGTCATGTTGACTTCCTGTGCGCCGATATCTTTCTTCCGTGCTCGGCAATCTCTTTTAAATTGACCATTCTTGCCATAATTATGACAAGTAAAATCTTTCTTTTCCATTCTTGATTTTCCCGTTCTGGATTTTGATCTGCCACGATTTGAATTTCTTTCTGAAGTTCTCCCTCTAGACTCTGTGTGCAAGGCTGAGGAGCTTGATGCTTCACCCGATTCTCTCCGTAAAATTTCTTCACTCAATACCAGATCCCGAACATCGTTGAATATTAATTTTTTGTTTCCTGACGAGCTACTGACTGCTGTAACAGTAGCATTCCAATTGTCTGGTAGAGATGATAAGAGAATTAAAGCTTGAATTTAATCATCGAATTCAATTTCCACGGAACTCAACTGGGCTGTGATTGTGTTGAGTTCATTTAGATGTTGAGCCACTGATGCCCCTTCCCCCATCCGCAAATTGAATAATTACCTCATCAAGTGAATTTTGTTTGAGGTCGATGGCTTCTCATACATACTGGAGAAAGTCGCCATAAGATCCGCCGTAGTCTTTTCCTTTGCTATGTTGAAAGCAATATTGTGGGATAACGTCAATCGGATAACTCCGAGGGCTTGTCTATCGAGAAGAGCTCAGTCTTCATTCTTCATGCCCTCTGGTTGCTTTCCTGAGAGAGGTTGATATAGATTTTTTTGGTACAGAAAAATCTTCAATCTGTATCTTCCAAAAGCCAAAGTCTGCACTATCAAACTTTTCAATTTTCACTTTCCCTTCGTCTGCAGCCATCGCTCCCACTCGAATCTGACTTCGTTTGGATCGTTTCTGACAATTCTTGTGAACCACCGTGTATTAGTACACCTCTGTCGACAAATTCGTATTGCCAACAAAAATTTTACTATCCACGAACTTCACTGTTCAAGTGAATAGTAATAAATAGTAACCTCACAAAAAATTGACAAAATTCACAACCAAATCTCTGATTACCAGTTGTTGAGAAATAAAACGAGAACGAGTATGAAAGATTTTACCTGTTATAATTGTGGCAAGAAGTGTCACTTTAAAGAGAATGTCGAGCACTGAAGAAATATATCGGCGCACAGGAAGCCAACATGACAGAGGAGACAGGTGATGTCATGATTCTAAGCGTCAACAGTCTTATTGAATCATGGATCTTGCATTCAGGGGCATCTTTCCACTCCACCCCATGCCAAGAAATCATGGAGAACTATGTCAGTGGTGATTTTGGGAAGGTTTATTTAACTGATGATGAAACCTTGAAGATCATCGGAAAAGGAGACATCCGACTAAAATTGTCAAACCAGACCACTTTGAAGTTGAAAGGAGTGAGATATATTCCAGACCTCAAAAGAAATTTGATTTCTGTAGGATAGCTTGATGGAGAAAGATATAGTACAACCTTTTCAGGTTGTGAATGGAAGATTACCAAAGGAGTACTCGTCATTGCTCGTGGTAAGAAGACTGATACTCTCTATGTAACCTCAAACTTAGAGAATATCATTGCAGTAGAAGATGCTGATGGAAAATAACATATGAGGATTGCATCTTTGGCAAACAAAAGAAAGTCAATTTTGCAAAAGATGAAGACACTTTTGTTAAAAGGGAAGTTGTCGGATCTAAAGAACGTAGATGTTGGACTATCTGAGGATTGCATCTTTGGCAAACAAAAGAAAGTCAATTTTGCAAATATTGGCAAGACACCCAAGGCTGAAAAGTCATAGTTGGTTCATACTGATGTATAGGGACCATCTCCAGTTCTATCTCTTGCAGGCTTGCTATATTATGTCACCTTCATTGATGATTCTATAAGAAAGGTGTGAGTTTATTTTCTGAAGAAGAAATAAGAAATATTTGATACCTTCAGAAAATAGAAGGTCATGGTGGAAAATGAGACTGGTCTGAAAGTCAAGCGGTTGAGGTCTGATAATAGAGAATAGTACAAAACAGTAGATTCAGAGATTTCTGAACAAATAATGGGATCAAGATGGAGACAACATTTCCCATGACACCGCAGCAAAATGGCGTATCAGAGCGCATGAACAGAACTCTGAATGAATGTGCGAGAAGCATGAGGATACATACCGGATTGCCCAAATTTCTATGGGCTGAAGCTATCAACACTGCAGCTTATCTGATCAACCGTGGGCCCTCAGTTCCTTTGGATTGTGGAATACCAAAAGAAGCTTGGAACAAGAAAGAAATAAACATTTCACACTTAAGAGTGTTTGGTTGTATTTCTTATATGCACATAAATTCTGCTGAAGAAGTAAACTTGACGCCAAGTCCAACAAATGTGTCTTTGGTTGTTATGGTGGTGATGAGTTCGGTTACCGATTTTGGGACTACGAAAATCGAAAAATCATCAGAAGCAGAGATGCCATTTTCAATGAGAATGTGATGTACAAAGACAAGTCAACCATAGAATCAAGTAGCTCCAATACCAAAGCTGAAACAAAGGAATTTGCCGAGTTCGAGGAGATTTCTGGAAATGATGTTCAGATCAGTCCTGAAGCAGTTTAAGAAGAACAAGGCACACCAGAACTAAGACGCTCCTCCAGAATTCCTAAACCAACACAGCGTTATTCGCCTTCTTTGCACTACTAGTTGCTGACTGACAATGGTGAACTAGAGTGCTATGATGAAGCAATGTAGGTGGAGGATTCAGTCAAGTGTGAGTCTTCCATGAAATATGAGATGGACTCGCTTATGTCAAATCAGACGTGAAAATTAGATGAATTACCACCAGGCAAGAAAGCGCTCCATAACAAGTGGATTTACAGGATCAAAGAAGAGCACGATGGGAGCAAACGCTACAAAGCAAGATTGATTATTAAAGGCTTTCAGCAAAAAGAATGTATTGACTATAATGAAATTTTCTCTCCAGTCGTAAAACTGCCTACAATCAGGCTGGTGTTAAAAATTGTAGTTACAGAAAATCTACATCTTGAGCAGTTAGATGTGAAGACAGCTTTCCTTCATGGTTGTAATATCCCAAATCAGGGTCAGTGACTAAATTGCAAATTTTGAAAGTTTTGTGTTCAATTTAGAAATAAAATTTAAAAGTCTTGGGATTTAAGTAAAGAATTTTAATATTGGATTAAATAGCAAAGATGGATGAACTAAAGGGGCAAAATGGTCTTTTCATGGGAAAGATTTTTATCTTCCCTTTTTGAGTATTATAAACGTGGGAAAATGAGAGAGTTCCAGACTTTTCATCTTCGTTCTCTCCTTTTCCACCGTGAAGCCATAAACAAAGGTAAGATCTCTTGTTAGTTGATATTTAGCTGAATTTAGGATTTGGTTATGATTATCGGATGATAATTAAGCTTTAGGAAAGCTTAAATCATCTTAAAAACAAAGGATGGTGGAATTAGGAGAGATTAAAGATTAAGAGTTTTTTGAATGAAATTTTGGAATAGAGTTCTTTACTCAAATTGGAAGATAAATTTAACTTGTCAATGGTTGAATTAAGAGATATGAAGTGATGGAATTGAATTTAGAACAAGAAGAAAAATTAGAGTGATTCTTGAATTCTATGTAGAGAATTAGATTTTGAAGTTAAAGATGTATTGAATGAGTAGTAATGAGTTTAAGCATGTATATGTAAGTTAAGAATAAGAAAGAGGATGATATATGAAGTGTTTGAGAGGAAATGAAGTAATTTTTGTGCTGAAAAATGATTTCTGGGTTAGGGGGAATCGGTACCCATTCAAAGGGGTACCGATACCCTCTCAAACGAGCAGAATTCCAGAATGTCATGAGGGTATCGATACCCCCAGTAGGGAATCGATACCCCCTAAAGGAAAATTGAAAATATGGGTTTAATAAGTTCGTTTAAGTTGATAGTATCCAACTACAAGGTGTAGATATCTAATAAATGCCTTAAAATGTACATTTATGTAGATTCTGAGCTGGAACATTTGACAAGTAAGATTGATCAGGGGAAAGATTAGAGATCGAGATTGACTAGTGAGACCAGGTGAGTGTATATTCAATAGTATATGGTGTGTGATGGGAATAAGACTTGCGATGAGTCTATTTCCTGAAGTGTTACATATGAATTCATGATTAAAGGCATGAGTTGAATATGAGTGTATGTATGTTTGATTATCTGAATTGATATGTTTTGTATGTGCCATGTGGTTTATGTAAAAACACGATTAAGTGTTATTAAGAGAATATAAAATAAGTTATGAAATTATAGGAATATAGAAGATAAGTCGAGAGATGTAGGGAAATAGAAATAGATGTTTATAAAGAGTCATAGGAGAACAAATATAAGTAATATGATAATGAAATATAAGACTATGTGAATACATGGTTATGAGATAAAATATGTAATAATAGGAAAATATGATGAAAGTGAGTTTATGAGAAGTGATATGAACTAGGTAAACATGGGTAACAGTATATGCATAATGGAAACATTAGTTGGACAAGTACATAGTGGTATGATTTATTATGAATTAGTATATGGAGCTATATGAAAAGATTATAATGAATATATGAAATTGAATTAAGTAAAGAGATTAAATTAATACATAAATAAAAATACTATTAAATGATATATGTTTAGAAATACGACATAATTTATAATCTAAGGGAATACAAAGAAATAGAGCATAAGGTAGATAATATGATATTAGTTATTATATATCTATATGATATATGTCATCAAGTAATATGAAAGGACTCTGAAAATTAATATAAGCTATGAGAAAGTGTTCTAGGTGTTTCTATGTGTTATATGAAGCATATATGATCATATGTGAACAAGATATGATATGTATGTTTATATGAATATTTGAGAAATGATCTAAGCTATATGATATGATATATGTGATTATATGCACTTTGGGATATATGTTATATGACATGGATCTATATAACTACGTGAGAAAGTATATAAGCTATGTGACATGTAAATGTGAATCATATGAAAATGTTCTATGAGTAATTGAACTATGTGTTATATGAAATGATAAGTATAAAAGAAAATACCCATGTTATGTGTCTTGAGAGCTAGGGGTATAGTTGGCATGCCAAGAGTCGAGGGTCTACGCGGTCCTTCGGAATATATATGTATTCTTTGGAACATGTGTGAAGTCTGGTGAGACACATACTTGATCCTTGGCATATGTATATGATTCTTAAGGAATGATATGTGGTCCTTCGGGACATATATGTATTCTTTGGAACATGTGTGAAGTCTGGTGAGACACATACTTGATCCTTGGCATATGTATATGATTCTTAAGGAATGATATGTGGTCCTTCGGGACATATATGTATTCTTTGGAACATGTGTAAGTCTGGTGAGACACATACTTGATCCCTAGTATATGTATATGATTCTTAAAGAATGATATGTGGTCCTTATGGACATTATTATATGGCACTACGGTGCAATTCTACGTGTCACTCTGGTGCAATTCTACGCGGCACTCCGGTGCAATTCTACATGGCACTTCGGTACAATTATACGAGCTGTGGTGACAACATAGTGCACAACCTCTATAGACTCACATATCTATAGTTCTCACATGTGTACATGGGCTTTGAAAAGAGAACATAATTTGATATAATGATATGTGTATTTCTCGTGACATGGTAGAAGTGCATATATGTCATGGTGATATGAGATGCTATGCGTTTATGTATTATATGATTATAGAAATTAGTAACATATTGTGGCATATTAAAATATATATAATATGTTTATATTCATTATATGCTCATATGACGAATTGAAGTAATGACAAGGGAATTAGTAATAAATAGGTTGGTGAATGAGAACAATGTATGTGATATATGTATATATGTGTGATATGAATGCATGATATGATATAGTGTGATAGGGGTTATGGTATCTGTTACATAATATACATGAATATATGTTGAGGTATATGTAAATGAGTTGTATAATTCGATAGCATAAAACAGTCATGCATGATTAGTGGGTATGAATTCCATTAGATGTGTTTTTCTTTATGTCTCACTAAGTCATCGACTTAGCGTGTGAGTGTTTCACACGTAGGTTCCGGAAAGCTAGAAGAAAAGTGAAGAGGAGCAAGACCGGTCAGTTACTTCTTACCGAAGATCAGATCAGAAAAGATGTCTTGAATTAGATGTATTTTGTATATTGAAAATAGTTGGCATATAATTAATGTTTTGAATTGTATATACTCTGATTGGTTTTGCAAAAACATTTAAGCTCTGAATAGTTCTGGAATTCTTTTGAATAAGTTACATGTATAAAAGTTTTAAATTACTCACTATTTTATACAAGTAAACGTTTTGAAAAGTCAATGTGACACCTCGGACTCGTATCCGGGTTGGAGGTGTTACAATGGTGATTTGTAGGAGGAAATCTATATGAGGCATACAGAAGGCTTCATAGAGGCCGGCAAGAAAAATCTGGTATGCAAGTTGAAGAAGAGCTTGCATGGTTTAAAACAAGCTCCTAGACATTGGTATAAAAAGTTCGATAGTTTCATGAGTAGCAGTGGTTTTACCATATGCCAAGCAGATCATTGTTGCTACATCAAGAAGTTCAACAACAGCTTCATTATTTTATTATTGTACATTGATGACATGCTCGTTGCAGGCTCAGACATGCAAGAGATTATAAACTTGAAGTAAATATTGTCGAAGCAGTTTGCTATGAAGGATATGGGCGCTGCAAAGTAGATTCTTGGGATGAGGATTAAGAGAGACACAAAGTCAGGGACTTTGATGTTATCACAGGCTGAGTACATCAACAAAGTACTCTCCAGGTTCAACATGCAAGATGTTAAACCAGTAAGTACACCTTTAGGTGTTCATTTTAGACTCTCCAAAGAACAGTCACCAAAGACAGAGGAAGAACGTGCACACATGGTAAAGGTATCGTATGCCTCAGCAATTGAAAGTCTGATGTATGTCATGGTTTGTACCAGACCAGATATTGCTCATGCAGTGGGAATTGTTAGCAGGTACATGAATAATCCGGGCAAGGTATACTGGGAAGCAGTCAAATGGATCCTCAAATATCTACGGGGTACCACAAACAAAACACTTTGTTTCAAAGGTGGTGGAGATACGATACTGACAGGCTATGTAGATGCTGACTTAGCCAGAAATGTTGACATCAGAAGGAGCACTACATGGTATGTCTATACTCTAGGAGGTACTGCAGTGAGTTGGGTTTCTCAACTACAGAAGATAGTTGCTCTCTCCACAACTGAAACAGAATATGTTGTTGTTACGGAAGCCAGCAAGAAGATGATTTGGCTCCAAAGTTTCTTGGAAGAGTTAAGCAAGAAACAAGAAAACAATGTCTTGTATTGCGACAGTCAAAGTGATATCCATCTAGCAAAGAATCCGTCTTTTCATTCCAGGACGAAGCACATACAATTGCGATATCATTTTATCCGGTCTCTTCTAGAAGATGGAATTTTGAAACTTGAAAAGATTAGTGGAACTCAAAATCTGGCAGACATGTTGACAAAGACGGTGACTATGGACAAACTGAAGTTGTGTTTAGCTTCAGTTGGTATGCTTGAGTAACAAGACCAGAAATGTTGTTGCATTGATCGAGGTGTGAAGACATATTAAAATCAATCTTCAAGTGGGAGATTGTTGGTCAAAGAAAAGGGCTAGCAGCCGCCGGCTTAAAAATTCAAAGGTGGGCTGCCTAATATTGTTGAAATTGGCAAAGGGGTAATTACCAAATTGAGTCATTGAACTTTATGGTATTTACAAGATTAGTCTTTAAACTTAAACTATAAATACCCTATCCCATTTAGTTTCAAAATCATCTCAAAAATCATTTATTTCTCTCAATACTAAAGAGTTTAGAGAGTTCTCTTGTGAGTAGTGAGTGTTTTGTAAACACCTATAAATTTTCTCTATGTAGTAAAAAATCTGCAGCAGTCCGGAGACGTAAGCAAAATGACTGAACTCCGTTGTCAATTTCATGTATAATTTTTTCCGCTTTTATTTCGCATTCTCACTAATATGGTTATAGGGAAATTACTCGTTTATTTCCCAACACATCTAAGAATTTGTAGGTACATAGTTCTTTTCTCATGTGAGGTTTCGTTATTTTTGGTGGGAAGGGTGGGATATTTTTATTCTATAGAGTTAGACATAATTTATGATCATGTACATTTTCTATGCAGCAATTGTTAGCTTCGGGAAGGTAACATCTGATCAGAAGGCAGAAGCTGAGAAGCATGAATTGGCAACATTTGCTTCGGAAGAATTTTTGCTGTTGGTTGGTTACTTTATCTGTTCTTTCCATTTTCAATTTATTCGTAAATAATTTTATACTGCTGAATTTTTGTGTCTTTTTTAGTAGACCTCAATTAATTTAGTCGAGTTCAGAGAAAAGCATTTATTATAGCCGTAGAAAAAATGTTTCTGGCATTGCATTGCAAATCTCTAGTGTGAGCTAAGGATCCTTTTCATTTTCTTGCAGCGGTTCTGTCTACTTGATAATTTTAGCATATCTTGATTCTATATGTGAGTTGCCATTTTCTTTGTATTCATTCTGGTTTAGGATGCTGAAGGAATTTCCCACTGTTTTATAGTTATTATTTGATAACCATGCCTCATGTCATCCATCTTCGATAAACGTTCAATTAAAATCTTAATTTAATTACACAGTACCCATTTTAACAGGTAGGTGGTCAATGGTTCTGATTTAAGTTCTGATGCATGGTGGAACAACTGGTGATCCCAAGGGGGTATTGATTTCAAATGAGAGTATCATTACTCTTCTAGTATGGATTAATAGCCTCCTAGAGCATGTAAATGAACAGGTTATCTTTTCATTTAATCTCCTGATTCCAAGACAAGCCATTTCACCAGTCACTTTGTTTTGACATGTCTGTTCTATTTTCCACACTAAAATTCGGCGTATGATTCTTCTCTTTTTTTGTTTTCCCTCACTAATTTGTTCATTTCTTGTGAAATTTTACAGTTGAAAATGAAGGATGTTTATATTTCTTATCTTCCTCTTGCACATATCTTTGACTGGGTGATCGAGGAGTTATTTATTTCTCATGGTGCCTCAATAGGATTCTGGCGTGGGGTGAGCAAGATTATTTGAAATTATTGATACGGGAGTTATTCCAATCGGCAATTGCTTATTTGTTGCATCTTCAGGACGTGAAACTTTTGGTTGAAGATCTTGGGGAGCTAAAGCCAAGCATCTTGTCTGCTGTTCCTCGTGTGTTGGATAGAATCTATTCAGGTAATTCTTAGATTCTTCAACGTACCGCTGAGATGGATTTCCAGGATTCTTCCTAAACATGCATAAAGATATTGTAGCAGATTCTAGAATCTGGGTAGGCAATTTCATTTTGGGTTGTTTCTTGAAGGTTACAGTAAGCAATCTGGAACATGTACTTGAAAATTGTCTTGTTTTATTTTCGAAACTCTCATAATTAATTATATTTTTATTCCTTTTTTAGCATTCTCATTGTTTTTGTATCAATATCAGCTGCGAACCTATCATAATTTTTGTATGTTGTTAGGTTTACAAAAGAAGATTGCTTGTTGAAAAAGACATTTTTTAATGTGGCATACTCATTGTAAGTTAACTTTTCATTATGCTCATGTGAAGCATTTCATTGTATCTTGCTTGCATCTATTAAGAACAAAGAACATTTGCCTTCTGTACACTATGGTCATCTTTTTCCTAGTTAGACAATAGATTTATTGTTGAATCAAAATAGAGTAAAAACTCTAATTGATCTAAAAGAAAAAAAACTCTTTAGAATAATCTCACAAAATTGCAAAAGGGAAGAACTCTTAAGAAAGCTTTCAAATGCTTATAATTAGCTTTGATTGTTGGATGATAAACTCAATACAAGTAGGGTATTTATAGGTTACAAAAATCTAAACCACTCATTAAAATAAGCACTAAATAATCTAAACCATTGAAATTAAAACATGAGAAAAATACTTAATTTTCACCTAACTAAATTGATGTAAGCAATGACATCAAAACTAAATTGATGTAAGCAATGACATCAAATTAATTTAGGTGTGAACTTATTTAGGCTAATATTGAATTTCAACACTCCCCCTCAATGTTAGCCTCCATTCTTTGAATCACGCCATGCTGACGACGGAAATGTTCAACTTCCCACTCAAGCTTTTTGTAAACAAGTCAGCAATTTGCTCATCTGTCTTGATTTGCCTCATCTCAATCTCTTCTTGCAAAACTTTTTCCCTAACAAGTGGTAATGTACTTCCACATGTTTAGTTCTTGCATGAAAGACAGGATTCTCCGCCAGCCGAATTGCCGATTGGTGTCACAATACAACGAAATTGCATAATCTACTGGTTGATGTAGATTATTCATCAACTGTATCAACCATGTACTCTCTTGAGCTGCCATTGCTGCTGCTCGATACTCAGCTTCAGTGGTTGACAATGATACCGTTAGTTGTCTTTTGCTACACCAAGAAATTGTTCCGGAGCCAAGCTTAAACACATATCCAATTGTTGATCTCCTGGTGTCATGATCTCCTGCATAATCAGCATCACAATAACCAACTAACTTGCAGTCTTCACCTTTCTTGTACAAAAGACCATAGTCAATTGTATTCTTCACATATCTCAGTATTCGTTGAACTGCTTCCAAATGAGGCTTCTTTGGATTTTGCATATACCGACTCATCACACAAACTGCATAAGAAATGTCAGGTCGGGTCAAGGTTAAGTAGATCAGACTACCTACCAATTGTCGATACATTGTTGCATCTTCCAAATCTTTTCCTTCATATGCACACATTTTGATATTTGGTTCCATTGGCGTTGAAGTTGACTTGCATTCGAGCATTCCAAACCTCTTCAACAAATCTTTAGCATATTTCTGTTGACATAGAAATATTCTTTCGTGTGTGCGATCAACCTCTAGACCAAGGAAGTGCTTAAGTTGTCCAAGTTCCTTCATCTGGAAATGAACTGATAAATTCTCCTTCGTCTGAAGAATTTCGGCTTCATCATCACTGGTTATGATTAAGTCATCCACGTACACTAGCACAATAGCTAGCTTACCTTCATTGGATTTGACAAACAAGCTAGAATATGCAGGTGTTACTGAATAACCACTTTTCGTTAGAAATTCAACAATCTTACCATACCACGCCCTAGGTGCTTGTTTCAATCCGTAGAGTGTTTTTCGCAGCTTACAGACATATTCAGGATGATCTTGACTCTGAAAACCCATTGGTTGGGTCATGTAGATCTCTCGATCTAGTTCTCCATGAAGAAAAGCATTCTTCACATCCATCTACCACAAGTTTCAGTCTTTGTTGCTGCAAGTGCAAGTAAGACTCGTACGGTTGTAAGTTTCGCCACTGGACTAAATGTTTCATCATAGTCTAGTCCATACTGTTGAGAGAAACCACGAGCTACCAATCGCGCTTTGTACCTCTCGATTGACCCATCTGGACGACGCTTTATCTTGTAAACCCATTTGCAAGATATGGGTTTCACATCTTTTATCTTTGGTACAATATCCCAAGTTTGATTTTGTTGAAGTGCATCGATCTCTTCTTTCATAGCTGTCATCCACTCAGAACTCTTCGATGCTTCTTCGAACGTCTCAGGCTCGTTGCTCTCTTCAATTATGGCTGCATTGGCATATTTGGGATTTGGCCTTCGTATTCTTGTTGACCTTCGGAGTTGAGATTGTGGAATTGATTCTTCTATTTCACTAGGCCCACCTTCTTCGTTTGGTTGTTGATACACGCCAGTTTGCCAAGGATTCTGAGTCACTCTTTGTTCAACATCATCGCCATTTGGATCTTCTGATTCATCTGAACTTGTTTGGAGTTGAACAGCATGCTCCCCCATATTTTGTTGTAGCTTGTCTCCAAATTCTCTCGAATCTGGCAACACCTCCTTCTCTGAGGACCACCAAGAAGATGCTTCATCAAATACCACATTTCGTGACGTGTAGAATCTTCCACTAATTGGATCAGAATATTTCCACCCCTTTCTCTGGCTGTCATATCCCACAAAGATACATCTAACAGCTTTCTTGTCAAATTTGCTCCGTAAATGATCAGGAACAAACACATAACATACACAGCCAATACTCAAAAGTAGCTAACTGTAGGTTTTATGTTCCATAGTTTCTCAAAGGGTGAAACAAATCCTAACCTTGGCTGAGGAAGTCTATTGATCACAAAGGCTGCAGTCCTCATTGCTTCAGCCCAAAACCTTCCAGGTACATTCTTTGCATGTAGCATACTTCGACAAATTTCTGCAAGATGCCGGTTTTTCTTTCCGCTACACCATTCTGTTGTGGCGTGTTGGCACAAGTGTACTGATGACGTATTCGGCATTCCCTTAGGTATTGAGAGAACTCGTTTGATCTATATTCTCCTCCGTTGTCTGTGCGCAAGCAACATATCTTTTTTCCTACTTCTCCTTCAGCTGAGTCTCTGAACTCTTTAAACTTTGAGAAAGTATCAGATTTTTTTTCATAAAGAAAACTCACACATACCTGAAGAAGTCATCAATGAATGTTACCATGTACCGCATACCGCTAATTGATTGTTGCTTAACCGGTCCGAACACATCAGAGTGAACCAACTCCAACGGTTCTTTTGCTTTAAACTTCGACTCGTCATATGGTAATTGGTGTGCTTTACCATACTGGCATCCCGTACAGACCGTGTCTGTTCTCACGTCTAGTTGAGGAAGCCCCTTAAGCATCGACTTTTTCATCATCACACTTAGCTTGGAATAGCTAACGTGACCTAACCACATGTGCCATAGATCTGATGTCTCATTTTCCTTGTCCTGTCTACATATCAGACTCTGCTGCATCACGTAAATTGATTCCAAACGTCGTCCCTCCATTGTTGGTGTTTCTGAGATTTTGAAGTCACGATAAACCTTCACGTCTTGGGGACCAAATAAGACATAATGGCCTGATGATGTTAGTTGACAGATAGCAATTTTTCTTCATTCCTGGGACATGATAAACATCTTGGAGTTGCACCTGGTTAGTATTATCGAGGCGTAACTATTATCTTACCGATGAGTTATCGGTAACCTTGAGTTGTCAGCTGTCACCACCACACGACCTCCATTATACTCAGACAGGTTTTGTAACTTCTGTTTATCACCCGTCATATGATTTGAGTAGCCAGAATCTACGATCCAATCATTCTTGTAGTCAATTCGTTCTGGTGTTGTTACCGTGAGAGCTAATTCTTCTTCCTCCGTAGCAAATAACGCTTCAGCATCCCAACCATCTTCACTATTCTCCTTCGAACAAGAAGTAGCAGTATTACTTTCAACAGGTTTTTCTTGGTCCAACAGTCTTTTGCCATGTGACTCATCTTCCCGCAGTTATAACACTTGCCATCGAACTTTCTACTATTACCGCGATTCTTGGATGCTCCCCCTGAATGAGGGCCTCCCTTTCCTTGGTAATTTTTCACCTTGTCACCATCCTTTTTAGATCCACTGCCAGTATGCCGCTGAAAAGTGCCTATGCTTTTGCTGGTGTAGAGCGCTTCCTCTTCACCCTTCAGCGATACTCATCCCATTTGCTTGGCCATGGCTTCTTGACCTGCAAGCAAATTTTCGAACTCAACAAGCGATGGTTGTGTCGGCCATCCCTGTACAGCGGCAACAAACCCTCGATATTCGGGTCTCAAACCATGGACAATTATTCTTTTTATCCTGGCTTCCCCAATAGCAGCTGTTAGATCTAATTCTGAAATTTCGCGACATATCGACTTCACCTTTTGAAAGTATTGGGCAATCGCCATGTCGCGTTGCGCCATTGATAGAAGTTCATTCTCGAGAAGTTGCAATTTTGTATCGTTCCTCTTCGAAAAGAGTGTAACAAAAGTGTCCCATGCTTCCTTTGGTGTTTTAGCATCCCGAATGTGCTCCAACATTTCTTCTTCAATTGTGGTCTTTAAAGCAAACATTGCTTTGCCTGCTTTAATTTTCCACTTTCGCAAGATTCCATTGGTATCTTCTGTCACCGGTTGTGTAACTTCACCACCACCGACAACCTCCCAAAGGTCTTGACCTTGTAAGTATGACTCCATACATGTTGCCCACGTGTTGTAGTTTTTGTTGTTGAGCTTCTTGATCCCTCCAACTGCTTGAAGATCACCCATCTTAACGGCAAGGCTTTGACTACACCGAACAAGCTTGAGTAATAAACGTGCAGAGTACTAAATTACTCTAAACACAAAGAAGCTCCACAAGGTTTGTAATAACCCCGACAATAACTCAAGAAATATTTTCTGATGTGGAAGATCAGTTAAAAACTGCAGCCACAGAGCATACTCAGAATTTCAAGAGACCTTAAAAACCTGGTTAGTATTATATCGAGGCGTAACTATTGTCTTACCGATGTGAGTTATCGGTAACCTTGAGTTGTCAGCTGTCACCACCATACTACCTCCATTATACTCGGACAGGTTTTGTAACTTCTGTTTATCACCCGTCATATGATTTGAGCAGCCAGAATCTACGATCCAATCATTCTTGTAGTCAATCCGTTCTGGTGTTGTTACCGTGAGAGCTAATTCTTCTTCCTCCGTAGCAAATAACGCTTCAGCATCCCAACCATCTTCATTATTCTCCTTCGAAAAAGAAGTAGCAGTATTACTTTCAACAGGCTTTTTCTTGGTCCAACAGTCTTTTTCCATGTGACCCATCTTCCCGCAGTTATAATACTTGCCATCGAACTTTCTACTATTACCGCGATTCTTGGATGCTCCCCCTGAATGAGGGCCTCCCTTTCCTTGGTAATTTTTTAACTTGTCACCATCCTTTTTAGATCCACTGCCAGTATACCGCTGAAAAGTGCCTCTTCTTTTGCTGGTGTAGAGCGCTTCCTCTTATTCAATATTAGCCTAAATAAGTTCACACCTAAATTAATTTGATGTCATTGCTTACATCAATTTAGTTTTGATGTCATTGCTTACATCAATTTAGTTAGGTGAAAATTAGTATTTTTCTCATGTTAATTTCATGGTTTAGATTATTTAGTGCTTATTTTAATGAGTGGTTTAGATTGTTTCTTGTAACCTATAAATACCCTACTTGTATTTGAGTTTTATCATCCAACAATCAAAGCTTAATTATAAACATTTGAAAGCTTTCTTAAGAGTTCTTCCCTTTTGCAATTTTGTGAGATTATTCTAAAGAGTTTTTTTTCTTCTTCTCGATCAATTAGAGTTTTTACTCTATTTTGATTCAACAATTGGTATCAGAGCATTTCATTGTAAGTTAACTTTTCATTATGCTCATGTGAAGCATTTCATTGTATCTTGCTGATATCTATTAAGAACAAAGAACATTTGCCTTCTGTACACTATGGTCATCTTTTTCCTAGTTAGACAATAGATTTATCTTAATCCTTTTGGTCATTAAACTCAATCATTTGCATTAGTTAATCATCACCTAATTAGTATTTGTGTTTGTTCACATTGGTTTTAAGTATTTCTGTTGTATCCAGTTAATTTCCAGATTTCTGAATTGCTGTCTGGTTCTGACATCTATGATAACCTCTACAGCAAATTCTATACCATGAGGAATGGCTCCAAACACGGAGAGGCATCACCTTTTTCTGACAAAATTGTATTTAGTCAGGTGATGAAAGTCTTATTTATTATATATATAAAAATAAGTACAAGACACCTTGCTTATAGTGATTGAAAGCCAATAATGTTCAGCACTACCTGCAATAGAAACTCTGTTTACTTCTTCAATCTAATTCATGTTCATAATTTTTCAGGTAAAAGAAGGATTAGGAGGGAATTTACGGATTATTCTATCCGGAGCAGCACCTCTTTCCGCCTACGAGTGGTGGCATGTTGTCATGTTATGCAAGGATATGGTATCCTTCTTTACTGATTGTGTGCATACTTGCTTCCACATGAACACTTATCTGTTTTATATTTATCTGAATGTAGGTCTGACGGAGACTTGTGCGGGAACTTTCGCCTCGTTACCAAATGAGTTGTCGATGCTCAGTACCATGGGGCCTCTGGTACTGAATGTAGATGTACGCCTAGAATCTGTTCCTGAAATGGGATATGATGCCCTTGCAAGCACACCACGAGGTGAAATTTGTCAAAGGGGGAAAACGTTGTTCACAGGCTACTACAAACGTGAAGATCTCACAAATGAGGTCATGGTTGATGGGTGGTTTCACACAGGTCTGCTGATCTTGATTTTCGGTTCTCTCTATCATTTTCTTATCTCCAAGTTGATGATCTTTCATCTCTGTGCATCAGAGGATATTGGTGAGTGGAAACCGAATGGAAGCATGAAAGTTATTGACCGAAAGAATATTTTTAAGCTTTTGCAATGGGAATACGTTGCTGTTGAGAACCTGGAGAATGTTTACGATTCTGCATCTGTTGTTGAGTCGGTATGCCTTTGTTTTTTGCTGTTTTTGATATATCAGCAAGCACTGTTTGTCTCTTCTACGTCGCATATTTTTCGATTTTAGATATGGGTTTATGGGAACAGCTTTGAGTCATTCCTTGTGGCTGTTGTTATTTGTTAACCCAAATAAGCAAGCACTCGAACGCTGGGCTGCTGACAGTGGTGTAAGTGGCGAATTGGAATCCATCTATAAAGATCCCAAGGCCAAAGAGTACATACTCGGAGAGCTCACTAAGACTGGCAAAGAGAAACAAGTTTGCCGTTTGATGTTTTTTTTTCGACTCTATTTCCTGTTTCATTAAATACATGCTCACCGCTGTTATAAGTAATCACTTTTTTCTTACGCAGCTGGAAGGTTTTGAGTTTATAAAAGCTGTCCATCTTGACCATGCACTATTTGACATGGACCATGACCTTCCACCCCCACATTTAAGAAGAAGAGGCCTCAACTGCTTAAGTATTATCAGGTGCCTTTCTTTCTTCATTCTTTGGTTAGGCTTCTTTCTAGATTTGACGATATGAAAACATGAAATGAACAAAAACAGGCTTAAAAAGCACGTATATGAGAAGAACATGATGTAAGACATGCATGCCTGGAATAGCATCTTTTATTTAGTTTTCTCCATTTTTGTATATGAGCATGTGCAAGCATGCATGTTGGTCTGATTCTTCATTTTTCCTAAAGTATTCGTATCCAACCTTTGGGTACGAGTATTGCGTATTGAGGTACGATTCTCCAAATAAGTTGATCATTACTGTATTTGACATTACCCTCGAGTTTGAGCAACATAGTTCACAACGTATGCATGGTGCCCGGGAACTGATAAAAAGTTATTTGGATGCAGAGTGGTTGACGAGATGTACAAGAGTGCAAACAAGCCAAATGCGTGACCGAATGGGGAATCCGAAAGCGGGTTGTTCAACGATTCGGATATATGGAGGAGTTACTCTCTGCTTCTTCTTCGTTTAGTTTGGACTGTAAACCACAGCTTCTTCATGTATCAAATTTGTTTTCTCCCTAAAATAATTCCCCTTTCAAGGAACTTCAGAGAAGGCGTCGTACATGCAGAATTTAATTCCAAATTTGGTAAGTTCCTCTCCAAAATTTTAGAATTTAGGTTTCCTAAGGTAACTAATTAAAAGATTACTTGGAACTTTGTGAATAAGTAAAACCAAATGGAGAGTTTATAAGGAGAAAGTATTTCGTGCGTTGTCGTTGGACAGTTTTGTAATGAAGTGAATAGTTTTTTTTTTTTTTGTTGAAAGAGGTGAATAGGTTTTTGAGAATAAATGTTATTCGTAAATAATTTCTAAAGTATGTGATTAAAAGCTATCGGTTGATGCATCTTTTCTTCTTTACATTGTGAATACAAAATCCATCGCTGAGCAAAATTCTCCTCCCCTAAATAGGAATTATTCAAAAGAATAGATGTTATTTAATATATGATAAATCATTTGATACACAAATTGATTAAAATTATTTTAACGGCCTTAAACTCTATATAGACCATAAATCTTAGAATATATGACCCTAAATCTTGAATTTTAAATTCTATAATAATAAACCCTAAATATGACAAATGATATTAGATAAGGTTGTGTAAACTAAATTTTAAGATTTTGAGAGGTTAGGTTCAAGTTTTATTATGCGTAAATCTTGCATTAGTTGTTTTCATATTTATTATAATTCAAGTTTTATCAATCTTATCTAAATCTATTTTGATTTAGATTCGAAAAATTTTCAATTATTAATCAAATCATGTTTTATAATAATTATTTTCAATATGATTGTTAATTTTATTTTCAATATGATTATTATTTTTTTAACAATAGTAACATGATTTCATTAATAAAAATAATGGAATGAATCAAAATTATAACACACTCGAGCATAAAGAGAAAAATGAGAACAACAATCACCAAACAACTCATACAAAAATAAAAATACTAAACCCAAAGATACGAAAAAAATGAAACTTTCCATTGAGAATGATGACCAATATCAAAAGAACTTAATAACCTTCACAAAAACTCTTTGTCTTAGTCGAACGAGACGTTTTACGAATAGATAAAGGAGTGGTGAGTAAATCAAACTGTCTGCAGGCTGCTTCGCTACATAATTCTGATTATATCAACAAACAATTTTTTACCAAAGAGGGATGTAACTATACATGACTATCCATAAACCGATCAAAAAATAAATATCGTGAGAATCTTTGTGCGAGCACCAAAACGACAATAAAGGTATGCGAAAAACGTACCAAAAGCTATAAGGACTAACAGTGCCACAAGAGCAGAGAAAAATGTGTCACGATGCCGGAAATTCTTATCCAAAATTTAAAAAACAACTCAAAAAAAAAAGACATAATATGAAAAATAACAAGAGAACTAATAATTCCAAATAGTTGGAAGCTAACATTAAAATTGATGTTGTCACTTATTAAATATAAGTCAAAGAAAAAAAATACACAAAAGTATTGAAAGAAAACCCATACTAAAAAAGGGTAAGGGGAAGGCTCACTATACCAAAGTTTTTACAATATGATTATTTAAATAACTTATTTACATATTAATATCCTTTGATGATTCATATTCATGTAAATATCATATATAAGTAGTACGTGAATTTTACATTTAAGAAAATATTGAAAATATTGATACGGTGAGAGCACAGCTTAAAACACTGAGGAAAAAAAGCATGAGTTTGGTTGGAATGGGAACATCATAATTCAGGGCCATTATATTTGAAAAAGTGAGAAAAAATGTTATAGACCATCATAAATCAATCTCTTTGAAGTGACCCACGTTGGCCCGTCGGTGCACATAGCCCTCATGGGTATTATAAGTCAACTTAACCCTAATCTTGAGGGTTCATCCTTACATAAAGTCAAAACTGGAGTCAGAGGACAAGATGAACCCAACTTTTCAAACCGGCCTGGTCCACCGTTCATATATAATAATTTAAAAAAAAGAAATACTTAACTCAGTGATAGATTTAAAATACTTTTTAAGACGAGCATATATATTAACAATATAATTTTGTAAAAGTGATAAACACAAATAAAACTTTAAAATATGTACTTTCAATAAAATAAATAACTAATAAAAGAAAATTTAAATTCTATGATCAACACACGTCTACCCTAAATAAGTTATATATCCTGCTCAAGTGTCCTTTTTAATGGAAGACCAGACCACGACATCTCTATTGAAGTCACCGAGGACGGACCGTGATAAGACATGGTCCGTTTGTATCCATTATGTTTCAACCGTCTCTAACGTTCATTTTGATCCTGCTTTTGCCTACGAGCTGAGATTGTTAATCCTTTGGGACGTTAAAACTCAAATATCAAATTTTATCCGATTTCAATCGGATTATAATGTCAATATTGTTTGATCCAATTCGATTTTCAACCTAATATAATTGGAGTATAATTTGGTTTTAATCCGATTCCAATAACATCAATGTTCACACCACGTTAAACAAAGTTTGTAGATGATAAGTTTTACATTTTAAAATTAATATTTAAAATAGTAATAAATCAACCTATTCGAATTTGGATATATTATTATAAACTTTTTGTAATTAATGCAGCACGAGAAGCAATTATCAAAAAGAGTTGACAAAATAAAAACTCCATTAAGAAACGTAAGTCTTGTAATCAAACCTCAAGTCAACGTGAATCTTAGCCCCAAAACTTGTGTGGTGTAGGATGCAATTGCAAAAATACCTGTCAAATCCACTTTTAATAATGTGGGAAAATAGTTGTTATAATTAACAGGATTAATTAAATGATAATCAGTTTGATATTGTTTAAGTAGGATTTTGAATTTGAGACTCTGTGTATATAGAAAATCCTTACTCGAAGACCTACTCATCCAAGTCAGATATACGATAAGAATCAATCCAAATTTATCATAAAAAACTCTGAATAACCGGGAGGAGAAAAAAATAATTATTGATATAATGCCCCAGCATCATTAATTATATTATTATCCATGCATCACTTAAATTTGTACAGCAGGGTGATTTATTATCATTTTATTAATAGATTATTATTTAATACACAAATTATATGAAATGTACTTTACACAATTTCATCTTTAATCTCATTTATTTTATTTAAGATTTAGAAGTTCAAAATTTACATTTTAAAAATTATAGTTTAATTTTTTTAATATTAATTACCTTAGAAGATAAAAGCTATAATATTAATTGAAAGATGAACAAAATTCTTATATTTATCAAACTTTAACTACTAACTTAATTGCAGTTGTATATAGGGACAAACATAAATCGAGTCGAATTGAATATTTGGTTTATTTGAATATTTTATCTTTTCCGCCGATCATTTCAATTCAATTTTAAGAAGACTACTTAACTTCATATATTAACATTTGAAAAATATATATTTAATAATATAGGTCTTTGTATTAACTAACAAAAATTACACGTTCCACAATTATAAACAAGTACTTAGCGATCTTCAAATATAGACGACGCCTTGTGTCAAATGGCGGAGAGTTTAGGGATGGGTATAGATTGGGTTGAATCATATGGTTTTTTGGTCAATTTGATTCGATTCGAAAAAATTACGTTTCACTTAAAAGTTGATCTAATTTGAGTTTAGGGTGACTTCATTCTAATCGAAAGTTAGATCCTTCTTTTGAGATAAAACTCAAATCCGACTGACTCGAAATAAATATATTTATAGAGAAATATTAATTTTATTCAATAAAATAAGGATCTAATTGAACAAAATAATTTAGAGAGAAATATTATTGCAGTCATCCCTAAACATACAAGATATAATCACATTATTTTTCAAATTGAGTCGAGTCATATACTTTTCACTTTAAATCCGAACTCAATCCAACTCAAACATATCATCTAAAAATATATGACTCGTCCCGTAACCATGCCTAACGGTGGCCGTGCACTCATATGCATGCTTTTCTCTGAAACCATCTTGCAGGTACTCTCGTCCTTTCCCACACTTGAATCGATTGTTTATAATTCCATATTTTTTATAATAATTAATATCTGATTTATTAATTGATTAATTTTGATCAAATACTACAAAGGTGAATATGACCCTCCCAGTCCAATTTATTCTATTCATAAATATCATGATTTGAATATTCGATCTTACTTAAGGAATCTAGTGTCTCTATTTTACTAGATCAATTGATTATTAGTTATAACTCATCTTTTGATACTTTACAGGTAAGAAAAAGGACACATTACCTTAGAAACAGAAACAAAACATTGGGTTGACAAAGTAGTTAGGTAATACGATCACATTTTCACTCTCCTTGTAAAAGAAAGATAAAAAGAAAAAAGAAAAAATATAAGAGTAAATTAAAAAAAAGTCAACCAACGTAGAAGACACTGTCAAATAATCGTTGACTTCTAACCGACAGTTAGGTTTGTTTCACATGCAAAGCAAAACCAAGCCTTATATATATATATAGTTTGCAATTTGTTTTACTATTGGAAATTCATATATTCGGATAATTTGGTATGCAAATTTTCTTTCAAAAGAGAAAAAAATATATTATAATAGAAAAAGTCTGAGTTTTAGATCGACTGTCATTTCTTATAAATTTTGAGTTCAAATAAATTTAAATATTATTATTGATTTTAAAAGTTTAAATAATTTAAATAATATATAAAAATAATAAGTGATAAAAGAAAAAAAATGTCGGACTAAGTTTAATCTTACGAAGTTTGACTTTGATACGTCAAAAGCACGGACGACATCCCCTTTGATCAAAGTCAACGTTTTGGTTGATCATTTAGGGGTGACAGCTAAGATCCATTTGTCAAATCCAATTAAAATTATTTTTAAACATAATATATTTGGGTGATATTTTACAGGTAATTTAACGAGTAATCCAAGTAAGTTGGAGCTTTAAATAAATTATCAAAGTAGAGACCGATATATGATTTTATGCTAAGAGAACAAATTTTTAAATTTTTAGAAATATATAAATTTAGAAAATTTTAAGAGATAAAAATATATTTTTAATAATTAAATAATATATATATAAATAAAATATGAAATAATTTTAAATTTTTAACCAACGTCTATCCATGTAAGGTTTCTGTGTAACTATAAATACACGAAGCTGGAACAACACTCAGGTCTCTATGCCATACTAAATTCTTGCAAGCTCTCCAACAAGTTCTTATTACTGTTCTTCTTCATTTTCTCTCTTCCAAAATCTGGGTTTCTCATTTGCTTTTTCCGGGTCAATCCAACAATCCGGTATCTGTTTTCCGACCCAAGAATCATACCTTTCTTGGGGAGCCTTTTCCTCTATTTTCATCGCCATTTCACTTCCTTTTGCCTAAAAGTGAGAGTGTTCATGATTGTTTCCTCTGTTTTGTTCAAGGAGAAGAAACTATGCAAGAAAGCAATCATGTTTGTAGGTTAAAAAATGACGCAGATATCGGGTCTTCACTATCACAGCTCATATTATCAGGAGGCTCAAACACCATAGATTCAATCTTCTCTCGTTTCTCACCCTCATCGTCCACCATCGCCACCACAAGCTCTGTTCACGAGCCATTAGGCTCTTCAGTCTATCACCACCAAAGAGATCTCCTTCGAAAATTCAGCCACCAAAACCACGAATCAACGAGCAAATATCCGACCCCTATGAAGAAGAAGCTTTACAGGGGCGTACGGCAGAGACAATGGGGCAAATGGGTGGCTGAAATCAGACTCCCACAGAACAGAAAGCGAGTCTGGTTAGGCACTTACGAAACAGCTGAAACCGCGGCTTTGGCATATGATCGAGCAGCTTATAAGCTCAGAGGGGAATACGCAAGGTTGAATTTCCCGAATCTGAAGGACCCGAGTAAGTTTGGGTTCGTAGATTGTGCTCAGCTGAATGCTCTCAAGAACGTAGTTGATGCCAAGATTGAAGCCATTTGTCAAAAGATGAAAACAGAGAGAGATAAAAAGAAAGCCAAGAAGGGCGATTTCAACTATCGTCCCGCATGTTCATCTTCCTTGTCGACTAAGGTTTTTAGCGACGATTTAAGCAAAGAGTTGGCGTCATCGACTGTGTCTGAAGATGGGTTTTGGAGAGCTGGGAATTCACCGGCCTCTGTTTCGAATGATTACTCGATGATGATGGTAGATGAACCACGATTTGAAGACGATTTGCTTGCGATAATGCCGTCTTTTGATGCTGACCCTGACTTATGGGATTTTCTTGCCAACTAGGATTACAACTTTTTTTTTCTCCTAATGTTTTTTTCAGCTTATAGCTGTTTGATTAGAAAGCGTAATTTTTTCTCTAAAGAAATCCCTAATTTTATTTAAAACATGAAATATCGTCCATTATAATAAACATTTACAATCAGAATTATAAATTAAACACATAATTAAGATATTTTTTACAATCATTAAAACAAAAATAAAGCTTAAATATCACATAAGGACCATACAAGGAAAATTAAAATCTAACCAAAAATTTAAAAAAATAGATACAAACATATTAGATCACATCGGCAAACGAATCATAAAAGGGATTTAGTTATTAAAAGACCACCAACAAACCGCAAATCAGACTCGAGCGACGTGAAATCTATCCACGAACGCATAACGGATATCCAAATCCAATCCGAATGTCTAAAATAGGAAAGATCGACAATACATCAGATAAGTGTCATATTGATCAGTCGTGGCAATGTCTAATTAACTCTTAGAAAAAGATAAATGAAAAATAACTAAACAGCCGAAAAACATAAAAAAAAAAAACACGATATAAAATAAAATAAAACGTGTCATATATACATATTTATTAAAAAAAAATAAAAATATCAACCGTCGGTAATAAACATTAAAGTTTGTATAGTTAATAAACAAAGATAAAAGAGAGAGAGAGGGGGGGGGGGGACGACTCACTGATAAGAGAGAAAACTAGAGAAAAAATTAATCATGTCTTCAGGCATGATTGCCAAGTAGGTGCTTTATTTCTTACTCAATACTGCATTAGAAAGTGTAAATTGATTGTTATAAGAAAAACTCTTTAATATTAATTGGGATTTTTGTTATTAATGATTCTTTGTTCACAAAAAGCTAATTATCCTAAGTATTATAATCACTACTTTCTTTATTAAACATCAACATAATTAGTTGTTATTTTTTTCAAAAAAAATCGAATAATAAAGAGTTCAATATTATCTGAATATTTTTTATTGATATCTCAGAAAAAAATTTCATTCAAATTTTATAAATAAAAATAATAATATCAGAAGAGTTTTACCCTTTGTTTAATATCCGGCTGATTTTTTGAGGTATTATCACTTTGATCTTTGTATCTCTACATAAAGTAATATAATAGGTTGTTGAATAAGTGTGTTGGACGCGATTATATTACTTCGTCTTATTAAATTTGTTTCATATAGATTTTAAAATAAATTCATTTAAAATGTGTTATTAGAAAAGTCAACGAATAATAAATAATAGAGTATTTTTAGCATATATGTGGCACTCTCAATACAAAATGTGTTAAGAAATGGGTTCCATCTAGTTTCAATCTATTGACAATTAAATTCAAAAATTTTAATATTTTATTCGAACAACTCATAAATTAATTAAGAATTTTTTATTAGAATTAAAGTTTTTGAATTAAAAATTAATATTATAGCTTGACTAAACAATTGATTTCGAAATTGAATAAATACTTGATCACATGATTAAACGTTTATATTTTGAACAAATTTAAATTTTAAAACTAAAATTAGATTTAACTCGAATCGAATTTAGAAGGTATAAATAGATCATTTGGAAAGAAACTTTGGGCTTAAGAATCGGCCCAACAATTCAAAGACCCAGCGCAAAGAAAAATCTTCTAGATACGCAGCCGTTTTAGACTTCAACCACGTCCGTCCAAAATCCTTTTGACCTTATCAAAACTCAGCCTGGGCAAATCCAAAACTCCTGTCGCTATTCGCCATGAAAATGTACGAATAAACAATACTACTTCCAGGCGATGAGATGAGAAACCGGCAATCTGGACATTTCGCTGTTGAGACTGTACGGTGTCGTTTTCGGACCTTTCTAGACTCCCCTCTAACGGTACCCGGACCCGCTAATCTTCCCCCTCTTTCCCGCCGTCAGTTATTTTTTTCCTCCTCCGCAATTCCCCGAGATAGGGTTTTTGCTAAGGTTACCTCGATGGTAACCAATGATTATATCGCCATGAACGGGAACAAGTCTAGTAAGATAGAAGAAGAGTTCATCAAGAAGCACCATAAACATGAAAGCTCCGGTTCATCTCGTATGCTTTTTCTTTTTCTTTTACATGATTTTAGTAGTTATTTCTTTTAATAGAATCAATTGGATTCTCATTTCGTGTTAGATCCGTACATAGATCTGGGAGTTTGGAGCCTTTTCTTGCTTAGTCAGTTATTTTTCCTTTATTTTTCATTGCGTGTTGAGAGAATATGTAGGAGATTAAAATTAAAGTTGGAGTTGATTAGAATTATGGAGTTATCACTAAAAAATTCAGACAGATTATTATCTCGTTCGAACTGCTATATGATGATGTTAAACATTTTGTGAATCAATCGAAGCTATGGACAATCCATGTGTAAGCTTTTAAACGCGAACTTCAGCTATTTATAGCTAATGATTTAAGAGATGGAATGCAAAATACTTGATGACTTCTGATTGGGGATTAATTAGTAGAATTCACTCTCTAAAATCGTTGTTTTCTTGTATAATGAATTGCTAAGTATTTTCTTTGTTTGAATGGATACGGATCTTAAGATTTATTTATTTATTTTTATTTCACTAAGTATGGAAATGATAACTCAGGGTTCATATGTTTATTCTTCAAATAGTGATGAACTTCAGTTTGAACTAGCTTTAATTTGATACCAATTAATGTAGTTACAGATGAACTTACCCAAACTGGTTTTTATGTAGTTACAAATAAAGTTACTCTGAGATTATGTTTCAGGTTTTAGTTTGCTTTGATCGAAGGCAAACTTGGCATTATTTTCTTCACTAGTGAATGATTATTGGTTTTTGATCAATCAGATTTGGTCTTTGGTGAGGAGATTCGATCAACCACAGAAGTATAAGCCATTTGTTAGCAGGTGTGTTCTACAGGGTGACCTTCAGATTGGAAGAGTTAGAGAAGTCAATGTTAAGTCAGGTTTGCTGGCCACAACTAGAAAAGAAAGGTTAGAGTATCTAGATGACGATGAGCATATTTTGAGCATGAAGATTGTCGGAGGAGACCATAGGTTGAAGGTATGAGTTTTCCATTTGGTTGAATTTAAAACGCCACACATGTAACCTAAAATGCCTCCTCTTTGAATTCCTATAGACTTTTAGTTGTTCACCATATGATCTTGACTGAAATATAAACATTAACCTCAAATTAACTTATCATGTCTACTATTATATGATATATTGGTATTCCTATGTAATTGTGCATACATAAATTACCTGAAAATGTAACAAGGCTTTGGATATGGTAACCTGTAAGATGTAGAACTGAATATGCTAGCTTCTGTAGCCAGTCATTGGGGTAAGACTGAATTGAGTACAAATGCCAAAACCATTGTTTAATCTACTAAATCTTATTGGATCCTTTTTTATGTTTATGAAATTTGAAATTGGAGTTCTGAAACAAGGAGATATATATCATTCATATTGACTTGTGAAATCTATTTCTGCTGAATTTCACTAGTGGCATGAATGAGCTTCTTGCCTGCACTCTGCCTGGGGGGAATTGTATATACCTTGTGTGGCCTTAATCAAATAATTTATGGTTCTTGTGCTGAGAGAACATTTGACCTGAAACCCATCTTATTGCGACAGCCAATGTTTTCCTGGCGCTTATTGCATGTAATGAATCTGGTATAATATAACATTTTTAGTTTATACACGTGAGTAAGCAATGCTGTTTAACATATTCGTTGAAGATGTTTTAAATTTAGTTCTGATATATTTTATACTGCCTCCTTTTATTTTCAATAATTGAATTTAAGTGAACGCTATTGTACCATTTCTACATTGACCTCTCTCTTCGGGGTGAAGTTTTGAATTTTGTAGTGTCCTAAATTTTTATCATGATCTGAAACTGCAAAATTTTCCTTGTGCACAAATTGGCAGAACTACTCATCCATTGTTACAGTGCATCCCGAGGTCATCGATGGCAGACCAGTCACATTGGTGATCGTGTCCTTTACAGTGGATGTACCTGAAGGGAACACCAAGGATGAAACATGCTACTTCGTCGAGGCATTGATCAAGTGCAACCTCAAGTCATTGGCTGATGTGTCAGAGCACTTGGCTGTTCAGGATCGGACCGAGCCGATTGAAAGAATGTGAAAAATTCCAGGTCCGTACCAACACCATCAAGGTAATCGTTGTGTGGTGATAAGTGAGACACACTTGTTATCAGAAGTCGAGTAGACAGTTTGGGCTTTCCTGCTAGCAGAGTGAACAACTATTTCCTTGCATTTTTATGCTTCTGCTTTTGATTAGAACAATGATCTTTAGGTGTCTTGTGTCGATAGTAGCTGACAATTAAACTCATCAGCGGCCTACGGATTTAGTAAATGAAGAAAAACGAATCGAAAATTTCTCTGTGGTGTTTGTCTAATGGGTGGTGGTGAATCGGTATTTGTTTGTAAATATGTAAGCAGGATAGATACATTTATGTTCACATCTTTAGTTTTGCGTGTTATATAAAAAACAGTTTTAGGTAAGAGTTTGATTCGATTTAATTTTGAATATAATCGGAGTCTGCATAATTATCGACTCAACAACGAGTGATCTTGGAAAAAGAAAGGGTAAAGTGCATTGAATTATTATACAATAATTATTAAATTTTGATCATTAAATTTTTTAAACGGTTATAAAATAATTATTAAATTTATTGTTTTTTATAATCTCATGGATATTTTGTAATAGTTTTATAAACTTGATTATTTTATAAATTTTGATTTGATATAGATTTTGAGGAAGTGGATGGATAGCTAAAGTTGAAAACTGAGGGTCTCCAAAAGTGAAATTTCAATCAAAATCCTTTTATTATTTGAGTGTCCACTAGCTAATATTAAATCTGTGGAGGCCAACGGTTCCATTAATACATTACACGTAAAGAAAACAAGATTTGATTTATGAGGGAAGAGAGAGCAGGTAACAACAAAAACATACACTTTGATGTTGTGAAGAAGGGTGCTTACTGACGCCCCAGCACCATCCGTCGGTGGGAATTGGTGTAAACATCAAGAGAACAAAAAACCAGAAGCGGCGAGAATCTCCATGGGTTCATTTGTTGGGAACCTCATAAAACGTCAAAGCAGGTCAAACGTTCGACATCAGCAGCATGAAACGACCTTCTCCAATCTTTCAACCCCTTGGATTGAAGAAAACATACCAAAAGCATGTATGATTGCCATCAACTCTGCCTCATCGGAGTCACGTATTGTTCATCTTGCGCGGCACAAAGAATCCTCGCAAGGGCTAGTTTTGCAGAACCCAGGAGAGATTTAAAAGAACATGGTGACCGAAGCAGGCCAAGGCCGAAGTTCAATCCTCAATACGACGATGATGGTGGAGCAGGGGATTCTTGTGAAAACCATGTGCCAACACCGTCTCTAGAGGAGGTTTTCAATGCCTCCGTCCGTGTCATGGGAGAGAACAGCCGGGGTTCGACTGAAAAAATGGTATTACCAAACGGTACACTTTCTGTTCTAAAGAGGTTTTGGGCGAGTCTGAATTCGGTCAGAGAGTCGAGAGATTGGCTCAAGTTTGCGGCAGCTCCGACTATCTCGTGCCGATCACCGCTTACTTATATTCCAGGAGGATCAAGCTTGTTGTTTGTGACTATTACCCCATGGGAAGCTTAGCTGACTTGCTTTCAGGTCAGTTTTATTCCACTTCCTTCATAAACCAAATATCATCTTAGCTTGTATGGAATTCATTTAAACATTGTTCATTTTGATTGATTAATCAAAGGTGAAAGACGAGGGCAGACCACGTTAAATTGGAATCAACGTCTGAAGATAATATCCAGCATTGCACGAGCAATCAGTTTCATCCATGCACAACCCCGTCATCCAACTGATGATCAAACGAACATGGAAACATAAAATCCTCCAACGTCATGATAAACACCGACTTCACGGCTCGGTTATCGGATTACAGCTTCATCCAGTTGCTCAGTCACCAAGACCGTGTCGGAACTGATAACCGTCGGAATTTGAGTCAAGAGAGTGACATATTCTGTTTCGGACTTGTTTTACTCGATCTGCTGGCGGGAGTGACGAATCCAGATGATATAGTGCTTATAAATTGCGCAAAGGAAAGTATAATACAGGGTAAAACTGTGTTTTCTGAATTTGACGTCCATGTAGGAGACCGGATGCAAGCTTTGATGGTTCTGGAGATTGCTTTGTCTTGTACGAACACGTTACCGGAGACCAGGCCTCCGATAACACAGATTTTACTGTATCTTGATCGTGTTTTTGAGACTATAAAATGATATATTTCTATGACAAAACATCAAAAGCTTAATCAAATATGATTAAATTTTTACAAGTAAAACAAAAAATTTCTAAGATTTGATCTATATATATACACATCTTTTATAATTAGTTAATTGATCAATCAAATATGAAGAACACTGAGATTTGATCTATATATATACACATCTTTTATAATTAATTAATAGATGAATCAAAAATGAAAACCATTGATTTTGATCATTTAATTTTGATATTACTATATTTTTATCAGTTTATTATTAATTATTTAACCGTACGTGTTATATGACAGAACATTTATCTTTTTAAAAAGGATCTCGAAACTTTCTTTTATATTTATAAAATTATACTTGAAATTTTCCTTTCACAAAATTTTAGGTTTTTAACTTAACCTTTTGGATTCTCTTTGATATTCTAACATTAGAGCATCTTCTTTCAAATTTTTATCTGCGAAAAGATGGAGAATAAGGAGACATACAATATAGCATGGATTCATAGTGATAGACGACGAAGATTGTAGATCGAATTTGTTTTCACTCGACTTTAGATTGAAGTTTTGTGAACTTTAGAAAAATTTAGAAAAATCTAAATTGATGGAGTGATAGGAAACGATGAGACTAATTTATCAGTATCATGAATGGTTGGAGAAAACATCAGAGAACAAACACGTCACAATGTTATTTGTGATTTAAAAAAACGATGCGACACATCAGCAGAAAAATAGTTCACTTTTAGAAGAAAAAAATAGACGCATCACTATGTCATTTCTGATTTAACGTAAGGATGATTAAATTGATTTGTTTTTAAAATTTAGTGACCAAAACAGAAATATGATCAATATTAAATGAATAAAAGCATACTTTACCCATCTTTTATAATTATGGGTTTTGAAAGTATCTTAACTCTTTCTTAAACATATGCATGAACCTCGCGGAAAGTAATGTTGAAACCTAAACATGGCATGTTCTACTATTGGAATATGCAACTAAACTTAATGCAAGGCTATCTGCCATTCCCTTTACTATTCCGGTTTATAAAGTTTTAAGACTTTACTTATATTATACATCTTAATTTGATTGATATTGTTATTTTTACTTATAATAATATATTAAAAAAAATTAAATATCTAAACTTTTAAATAAAATACATAAATATATTTCAACTATAGAATATTGTTTTATTGAATATCAGATTATTATTGTTCGTGTATAAATACCTACCATATTAGTATGAAAATGAATAACCAAAGAAAATATATATATATAAAGAGTGGTGATGGGAAGCACAAACACCGAGTTGTACTTTGTTTTCATGAACTATGATCCTGAATACCAGCGTCTTCGAGCTGCTGATCCGTGAGTTTCATCATCATTATATGATTACTTCATATTAATCCTTTTTTCTCTTTCTGCAACTTTCTTCTCGATGTTTATTTCTCATGTTTTTTCTCTTTAACGGAACTAAAAAAGGGGCGTACGAGCTTGATTTGTTTCTGGGCAAGAAGCACGATAAGCTTCTGGCAAGCACCCTTCAAGCTGGCACCTACAACAGGGCTTTATCTTTGGTCGTTGTTGATGGTTTTGCAGTCGAAATCACAGATGCTTAGGTCATCTCATCTCTATAATCTTGTCATTTCTACAGTATGTTTTGTATAAATGAATTATCTCTCAACCTTTTGATTTATGGTTTTTTGTTTAACGAAACCAGGCCAATGTGCTTAGATCTGCAAATGGGGTGAGAGTTGTGGAGAAGAATCAAGAGCTTGCTTAGTGCAATGGAGGCAGCTGGCTAGCAAGAGCATAAACAAAAGCTTCAAGGTTGCAGAAGATTGTTGAACATTTGTACATGTAGGTTTAAGCTGTCTTTATTCAATAAAAAAAGGGTTATGATCCGATAAAATTTCGAACATAGATTATAAAACGAACCTGAAAGATAAGAAAAATAAAGCATGTAAGTAGGAAGAATGGTGAACATTATCCACTCTCGCCTCAGGGCTTCAGTTTAAGCCCTTGAAAAACCAGGCAAATTCGGAAGCCATTGAGAGAGTGAGCAACGAATTCCATTGGAAATGCACACACCACTGTGAATTACTAGCTATCAAGGCACGTTTTTTTTTTCACTCTCTCCAAAGACTTCCAGCATTGTTGGGACAGTGCTCCAGCATTTCTGGAAGTCCTTGAGGGAGAGTGAGGAACCAGTGCCTTGTAAGATTCAAGCCCCAATCTTTTTCACCTACTTGATTGGTTTGGCTGATTCACATTGAATAGAATTGGCTACAAGAAACACCATTTTATAGGACTTGCAAAAGTTTTTCTAACACGGACCACTCCGTCTCTTGTTATTTGACAATCGATCGTTCATGTTGTTTCAAGTCTTTATTTTTCTTAAAATATTCGTATTCGATATTCGTGATATGATATGAAAACATGACTTTCGAAACATATCCAAACATAAGAAAAAACTTGAAAAAGGTTTTTAAAAAAAGAACCTTTCAAATGACTTGGAACCCACATGTGGACGAGTGGAATGTATGTTCTTTACAATTAGCTTGAAATCATTCAAAAAATGGCAGAAACACTTGGGGAATTTGACCCTTAAGAACCTTGACTAGGCATTAAGATAAAAAAGCAGAAGAGTGAAGTATAGGTGCTTAGGCATCTATCTTTAGCCATGCATGAATGTGATTTGTTTATCCTTAATGTCAACGCTAAGATTAATTCTCCATTGACATTCGTTTGCCTTTTAATCTCTAGAACCAGTTGCATATCTTGCAAATTGGACAATAGGGCAGGACTTTGATCCTGGAATTTATGCTCTCTTTTTTCTTCCCCATTGCACAGTATAATCCAGCAAAACCCAAAATCGAGAGGCGTCCACTACGCCCTTTAAAAGCCCAAAAGCCCTAAAATGGTGTTGGATGACGTGTTGGCGAAGCTGGGAAGTTCTTAGAAATGGTATTTGGCGCGAAGGGAACTTCATTTTTTTTAATATTTGATAGGTATTATCCCTTCAATTTGGGGAAACGAAAAGGAAGAGTAATCTTTCCAGCAATGTCTTCTTCACCGCCTTCAAAGCGAAGACGAAAAGGGCAAACCGTGGACGGAGAATCACCGTCAAAATCAGCGTTGACCCAAGAAAAATCATCCCCTGTGGTAGTCTTTGCACATGGCGCTGGTGCTCCTTCCTCTTCTGATTGGATGATCAAGTCCTTTTTTCTCCCTTTTTAAGGTTAATTGGGGCTTTTGTTTAATGGTTAAGTGAGTTGAATCTTTGCAGATGGAAAGAAATGTTGAAGAAGGCGTTGAATGCTGTTGAAGTTGTGACATTTGATTACCCTTTAAGTTCACTTCTCAGATTAATGCTTTTCTTTTCAAATCATTTGAAATATAAGGGATTGTTGTGGTATTTGCAGATATGTCTGGGGGAAGAAGAAAGGCTCCAGCCAAGGCAGAAAAATTGGTGGATTTCCACTCAGGTGTTGTTAAGGATGCAGTTTCCAAATATACTGGGCATCCTCTGATTTTGGCTGGCAAATCAATGGGTTCAAGGTACAATATAATTGTGTTGCCATTTGTGTTTTGCTAATGTCTGTGCTTAGGGAATTGTTTAAGGTTATAACATTGTCAATGCATTCTTCCATAGGATTTAAGGGACATTAAGGACTAATCCTGGTGTTGATGTTCCATAATCAATGTCATGGTTCACATTTTTCTTTGAGATTGTCTAAATTTCATTGATGATTGCTTGTATGTCCCATTTTAAGGCCATGTTTCTTTGTAGAGTGAGCTGCATGGTGGCTGCCCAGGAAGACATTGATGCATCATTAATTGTTTGCCTAAGATACCCGCTTAAGGTTTGTCATTTGCTCAAACTTCTCTGCTGTTCTGGTTTTGAAATTGGCATTGATGATATCAGCTGTTTGTTCTAGTGTATCTTATGAAGACATCCAATGGTTTTTCCGTTTATATCTGACCGATTCCATAATATGAGCGAGTCAACAGTCATTCGTATTCTGTTGTAGATTTCCCAAGGTTAATCCGACAAACTGTTTCGGTTTATTCAGTGAATATTTATAAAGGGGTCTTTCACAACGCATGAACACAATAGTGAATTAGAAATTACAACTTTACAGTGTTTAGGCTACCATGTTAAACTTTATTTATGAATGAGGATAGGGCCCTTGGGGATTAGGGCAGGAAACAATGACTTTTACCCTGAGGAATCGTAGTTTAACCTTTGTGATGCAACTTGGAAGCTGAATCGGGCTTTGTTAATAATAAATTCTTGGTTAAATATCAGGGGATGAATGGAGCAGTAAGAGATGAAACTTTACTTCAACTTAAAGTTCCTGTGATGGTTGTGCAGGTACTCTTCTCACCTTAATACATGGTTCTTTACATGAATGATGTGGTTGTCTTCATATTTTCGTCTTATGGTTGTACAAAAATCGTGCATTGATGTTAAATGATTTCTCTTCGTGTGTATGTTTAGAAGGATCAAAACTCATTTCGACATGAAAAAATTGATCTTTTTTATAATTTTGATATCTCTTGGTGCTTTGGAACTTGAGTTTAGGGTAGCAAGGATGGTTTACGTCCCTTGGAAATATTAGGTGTAAGGAAGAAAATGAAGGCAATGAGTGGGTTGCATGAGATTGAAGGTGGTGACCCCTCATTCAAGATTTCAAAGAAGCACCTCCAAACTAAGGGATCCACCCAAGAGGAAGCCGAAGATGCGGCTGTTCAAGCCATCGCATCATTCTTTACCCGCTTTCTCAGATGATCCCCTACTGTTGAGTTCTAAGTTACTTTTAAAACCTTTGGCCCGCAAGGCCCAAGGTTAGGTTCAAATGCTCCCTTTTTCCCTTGGCCTCCTACAATTTTAGCAAAGCGATGGAGCAAGCCCTACTTTTTCACATCTACTCCTGATGTGTAATTTTCGACTAACTAAAATATTACGTCCATGAAAGAAATTAGTCTGAAATCCAAAAGTTACTGGCTTCTTTTCACTTTAAAATGTTGAAAAACTATTAAATTAAAATGAGATATTATACATTAATTTTAATCTACTGAATTGTCTCAAATGAACACGATGTCTGTTTTTAATAAAATCAAAAGTTTGTTAATTATTCTAATAAAATTTCATCTCACTTTATAATAAAACTAAAAATTCAAATGAAACCTTAAAGAATGCTATGCTAACTCATTTCATTTGACAAAGTTCTCGTCTCCAGTTCAACACTTCCCTCAGAAGCCTGTTTTCCCGAACACAAATACAGCACAACAAAATCCAGACATTAAGCAGTCACATTGGCATGCTCGTATTTACATTTGGAATTAAAATTACAATATAGATATCATTCTACTCGTCATCGGAAGAAAGCTTCTGTTTTTTCCATTTATAAGCCGCTTCTAAAATCTTGAGGTTCGTCACCTGGTTTTCTTCCGGGAATACATATTCGATATATTCTTCATACCTATCAAGCCAAATGATTCAACATTTAGTGTTCCAGCAGAATACATATATGCCAATACCGCTAGAAGCAAAGTAAATGGTGCGAGTTACATACCCAGAGACACCACCATCTTCACTTGTTATTTGCTTCCTCTTTTTGAGTTTCTTGGGCACCTTAGACTGGACCACGCTTACGTCTCCAAGCTCGCCAAAATTGCTTTCCATGTTAAGCCACTCTTCCAGTAGCATAGCGTGCTCTTCTTTCAATTCCAGTGCCTACGTTCTATAGTAGTCGATTGCTCTTTCAAAGACTCCTGGAGAGAATAAAAATAAAACAGAAGGTAAGAATTTAAAATTATCAAAGTTGATAACACTAGCAGGTAGCTGATATTGGATTGGTTCCGGACTCTCACTTATCACACGCTGAACGCATCCCTTCTTGCTTCATAATCATGTTCCGGAACCCCGTCTTCTGGCAAGTCCCAATCCTCATCATTCTCCTTTGCAGAGGCTTCAAACTTGGCATGACTAATCCACACCTTCAAGTGCTTTGTTCGATCCAAAAGTCTCTCGTACAATCCTCTGGTTCGTTCATATTCACTTTCAGAAATTTCAAAATCCATGTATGCCTGTCATCAAAGAATATGAAGCATTACCACCATTTAGTATTTAATATAACATCATTAGAAATTATATTCTTAAAAAAACAAGAAAGAAAAGACGAGAAAAATTGGAGAAATCACTTATTAAGACCTCATTGCTGTCCCAATTTTTATTACCGTGCATATATCTTCAAGTAAACATGCAACTATTATAAAATGAAGATTCATAAGAAAATCATCAGTCATTTCACACGAGAAACCTTAATCATGTGACGGGAATACCTTGTTGGATCAACTATGAAGCAATAAGACAAAAGTATCCAGCACGACCAATAGAAAAGGACAATTAAGTCACCCTCCCACCCAGGACTCAGTATAACAGTTTCTGCCTTGACAATAAATTGGCGTAACTACAATAAAAAAAGATAAACATCATCAAACAGTTGTTGATAGGGCAAATACCTTCCACAGTAACTCTGGCATGTCCAAAGCTGGTTGTGTGATGGCAAGCTCAAAAATAGCTCTTGCCCGCTCCGTTTCAGATAATGATCTTTCTAACTCGGCATATTTGCTCCATGCATAGCAGTTCTCAGGCGCCAACTCTAGATATTTCTCGTACAATTTTAGACAACGATCAATATTACCAAGTTGCAGCTCAATTTCAATATACTTCTTAAAGATCTGAATGATAACAAGACAACATAATGAGAATACTTCATGTTAAACGGTCAAATTTATAGTCATTCAGCATCAGTTAGACACCTACCTTATCTTTGGGAGCTTTTCCAATAGCATTTCCCAAAATTTGTCGTGCACCCTTGAGATTGAGTTGTCTTATTTCAAACTGCGCAGCAAGAAGCCAGATCTTTGCAAAAGAAGACTTCTCATGGGGTATAAGCTTAAGGCACTCCCTGAAAATATTTTATAAGAAAATATATTATAGCTCATGTCAAAGATAAACAATTAGCATTCCGAAATGTTCTCTTTCCTTGTTAAACAACACCATTTCTCATAGCATTTCAGATATATAGAGCTGTCCACATACAAAACCCAAAGTGGGGAATCGATACAAAGCAAGGAAATATGAAACAGAAAGACAACCATGGAAATAATGAAGATGCTGATAGAACAAAGAAAAAAAAGGGTGCAATAAAGACAGCTGTAATCCATAAGTAAGCTCCTTTGCAATTAATATCTACTTAAATTTTAGATTTTCCTCGTTCTTTTCCCTTTCTCCTCAGCATAATTCCAAGAGAGGAGATAAAAATTTCCCCAGAAGCATAATGAAATGGACAAGCAAGTAGAGTGAAACAGACATATTCAAACATTCAATATTGGCAATCGGCAAGTTTCTTGCAAAGTTTGATTGTCAAGATTTATTAGTAAAGCATTGATTTGACTTGCAATTTAGCAACAAAAACAACCAACAGAACCATAAATCCATTGAAGGAAAAGAAAGATACCTACACACATCTCTTGTCCACTCCATATCCCCGGCATCAAGCTCCTCATATAAAGCATAATTAATCCTAAATAACAAGTAAACCATAATTCAGTTAGTTCAGAACAATAATAATAAAAAACCAAGCTTACCACCATTAGGTACACAAAAACTCACCACAAGTAAATATATCTCTGCCAATATCGCTTCACCTCAGCTGGAGGAACATTAGCAATAGCCCTCTCATAAACCTCCCTAATTCTCCCCTTATTGCCTACGCTCTCTTCCAATTTTATATAATCAAACCAAGCATCATAATTTAAAGGATTCTTCCTCATACTGAAATCTCCTTTTTCCCACAATTGCATCCTCAATCCCTTCCTTATCTCCATTTTGCTTCTCAAAAGCCACAAACTTTCTATATAAATCCTCTGCTCTCCCTTTGGGTATATGATTGAGAGCGAACTAGTAAATACAACGAGCTCGTTCTGTTTCCTTACACCGTTCCTCAAACTCAGCAAAAGCAACGAATAACTGCTCTGCATCTTCTTCATCTGCCAGCTTCTCCACCGCACGCTCATACACATTCCTAGCCCGTACAATCTCCCCGTTTTTCATCTCGAATTTGGCAAATCTAATCCAAGCTCCAACTTTGGGGTAGCATTGAACAAAGCATTCATAAATGGCACGGGCGCGCTCAACTTCATTGTAACGAAGCTCAAACTTAATGTAGGAAAGCCAACCTTGTTGGTCCGGCATCCATGACATCCAGCGTTCAAAAATCTGGCGAGCTCCAGCAACATTCCCTAACATCTCTTCCATGTGGATGTACTTGTACCGGAGCTGTTCCACACGCGGGATGAGCGTGACGGCACGGTCCCAAACATTCCTTGCATGGTTGATGAACTTGTTCTTCATTTCCACTTCGGCATATTTCAACCATAAAGTGTGGTTTCGGTAATAAACTTCCAGAGCACGCTCCCAAACGCTCCGTGCTCGATTGAAGTCCTTCTGGGACTCTTCCCATTGAGTGTACTTGATCCAAACGCTGACATTCCACCGAACACTGCGGATTAGGTCTTCGAAGGTCAAATTTCCGCCGTGGAAGAGATGTTAGAAGGTCGAATTTCCGCCTCTTTCCGTTCCCGAGCTTCTCGAAGGATTTGTTCAGCAGTTATTTGAATTGGAGCTGGAGTTTTGTTTTTGACACGTGTCGGCCGAGGGAGTTTGACCTCGGTGTCTTTACGGGTCAAGTACCCGAGTGACGGATCTGCATCTTTGGATGCCATGAGTAGTAGATGATTCTTGAACGTTTGGTCCCTGAACTTTCGTCAATGCAATATCTGTTAAAATTAGATATATAAACATTAGTAGCTGTATTATTCTACAATTAGAGAGACACACCGGTTTTATTCGTAACTTTTTCAATCGCCAAACAAAGGGAAAATTTCCAACAGATACATATTTTTTAAATTTCAGCACTTAAAACATGTCATTTATCATAGAATAAAGCTTTTATCCAAAAACCTAGGTCACGAGAAACCCAATCGAAGGAGAAGCAAATCGGAGGATTTTGTTAATGTTTTAAAAAAATCAGAATACTGCAATGAAGAATCAAGAACTTCAAATCCAATCAATCTGAGCAACAAGGAACATCAAAGGATAGTTACCTGGAGAAAGTCGAAGCAGCCTATCTCTCTTTCAGTGCTCCAAATCTTTCCCCCGTTTTTTTCTCTTTCTTCTCTTTTATATCTCTGCCGTAGATTTTTAATTCTTGGTTCTTGAATAAGGCCGTTTCGAATTCAAATCCGGCCCAGATTAAAGACAAATATTCAGGTAAATAATCTCTCCAATCCCTCCATATTCGATATTGAGCAAATCAGTCCCTCTTCAAAAAAAAGGCAGTTTAATGTTATTGATTTTGGAAGTGCGTCATTAACAATAATTAATCACATCATTAAATTTTATGTCAATTTATATAATTTAAGTTACGATAACTTTTCGTAGGCATTTGCTGGCACTAAAGAACAGATTCTACAGCACAAATTTAAACTGCAAAATAATTTGCATTAAACAATTAAAAAAAGAAAATATAAACATAAAGGGTAAAATACACAAATGGTCTCCTAACTATAGCATACTACTTTGTTGAGTCTCTCGACTATTAAAAATTATAAAATAATCCCTTAATTATAGGGTGTTGCTTTATTAAGTCCCTTAACTATTAAAAGTTACAAAATGAACACCCGACTATTCATTATATTCTAAAATCATCCTTTTTGTTAAAAATATTGAAAGCAATTTGAGTTGGAAGTTAACATGTTGATTGAGATATGATAAAATTTGATCTTATAATCTCAAATGACTATCATATCTAAGTCAGTATGTTAACGTCCAGCTCAGACGATCGTTAATTTTTTAACAGAAATGGACGAGTTTGGAATACAATGAATAGTTGGGTGATCATTTTATAACTTTTAATAGTTGAGGAACTTAACAAATGAACACCTATAGTCGGATGATCATTTTATAATTTTAATAGTCGAATGACTCAATAAAATTCAATAAAATAGTATGTTATAGTCAGAGGTCCATTTATGTACTTCACCCTAAATTTTTAGCCGCTCTGCTTCATCCCAAATTTACATGTATCAAATTTAAAATCGACCAAACTCAAATCTAAAAAATAATTTCACCCTAACATCTTGAAAATTCATAATAAATCTGATCCCATCACAAGATTTAAAAGTTCATCCAAAATCCAATTTTTAGAATCAAAACTTTCTCTCAAATTAACATCTAAACAATTTCGATTTTAAAAAATAACTTAAACATAAATTTTTAAAATTAAAAAATAAATAAAAGTTTCAATTTCTGATAATTTTACTATGCTAATCATGAACGATAAAACGTAAATATTTTTTCTTAATTGTTGGAAATTATTTAGAGAGAGAAAGGGAACAAACACATGGGTGAATCCGAACCCAAGCAGATGGCGCCAACTAATATGACAGACTATATAATTAATAATCATATTCTTCCATAGTAATCATAGAGTATTTTAAAATGAACCCAAAAGTGTCGTAATTTTAAAATCATATTTTATTTTTATATAAATTTCGAATTTCGTATATAAAATCAGGTTCAACTTTCTCGCCATTCGTTTCCACATCGTCAAAAGATCAGTTCAATCTCTCTTTCTCTCTCTGCGAGGCTGCCCATTCGTTGCTCTTTGAAACATTTGAGAGACACCGGAGAGAGAGAGAGAGAAGAAGAATGGCGGTTTCCAAGGTGTCTTTTATGGCTGTTTTTGCAGCTCTTGTTTTTGCTATGGCCGCCTTACCTTCTGCCGTTGACGCACAGTCCTCTGCTCCCGCACCTGCTCCCACAAGCGATGGTTAATTAGCTCTCTGGCTCTTCTTTTTCTCTCTCTATAGTTTTTAGATCTGACTTCGCATATCAAATGCCATTTGATTGAGTGTTTTCCTTTCTTGTTCTTTTGAAATGTTCGAATGGGGGCGACAGGGACGTCGATCGATCTAGGGATTGCTTACGCGCTGATGCTGGTTGCTCTGGTGCTAACCTACCTCATTCACGCTGCTGATTTTCTTTAGCTTTTAAGGGCCTGCGTTGCATTTCATAATTTTGTGTGGTTTTAGTAGATTTGGTGATGATGTGAAACCATGATTCTTTCAGATTTGGGTGTAACTTTCAGAATGATGTAACTTTAGACAAATTAATTGTTGGATTTCTTTTGATGAGTTGATGATGTCATTTAATGTTTGGTTTCGGTATCATCTATCTTTTCCTTTTTCTTTTCTTGCCATAACTTCCATTTTTGTCCCAACTTGTGCATTCTCTCCATGTTTTTTTGCTTGAAGGACAAACAATGTAAAAACAAAGGTGCGTCTGGTTCAATTTTCTTTCCGCATTTTCCGATGTGGAAATAATACACTCAATCATTCTAATAAATAATTGGTCTCCCTCTTTGAGAAATTATCATATAATCTAATATACGATTAAGAAAAGACGTTATCAAAAATATTATTATACAAAAATATTATTATTTTTCTAATATTTTCGGTAAAAAATTATCTAAAACATATTATTTTTACCAAAAATGTTATTATTCAATACTTTATCGGATTTGTTAACGTATTCGGTAAAACGTTACCTAAAACATTATTTTTCTATCATAAATGTTAATATTAACACTTTATCGGAAATATTAAAAAATTAATGTTTTAAGTAAAAAAATAATATTTAATAAATTTTTTACCGAAAATATTAAAAAAATAATAATTTTCAATAACGTATTTCCTTAACTGCATATTAAAATTGTCGTAGGCAGAACTTCTCATCCTCTTTTGGAGAGCAGGACATGACAGAAGCACGTCCTAAGGGCAACTGTTCTCCACATGCAAGAAAAAAAAACATATTGGAAACAACAATTAAACTATTCATTCTCAAAAAGGTATATACTTCTTTGCACAATACCCAAAACACAACCATTCTTACTCCATCTCATTTGCATCACCAATGTTAAGAGTTTCAAATCTCGTACTAGAATTTAACTAAGAAGCCAAATCATTTTTGTGAACAAAATCGATAAACTCAATGGACTTCAAACCAACAATACCTTACAGGTTGTGGTGAACCGTAACACATTGAGCTGAAGCCGGAGTTATAGCATCTGAACCTGATAAGCTATTTCCATAGCGAAAATGAAAAGGGGATAAGACCTAAAACAAGGATTATATAGGAGAGTGGGGGATTTCAAGTTTGAAAAATAATTCCCATACAACAAATAAAGCAGAGAATGTGTTTTAAGGAGGGCTTGGTTCAGTACATAAAGTGCAAAGACAGGCCACACATACTGATTCATTGATTTAAACATATTAATTTAAAGATCAAAGCCACATGGAATAAAAAACCCTCCTTTTACATACATATTAGCACACTAACCCATAGCATACTTCTGGGTCCAGCTCCGAGCAGTTGTCTCATACTTGCTCCTGTCGGTCTTGTACATGTGGGCAATCTCTGGCACCAAGGGATCATCAGGGTTTGGATCCGTCAAAAGTGAGCAGATTGAGAGCAAGACCTAGAATCAAAAATACAAATAAGAAACAGTCCCACACTTAAATACCAGTGAGCCAAGGCAAGCAACAGTTACATGATAAAAAATATATACTCCTTTTAACCCGGGGTGGCCTTACATAAAATAGTAATGACCCATAAATGCAAAAAAAAAAAAACACAACTTGGCCAGTAGATGGAATGCTAAATTTAAAGGGTTATTGTAATCTTTTGTTTTAAAAGACGGTTCAAATTTTAATGGTTTTATGACAATCTGTTGATAGATGGCATCACAGTGAAATCTATTATTCAAATCAAAAGATGTATACACGCATGTTGAACGGACCTTGGATATGGTGAGGGCAGGACTCCATTGCTCCTTCAAAATATCCAGGCAAATGCTACCGTTGCTGTTAATATTAGGATGAAAGACCTTTGTCCTGAACGCAACCTGAATCGAAGGGAAAAGTATTCTAAAAAAGAGATAAAATGAGGGGGGAAAAAAAGGATAACCGAACAAAACTAAGCAAGAAATTAGCTGGTAATAAATCAGCTACTAAGCTGGTAAGTTATAAGGCCATTACAGTGGGAAAAAGAACATGAAACAACTTCATCATCGATTTACCATGTACTTACTAGAATTAGGAGAACTAGGTGAAGATTGATAGGCCATTGTCGATTGGTTACGATTATATTTCTTTCTAAAAGTAAATTTGATGCTATTCTACCTTAAATATATGAACACATTATCATCGCATAAAATGTAAAATATATTCACATGGTGTCCATGCACAATAACTTTTGCTTAACCAAAAAGTATATATGTGAGGCGCCATAATGAAATATCCATATGGAAGTAATAAGAAGGCTTACCTGAGGTTGTTTACAAAAGTAAAAATAACAATAGATCATGTAAACTTTGGCACTGAAAACCACCTAATAATAGCCTTTCACATATAAACTAAACCATTAGACACACAGCATACATATGCATGCATCACTGTGTACGCATACGTGCCAACAAAATAAACTAACAAAAGCTAGAAGGAATTAGCATTTACAGAATAAATTATCAAGTAGAATTAGCATTTACTCATTTCAGTGCCAAGCAATGTTTGCACAAGCCACTAACCCTGTAAAGACATCATGGTCACAGAGTATTTACAGTAAGGAATTAACTAAATAACATGGAGGCTTTAAACACTTATGCTAATCCATATCTCTCTAAACGTAGAAATGTGAATGGGTGCAAGTAGGAACATTAACCATGTTAAAATAACAGATGTATGGATTTCAGAGTAGAAAACATTTGTGCCTGCAGCACTTGCATATATGGTTATTAAAAAACAGTTTATTGGAAAAATTGAACATGCAGTATACAAAGTGCTATATCATTTTCCCCAAGATATTTAAAATGGCCTATTTGATGTGTCTAAAAAGAAAAAGGACAGTCAGTTACATTTATATGCATTGTCAAGAGAAGTACACATTCTCAATATACAGTGAACAAGGAAAAAAGGAAAACTAGAAGGTTAAGGAATAAGATCAAGTGCCTTGGGTGGTTTAAATGGATAGTCCGGAGGGAAATGAATGGTAACTAGAAACACTCCACCGGCATACGGACTGTCAGGGGGCCCCATAATAGTCGCTTGCCAATGAAACATGTCTTCAGCAACAGGGCCTTATTTCAATAATAAAATGAAATAAAACATCGGTTAGACAGAGCAACCAAATCCACAAGTAACATTTAATTGAAATGATAATGCAAAAATAAACTCTTAAAAAAATCTTCTGCAAAATCAATGCCTCACAAATTCACCTCTAATAACATAACAAACATGGATTTTAATATAAATTAATAAGACAGGGAAAAATCAACAATCTAGAGTCAAATAGATTTCTATGATGTGAACCTAAAACTATAGAAAATAAATATATTGCAGTCTGACTCAATGAGACAATCATGGTAAAAAAATATATCTCTAATGATAAGCATAGATCCATGACATACAGAAATAATTATCTCGTGTCATGAATAAACAGAAAAGAAAAGATAAAATAAAAAGGACGATAAGCAAACCAACAAGAGTTAACCAAACCGAGGCTAGAAAGAGAGAGAAAAAAGGAAGAAATTGAACCTGCGCTGCAAGAGGTAGGAGGATCCTTCTGCAGATCCTTGAGCTCCTTCAAGATCCGCTTTGAAGCCATCACCTAAACCCTAAAACAAACAAACAAAAAATATCAAATCAAAGCTGGATCGCCTTCCTCAACGAAGCTAACACGAAAATCAAATAGAAATCTAAAATAAATAGAAAAGGATTAGAAACTTACAGAGCTAATTGGAGAAAATTGAGAGAAAACGTAGCTGAGAGATCCTCCTGTCCTGGGCTGATGTCTTTGTTTGGTAATCGCTGGAAATAGATGAAACAAAGTAAAGATAGGAAAAAAATGTATAAAAAGGTTAAACTATGTTTTTCATCACTTAACTTTTCCCATTTTACCGTTTTAATTATTTAACTTTATATATTTTCAATTTAATTATTAAATTTTCGAATTTAATGATATATTCTGTGATGTGATTTACCCAATACACTGTCAACTGCCACGTAAGATTATTTTTCTCCTTGTAATAAAATTGTAATTAGATTTTGCGTCAAATTCTATCATCGGTCCTTACATTATGCATAGATTCAAAGTTTATTTTTATATCTTAATTTGATCAATTTTAGTCTATATATTTTAGGTTTTAAAATTTATATATAATATAAGAACGAATAATAAAATATAGTATAGACTTATAGAGCAAGTACAATTGATCAATCTGCTTCCCTCATATTCCCTTAATTTATTAGTTATAAACTCACACTTCCTTTTTTTCCTAGAGTTCCTTTCCCCTTTCCTCTAGATAAAATTATGAATTAATTTAGAATTTGTATATATATATATATATCGAATACTGGACCCGTATGCATTCAATGCTATCTTAAAACTTATATATAACTTAAATATGAAAGATGTTCTAAGGCTTCCATGGAAGCTTCTGCTTCCAGTTCAAAATGTCTTTTTTTTTAAAAAAATTGCAGCCTTGCAAGTTGAAGATTAGGGTTAGCTCAATAGCAAGATCAATATGCTTCTTTATTTGGTTAACCTTCCCACATTTGAATCCAAGTGCTGAGTTGTTGAAGATCATTTGGCAAATTTATATTATAAATGCCAAATGAAGTAAAACTGACCATATAATACTTCAACCTAGCTCAGTCTCACTGCCTAACAGTTAGTTCGGCCCTGAGATGGAGAACGCCATTTATAAAGTAATTGCTCTCTTCGGACATGAATAGTGTCCACGGTATACCAAACAGGTTACGATAGCCAACGGCCTTTCCGCCCATGAATTTGTAATTACCTTTATACTTAACTACATAATCCTCTGTCGGTTTTGACCTTGCTGCAAACTCGTAGCCGACATCAAAAGTAACAGATCCCCTTTCTTGCATTCCCAAAAATAGTCCAAAGGAGTGAAATCCGCTTTGCTGGTCCATATTGCAATGTGCGGAAAAGAAAAACCCTTGTTCGCCAAGATGAAACGCTTGTGAATAAACCTTACCAGCCGGAAACAGATGCGTGCACTCCTCACGCTTCTGGTCCAGGTATACAATGCACTGCTGTCTTGGCTGTTCAAACTCTACAATCTTGACCGGGCGGTACTTGTAAGCCCGCTCCACAAAGTGACGGACATTGATATCGGCAGCCTCTGATGCAATAGCACGCTGTTGGTAAGATGTCTCCGCCTTGAGAAACAGAGCTTCAAACACAACTTTGGATACAATTTCTACATCAAAGTCATTGCAGGTTAAAACTTTTTTCAGCTTTCTGCAAGTCATATACGGAAAACGGATTAGGGGACAAAGCGCGTAGTGAGAAATTCACGTCGTTCTTCCAGTTCTGGGTAATGAGTCCGAGCCCACTTCAGCAAAAAGTCATAAACGGAATGTCGAAACGATTTTTTCTAAAAAGTGAAAAGGTAAAAAAAGAGTGAGATTTTGAAAACACATTAATTTTAATTGTCTCTTTTTATTTTAAAATCATATGCGATTTAAAAGATCTCTCGTTTCGAAAAAATTTGAATTTCCTTTACGATCGAAAAATACGATTCGAAAAGTCGCCACCAATATTTGATTAGGGTGTGATTGGGCACCCAAAAATGCTGTCATTTTAAATAAAAATTAATTTTAATTAAAACAATAAATTGAGGTCTACGTTACCAAAATCCGAGTTCGGGAGTCGGTTACGTGTGGGGAAGGATTAGCACCCCCACAACGCCCTAAATCGGTACCTAGTCGATTAATTAACGTCTTTGCAATGAACTTTACAAATTCGAATTTATTTTGATTTTTGATCCCATAAAATAAAAATGTAAATTTAAAAATTCAAAAACACTCAAACAAATTAAATTAAAATTACCAAGTCATTTTAGAAAGATAAAGAATGTTCGATTATTTACAAATATCGAGACCAGATCTTAAAGATATAACAACCTTTTCTCGATATATTTAAATAAACGAACATTTCTTTTTCTCTCGTGCCCAAATTTTAGGTGACAAATCAATTTTTTGGTTTCACTTTCGGGATACACTTTTATTTTAAAATCATTAAAAGCGGACCTCAAATCAGTTATGACTGCCCACTTAAAACAATTTTAAATTAAAAATATATTACCCTTAATCCAATTATAAATATGTCGAGTTATGCAAGTGAGACTATCATGCAAATTATGCAAAAATGATGTCATGTAAAAATTAATTAAACATGCGATTAAAATAAATGAGTAAATAAATCTAAAGCTAAAATTACTATTACACAAAGACCACAAAAAAAACCTATCAATGCATTACATATACCAAGATCAACATAAAACTGAGACCACCTGTAAAGCTAAAATGAAAACCGAGAAAATGTTATGCCAAATATGCAACATCACATAAACTTAAAATAACATACCCATGACTAAAATGTGACATGCAAAAACCTTAAAGTCTAATATCTAAACAACATAAATTGAACAAATCAATATTTAGGACGAAAATTAAATGAACATAAAATAAATAGACATAATTAGATACATGCAAACTTCTACCTAGGGACTAAAATGTAACATGCGAAAATTAACAGTTTAATATCTAAAACAGCAAAGATTAAATACAATAATACTTAGGGCTAAAATTAGAAGCGGGTAAAATAAAGAGACAAAACTATAAACATGCAAATGTTGATTTATGGACTAAAACGAACATGCAACAATTCAAAAGTTAAATGTCTAAAATAACAAAAACTAAATAACATAACATTTGGGACTGAAAATTAAAACGCATAAAATAAAGATGCAAAATTGGAAACAGGAAAACATTCGGTTTGGGGACCAAAATGAAAATAAACACAAAAACTATAGGGATTAAACGACACTCTAAGGACTCGGTGGCTAAAAACTAATTAACCCTAAATTTTTAATATATCCAACCTAAATAACAACCTAACCTAACTCTAAACTAAACAACCCAACCGTTCCTCTCATCTTCTCTACTCTCCCTCTATATTCTCTTTTGCATCTCCCCCATTCAAAAGTCACGACCAAGACTCCAAATCCCAAATCCGGCCACCATGCACAACGCCCCGGTGACTCAACGTAAAGGTAAACGATCTTCACCTACCTCCTTTATTCTCACTCTATTTTGAAATCACGATCTAAAAGCTAAACCTCATACCATGTGCCAGGTCTCTCGGACAAACCTCAACGCTCGAACACTAACCCCTGTTACGCACGACTCGGTAAACAATCTTCTCCTGATTCTATTTCATATTTACCTTGGTTTGAAAACAATACCAGTACACACAAAGAAAACGGGAAAATGGAAACAAACCAAAAGAGAGTACCTCAAACCCAAAACGTGTTTTCTATTGCTTTCCCGATTTTTGAATACAATGATGGATTGCCCTTTCTTTTCTCTTTTACATTGATTTTCTACTGTAAATTCGAAGGAAAAGATTGAGATCACCCTCTTTTTTACTGTTTTCGTCCCCTGTTTGAGAGCCCCCTTCGAATGATTGTTGGGAAACCTTCTCGTTAATTTCTGGTTGCCGACCTGAGAGACTCCCCTTGTTTTGTGTTTTTTCTCTCGTTTCTTTCCTTTTTTTTCTGCTCGGGTTCCCCTTGTATTTCCAATGGTCCACTGTTTACAATGCTTTTCCCTATTTTAATTTCCAGCGGTTAATTCCCCCTCAAAACTGACTCTTTACAGTTTTTTTTGAGTGCTCAATATCATTCCCACGATCAAACACTACTTTCCCCTCATTTTCGCTTGCTAAATGTTCTTGTTGTGCAGGACTTCACGTGACTGAAGTCTCCAATCAACACTGCTGTTTTGGGCTGATTTGTGATCCTACTGGTCCAAATTTGTATCGTTAGCTGGATACGAAGCCTCCGATAAAGCCCTCGACGAAATCGAGCATCTACAGCTGCCCCTCTTTGCTCATTGTCATATAACGAGAATAAAGCAAAGATCAAAAGATGATCGAGTTTTTCCGGTCCTGAGAACTTCAAAAGATTAAAGATCTCTACTGTTACTTCGGGATAAATGAAACTTGAAAAATCTTCAAATGGCGGGTCCGCTCCCTATTCTTTCAAGGAGTATAAGACTCGAACAATCTTCGAAAAATGTGTCTGCTCCCTATTCATTCAGGGAGTATAAGACTCGAATAATCTTCAATAAACGGGTCCGCTCCCTATTCATCCAGGGAGTATAGAACTCGAACAATCTTCATAAAACGGGTCCGCTCTCTATTCCTTCAAGAGTATAGAACTCGAACAATCTTCAACAAACGGGTCTGTTCCCTATTCATTCAGGGAGTATAGAACTCGAACAATCTTCATAAAACGGGTCCGCTCTCTTTTCCTTCAGAGAGTATAGAACTCGAAGAATCTTCATAAAACGGGTCTGCTCTCTATTCCTTCAGAGAGTATAGAACTCGAACAATCTTCATAAAACGAGTCCGCTCTCTATTCCTTTAGAGAGTATAGAACTCGAATAATCTTCATAAAACGGGTCCGCTCTCTATTCATTCAGAGAGTATAGAACTCGAACAATCTTCATAAAACGAGTCCGCTCTCTATTCCTTTAGAGAGTATAGAACTCGATCTTCATAAAATGAGTTTGCTTCACTACTCTTCCTTGAAGGCTTATGATGATTGCTTCACTGCTCTTTCGTGAAGGCTTAAGAATGACTTGTTTCAAAGGTCAACATTTCTGAAAATCCATCTCCATCGCGAAAACTTGTCTGGAAACCATTGGATACGTGAATCTGCTTTGGCTCAGTTTTCGTATAAACATCATTCTTTTCAAAATCTCCAAACCAGTTATGTTCATCTCGATGCTTCAATATCTTCAACTATCCCTGGAAAACCTGTAACTGCTTAAGTCATCATGCAATTATGAATGTTATGATCCTAATCATGCCTAAAATGTATGCAATTATGCAATTCAGTGTGTTTTCTTCTTCGAAGGAACTCTATCTCCTTTTGATCTCGATAGAACTCGGTTTCATCTTGGGTACAGAACATTTGACCAATTCACCCCAGTTAACAACCTCAATTTCGTATCTCTCGACTTAACAGAACCTTGACTCTTTCCTTTCTTGAAACCCGCCAGTACCCATGACCAACTTCTTGACCAATGGCAATCTCTTTGGGTCTTCTTATCATGGCTGAGATTTTCTATGAATTCCAATGTTTTAGCTTCCCGTAGCCACACAAGCTTACATGTTTAAACCATTGTCAACTTCAGAATACCTGCATTTTCCAAAACCTTTTACACAATAATACAAAATGATCTCATGTACTTCAAGTTAAGCTATATGTTTTAACTTTTCAAAATAAGATGCTTACAAAAGGGAAACGAACAAGGAAAGACATCTCTTTATTTATATAAATACAGAGAATTTTAGGCAACTAAATGGCAAACTTTTAACTGGAAACAGTATAAAAACAAAAGAGTAGGCGTCTTCAAATATCAATAATGCAAATGCTTTTGAACTGGCACACCGTTAGAATGTCTCGAGTGTAGCTTCTGTCTAAAAGATCTCCAAAATTGTGATGTTTAAGAGTATGAAGCTACTTCTAAACTCCCAAATCTCTATCATTGGATGCCCTAAACCAGTATTGAATCTCATGTGCATTCAATTTCTCTTGGTTATTTCAATCGAGACTCATTAATCTTTAGTCTCATCCCTGATCACCAACTGTCATTGTTACTATCCATATCAGGAGCTCTTTCCACTTCCAAAATTGATTCAGAACCTCCACCATGCGCGAATTCTGAATTTCAAATTCAACTCAAGTCGCCCTTTGTGGGTTTTCAACTTAAGACCTCATTTGGTTCCAAGACGTCTTTTCGGGTTTTCATCTTGAACTCTCTTTTATTTCTCTTTTTTTCATTTTTCTCTTTTTTCATTTTCCATTTTTTCTTCTTTTTTTTCTTTTCGTGTTTTCCATCATTTTCCTTTTTTCTCATTTTTTTCTTCTTTTTCTTCTTCTCATTTTTATTATTATTTTTTCATTTTTTTTTTTCTCTTTTATTTCTTCTTCAAGCGAAATATCTCTTAACAGCGTCAGAATTCATTGGATATGGTAATTCTGATCCGTCCATTTCAGTTAGGACTAGAGCTCCTCCAGAAAAGGCTTTCTTGACAACATAAGGTCCTTCCCAATTGGGCATCTATTTTCCTCGGAAATCCTTCTGAACAGGTAAAATCCTTTTAAGCACCAAATCTCCCTCATGGAATTCTCGAAGGCGAACTTTCTTACCATGTGCCCGTATCATACGTTTTTGGTATATCTGACCATGACAAATAGCTTTCAATACCTTTTCTTCAATCAAATTCAACTGGTCATACCTAGCTTGGACCCATTCTGCCTCATTGAGCTTTACCTCTGACAAAATCCGAAGTGAGGGAATTTCCACCTCAATAGGTAAGACAGCTTCCATCCCATATACCAGAGAAAATGGAGTTACCCCAGTTGAAGTCCGTATTGAAGTTCGATAAGCAAACAGAGCAAAAGGCAGCTTCTCATGCCAATCCTTATAGGTCTCAGTCATCTTCTCTATGAGCCTTTTGATGTTCTTATTGGCCGCCTCTACTGCCCCATTCATCTTCGGGCGATAAGTGGTGGAATTATGATGCTTTATTTTGAATGTTTACAGACCGAGTCCATCATCTTATTATTTAAATTCAACGCATTATCGGAGATAATCCTCTCTGGTAAACCATATCTACAAATGATCTATTTCTTTAAGAATTTGCATATTGTAGACTGGGTAACATTTGCGTAAGAAGTTGCTTCTACCCACTTGGTGAAGTAATCTATGGCTACCAGGATGAAGCGATGACCATTTGAAGCTTTGGGCGAAATTTGTCCAATAACATCCATGCCCCACATTGAGAATGGCCACGGAGCTGTCATTACGTGCAACGGATGAGGAGGAGTATGTATCCTATCTCCATAAATCTGACACTTGTGACATTTTCGGGCATAATTGATACAGTTTGTTTCCATAGTTGACTAATAATACCCAAATCTCATAATCTGCCTAGCCATAGCATGCCCATTAGCATGGGTACCACATATTCCCTCATGCACTTCTTCAAGAATCAATTTGGCTTCTTTCACGTCCACACATCTTAACAAGACCTGATCCAGACTTTTCTTGTATAGAGTCTCACTATCAAGCACATACCCTGATGCCATTCTTCTAATGGTTCTCTTATCATTCTTAGTGGCCTGTTATGGATAACTCTGATACCTTATATATTGCAAGATATCATAATACCAAGGGTTTCCATCTTCTTCTTCTTCAATATTAAAACAATGGGCTGGATACTCATAAGCCTTCATTTCAATGGGCATCATATTTGAATGCTCGTTCATCTTAAATGCTGCTGCCAGTGTGGCTAAGGCATCTGCCATATTATTCTCTTCTCTGGGGAGGTAATTGAAAGTTACTTCTTCAAATTCTTCAACAAGTTCCATAACCAACTTACGGTATTCTACAAGCTTAGGATCTTTTGTCTCCCATTCTCCCCTGAGTTGGTAAATTACCAAAGTTGAATCCCCATATACTTTAAGCATTTTTTCTTTGCGTTCAACAGCAGCTCTAAGACCCAGAACACAAGCTTCATACTCGTCCATATTGTTTGTACAATCAAAATTAAGCCGACTGGTAAAAGGATAATGCTCTCCTTCTGGTGAGACCAAAATTGCCCCGATTCCATATCCCATGGCATTTGAAGCACCATCGAAGTTCAACTTCCAATATTTGCTAGTGGATGCAACTGCTTCTTCTACCAAAATAGCCATTAAATCTTCATCTGGGAAATCAAAGCTCAACGACTCATATTCTTCCGAAGCCCTGCTTGCAATGAATTCCGCTATAGCACTTCCTTTAATTACCGTCTGGTTTACATACTGGATGTCAAATTCGGACAATAAGATCTGCCAACGAGCTAATCTTCCAGATAATGCAGGCACACCCATTAGATATTTCAAGGGATCAAGCTTGGATATAAGCCAAGTAGTATGATACAACATATATTGCCTAAGCCTTCGGGTAGCCCATACTAAAGCGCAACACAACTTTTCAACGGGTGAGTATCTTGTCTCACATTCAGTGAACTTCTTGCTGAGATAATAGATAGCCCTTTCTTTCTTCTCAGTTTGGTCACGTTGCCCAGCACACACCCCATTGAATTTTCATAAACTGACAAATAAAGAATCAAGGGTTTGCCTGAAATGGGTGGCGCTAAGATTGGAGTGCTCGACAAATATCTTTTCACTGCTTCAAAAGCTCTTTGACAATCCTCACTCCATTCCCCTGAGTTATTCTTACGAAGAAGGCGGAATATGGGATCACACTTTTCAGTCAACTGCGAAATAAACCGAGCTATGTAATTCAATCTCCCCCAAAATCCTCTGACTTTTTTTTGTGTTCGTGGGGGTGGCAAGTCTTGAATAGCTTTTACTTTATCTGGGTCTATTTCAATTCCTTTTTGGATTACTACGAATCCCAATAACTTCCCAAATGTCACCCCAAAAGTACACTTATTTGGGTTGAGTTTTAGCTGACATCTTCTTAGTCTTTTAAAAAGTTTTCTCAAATTCCCAATATGTTCTTCCTCTGTCTTAGCTTTGACAATCATATCATCGATATAAACTTCTATCTCTTTATGCATCATGTCGTGAAATAACGTCACCATGGCCCTTTGATATGTTGCCCCGGCGTTCTTCAATCCAAACGGCATTACTTTATAACAAAATGTTCCCCACATGGTAACGAATGTCGTTTTTTCCATATCTTCAGGGTTCATCTTAATTTGATTGTAGCCAGAGAAACCATCCATAAAAGAGAACAAAGAATTTCCAGCAGTATTATCCACTAGCGTGTCTATATGTGGCAAAGGAAAATTATCTTTTGGACTAGCTCGGTTGAGATCCCTGTAGTCGACACACATTCAAACTTTCCCATCCTTCTTCGGTACTAGGACAATATTCGCCACCCATTCAGGATATTTAGCCACTTTAAGAAATCCAGCATCAAATTGTTTCTTCACTTCCTCTTTAATCTTGAGCATCATCTCGGGTCTCATTCTTCTCAGTTTTTGTTGTACCGGTTTACATTCAGGCTTTATTGGCAGTTTGTGAACAACCAGTTCCGTATCTAAACCCGACATATCTTCGTATGACCAAGCAAACACATCATTGTATTCTTGAAGCAATTCTATCAAATCATGTCAACCTCCAACTGACAGAGTGGTACCAATCTTTACTTCTCTCTTATCATCATCTGTCCCCAAATTCAAAATCTCAGTAGACTCTTTATGAGGCAGAATCTGCTTATCTTCATTCTCCACCATTTTCAGCAATTCAGAAGGTAGTTCACATCCCTCATCATCATCATAATCCTCGATTTCTCCTTGACATATAGGCTTCTCGAAATTAATCTCCGGGTCAGAGTCATTAGCATTCATATTATTGATATCTGAGCTCCTGAAAAAATAATGAAAAAGAAGATATATATACATATGGGAGGATCTTTTCCCATATAAATAAATAGAAAGAAATAAATACATACATATATACAACAAAGAATGAATGAATGAAATGCATGAGAGAATGTTTGCCATTTGAAACTAACCGAATGTATCTTTTATTGAAAGCAAGAAAAAACAAACAACTTAACCCTTTACATAAAATCACCTATTGCCCCAGGGTATGAACAACAGGGAGAAAGTTCCAGTGCATTACTCTGTAAAAGATTTTTAAACTATAGGCAGTTCTTCTGCGGTCCAATTGTTCAACACGAAGCCCGGCGGTGCAGAATAAATGCCCATAACTCTCATTTCCTCAAATTCATCATCAGTTATAACGTTAATGCCTAAATCTCCCAAGGCATCCTCAACCATCACCTCAGTGTTCCTTGAATTCCCTTGAAACATATGTCCCCCAGATATGAAAATGCTGCTCAACGGCGGGAAGATCATGGGTTCCCAACTAAGGTCTTCACCAGCCAATCTGGCCTTTCTCATTTCCTGAACCTTCTTAATTCCCCTCAGCTTATCCCTCGGAGTTGACTGATACCCCAAACCAATTCGATCTCTTTTAGTAACAGGGCATATTGGATTCACTGGTCCTTACAACTGTCGACCTAACCCCTTTCAAACTTTCGCTTCTCTTCCAAGAGTCAATTTAAGCCCCATCTTGGTACAGTTTGACAATCGAGGCTTTGGTATCTTCCCCTTCGGCCACAAACGTAGCATTGACAAACTCCAACGATCTAAAATAACACTCGACCGCTTGCTCATCCACTTCAATGTATGGAGCAGTAGTAGAAACAGAAGCAATAATATCCTCTTCAGCATGAATACATACCAACCTTTCATCAATCACAAATTTCAGTCTCTGGTGCAATGTGGACGGAACTGCACCGGCCTGATGAATCCAAGGTCTTCCCAACAAACAATTGTACGTAGGCATAATGTCCATTACGAGAAATTCCACTTCATAAGTTGCTGGACCAATATTCAGAGGAACATCAATCTTGCCCAACACTTCTCTTTTAGTCCCATCGAAAGCTCGAACCACACTTTGACAGGTTCTCATAAGTGTACTATCTAATGGAAGCTTCTTTAGAGTCACTAAGGGCATCAAATTCAAAGCTGAACCATTATCAACCAAGACCCGGGACAACACATGCCCTTTACATTTAACTGTAATGTGCAAAGCCTTCTGACTACCAATCATCCCAGAAGGGATCTACCTCAGAAAAAGATAAAAAATTATCATCTTGTATATTGGAAACTAACTGGTCCAGCTTTTCAATGGGCAACTCTTTCGGAACAAAAGTCTGGTTCAAAACCTTACAAGCATTCCTATGGGCCTCTGAACTCAAATAATGATAAAACAAAATACGGCAGACACTTGTGTAACTGTTCAACATCATTGTACTCCTGTGTTTCAGAAACTTCAAAAATTCTAACCGCTTCACTCTCGGTAACTGGTTCATTGATAACATGCTTATCTTCTTCTATCTGCATATCAATCTTTTTTCCCCTTATCAACCACCTTCTTCTCATCTCTTTAGGTGGATTAAGAGATACACCTACCGCTTCTAGTAAAGCATCCCACCTCATCTACTTCCTCATTTTCTTTTGTTACATCTCCCATCTGTTAATCATATCTCCAAGGCACTTGTTTATTATCCCGATATGGGAATGGGAGATGGAGGTGTAATAACCACTTCGGGGCTATCTTCTCAGCACTCGATTCTTGGGAGTAATAATTAGGGGACACTGGACATTGTACACCCCTTTAGACGATCCTTCTGAAGCACAAACTTTCGCTTCCTCTTCTTCAGCAATCTCTAAAGAACTCAATTCTTTACTGTCCATCATGTCTTGTACCAAATAGGAATCAGGACATTACTGAATACTGTGTCCTTCACTGTTATGATACTGACATACCTCTCCACTATTAAACTGTTCACCCCTCAAACTGGGCTTCAACAATCCTACCTTGACCATCTGGCACCACCCCAACTCATAGGTGATACCACCTCACTAACATTCCTTACAATTCTCTTTCATTTCTCTCAGTCGCGTTAACTCCTGCCCCTGCATGGCTTGGCAACGATTCTGAGCTATATTTGCTGCTCACTGTCACCAAAGTTGATGACATTCCTCGTTCTCAAAGCTTGGACAACCTTCTTAAAAGCAGTACAATTTCAATGGAATGCCCAGGTCCCTGCATGGTACTCACACCGAGCACTAGCATCATACCATTTGGAAAAGGAGGTTGCATTGGTGTCACGTGATACGGCGAAACCACGTGCCGATCATACAAACTCTGAAACATTCCTTATAATTCATCGGGATGGGATCAAATTGAGGCTTTTCTCTCCTCTGGTCCCTTGCTCCTTGTCTATTGTCATTTGTGTTGATGACCCTACTCTTGAGGACTGGAAATAGTGATGTTTTAGAATCGTACTGCCTTTCACTTCGTTTTCTTTTTCCTCCCTCCTCTTACTAGACTCTCCTCCCTCGAGCTTCCCACTCTTAATAGTCATTTCAATCATTTTCTCCTGCCGTAACTACATCAGCAAACTTCGATAAGGATTACCGTAAGATGCGAGAAAAAAGGAGCCTTTAAGGTGTTGACAAAAAAGCATATTTGTTTCCTCCTCTTCCAATGGCGGGTGGACTTGCACTGCTACATCTCTCCATCTTTGAGCATATTGTCTAAAACTCTCGTTATACTCTTTTCCATTCCTTGCAACATCATCCTGTTAGGCCTAACATCTTTACATGTTTGTATGCTCAAAAATGACTTAGCCAAGTCTTTCCATGTTTAATATTAGCTCTACTTAGCTGGTTATACCACCGGATTGCCGAGCCAGTTAAGCTTTCCTGAAAGCAGTGTATCAACAATTGATCGTCCCCTATGTATCCGGTCATCTTCCTACAAAACATCGTGATATGCGCAGAGGACACCTAGTACCATCAACTTCTCAAAGTCAGGAACTTTAAACTTTGGAGGCAAGACCAGATCAGGAACTAGACTTAACTCCTTTGCGTCAAATCCATAGACACTGGTATCTTCCTTCATGGCTCTGACCTCTCTTTCTAACTGCTTCCATTTCTCTTCCAACGGATTGTTTTGGTCATTCTTGGCTTCTTTATCAAGGTCTGGAACTTGTTGATATTGATGTTCTTCCTGATATGAACTAGATCCAGGTTGTACGTTAACAGAAGCACCGACTGGATTAATGTGCACCTTCCCGACATGAATAGGGGTCACTTGAACGTTCTGGATTGTTCTGGGGTTAACCCTGGATGATGAAGTGGGTCCTCAGTTACCCTTCTGGCATAGGGCTTTTTCTCATGTTTTGGATTTCTTCCTTCTAACATACTCGCAAACTTGGCAACATCTCCTTTGGGCATTCATCATATCTTCTTGCATTTTCTTGATATTATCTTGTAACTCAACTGAGCCTTCTCATTTGGGCAAGTTTCCTCCATAACTTTCTTCCTGGTTCTGTAGGTATGCTTGGGATTTTTCCAGTATTACTCTGTCACAGAGTCATTTTGTTATCATGATATTTATTAATGAATATGAATATATGATTATGAATGAAAAAATGCGATGCAAAATTTAAATGTATTAAATGCATATGCAAAATGCAGAGTGTTGATCCTGGACTCCTTAGAACAACTCTTTATATTAGAACGACGTTCAATTACAAAGTTGAAACATCACAAATAAATCTGCACCATCTCTCCTATTTGTTGTACATGTGCTAGCAACTTCACGATCTTCTGGTTTTCTTCAGCCTCGGGATCCAGTTCTTCAGTCACATCAGCAGCTTCCTCGGATAAAATGACCAAATATTGAGCTATTCTCTGCGCGTGTCCTAAGTAACAAGCAATAAGATCTTTTCTTTGCTTAACTCTCGCCTGAGCTCGCTCCCATCGAAAACGCCATTGTATATCCCCCTCATAAGGAACTATCGATAGCTCACTTGCTTGCCTCTGAAAATCTTGAACCATGGCTTCAAGCTCACTCACTTGTTTTTTCAAACTCTCAACTTCCCCATGGCTTGAGCTACCTTCCCTGTTTCAGTATCGTCGTAATGCAATCTCTAAACTTGAAATTTCTCCTTCAACTTCTCATTATGAGCTTGACTCTTTTGTAATCGCTGCTCTAAAGAATCCTTTTCTTTCGATAAAATCTTCACTTGGTGCCTGCTTTGCTTGAGCTCTTCTTGACTCTCTCCGGCTACTCTTTTGAGGCTCGCCACCTCTTGCCTCCATTCGACAGATGACTTACTCGAGCTAGAACCTGTCTGAGCTTTTACAATTCGCTGATAAGTTGACCGAAGATCGTCAAAATCTAGCCGAAGTTGCTTCTCTATTTTTTCAATTCGATCTGCTCTACTCTTCTGAATGTCAATCTCCAATCCCTTTTGATACACTTCATCTTCTAGCTTCTGTAAAGTCATCCCATTCTCCGTTCTGTTCGAAATCGCGCTTGGCTAACTCTAATGGAGATGACACCACTCTCAACTGTTCCTCCACCGGCTGAATATTTTCATGATTCACTATCGGGATGTTGTTGTTTACTCGACCGCTTCTCCACTGCTCGTACTCTTGAGATAACTCGAGATCATAGGTGAACAAATTCACGCAACGAGTTTGCTTCCAGGCCTCAGCAACCCCTTTAACTTTACCCTTATACTGATCTCCTTGAATGCAAATCCGATCCTACCAGTCCCACGTGGCTGAATGAACTGCCTCGATCCATATTGTCTGAAACTAGTAGCGGTGCATACCCAACAGAACCCCATATACCTGGCAAAGGAACCCAATCCCGCTCTCCACATCGGTAAAGTAATCCAAGAGGTATTCCACGAAGCTCGCCACAAAATATCACCATCTCTGATATCCTTGAATGATGATCCATTTTTCTTCGGTAAAACCCCCATGCCATCTTTAGAAAGAAATCCTTCAAAGTGAGAAAACCGCTAGAATACTCGTCCTGGTGCCCTTTCAACATTTTGAAATGACTCAGAATCCACACTATCAGCAAAGGCGCACATCCTATAAAGCGTCATTCTCCCTCGCACCTACAAGAACTCAAAGATCGGAACGTCTCAGCTAGAATAGCTGGAACATGATCCACGCGCTTGTCTAATCTTTCAAACAGGTCAACGACTGATACGTCTACATATCCTAGCACTTTTGGAAAAATAACAAGCCCATAAATCCCTAAAGCAAACAAGTCAAGCTTCTTTCTCTTATCAGAATGATGAGAAATTACTTCTTTCAAAGCAGACCAAGAGATGCACTCACTGTCTCCCTTCTTCTTGATGTTTCTAACTACCCAATCTTCACTCATCCCGGTCATCAATAATAATTTCTTCTTAAATGAAGGAGTGACTGGCAACTTGGTATATCTATCTATATGGGACCTCGCAACGGATCAAAGCTTGATACTCCTCTATTGTTGGTGTCATATCCACTCTACCGAATGTGAAACAGCTATAAGCAGGATTCAAGAACTGCGCCAATGCCCTAAATAGATTTCGATCAATAGGAACATCCAGAAGATAAGGAATATCGCCGTATAACTGATAAAACATCTCATTATCGGCTACTGTCCATCTTCCTTATATCTCCTTTAGCTCACTTAGATCATTCTGACGCACGTTAATGTGAGTATAACCAAATAACTCCGACACGTATCCTGGCATCACGCTGTCCCCATTGGTCAGTTGGGACTGTTCCGACCACCTCAGAACATCGGCATTGTCTTCAACATCTTTCTGAACCGTTCGTTCCATATTACTGGCCTTCTATATGGACATCGATCCCAAATCAACACCATGTAATGGATAGTGCAATGCAAAACAGAAAAGAAACAAGACAGACAACAAGATCGTTAGCAAACATAAACATTAAATCGGGATAATAATTTGTTCAAGAATCCTACCCACATGCTGGCTACCCAATTATACTTTACCAGATCCTACCCAATATGATATCTACCCCCATGCCTCGTTATTCACAAAAAGAAAACCTAACCGCATGATATCTAATTCGCAGCTTGTTCGAAAAAACGAAAATAAATGACTCAAAAAAGCTTTTCCTTGTGTACCCTCCTCACCGGATTCTTAAGGTTCGGGTTTGGCTCAACCTAAGTTCGGGCTCTATATTCACTATATGTTGGGTTCGGTTCTAAAGTAATAGGTTCTCGAATTGTTTTTGTCGGTGCCCCATTGGGCTGCCAAACCCTCAATCCTGGCCCATCACAGGCTTTAGGTGATCGAGTTCAATTTCGAGAGAACACACCTCCTTATGTCCATGCGGAGGTGATTACCATCACGAGGACCATAAGGCGTGAGCTCCAGGAGCGATCCACTATCCCATGCGGAGGTGAAAACCACACGAGGGCATAGTCTCACTCCTACTTAATTAGGACGAAGCGGGGTTTTAGCTCATGTCATGAAAATGCAACTGTGCAGTGTGTAAGGAAAGCGAAAAAAACACAATAAACACTCAAATTTCCTAAATTCACACATTAATCTGAAATCATTAGCAAACAAATTAGTACAACTATTTAATTGTTAATCAAATTAAATTTTAAAAAAAATCAAATACAACAAAACTTATTAAAAACCAAACAGGGATCAAAATCAAATTAAAACGAATTTGTAATTTTCAATTGCAAGAAAATTAATTAATCGACTATCGGCTTGACTCTCTAAAAAAAATTACGTCCCCAGCAGAGTCGCCAAGCTGTCGAAACGATTTTTTCTAAAAAGTGAAAAGGTAAAAAAAAGGTGAGATTTTAAAAACCACATTAATTCTTAATTGTCTCTTTTTATTTTAAAAACATATGCGATTTAAAAGACCTCTCGTTTCGAAAAAATTTGAATTTCCTTTACGATCGAAAAATACGGTTCAAAGAGTCGCCACCAATATTTGATTAGGGTGTGATTGGGCACCCAAAAATGCTTTGTCATTTTAAATAAAAATTAATTTTATTAAACAACAATTGAGGTCTACGTTACCAAAATCCGAGTTCGGGAGTCGGTTTACGTGTGGGGAAGGATTAGCACCCCCAAACGCCCTAAATCGGTACCAGTCGATTAATTAACATCTTTGCAATGAACTTTACAAATTCGAATTTTTTTGATTTTTGATCCTATAAATAAAATGTAAATTTAAAACATTCAAAAACACTCAAACAAATTAAATTAAATTACCAAGTCATTTTAGAAAGATAAAGAATGTTCGATTATTTACAAATATCGAGACCAGATCTTAAAGATATACAACATTTTCTCGATATTTAAATAAACAAACATTTCTTTTTCTCTCGTTCCCAAATTTTAGGTGACGAATCAATTTTTTGGTTCACTTCGAGATACACTTTTATTTTAAAATCATTAAAAGCGGACCTCAAATCAGTTATGACTGCCCACTTATAACAATTTTAAATTAAAAATATTACCCTTATCCAATTATGAATATGTCGAGTTATGCAAGTGAGGCTATCATGCAAATTATGCAAAAATGATGTCATATAAAAATTAATTAAACATGCGATTAAATAAATGAGTAAATAAATCTAAAGCTAAATTACTATTAAACAAAGACCACAAAAAAAACCTATCAATGCATTACATATACCAATATCAACATAAAACTAAGACCACCTGTAAAGCTAAAATGAAAACCGACTTATCCAAAAAAAAAATGAAAACCGAGAAAATGTTATGCCAAATATGCAACATCACATAAACTTAAAATAACATACTCATGACTAAATGTGACATGCAAAAACCTTAAGTCTAATATCTAAACAATATAAATTGAACAAATCAATATTTAGACGAAAATTAACATAAAATAAATAGACATAATTAGATACATGCAAACTTCTACCTAGGGACTAAAATGTAACATGCGAAAATTAACAGTTTAATGTCTAAAACAGCAAAAATTAAATACAAGAATACTTAGGGCTAAAATTAGATGCGGGTAATAAAGAGACAAAACTATAACATGCAAATGTTGATTTATGGACTAAACGAACATGCAACAATTCAAAGTTAAATGTCTAAAATAAAAAAAACTAAATAACATAAACATTTGGGACTGAAATTAAAACGCATAAATAAAGATGCAAAATTGGAAACAGGAAAACATTCGGTTTGGGGACCAAAATGAAAATAAACACAAAAACTATAGGGATTAAACGACACTCTAAGGACTCGGTGGCTAAAAACTAATTAACCCTAAAATTTTAATATATCCAACCTAAATAACAAACCTAACCTAACTCTAAACTAAACAACCCAGCCGTTCCTCTCATCTCTCTACCCTCCCTCTATATCTCTTTTTCATCTCCCCCATTCACAAGTCACGACCGAGACTCCAATCCCAAATCCGGCCACCATGCACACGCCCCGTGACTCAACGTAAAGGTAAATGATCTTCACCCTACCTCCCTTTATTCTCACTCTATTTTGAAATCACGATCTAAAACTAAACCTCATACCCATGTGCCAGGTCTCTCGGACAAACCTCAACGCTCGAACACCAACCCCTGTTACGCACGACTCGGGTAAACAATCTTCTCCTGATTCTATTTCATATTTACCTTGGTTTGAAAACAATACCAGTACACACAAAAATCGGGAAAATGGAAACAAACCAAAAGAGAGTACCTCAAACCCAAAACGTGTTTTCTATTGCTTTCCCGATTTTTGAATACAATGATGGATTGCCCTTTCTTTTCTCTTTTACATTGATTTTCTGCTGTAAATTCGAAGGAAAAGATTGAGACCACCATCTTTTTTACTGTTTTCGTCCCCTGTTTGAGAGCCCCCTTCGAATGATTGTTGGGAAACCTTCTCGTTAATTCCTGGTTGCCGACCTGAGAGACTCCCCTTGTTCTGTGTTTTTTCTCTCGTTTCTTTCCTTTTTTTTCTGCTCGGGTTCCCCTTGTATTTCCAATGGTCCCCCTATTTACAATGCTTTTCCCTATTTTAATTTCTAGCGGTTAATTCCCCCTCAAAACTGACTCTTTACAGTTTTTTTTTTGAGTGCTCAATATCATTCCCACGATCAAACACTACTTTCCCCTCATTTTCGCTTGCTAACTGTTCTTGTTGTGCAGGACTTCACGTGGACTGAAGTCTCCAATCAACACTGCTGTTTTGGGCTGATTTGGGCTCCTACTGGTCCAAATTTGTATCGTTTGCTGGATACGAAGCCTCCGATAAAAGCCCTCGGACGAAATCGAGCATCTACACGGAATCCTCTGAAGCTACCTGGAGATCATCACTGGAAAAAACTGCCTCTATACCACCAAGAGGCAACTTGAGTACCTCATCCAGGAACCTGAGGAAAAAAGAGCAAATTAGTTGATACAACATGTTTTGAAGGAAACAAAAAATTTAAATGCTGCATATGCATTCATGTATGGCGGGAAAAAACCCGACATTGTTGATACAGACAACAAGCTACTCGATCATCTAATATGGTAGATAATAACAGCACTCACTTGGTTACGTCCTTGTAGCTTGCGGCAAGAAATTGCTTTGCTACATCTGTCAGTGGCTGAACAGTATCTGCCATTAAAACAGTAGAAGGAAGATCCAAATACAGTAGGGCAGATTCACAGGTCATTGGTAGGTTCCGTAACATTCGACTACAATATCTCATGCATGATGCGACCTTGAATTTGTCAGCAGCCATCAACACATCTAGCACGGCAGTAGGTGTGGTAATTGACAGAGTGTTGCAATATACAAACTTAAGAAGATCCAGGAAAGCTGCTTCTTCTGATCAGAGGGTTACCTTGTCAATAAGTACTAAGTACTCAATAAAGAACATAATGACATTTAGATCACCAGCAAATTCTTAAGTGAAGCCACACAAATACTTAACAGTTCTTGCATGAAAACTGTCAAAATTCATTGGGTTCATGGCAAGAAGGCAAAGAAGAAGAAAGGTATGATAATAGGAGAAATACTTGATACTGTTAACATTTACCAGAGGCATGTATCCGGAGTGTTATATGTCACTGCTCTGACTCCCTCATTCCATTTGAAAACAACTGTAAAAAAAGAGGCATAAATCAGTATGCCAATCATGAGTACGACAATCAATAACAAGGAAAAAACCAACCAACCAGCATCCCCTTACCTTGTAAAAGAAGGGACTTTTTGCTGCTAAAATTGGAGAACTAACATGCATGGTATTGACCCTTAGAACTGTCGAACAATCGATATTCCAGGATGAATCATTGCCATTAACTATATCATTCCCTACAAAAGACCATATGTGTGTCAAGTTTCATTCCTTGAGATACCAGAATCCATGGTTTTACTCTATCCATTTGCTCATTTCCAGTCAAATTCGACTTCAAATCATACTCTTTTGTTTTGTTCTTTTAGCAACTTATGAAGATACGGAGCATAAACAACAAAGGAAGGCATTCAAGAAACAAAACCATTTACTAGTTACCAATTAGATTGCAATTCAATCCAACTCCACAAGGCGACGCTTCAATCATTGCTGCCGCATCTTCATCTCGGTTTTCATACGTCGTGCCATCCTCAGTATTCTGCAAGTTACAATTCAATATTTGCCCCTCACGTTGCACGGCAACATCTGCAAGACCGGAACACAAAAAAAATCGTCAAAGCCTAAAACAAACACAGGTACTATGATACACTATTAATGTTGACAATAGAAAGAACAAACCAATTTCTTTCTTGAAATCCTCTCTCCGCCTCTTTCTATTACGTGCCCAATCCACGATGGACGAGCAACAGTTACCGATGGATTTTGCCTCCGGCAAATCCGGAACGACCTCAATCCTCAAGACCCGATCGGAAAAATTACTTTCGTTAAAAGCAAAGCCGAAATCCATTTCAGCGTCATCAGAACCGGAAGGTTCGCCGGGAAAGGAGTCCGAGAACATAATCGTTTGCGGAAGGTTCAACACTCTCATATCCCCAAACCTCCAAACCCTAAATTACTAACAGAGAATAAAATATAATCTTATATATGTATACATATAACAAATAATAAGCAAGGATTCAAACTTTGAACAAATTGGAGTTAGTTGGAGAAGAATTTAAAATCGAATAGTTTAAGAATCTGAAGTTCGCTGGTTAGTTTCGAGTCGTATTGTTCACATATTATATACGTATGCGGTATGTTACATGTCTTAATTGCTTGGGTAAACTAAACTAGTAGCCCCTAATCTTTTAGAAAATTTTTGTTTTACTTACTTAACTTTTAAAACTTGCGTTGCAATCATTAAGTTTTTTTATTTTTTATTTAATTTAAAAGAGCCTAAAACATTAGGCTAACAGACATTGGCGAGATGTGCAGAAGCAGAGCTTCTAAGGCAATGAGATTTACGACTTCCACAGGGGGAGATCATGCGTTTCCAAGTCAAAGTGATGATATGGGGCAGCTTGTTCATCTACTTTGCTACTTTATTTCCAGTTCTTACGATTCATCGGAATTTTAACACCCAATTGTGGCGACATAAATCAATAATCGTTCGAACCAGAGAGAGCTGATTACGAGCAGGGTCTTCTTCAGTTAACATCATAATTGCTTGGGAATTGTCCGATTGCACTAACACTTGTGAGACTAAGATTACGAACAGTCAGGAACAGGTCGTGGCTAGATTGTTGGAGGCTCTATTCAAATTCTTGTAAAGGGGTCCTTAGATCTCGAACTTATTTTTCTGAAATAATAAATAACTAATTTCATTAATTTAAAAAAATGATAGATATACTCTATTTCGGGGCCTCTGTGTAAATTTGAACTTGTTTTTCCTAAAAATAAATTTACTTGTTAACGAGATTCGAACTTAAGATCAACAAAGTCATGAGCCCAATGATCTAACCACTGTTATATATATATTTTTCTACTTCTTAATGTCAACAACTGATAAATATACTCTATTTCAAACTTCTTATTTTTTGAGATCCTACACCGTCACGCATCATGCGATTGCTCACCCACACCCTTGGTAAGGAGTCCTTCATAGATACCTAAAGCTCGGCTTCGATAATAGAACTGATGTCGATGTTTTTGTTGAAACCAAAAACCCATTCGCCTTCCGAATTTCGAATAATAAAACTGACATAACATTTTTTTAATTTCATTTTTTCCTTTTCATTGTTCTGATTACATGCGCCATCATTATTTCATACTTTTTTTCAATAGTTGTTATCACTAAACTCAACATTTATCGTACTAAAAAGTTTCACTATCGTGCCACGACTGTTGGAACCATTTATCATTATTATTTCATCTAAGTTTCAAAAACAATAGAAATTTCATCATTATTCATGATCAAACCAATCATAACTTGAGTTATCATCATTAATCTCTTTCGGTCACAGTACATAGACATAATTAGTAATATAAGGAAACCAACAAAGTAGAGAGAAAAAATGATAATTAAAAGTATTAATGACGATGAAAAGATGCGATACTCTAATACTTTTAGTTGATCTCAAAAGAATTTAAACGGAATAATTAAGAGATTAAAAAAGAAGAATCCTTTAATAATGACAACGACTGAAAGAACACCGAACAATGATGATATAGGTGATCCGAACGACAACTTTTAAGTTGGAAAAAGACATATTTTGCAATCTTAAAAATTTGTTGAAAAATTAAAATTAAAAGAAGAAAGGAGTGAAAATTGAAAAACAAGAAAATATATTAAATATTCATTGAATAAAATTTTCAGAATAACATAATCGAAAAAAAATATAAGAATTAAGTATACTTTAATATTTATTTTTAAGTTATAAATTAAAAGTGAATTTAAGACGATTTTTCTCAAGATAATTAATTAATTAACCAACCATTTAAGCTAGATTGATAGCATTGGTTAAATCGGCCTATCGAAACGCTGTCCTTAAACCGTCCCATCCAAGCCCATTTTAGTCATTTCTTAGGAAGTCAAACATTCTTCTCCCTTTTCTTTCTTTCACCAATTTAGAAATTTGCTAAATTGTCATTTTCCGACAAGACAGAGACACAAATATATTCCCTTCTGACTCACCTCCTTCACTAGCCCCAACTCACCTTTTTTCTGTAAGAATGGGTAATCGCGACAGTCTCCCCACCTCCGATGACCGGTCCCAACCAGACTCTAATTCCGGCGGAAGCCACCGTAATGGCGCCAACGCTAAACCCGCCGGCCCTTCATCGTCAAGACACCAAAAATATTCAACCCACCACGACCCTTACACCGCCGCCTCCAAAAGCCGCCTCGCTACCCCCAACATTCCACCCATCGGCCGCGTTCTCGGCCGTCCGATGGAGGAAATCCGGTCTACATACGTCTTCGGCCGCGAGCTCGGCCGCGGGCAGTTCGGTGTTACCTATTTGGTGACTCACAATGAAACTCAGCAGCAGTTCGCTTGTAAATCAATCTCCACGCGTAAGCTTATCAGTCGTGATGATATCGAAGACATCCGCCGTGAAGTCCAGATCATGCATCATCTCACTGGCCACAGGTTTCCCCTTCAATTCAAACCTTTTTCTAAATTCTGTTTAGTTTTTGATAATCTTAAAGGTTTAAGTAATTGGGTTGATAGGAATATTGTTGAGCTGAAGGGAGCTTATGAGGATCGGCACTCGGTGAATCTGATCATGGAACTCTGTGCTGGAGGGGAATTGTTTGATCGGATTATAGAGAAAGGTCATTATTCAGAAAGGGAGGCCGCTAATTTGTGTAGGCAAATCTTGATGGTGGTGCATAATTGTCACTCCATGGGTGTGATCCATATGGACTTGAAGCCTGAAAATTTCTTGTTCTTGAATAAGGACGAGGATTCTCCATTGAAGGCTACGGATTTCGGGCTCTCTGTATTTTTTAAGCCAGGTGAGCATTTGTGGTTTACATAGCTCGAACTAGTCTACGTTATATGATCTCGAGCGTGAACGTATGTCAAACTTTCTCTACTAATGCAGGAGATGTTTTCAAGAGTCTTGTCGGAAGTGCTTATTATGTAGCTCCAGAGGTTTTGCGCCGACGATATGGACCTGAAGCCGATATTTGGAGTGCCGGGGTGATTCTTTACACTCTCCTCAGTGGGATGCCACCATTCGATGGAGGTAGTACTTTAACTAGAATGAAGCAATTCAAGGCAATGAACAAATTCAAGAAAGTTGCTCTGAAGGTGAATTGCTCTCCCCGTCATGTATAACATGTAATAAAAGAAGATACTGTACTTGGGGATGAGCCATCACTAACCTGTCCCTGGCGCTCATATCCGAGTTCGAGTAACCTAGATTTGGTGTTCTAACCAAAATTGAAAGCTGGGAATGCAAAGGATTTTAAGGATCCATTTCCAAGAGACAAGCCAAAGATGTCCCTATTACTCTCTGGCTATTAGCTGATGGTAGCAATGCGGCAACATAATCGTTATCGTCTTCATCCATTTTTTTCTTTCTTTCTCTTCTTCCAGGTAATTGCAGAAAATCTCTCTGAAGAAGAAATTATAGGTTTGAAGGAGATGTTCAAATCCATGGACACTGATTACAGTAGAACAATCACCTTTGATGAGTTAAAAGCCGGCCTTCATAAACTTGGTACTAAGCTTTCCAAGTCTGAAGTATGGCAGCTAATGGAAGCGGTATGTTTCCAGGCTGATGTTGACGGAAATGGAATGATTGATTACGTCGAGTTCATAACAGCTACCATGCACATGAATCGAATAGAAAGGGAAGAACGCTTATACGCTGCCTTCCAACACTTCGACAAGGACAACAGCGGGTAATCAGTCTTACCATTTTCTTATATTGAAGTGAATAACAGTTTCTTACAAACCGAATCATATAGCCTCGTGATTTCCGATCATATCTGTTTCAACTTGGTTTAGGTACATAACAATGGAAGAGCTTGAACAGGCCCTTCGGAAGTATAATATGAAAGATGAAAAAACATTAAGAGAGATCATTGCTGAAGTTGACACAGATAGGGTATGCTTATTCTATCTCTTTTCAGATGTTTATGTATGTATGTATGTTCTAAATGTACTTAAACGAAATTATTGCAATTGAGGCACTGAAGTACATTCCAACTGTTATTTAGTTTCTTTGACCATTGTAATGGGATCTTCATGTTTGATGTACCTGTTGCTTCCTGCAGGATGGAAGAATTAACTACGACGAGTTCGTTGCCATGATGAGAAAAGCCAACCCGGAGCTGGTCAGAAACCGACGACGCAAGTAATCTGAATGCAACTTGCATATCTTCTTTTTGGTGCTTCAAATTCATGTCCCGACTAGTTTGTTAATTTACACTTGCTTTCACTCGGTTTCCCCACCTGAATCGTCAGCTTGTGCTCGGAAACCATGTTAGTAGGTAGTCTATTCCTTCCCCTGCCATAGAAATGGACCAAGATTGCATCAAACTGCGGCAGAGTATTTGGCTAATATGCACTTTAGCTTAACTAGGATGTAGTATAGATGAAGAGAGGGAATATTGTAGATAAAGAGAGTGAATATTGTAGATGAGAGGTAGAAATGGTTAAATTTTCGATTTTCTATTCAAATTTGATCAGTTATAAGTAAAAGTTTTAAAAATATATAGGAAATTTTAATTTTTCGATTTCCGATTTCCGATTTGGTCGATTGTAACTTATAAATAATTCAATCAATCAATTTTTTTAATCTATGATTACAATATGTATGATACATTAGGATTATTATAAAATATAAATACTTATCTAACCTTAACAATCAATGCTGAAAAGCATATTTACAATTGTCATTTAAGAAAATTTTAATTTTTAATTAAAAATATTATAACTAAAATATTTTAAAAAAATCATATAATCAATTTGGTTGGATAAAGTATACCGAATGTCTTAAAATATATTCAAATGATTTTTTTAATCATTAAAATTTTAAAAATTATAAAAAAATATTAAATGCGGATAAAATGATTATTCTGTTATAAGATATTTATTAAATTTATTGAATTATTATAAAATAATTATTAAATTTATCGAATTTTATGATCATAAAATGTTATGTTGTTCAATTAATAATTTAATGATTATTTTATAATTTTAAGAAATTTAATAATTAAAATAATTATTTGAGCATTACTTAAGAACCTCTCGTATACTTCACCCAATTGATTTTCGAACAGAACGCAGTTAAATTACATTACTTAGAATAATAAATTCCTACTTTCCAAACACTCCCTGAAATCCTCCGTACCAGAAAAAGACACTCTCCGGTTGGAAACGAAAAATCTCAAATTAGGGATTTTGATTTACAATTCCCAAATTGCATGTAAAATTATGCGTCTTTAATGCAAATTATTACAGTTATTGAAATTAGGGCCTCATGTTGATTCCTACTGTTCCCATAAGGTTAGTATTAATGCATAAGCATTTTTGTGTTTTGCATTCTGCTTTCTGTTTAGCTAATTTCTTTCCCATGTTAAATTTTGATTTTTGAGAATCTGAAGTTGGAATTTTTAAATGGGTTATGTTTGGCTAACAAGAAAATAGAGGAAATAGTCCGAATTTACAAAACTGGAATCTAAATGCAAACTTTGTTTAAAAGTTGGTTTTTGACCCTGAAGCTGAACTACAGTTAGTTAGGTTCTGCTTGGTTGATGAGAAAATGGGGGAAAAGAAATTATGTATCTGGAAACTTGATTGATCTACCTAGGCCTTGATATGGAAATTTAGTAGCTTTATCAATTGATTGCGTTTGAGTTCAACTGAGCATCTCGTCTATTGTGGTTATATTATTGAAACTATGCCATTTGTACTATTAATTCACAGGCGTTTTTGGTTTTGTTTTGTTTTTTAATTTGCAGAAATGGAAAATTTCATGCTTTAGGCATGAGGGGTTCTCCCTGAAAACCCAAAATCTGAACATATTGAACATTTTCTCTCCGAAGAATTAGTACAACTGGAATTCAAGAAGCCTAGTGCTGGTAGAAGAGATTGGAAATCAACTCTCCAGGAGGTAACATTTTCCTTTAATTGGTTCAGGTTAATGAACCTTTGATGTTTATTTGTTTACATGTACAATAGATAGTACTTTCAGTTTAATATTTATGCCTGTTTTCTGTTATCGGCTGTTCATTGAATCTATCGCAATCAGTCTCTTCATAGGTCAGACATCAATTTGTTAACTAAAGTTTAATCTTGGATTGTATTTATGGTCATCGGAGAAAATTTTAACGTTTCTCATTTGTGGACACTCAATCTTAACACATATAATGCAAGTGATCCTACTTCTATCATTTCTTTCATTTCAAGTGATTAAACTGGGTCCAAAACGTATAAGATTATTGTTAAGTGATACGATTTGAGTGTAGGGCGGAATTGTCAAATATCTCAACATGTTTGCTAATTACTTTGCAGGCTGCTGATGCAGTATTGGGGGCTGTTGGTAGCAGGTGGACCGTACCTTGGGCTGCAGAGACCATTCTGCAGGTTGGTTTGTTAGTTTTCTTTACTTGAAATGATCAGATTGTTTTACTTCGGGTGAATTACGTGCACGAACGAATCTGATCATTCTCATTCAGACTCTGGATGAATTACAAACGAGTCAATCAGTTGCACAATAATATTTTCTTTGCTCGCATAGGTTATGCTTCTCTGAGTAGCTGCATTCTGGTTCATCGGGTCTTGGATGATTCCTTTTGCTGCTCACATGTCAGGGTTTAGCAAGGAATCCTTAACATTCAGAGGACAAGCCTTTTTCAGCCTTGTGACCGATGTAACTGAAGGCCTTGCCGGAATTGCGATACTCCACCGCTGTCTGTCTCGGTTTCATCCCCTACCATCAGATTGGTTTAAATTTAGCTTGAAAGGGAAGTGGCTTTTTGATGTTATGCTTGGATGCCTCATGTTTCCTGTCGTCAACCGATTATCACAGTTCAACCTCAGCTTATTGCCTCTTATGCCTTCTACACCCGCAACCCTTTCAAGTGTCGAGCAGTCAATTTTAGCAAGGGATCCAGTAGCCATGGCACTATATGCAGTAGTAGTTTCGGTTTGTGCTCCTGTATGGGAGGAAATTGTTTTCCGTGGTTTCCTTCTCCCTTCATTGACGAAGTACATGCCCATGTGGTGCGCCATACTCGTGAGTTCAGTTGTCTTTGCTCTGGCACATTTTAATGTACCGAGAATGTTGCCACTTATTTTCCTCGGAATGGTGATGGGTGTCATTTTTGCTCGGTCGAGGAATCTATTGCCATCAATGCTCCTACACAGCCTCTGGAATGACTTTGTGTTCTTGGATTTAATGAGATAACACCGCCTCTGTTTTCTCATATCAGCTCTATTATGGGTCGATCATACGTACGGGGCCGGAAAACACGTTTCAGGTCAATTTTCTGGGGTATACTTCTTGACGAACTACTTCATTGTATATGCAATACAAATTGAATGCCTAGAAAACTTGTACAAGCCCCATCAACTAAATTACAACATGCATAATGTAGCATGTTGATAGGCCATTCAGTTGAACCCAGCATAGCTCAAGAGAAATTGCCTTCATCGATTCTGTTTATCATTGATTTTACAAGGAAACTGTAAAAGAAGCAACAGAGAGAATGAAGATTATATATTTCACTTCGGCCTAATGCAATCTTCCATCTTGGAATTGCAAATTTTCTCATGCAGGGTTGATGCCTATTTTCTTGATCAGTGAATATCTAGGTGCTAGCAAGGTTTCGGCTTCGAGTACTATGAACAGAAAATTAATGTTGGAAAAGCTTCGTCTTCCATTCACAAAATATTCATAAAATTCCCCTTCTCCCCTTTCTTTCTTCTCTTTAAACATTGAAGAAATAACCGATACAGACTCCATAAATAGCGGGAACCAACTGCATCAGCCACACTTATATGCCGCTGTTTCTTTCCTTTTCCGATGACTCATTTCTGTGGAAACATAGCTTCTTTCGATCCATTTAAATCAGCCTTGAAAAGTTTCCATGTATATACGTACGTATACTAAGTCTGAACAGAAGAAACATCGCAAGAGGTTGATAGGAATTTCATATTTGGTTTCGGGAACGGAAATTTAGAAGAAAAAAAAAACTATCAAATTAACTTTCACAGGAAAAATAAAAGTTTGGGTTTTCAAAACATCTGACCTGTCGGGTCAGAGCAAATGGATAGGAGGTGGTTCGGTTGGATCGACCGGCATCGCCATGGAGAGGATGGAGAGAGAATTGCTACGCCCAATCGTTGATGGCAGAACGTGCTTTTCAGATAACGTCACGATTTTCTCATGAACATTGAAATATCCCATGAAAGCTCTCAGCTGTCATCGTCACAACCTTTGATAATCATGGAATTCCCTCCTTAAAGATGGCATTGGGTTTTAGAATCTTGTCACCTTCTGTATGTTCTGACATCTTTAACCTGTTTGATATTACTCAGCAGTGAGCGGACTCGAGCATTGCACACTAGTGCCGCCTATGCCCACTTGAAAAATGCTGATGTTTCCAAGTACACCTTTAGGTTAGCTGCTATTTTGCTTCAACTCTTCACTTCTATTTTTTTTTTAAAAAAAAAACTGAAACTTATGCATGAGTACAGGCCTTCAAATCGACAGCCCGTCATATACGAAAATCACATCCGAGCTCGACTGGTCGAGACCAGGAATCTCTTTCCTTACCGGCAGGTTATACTTAACATATTCCTGTCCTTGCTGAAACCAATCGACCGCTTGACCTTGGTGAAGCATCTTTAGGCGTTTTGAGCGAGAGGTACTTGTTCTCACCAATGACATTTAACTGCAGAATTATCTGAAGTTTCATATCTGCAATCTTTTGTTCTCATCAAGAACTTGAGTAGTTTAGCATGCAGATCAGGGATTTAAATTAGAGAAAGTAACATCAGTGACCAAAAACGCCTTATAATATACGAATTTAACCAAAATTTTTTAGATTTGCCAAAATGACCAATAAATTCGTAACGCGATCTCAATTCGCAACCCAGTTTCCAATTTCGCGTTGCGATTTTCCAAATTCGCAACGCGAATTTGTAAATCCCAACACAAAAGTCAAATTCGCAACGTAATAGTCAAATTCGTAACGCGATAGTCAAATTCGCAACGCGAAAGTCAAATGTTTTTACGCGAAACACAATATTAATTTCGCAACACAAATCATCTCTAACCTAAAACCCTAAAGCACAACTCAGTCCCATCTCCATCTCTACGGCAACATCGTCCTCATCTCTGACGAAATCCGTCCTCATTTCCGACGAAATCCGTCTATCTCCATCTCTCAGATCAACCCTCACAACCATTCACGGTCAGAAATGGAAAATCAACCACCGAGGGTTAGTTTTTTTAATCTCTTATTTTTATTTTGAAATTTTTGTATTATCATTAGATTAACCATTTCACTGAGATTACTAAATTCATTCGGTTGTTGCCAATACTACTAAACTGTTTAGTCTTTAATCCTGTGAAGTTAATATTTGTCTTTGTTTTGTCTTTTTGTCGAAGAAACCCTAAATCGCAACACCAAATTTGCAAAATGAAAATCGCAAAGCGAAACTAAAATCGCGTTGCGATTTTCATTTTCGCGTTGCGAATTTAAGTTTCAGAAACTTCTTTTATTCTGCAAATTGAAACTTGAATGAATTGCATTATTTCAACCAAAAAACAAAGACAAATACTAACTTCACAGTGTTGCTAATTTAAGTTTCAAGAATAAACTATTACTCTTTATGTTGTCCTTGAACCTGCACTAAACCTATATGTTGTCCTTTTAAATGTTTATATAAGTGCTTACTTCTGGAATGTTATCTGATGCATTTTGTGAACTATGATGGATAATGACTTGGGTGAATACCGTGCTAGTTGAAACATATTTGGCTTTGTTTTCACTGTTTAATATCATGTCTGTTTATAGTGTATAATTTGTAGTTTTTGGTATATCTAACTTGGTATGTTTATTGTTTTTGTAGAATTTTTTTTGGCTGTTTTGACCTTAAGGAATAAATTGAGCCTAGCCACTAAAATTGCGTTGACGCTTACACCTCTACAAAGAAAATTGTTTGAGGATACTTGCTTCGGGCCATGGCTGAAAGTGCAACATACGGGTGGAGATGCTATGTTGACATATTTGTTTCTTCAGACCATGACTAACAATCTACCCGAGGGGGTACAACGTGGTGATAAGGAGATATGGTTTCACTTTCCTCCGGCACCGGCGTATACTTGTTTTGGGCGGGAGGAGTTTTGCTTAATCACCGGTCTACGTTTCAGACACGATGATGTAGGTCGATACACTAGTCATATCACCCGCCCATCATGGTTATATCGGGTTTTTCCTGAGCTAGCAAAGTCGAAGCCGTGTATACATGTCGACGACTTGAAGAGATTATTTGATAAAGATGGTTTTACTCGGATGGATGACCTTGATGTTGTCCGAGTATGCCATTTACAACTTTTTCATGCCAGCTTTTTAGGCAAAGAGGGCAGACAACCAATCTCCGAGGACCTAATATTATTGGTAGAGGACCTAAAATACATGGAACCTGTTTCCGTGGGGTTCATATATATGGAAAGCTACCTGGAAGAAGTTGTCATCTGCCTTCGAGGACCGAAAAAGTTTGTGGGGCGATGGTTCTAAATACACTTTGACAGGCTTTACTTGGGCCTTTAAGGTAAGAATTTCTATATAATGTTTCCAAAATTATAATTAATTATTTAACAATTACTAATGTTTTTGTATTATATTGTTTGTAGATTTGGATATTTGAGGTTTTCCCCAGCATGCGGACATATGCGATCAAATGATATTCCTAGGGCTATTACCTGGAAGAGGATCCGCATGTTGGATTGGGAAGATTTACTCCCATATATGACGATTAATGATGTAAGTTAACACACAAATACTACCATATATAAACAAGTTATTACTAGTACACGTTTAACTTTGTTTGAGCTTTTATATTGTTAGGAGGCCAACTACCCATTACAGAGGCTGAGCTTGCCACTGATTGGTGGCAAGCTAGTAAGCGATTTTTTGATGGGACGGATGATGAGCACCCCCCACTTCGAGAGCCATCACCCCATCGGACCGATTCTATAGCTCGACACTCGGAGCCATCACCTGGTCGAGCCTCTTCTCCACCTCCACCATCACCTATTCCATCACATCATCGAGCCTCTTCTCCACCATCACCTCATGATAGGCGACCGGCAAAGAGGCTCCTTCTATCTCCATCTCCCTGTTCTCCACCTCCACGGGATGAGTTAGGGGAGTTACGTGATGAGGTCGATACTTTATGTGAAGATAATAGTGCATGGCATGACGAGGTTCGTTCTTTACGTGGTGAGGTGGATTTTTACGCGATGACAATGGTGCGCTTCGTGGTGAGGTATCTACTTTACGTGACGAGGTTGCTGCTCTATGCGAGATTGTTTCATCGTTGCAAAATGAGGTTCATACTCTACGCAATGAGGTAAATAATTTTAAAACAATGCAAATAACATTTTTTTGCATTATTTATTTATTTATTTACTGATTTATGTATTAATTTATTTTCAGCGGCCCGATAAGGTAGATGCTTTACGTCGGGTTTTTCTTGCACAACGGGGTTCACGCATCAGAGCACGTGCCATTACGTCTCCGTTCACCCCACTAGTGCCAAGACTCCGTAAGAATAAGCCCGATGCACCTATCATCATTCAAGAGGCGCCTCCTATCGTTCAAGAGGCCCTTCTCATCATCGAAGAAGCCCCTCCCACCGTTCAAGAGGCCCCTGTCATCGTTCAAGTGGTCCCGCCCGCCGTTCAAAAGCCCGATTCATTTGGCGTCATATGTCGATATATTGATAAACCCCCTCCTGTGCCCGATATGATGGATGCGTTTTGGCTTTCGTATGAGTTACCGGCCAGTACCAATCCTCAGCAGGAGATGGAAACACTACCGGACACAATTACGGATAATACCCTTTGGGCTAAGACCGCAGTTGATTTTTATCTACATGAGCGGAGCAAGGGGTGTTATTATGACCTATGTCAAATCGACGATGCTATTCATTTGTTTCTTGATCGGTCTTAGTGGGGTACTTTATTAAGGGTTGAAGATAATGGCTACCTCGAAGGGGGGTAAGTATTATATTATTCTTATATTGAATTTTGATTAAAATTTTTTTTAAATTATTAATAAATTCACTAATATATTTATTTATTTATAAAACAGCATATTGATGCATGGTGGGAGGTCGATAAGGTTAGTATTTATTTTCACACAGCTCACTTGAAGTATCAGAGAGATGCTTCATATAAGTTGGCTAATGGAAAAGCTAAACTTTATCCTGCGTGGTGGGAGGTCGATAAGGTTAGTATTTATTTTTTGAATATTTTAAAGGTTTTCATAAATTTTATTTGATGTGCGCAATTATTTATGATTGCAGGTGTTTATCCCTGTTTTGGAACATCGTCATTGGCTTCTCGTCGAGCTTCAGCTCCCATCCCTGAAGACAATGGTATATGACAGCATGTTGAATTACATACCATTTTCTGATTTGATAGATATTATTACAAAGAGATGGAGCAATCATTTGGCTAAATACTTGAATGCGATTGATTATTGGACAAAATCTGGAAACAAGAAGCCAAAGAAGTTCAAAATTACAATGATAAGAGACGAGACTGCGCCACAACAAACGCAGGGAGCCAGAGGGGATTGTGGTCCTCTCGTATGCTTGTGCTTGGAACGTTTAACGACAGGAAGTATACAATATCTACCTCCCACAGATAGAGATAGAGCTGCAGTAGGCCCATGATTTTGACATTATATGGCCAAATCGATATATACGAGATGCTGCCTACCTGCATCAGCGTGCTGAAAGTTGTACATAAACAATTGGTAAGTTTGAGCAAGTGTTGTTAACATATATACTCTTTAATTGGTTAATTGATTTGTAAAAGTTGATTTGTTTAATTTGATTTGTAAATAAGAATTATTTTTTTGCTTGTTTAATTGATTTGTAAAAGTTGATTTGTTGTTTCTAAAAAATTCAATATGCATTATGTTTGAAGGCAAAAAAGACCTGTTGAAGGTACAAATTTGCAATGCGAAATAAGCGTTGCGATAGTCAAATTCGCAACGCGATTTTCGGTTTGCGAATTTGACTTTCGCGTTAATCGCAACATACAACATCAAGGTATATACAACATCAAACACATTCCAAGCTATAAATACAAGCTAAGGACACTTGAAGAAGCAAGAGAACAACTATCCAAAAAATCAAACACAAGAGAAAATGCCAACATGATAACAACTGAACAGATCATATTAATGTTCAAACTCAAGTTGTAGATTTTGATTTCCTTTTGCTTGGCACCATATGAGATTTGGATTTTGATTTCCTTTTGCTTGGCACCATATGAGCTTTGAATTTTGATGAGCATCGAAAGCATTTCGGACTTATTATTTTTGTTATTATTACAAGTTGTAGCCCTCAATTATAGGGATTTTTAGTTGCCATTTGTTGCATTTCTCGTATACCACCCAGATCATACGCCCGAAACGTTTATTACGCTTTAATGTTGACAAAAAAATACGATGGTCGGGATTTCCCTCGCGTTTAAAGTTGGAAAAAAACAATGTAAATTAGGAATAATCAATGATAATATGCATATTGGCTTGGGTTAATATTTATAGTGGAGCCGAAATTTATATTGAAATTCAAACTCAAATTGAAATTTAAATTCAAACTCCAATTACATATGAAATGAATTTGAAATGCAATGTTAAATTGAACATGGAAATTGCATAATTGATTCATACTGTTCAAGTAACATAGTTTATAAACCATCAAGGTAAAAGACAATATTGATTGAGTTCAAAGCTGAGTTGTGAGTTGATGGGGTCGTCACACTTGTCACATGGTTGGAATAAAGTACTCACATGGAAGAGATAGATTGTTTTGTTATACAAAGCCCATCTTATCTGAATGAAAATATACATACAATATAATCAAACCAAAACATACATACACAACAAATTTATACATAACAATGTTCAAATAATGTACCCACAAAAACGAAATTAATCCGATGAAAAAGGGTTATTTCTAACGAAGTCCGGAACATTATTTTTTCCAAATAATGTACCTATAACAATGTTCAAATAATGTACCCACAACAATGTTTAATTGATTTGTTGTTTAATTTTCAATCTGCATTATGTTGAAGGTAAAAAAGACCAGTTGAAGGTAAATTCGCAACGCGAAAGTCAAATTCGCTACGCGATAGTCAAATTCGCAATGCTTATTTCGCGTAGCAAATTTGTCTTTCGCATTGATCGCAACATACAACATCAAGGTATATACAACATCAAACACATTCCAAGCTATAAATACAAGCTAAGGACACTTGAAGAATCAAGAGAACAACTATTCAAGCAATCAAACACAAGAGAAAATCCCAACATGATAACAACTGAACAGATCATAGCAATGTTCAAACTCAAGTTACTAATGAATGTCTAACTGAAAATGTATGCATTCACACATAAAATACACATAATACAATGTTTGCATTTAAAAATCACCTAAGTTAATAAGTCCCAAAAGGTGAAGTCGGTTGTAATTAGGATTTTGATTTTGATTGCGATTTTGATTTCCTTTTACTTGGCACCATATGAGCTTTGGATTTTGATGAGGATCCATTTTTTGGTAGAGGAAAAGATGATTGTGATGGAACTGGTGATCCACAGGTCAACCTTGTATGACCACTTTTCTTGCACCGACTACATGTCGATATTCTCTTCTCTTCACCCTTAGACGGTATACGATCATGATTTTTTGGTCGGCCAGGTAGCCTGCTGTCCATGACTGGTGGCAAAACTGTTTATAAGTCATCTGATATGTCCCACTCAGAAGGATGTGGACATGGGTAGACAAACTCGGCATAAGTTTGTCGATATACTTCTGTAGTGTAGCAATCCATAGCGTATGCGCTTGAATCATCTTGGTTTATATGAAGAGTAACTTTTATAACATGGCCACCCGGATAACCAGTTGTTTGTCATTTCTTACAACTATACGTCTTTGCATTTAGATCGACAAGCCCATCTAAGTTATTACCCAATACTTCAAACAAAGTGTTTGAACATGGTTCAACTCTCCAGGACCTTGACTTCACAACACGTTTCGTTATCTTTTTTTCAGTCCATGGTGTAACACGACGTTCTAATGTTCCTGTAAATTTAAATAAATAATACTTAGTAAAAGATATGATAAGTTACGAATTTAAAGAAATAATACCTGCATGGTTTCTTTTCTTGTAGTACCACTATTGAATAGAGGCTCGAAAAAACTCCATTAACATAGTAATGGGTAATTTCCGGGAATGACGACTTAGAGCGTTGATTGATTCTGCACTATTAGACGTCATGAAACCATATCTTGCTCCAAGTTGATGTACTCTTGACCATCTTTCAAACCCAACATCTTCTAGTGTTTGAACACATTGAGGTAAAACACGTCTTAAACAATTTATATGCTTATTAAAATCCACTTCCCGATAAGCTTTTACAGCCTTCCTGTATGTCCATTTGTAATTTTTTATACCAGCAGACCTTGATTTTAGATTTCTGTACAAATGAACACCACAAAGTCCATAAAAAGCATATGGGAAACACCTTCTAACAGCGTTGTCAATTGAGTTTGCCCTATCGGATATGATTGTCAGATTGCTAATAGGACCTATGCAATCCCTAAGATGCCCCATAAACCATGTCCATGAATCAGAGGTTTCAGATTTGCCAACCCCATAAGCTATTGGTAGTATCTCATTATTAGCATCCATGGCTACTGCTAATAAGTTTACTCCAAGGTATCGACCTTTCAAATGTACTCCATCAATTATAATAACTGGGCGCATGCAAGTAATAAACGAACGAATCTACAAAATCATATACACAAGAAATATAATCATTTAAATGTGAAATGCATGCAACTAATAAAAATGAGTCAACAAAATTATAATTATTTACTAACCGCAGCACCAATGGCGATAAACAACAACTCAAAGCATCCATCTCTATCCGTTTTGATATGAGTTACCGACCTAGGATTTTTTAGCTTTAAATTGTGACAATAAGCCGGCAGTTGGCCAAAACGATGCTTCTGGCGACCCCCTCAACAATTCCAAGGCATAACATTTGGCTCTCCAAGCTTGAGAATATGAGATACTAATCTTGAACTGAGCATTCATGTCAGTCATAATTTCATGTCCCCGATATACCCTTCCATTCAAAAACATTAACTCATCCAGAAAACCACCCAACACCTTTTTGTTTGCTTGTCTATGGTGAGGAAAAACTTGGGTTCTTGAACATGTATGTTTATCAATAAAAGTCCTAACTTGAAACATTTCGCAATCTTTTATCTTCTTTGCAATCATACGCCACGTACAGTTTTTGTCAATCATACATCTTGTTTCGAAATGATCTTTGCTTGATTTGTTAACTCTTAGTTGATAGTCATCTTCCACACATTTCGTATACAAAACTATCTTCAAGATTTCCTTTGTATCAAAACAATCATCTTTCTTGATACGAATAACTTTTGTGTAACAATCAATTGATATCTTTACCAACTCTTCTTCCGGTATCTGAAGTAATTCTGGCATATTCCAGTTATACTCCCGTGGCATTTTCTTATTTTTCCTTTCTTCGAGGACTTCTTCTTCTTCTTTTTCTTCTTCAGGGTTATATGAATTACATAATGGATGTTCAACATGTTCATTCACAGTCGTAACTTCCTCCTCATTATCATCAACAACATCTTCCTCGGCAGTGGCTGTTTCATAATCAAAATTCGGGTATTGACAAATATCAAAATCATTACATGTAGGGTCTGTTTCTTCTTCCATCACATCATCAAAATCCGAGTATTTATCAAGATCAAAGTCCGGGTATTGACCAATATCAAATTTCGAATACTGACTAGTACTCACAATTTTTTCTGTTGGCTCATAATCGTCTAACTGGTCAATACGAAAACCAGAATTTGGTGCTGAAAGTTGATTGAAATTTGGATTAGGAAAAGGTTATGGGTTTTGAGATTGTGTTTAAAATTGTGTTTGATATTGGAAATGTGGTGAAACAAAATTTGATTGGTGATGAAATTGTGGTGGAACCATTAAATTTTGGGTTGAAGAACTTAGTTGATTACTACCCGCTACTGACCCAACTTCACTACTTCTAGGTTCAACAACATATAATATAACATCATCTTCTTGCGAAACACTAATATAAGCAATGAATCGTTCAACATCTTCATTGTCGGTTAACAAATAAACTTTACATTTTCTCAGATAAGATAGTCTAAATCCACTTAGAGGCTCTAAATTCAATTTCTTTGCAACACGAAACATTAAAGTTTCATAAGTTAACTTTTTTAATGACAGTTTTAGTTGAAGATTCATGGGTAAATTCACATATTGTAAAACACCATGAACATTCTCCCATGACCCTCCAAAACACAAATCTATCCAAACATGATCAACATTAGATGATTTCATTCTAAAAATTGTAAATTAATTTACTAAACAAATGAGCTATAAACTAGATATCATCACTAACTTAGAGAAAAACGTACCTTTATTAAGTTGATAGTTGATAATTTGGGAGAGAAATCATTGAAAAATTATATAGAAATAAAATTATGTAAAAAAATAGAGATGGGGAAGGATGTCGTTGGATATAGGAACGGAGAGAGTGATAGATAGAGATGGAATGAGTTGCGATTTAGGGATTTAGGTTATGAGTTGTTGCTGCTGCGTTGTTATATACCCAAAACATTTGTGTTCCGAAACTAAAACCTGTTACGAAATTAAATTCGCTTTGCGAATTTGAAATTCAGTTGCGATTTACAAATTCGCGTTGCGAAATTGGAAACTGAGTTGCGAAATTGGAATTCGCGTTGCGAATTTGTTGGTCATTTTGACAAATCCAAAAAAAGTTGGTTAAATTCGTATATTATAAGGTATTTTGGTCACTGAGGTTATTTTCTCTTTAAATTATGGTTTTGTTCACGTTTTTTGTTGCGTTATGTTTATCGCGATTACAGACATAGCGGATGATATTGTGGTCATTGCGGGTATTACGGTCATGTAATAACGATTCCGGCTGCTATTTAAATCTCTGATGCAGATGGCAATCGTTGGAACCGATAATCTCCTAACGATATAAAATTGCTACTGGAGAATTAGAACTGATGAAATCGATGCAGTGAACTTCTGCTCTCATATTCAAAGTTCGTTCTAAAATTCTGGTGGGCAGATCCACTTGTTCGTGGATAGCAACGGCTTGGTTTGTCTTATATTGAAAATCTATTATTCTTGAGTGGTGTCTGCAGGCATTTCTTGTTTAATCCACTTCACCATTTCTTTCAAGCATTGTGTTATAAACCACCATTTTCAGGAAACTGAAAGCAAAGTGAATCCAGGCAGATCGAACCCAAGGTACAATGCCCTAATCAACATGAAATATGATAACATATTGTCACAAAAGGTTACCATGTGGCAAAAAACCATATTTAAAAAAGGATCCCATATTCATCAGCATTGTTAACACAAGCTACCATATGTATGTCAGAACCTACCAACGGCAACGTCTTGGGCGGAAAATTTAATCCTTCTTCTTTTCTTTCAATGCTCCCCTCGGAATCTTACTTAGAACTCTTGCATCAAAGACTATGTTAGAGTTTCACTCGAATTCTAAGTGACACAAATGAATTAATATATAAATTTGGGAAAGTAGAAACCTAGTTTGATTAAAAGTAGATAATCTGGGTGTTCTTTGTTTTTCTTTTCCGATCGTGTTTATTTGTTTACCGATAATCATTGTTTCGATATTATAACATATTGCATACTGCTTCTTAATCTCATGCATTGCTTTCTCGGCAAATGAATCGGCCTTGACCTCGTATTTCTCCTAAAGCACAGGTACAGTGTGAAGTAGCATGAAGACTGTGTTGCAAAACCATTAAAGTAAATCAGAAAATCACAATGCTTATAAGGTAAAGGAGGGGAGCACATAGAGGCAAAGCGCTTGAAGGCAATTCCGATACCTGTTTGGAAAAGAGTCAAGAAGTTGCACCAATTTCCCACAATAGACAAGACCCAGAAGCCAGCAATCACCTGAAAATATCACAACGACAATCCAATTCAATTGTCGGAAACAGAGCAATATCTATAAAATCTTCAGGAGCTCAGGACAGAAAACATGTATGCAACCGTTGCATTGCTATCTTAACTACAAGTTCGATGAAGAATTGAATTATGCTCAGTCAGAAATCTAGTAAACAAGTAAACAACATACGGAGAGGACCTTTGTAAGACATACTCAAAACTAAGTGCTTTGGCAAACTCTAAAACAGGGTCCTTAGGTATTTGGACCTCGTGGATGCGTGGTTGAGACATACCCAAAACAATTTACGTTAGCATGAACAAAAAAGAAGCGTGAATCCAAATATAACCACAAAAGTAGACAACGAAATCAATGGCTTACTTGTGGATGAAGGTATCAGCATTCAACCACAAGAAAAGCAATGCAAGAGCAAGTATAGACAAGTGACACACTAGAGTGAGAAGGTTGTATTCGAGCAATTCGAACAACGCCCAAATCACAGTTGCAACACCAAGGGCTCCGGCTGAAACCTTTTTGTTCCTCCACAGGAAAATGTCGGCAGCTATTACAAATTCAATTTCATTACATGAGTATGCATTACATGATAGAAAACTGAGGCAAGTGACAGTAATTACGGATGAAAATCACTTCAAAGTATAGATACTAATACGATTATCGGAAAATTAAGATAATCCCAGAATTTGTTTGCTCTCATAAAGCAAAAAAAAAAGGGTAAACTTCACTAGATGTGATCCCATCAATTCACTTAATGAACTAGAAAATGCCTAGCTTCATTATTCATGCTAAAACAGATAATAACATCAAAAACCATAATTAAGCTCAAACAACATCAATCATAGCAAAAATCCGAAGCTCGATCCAAATCGTTGAGACAGATCTAACTACGATTTAAAACGGAAATAAAGTGTCTAAACAGCCAGGATTTCTTAAAAGGAACTCAAATGGAACAAATTCAAGAAATGAAAATAAGAGGTTTTAGTAACATACGTTTGCCTCCACCGAAAACGTAGTGTAAGGGCCTTTCTCTTCCGAAGAGACGGAAGACTTTGGCCTTGACAGACGATTCCGATGGCTTATCTACAATCATAATGAACTATTTTTGGTTCATACTTTTTCCTTAATAATTTTTACGTAAATGTGTGTGTTCGTTTTTTTGTTTACTAATTATTGTTTGGGATTCTTTTTTATAATTTGTAGCATTAAAAAATATGAATGCTTGACATAGTTTCCTCAAATTTCTTTCCAATTACTATTTAAGCTTCAAATTTTAGGTTTTTCTTTTTTAAAGTGATGTGTCTAGAATTTGAGCTTTAGTGTTTCATTATACTGTTTGTGATTTAATAGAATAATAATTAAAATAAAAGTAATTTAAAAGTTGAGTTATTAAATTGATTTTTTTTTTAATTTTATTAATCAAAATAGGAGTGATAAAAAAATTAAGTGATGAATCTTTTATACGGGTTGGGTACAAAGCAATATCCTTTAGTTCTCTGGCAGAGGTGATACGATAGTGATATGGAGAGATGATGATGATGTTTAAACAAATGGTGGAACCAGAAACGCCAATCTAGCTAAACCCTGTTTTATTTGAACCAAACAAAGTTTTGTTGATTCTGGGGAATCTTAATTCAAACATTATCTTGTTGCTTTCTGACAGAAACAATCCGCCTTCAGAATTCTGGTTTTAGGACCAAACCAGAAAGTTAGATGACATGGTCGGTCGCCGTCCATGGCAAACCTATCGTGTTTTGAAATGGACATGGAAAGAAACAAGGACTATCGTTCGTGATTGTTAGACTTTATAATTTGTATTTTGATTTGATTCGAAAAGTTGACGGTATAATTTATTTGATAAATTGATTTGATTCGAAAAGTTAACTGTATAATTTATTTGATAAACAAAATATATTGATAAAAAAGAAAAGACTTATAGTAGATACGAAAGCTTTTAAGTCTATTAATGATCTTGATCAAAATATGAGGTGAAGCTCTTACGTTACGAACCATGTTGTACATTAAATCCGTTTATAACTATCTTAGAGGAATAATATATTTATTTCTCATTAATTAACTAATAACATGGATACGTAGCAAAATAAAATTATAATTTTAAAATTCGCGTGAGATCTTATGGCCGTAAATCTTTAAGTCTATATGATATTGTTTTGTTGAGTCCCTCGAGTATTAAAAACTATAAAATGATCATGGGCTAGAGGATACTGTTTTGTTGAGTCCCTCGACTATTAAAAGTTATAAAATAGTAATCCAACTATTTATTATGTTTAAGATTATGAGATCATATTTTATAATATCTCAGTCAGTAGGTTAACGTCCAGTTCAAACGGTCGTAAAGAAAAATGACGAGTTTGGAATATAATAAAACGGATGATCATCTTGTACTTTTTAATAGTCTAGAGACTCAACAAATCAACTTCAGAGACCATTTTGTAACTTTTAATAGTGGTAGACTCAACAAAGCAATATCTTATAGCTAGGGACCTTTGTGTACTTTACCCAATATATTTAATATTTATATATAATATAAGACCAAGTGATCAAATACTCTTTGACCATGGCCATCAAAGGAGGACTGATTTGCTGGAAAAACAATGTGCCAAGGAGGACACAACTCACTACTGGTCTCACCGTTTACTATTTTGTTCTTATTTTTTTTTTTGACGTCAACACAACGTATTAGAGAAACCACACAGCCAATGGAATCCAACCAAACCCTATAAATCCGTGAATGTTACAAATTCCAACACTAACAACAGTGAAGATCTTACGCCAACTTGAGATTAAAATAAAAAAAAACCCATCATTTTCTTAATATTTCCGTCAAAATTCCCTCTGGAAAACGAGTCCCTGTGAGTTAGGTAAAAAGCTTGTCTGTTGCACAATTTGCAGGAAAAAGAAAACATAAAAAATGTTATAGCTTAACTAACTTCAACACTGTAGGTTATAGTCTTCACTGAACCCTATAAGTATACGTTCCTATGAACTCGACTGAGTTAAAGAAGAAGAAGAAGAAGAAGATGTTAAGAATGTTTCTTTTCTTGAAATCCTTGTCGAGATCAGTCCAAGAAGAAGTGCATCGTCTAGAAAAATCGGCGTTGGCTGACTCGTCGAAAACCAGATGCGATCCATGCACATCACTTACAGTGTGGAGAAAATCACTTGTGATTAGCTGCAATGGATTCACTGTCATTGATTCTTATGGAGATGTTGTTTATCGAGTAGATAATTACACCGGTCGCCCCAAGGAACTCGTTCTTATGGACGGTTCGGGAAGATCGATCTTGGCAATGCGACGTAGCAAGGTACGTACTTCGTTATTATGTTTCTCCGACTGTTCATTTTTTTTTTATCAAAATACATTCGAAGATTAATTCGGCATTGTGTCATGGATAGAACCTTAGACTGTTGGATACATGGCTTGTCTATGGAGGGGAAGTAGGTGATAATTGTACATCAACAAAGGAGCCAATTTTCTATGTAAAGAAGTGCGTCAACATCTTGCATGGAAACCCTAATGTGCTCGCATACGTGTATCGGTGCCGGTCGTCGGAAAAAGGGTATGCTTATACGATCGAAGGGTCGTATTCGCATCGATCATGTAAAGTGGTTGATAGAACAAAGAGGGTATTGGCTGAGATCAAGAGAAAAGACGCAATAATCGGAGGCGTTTCATTTGGGGTAGAGGTTTTCATGTTGATTGTAGAGGCAGGATTTGATCCCGGATTTGCAATGGCTTTGGTTCTTCTGCTGGATCAAATGTTTTCCTAGGGTTTGTATATTTTTTTATCACAACTAATAAAATCATACATTTTTCAAGCCAAAGGTGCTATTTTATTGATTAGTTACTCGTATTATCTGGGTTTAATTTTAATTTATCAATAATAAAATAAATTAAATAGTTTTTATTATCAAAATAATTGAATAAACTGAATTGTTTTTTTTTCTGGTATAAGTAGGGGTTCACAAAAAATCCGAATATCCGATTTTGCGAAAAAATATCCGAAACCGGATTTGGGAAAAACCAGTTTTTTTTAACCGGATCGGATTTTTTTAAACCGGTTATTTTAACCGGTTTGGAGAAAAAAAACATAGACCGGTTTTTTTACCGGATAAAAAACCGGTTTGAAAAAAACCGGTTAAAAAACCGGTTTTTATCCGGAAAAAAAACCGGTCTGGGTTTAAAAAACTAGCCGTTAATATAGCCGTTGGGGGGTTTTGTGACCGTTTTTGACCTTTTTTCTTTAAAAATTACCATTTTACCACCCTAAACATGTATAAATAGGTTGGGGATGTATTTTGTTGATTACAACTTTCTCAAATCTTATTACACAACACCTAAACATCTCTCAAATCTTATTTTTGTAATTTTTTGTTCATCATGAGTAACACAGCTGAATCTTCCGTCGGGGGAAACCTTGAAGTCGTGAGAGTGATCGAACACACTCGAAACAAAGATATTTGGGATCACTACGATTTATGTGAGATGTCAAATGGCTCGAGGAGGGCGCGTTGTAAACTTTGTCTAAAGTTTCTTGCATCGGAAGGAAACAAACGTTGAAGAACCATTTGACAAAATCATGCAAGGCACTTCGCTCAAGATCGGATCCTAGCCAATCGAATCTTACACCGTAAGGTGGTGTTTTTATTTATGACAACGAAAAATTACGAGAAGCGTTTACAAAGTTCGTGATTACAAAAGCATTGTCGTTCGACCACTTTGATGATGAAGATTTCACGACAACAATTCAACAACTAATGCAACCACGTTATACTCAAGTAAGTCGTACTACCCTTAGAAGAGATGTTATAAAAATGTGGCGTACGGCGGGGGAAAAAATGATTTTAGGATTCCAAGAACACCGTTATGGTGTGTCGCTTACATGTGACGTTTGGAGTTCCCCTTATAATATCGGAAATTCTCTTTTAGCCGTTACGTCACATTGGTTAGATCAAGATAATTGGCAAATGATGAAAAGAACAATCGCGTTTGAATTATTCGGTGAGCCGCATACCGGTGCTAATTTATTTACACTTTTAAAAAGGGTAATTTGTCTTTATAAATTAGAAAATAAAGTTTTTTCTATATCCTTTGATAATGCATCGAATAATACAAACGCGGTTTCAAGATTGAAAATATTACTTTCACCGATTTTAGACGGTGCGTTTTTTCATACCCGTTGCGTTGCACACATAATTAATTTATCCATGCAAGCAGGTTTGGAGGTTATTGAGCCGATTAGATTAGAATTTAAAACAATGATAAAATCGGTTCTTTGTAACAACAACAAAAGACTAAATGATTATAAACGATTTTGTAAGTCCGTTAATAAAAAAGCTTTGGGTCCTAATTTGGATTGTCCAACTCGTTGGAACTCAACTTGGATGATGATGCATACTGCCTTAACGCAAAGGGAAACATTGCAAACATTTCACAATCGGCTTTTCGAGAGGGGTCATGTCCCAAACATTTATCCGGATTCGAGTTGGGAAACTATAGCCAAAATAACCGATTTGCTTGGGGTTTTTAAAAATGCAACAACTTTTTTATCCGGTGTTTATTACCCTACTAGCCCGTTGGTTCTTAATCAAATATTTTTGTTGGCTACCCGACTAAATGACTTTGAATTTGAAACCGAAGTTTTTCAAGAAATTGGCTTTGCAATGAAGGAAAAACTTTTAAAATATTTTAAGGAGATTCCCCCAATTTTTACTTGTGCCGCCGCTTTAAACCCAACGTTAAATGTTGGCGGGGTTGAAACACTAATTGAACAAATTGCGTTTGCTTTTAATCTAACCGATGATGAACCCAACTTTGTCCAAAACCAAATAAATTATTTTAACAAATGTTTTCGAGACATGTTTGCAATTTATTTAACTAAATACAGATCAAGTAGTGTAATACACGATCAAATGAGAATGAATGCGGAATCATCTAGTAGACGTCCAAGTAACATAAATTTGAATCTTTTTAACACTCTTGTAAATTCCCAATCCAAACAATCACGTACTGCCACCCCAAGTAGCGAGTTGGGAAATTACATGTCATGCGATTTTCTATCAAAAATGACATTTGAAGAGTTTGAAAGTTTGGATATTTTGGCTTGGTGGAAAGAAAAGGAAGCACAATTTCCGATTCTAGCCGCCATGGCCCGTGATTTACTAATCGTCCAAGCTTCTACGGTAGCTTCGGAATCCGCTTTTTCTGTTAGTGGCAGGGTTATATCGCAACGGAGATCAAGACTAAGTCCCGAGTCGGTGGAAGTATGCATTTGTTTAAAGGATTATTTGGATGGAGCGGCTCGTAAGCAACATATCACCACCCTAGAAGATGCAATTGATGCCGATTTGGAAGCAAACTTACACATTGAAGAAGTCGAACTTGGAATATCCCCTCCAAACGAAGAAGGCGAAGATGATGATGAAGAGATGGCAATGTAGTTTATTTTTAAACTTTATTTCAATTATCGTAAACTTTGTTTCAATTATCGAACTTGAAGTTTTTAAGTATTTGAATTTATCGAACTTGGAAGTTTTTAAGTATTTGAATTTATCAAACTTGGAAGTATTTAAGTATTTCAATTATGTTGAGTTAATCGATCGACAGAATCGACAATTAAAATTTCGGTGGAAGCTTTTGCAGAAAATTGAAAAGATTTGCACAGCGATTTAGAGTGGTTCGATTTTCTCAATCAAAGTCTACGTCCACTACCTTAGCTATCCACACTAAGGATTTTCCACAAATTCACTAATTTGTCTTTCTTTTGAAGACAAAGAGTAACTTTACAAACCCTCAAGAATTATACCCCAAATTCTTGAGAAAACTCTCTCCCAAAGAGAACAATACAAATTTGCAAACTTACAAGGAAATCCTCACAAGGTAGAGTGTTTGCACAATTCTAGAACAAAGAAAAGAACACTCAAAGATGAATACAATTGAGCACAATATGTGTTCTTGAAAGCAAAATGAATATTGAATGAAAATAGGCTTGAAATGCTCAAACTTGAGGTTTGATGCTTTCTCTTTGATTCTCTCTTGATTCTAGTTGCTTGATGTTTCTTGTCTTTGATCAATGGCTTCTAAGCTTGCTTAAATACACCTTGAATCACTTCTGAACGTTAGGGATAATTAATGAAGATAATATAGCCGTTTAAGTGTGAAAACATTTAATAAAAATGCTTGGAGCGTGAGGGGAATCGGTACCCTCTCATAGGGAATCGATACCCTCTCATAGGGAATCGGTTCCCTAAGTGTAAAATTCAAATATTTCGACCGTTGAATAGGGGGGAATCGGTACCCCCTATGGGGGAATCGGTTCCCTCCGAGCATTCTGGAAATCTCGGAGCCAAACCATTCAGGGGGGAATCGGTTCCCTACGAGCAATCTGGAATTTTTGGCTTTGAAATGGTTCGAAATACTTTGAAAGATTATTTTGAAATTGTTTTAAGATTAAAACTTAATTTTACACTTAAGTAAGGATTAAAAATGATTTTTGAAATATTTGGAGTAATGTTTTGATATTCGAATAATTATATCGAATATACTTAGAAAATCATTTGGAAAATCTTAAAATTCATTTAACTTAATTTGTTATATCGAAATATCAAAATGTTTTCAACAAATTATCGTAAACTTTGTTGCAATTGATGACGATGTAATTTTAATAATATTAAAATCGGTTTTTTTAAAAAACCGGTTTTTTTAAAACCGAAACCGGTTACACCGGTTAGGATATCCGGCCCTCCAAACCGGTTAGAAACCAAACTTGTTATTTTATAAACCGGTTTTTTTTCTTTGGGAAAAAACCGGATCGGATAAAAACCGATCCGTATCAGATTGAAATCCGACTTTTGTGCAACCCTAGGTATAAGTGTAAAATTAAAAAATCGCCATTGTTAGATTAAACATTTATTCAGAACTAGTTATATAATCGAATCATTCCATGTTTAGATATATAATTTTATATTTAGATTAATTTCATTAAAACCTCTACATACAATTTTTTTATTTAAAAACTTATTCAATTTAAATTTTCAAAATCGAAAATCAAATTTAATTAACCATCAAAATTGACTACTCGACCTGATTAATAAACTATTCGGTCACTACTATAAGACTTCTGTTTAGTTTAATAGAAATATATAACATTTTAATAACAAAGGTTTATACTGCAACCTAAAAGTTCAGGGATCATTTTCATAGTTTACCCTTTAAGAAAATAAAGCTCAAAAGACAAAGCGCGAGAGACTGAAACTTCTATTGCCTCATCAATTGCTCTACAATATACAAGGCAAAGAATTCCCCTGCAGTATTCTACAACTACCATTGTAACATTTTCCCCTTTTTCAGCAATAGCACAGCCTACAACGAGATATATATATATATACATATAACCAGGAACACCGCTTTAGCCTCTTGGAGAGGTTGATAAATACTAATATTTGTGGAATGCAAACTTCTACACCAAAAAAAAGAAAAGATTACTTGATTAGTCGAGCCTATCTCTCCCTCGTTTCCAGTCTACGGACATTAGCTTCCGTAACTTATGTTGACCGTTACAAGGCTTATCCAAAACCGTTGACGGAAGATTCGTACATGGCAGCTTTACTACATTGGCAGTGGAATGTCTTATATCACTCACTGTTTTGCCCGGAGACGATCTACTTGATTTAGGAGCAGACCAAGCCATCTGCGCTTTTTTAACACCATTTATGTGATTGAGATCCTTCTTATTCTCGACTACAGAAAGCTTAGGCCTTTTCGAGAGAATTATCTGGTCCGTGTCGCATCTCAACAGTTTGTCAGATCCCAACAATGAAGTCGTCGCATATACTTCATCCGATTTCTCAATTGATTTTGTCTTGCGACCTTTCATGGCCTTTTGTGAAGGCTTCTTTGGCCACCTTATAATCCCATCTGGGTTCTGCCTCAAGGGTTTAGTCGCAATATCACACAATGTTCGAGCTGCAGTCAATATTATTGGACAGTGCCCAACTATCACCAAAAGGGAAACAACAAATGAGATCAACATATGGCAATAAGTTTGTCTATGTTCAAACAACAGAATGTAAAAAAAAAAAAGACTTCTACAGAAAAGATCAGCATATCTCTAGGCAGGGACAGATCAGGAAGCTACCCTTCAATAAATTGTTACCTTGTGGAACATTAAAAGCCTTGGAATAAGTTGCAAGAGATGCTGCATGCTGTTCACATAAACGAAGAGTACCAGATGGCGATGCTATTTCACCTTCTGAATTACCAAACTTTGGAAAGGAAGGAATCAGGCTTGGATCATAGGCAAGTGACTCCAAGTTGGTAAAACAACCAGTTGCAGTTTCAGGTGAACTGGAAGCGTTTGGTACTTTTACCCATCGCCCTTGGCACATGCTCTTGTTTGCTAAGAGCTTAACCGCATCAGGATTGGCTTTGCACCCATTAAGAGTGTGTGACCAAGGAAATGATGGCAAGCTAGCTTGGCGGAGTATTTGCTTGCCTGAAGAATTGTTCCTTGTGGATGTTGAAGGCTTGGTTGCATCGAGAAGTAAAGAGTCCAGATCTTTTGGTGGAGGTAACGCCAAACGCTGCAGAATATCTTTGGGCTGACACAATGAAAAATCCGGAGGACTGGCAGGCATCTCAGACTTGCAAGATGAATCCTAGGATTGGAACAAGATTAAAGTACAAAGTTAATGACTTGTCAGCATCCATAAATTCAAAAAACAAAAAAGAACTTCCCAGATAGACCTAAGACATCAAGGCATGATAACAAAGTAAATGAATTTTTGAGCATGGTATGGTTATAGTCGAATGACCTTGACACCAGGAAGAGAGATAAATAAAGACGGATGACGAAAATTACTAAAGGCTCCTATCAATAGGGCAGAAGTGTTTTATAAAGTATCAACAGGTATCGATGTTTTTACTTAATTTCTGATTGATTTCAGGATTAAATATATTAGATTTTTGCTCAAAAACTCACCTTGTTGCATGGTGATGGGTCTACAGAACAAGTGTCTTCTTTATCACATTTAACACTACTTGCCGAAATAGAAACAGAGCTCAGTGGACATGAGGGCATTTTCATGTGGGAAGAACTGCCTATATCTGCAACATTGTGGGACTGGACCCTTCGTATGGGAAGAATGGAGAACACCTTTTTAACAGAATGTAGAAAATTTTCAGTTGTGTTAGTTGCTTTCCTACCCTTCTCGCTGCCTAAAATGGGATGCTCATATATGCCATCAAGGAGTTCATTTAATGATAAATCCTCTACAAGCTCGGTGACATCATTTATATCATCAGACTTCTGTCCATATAATCCTGAAATTGGTGCCCAAAGGTGAATGATGCAAAAAAGAAAAGGAAAAACAGAAACATGCAACCAGTAGCTAATTTAAACCAAATGCATAGATAATATCACACGGCCAATCATCAACAAATTGGTTAGGCTTGTATCAAACCCAGCATTAAAATTTTAAAAAGTGTACATGTTAACAAAAACCGTTTTTAGTAACAATGACATACCAAGGAAGTTGTTCCCTCCAGAGGCCATAGTAAAGCTTGCAAAACCACCCTTCTTGGAGAAAGAATCAGATTTCGGCTTCATAGGAACTTTGAAAATTTTCCTGTCACCTCTCTTGCCACTAAAGCTGTTCTTTTGTCTCGGCGTTTGTGTTTTATCTGGAATGTATTTTACAAAAAAGAGAAAACAAACAATCAGCATAATCTCCAACATTTGACTACAATAATTCCAACTATAAAAAAGGAGCCACATATTCAGAAACTAAAATGCAACAGAACAAGAGCATAAAAGAATCGAATGAGCTCTGGCAACTTGACCATTAAGCGACATTAGGGGACAAAAACCTTCTTGATGATCAGGTAATTAACTAGACTGACTCAAATCTACATCAGATTAATGTGATATTTCCAAACAAGGGAAGAAAAGGTACAACCTGATAAGCTACATTTTGTAGAATTACACCCTGGCTTATCCTTCCTATCCTTTACGTCATCAACTCCAGTTGAAATCATAATGTCTTCTATTTGACCAACACGAGTTCTCTTAGAAAATCCACTACTACTACTAGGCATTTTGCCGGCTTTTCTTGGTGTGTTAACAGCATCAGGACCTAAATTTGGTAAGAGAAAACTGCTGCCCCTGTGATCATGCAGTTCAGACAATTCTTCCATATGAAATCTGGGCAGCTCACTAGCATGCCATCAAAGTTCAGCATAAGGAATCTTACTCCATGAAGCCAACTTTAAAGTAATAAAAATGCCCGTCCCAGCTGCAAAATCAGATCTTATTAGAATATATGTCAAAAATGAATTTCAGAACAAAACATTACACGCCAATGACCAACAAATTGTAAAAAAAGAAGTTGGGATAAGATCCCGACCATATAAACCGTATGAACAAAAGATAAAAAGCACCATAACAAATTATTGAAGAGAGAGAATAAGTTACATAAAATATTGCAGCAGGAGAACAACATTCTAAAATTGGTAGAAATTTTCACCTCGTAAACAGCTACTACTGTATCATCACAAACAATTTTCTTTTAGTAAAGAAACATTCTCTGACTAAGGAGAATATGTAGTTTCTCATGGTTAGTTTGGGAAAAAGAGCAGGTAGGTGTTATTTAGTGTTCTCTTTTGGATGGATGAGAGTATGGTTGAAGATAACATAAAGCTGGTAAGGGTTAGAATGGGAGAACCGACAGGCAAGTTCAGCTTACTGAAGATAGCTTCTTAGTCAGCCTAATCCTGTGTTTGAAGCACCAATCAAGATTTGTGGTAATAATTAATTGTTTAAAATCTTCTATTTTTAGAAGAAGAAAGGAACCAGGTTGATATAAATTTGTGTAACTGATTCTTGATTTTTCTCCAGTGCCTTATTAATTATTTTACTAGGGGTTTAAGAGAAATCTTAGTTTATTGTAATAATTGAAAGTGAACATTTATGGATGCCATCATCAGCAAACTCATACCAAAGTTTCTAACTTCCATGTGTAATAATATTACTGAAGCGAATTTTAAACGATTCTATTAACTTGGAGAAAATAACAAAGAAACAAACAAGAAAAAACAGAAAGATTGTGAAGTTTAAAGCGTCACTTAAATGGTTCTTGGCTATACATTCATGAGAGATAACAACCAAAACACTTCAGCATAAAAGTCTAAGAATCAAATCAGAGAACCTGCTTTACTAACGCATTTCGTAAATAATTTCTGTGATGGTTACAAGAGATTCCATGTCTTAGAAACACTATATAAATATTAGGGTACTGCATTTTCGATTAGTATTTTTCAAGAATCTAGCTTGCCTCAGCTGAAAAACCAAAAACATCTTTAGAAATTAGAAACATTAAGCCAAAGTCAAAATACTAAGCTAAACAAAACCAAATAAATCAACATATTCACACACCTAACGTAAATCTGGAGGTGTTGCCATGCCGAATAGGCAGCTGAAAGAGTTCTGACGAAACCTTCTCCAGCTGGAGGCGGTTTCCGGTGTTGGGAGAGAAGTAAGGAGCGGCGGAGGAGAAAAAAACAGCTACAGGGAAGAAGAGCAGCAAGGAGGCGCAGGTAGGAGATGGAACTTGGGGAGAGAGGGAGAAAAATTAGGTTAGGAATTACGATTTTCAAGTATATATATATTATGGGTAAAATATTAAATTAAAGGAAAATAATTTAAATTTTGGAAAACGTATTAATTTCATGTGGAATTTTTAAGTAGATAAGAATGGAGGTCAAATGTTTATATTAGTCCATGTATTATGCATAAGTTATTAATTTGGTCTTTATACTTTGATTTATTTTTTTAGTTTGTTTACTTTTTTAAATTTAAATTTTTGATTATAAGTCGAACAATATATATAGTGAAATTTGTTAAATTAATTTTTTAAGTCCAAATATTATGTGTAAGTTATAGGTTGGATTCATATTCTTTGATTTGATCATTTGAAATTTTTATGCTTTAATTATATTATTTAAATCATAATTTTAAATTTTTAAAAAATATATAAGAATAAGAATTAAACAGATCATAATACAATGATTTAATCTACAACACACACACATATATAAAAATATATAATATATGACACTAATGGCAAATTTTGAATTAAGCATAAATATATAGAAAATTAATATTTTGTAAATTAAATAAAACCATCCAAACGCAAGAAATGAAAAGCGCGGCGTTGACCATAGCTAGAATTGGTCAGATTGGGTGGGAACTTTGAATATATCTAATCTATCTATAATATCCACACACATAAAAATAAGAATCTTTTAGATAATTTTTTTTTTATTTATTTGTTAATTATATAATTCTTTATTTATCTTATTTTAAAATTATTTATTGTTTTAGATATTTTTAATTATTAATAGAATCTAACACATAAATAAATCTAAGATAAATATAAATTAATATATATTTAACGACTTTTAATATTTTAACAATGAACACTCGTATTCTTAGTCGCCTTGCTTGGGAGACCCGCCTCAGTTGGATTCCACGCACAAAGAATGCGGTTGCTAATGATTTAGCCAAGATGAGTCCCGAAGGCCTTACAAAGATTTGTTACTTTGACACTCCACCGACAGTGGTTGCTCCCCTGGTTGATCCTGATGCTAGTCAACAACATTTAATTTAGCCTCCTTGGTGTACTTTCAATTCAAATATATGAGAGGGTTATGATTTACTTATTCAATGTAAAATTAAAAAGTTTTACATAGATTTAAGATCATTAGATGGGTAAAAATAGATGATTAAGATTGACTATTTATTTTTTTCAGTGAGTATCTTCTCATTTATTATTGTTAATCTTGATAATCTATTTTCACTAATCTAATAATATTAAGAAAAAATAACTTCAGTGACCAAAAATGCCTTTTAATATACAAATTTAACCAACTTTTTTTGGATTTGCCAAAATGACCAACAAATTCGCAACGCGATCTCAAATTTCGCAACTCAGTTTCCAATTTCGCAACACGAATATGTAAATCGCATTGCGATTTTCTAAATTCGCAACGCGGAAGTCAAATATAAATGCATATTAACATGAAAATTATAAGAGCTTCTTGTTTTGTCTTTCTTGAGCTATAGAAGAACTCGAGTATTTTTGAAGCATTTTTTTCATGTTAATATGCATTTATTTGCTACCTTTCTCTCCCTTCTAAATCTGCATTTTCTGTAGGCTATGTAAAGCTCATAAAGCATCAAGATGAGCAACGAAGCTTTTGATGGGCAGATACTAACTGAGAAACTGTAGAAACTAAACAATTCACAACAAAACATTGAATGTATCCTACAGTTTTAAGTTTAACTCGAGGTTTTTTTATTAAGAAAATAGTAATGCTGGAATAGTCTTTCACTTCCATTAGTGCTATCTAATTACAATGACACTCCTGATTATTGAAATTTGGTGTAATTCTAAAGTTAATAATTGAAGAACAAGAATCTTTTGTTCATCTTATTCCTTTATATAAGTGTGCTTTCTTCATATAACCAGTATTGTTAAGGTGTGCGACTAGGCATCGCGCCTTAGCACATGCAACAAAAGCTCTTTAAACCTTTTATAGACAAGGTCCATTTGATCAAGTGCATGCCTTTTTTGTTTTGATCAAGCGTAACCCGTTTTGAGGTAATAAGAAGAAGAAGATGAAGAAGAAAAGAGAGCATTTCATTTGTGTTGCGAAATTGAAATTCGTAACGCGAATTTTAATTATATATTGTGAATTTTATGTTGCCATTTCCAAGCATCATTGTTTATGTTACTGTTCCAAACAGAGAACCAGGTTTCCCTTCTTCTTTTTCCTGTAACGACAAGTCATAGAATTTGAGTTCGGGGCAAGGAATCGTATTTCACACAAACACCAGATGATAGTGACAAACTACTACCTTAAGAGACGAACAAAGGGGAGAGACTGAGCGCAAAAATTAAAAGCTAAAAGCTTTTGAGTACCTGAAGAGAAGATGATAACAACAAAGGGGAAGTTGAAGGAAGAGGAGGAATAGAGGGAAATTGGAAGAGAAACGGGTGATGGTGAGTTTGGTAAAGCGTTGAGTTATGAAATTAGCGAATTCGCAACGCGAAATTACTTGTATCAACGGGCTCAAACTCATCCCCATTCATCGCTTCATCATCTGTCAATGAAGACTTTTTCCTTTGATGGTTTGAGCTTGATGTTGAAGGAGTCTTTGGGGATTTAACAGTAGTATAAAAAATAGAGCCTTTAAGTGGATCATCAGAGAAATTCGAGTCAGAATCACCATAACTTACTCTCTGTGGGATCTTGGAATCATCATTTGCATCCTTGTTTTTGTAATTCGGGAATGATAAGTTCAAACAAGCGTATTTTGATCTGTTATGTTTTGATTTCTTTCCCTGTTGTTCTTTATGATCTTTATGATCCTTATCTGCAGAATTGGCTGCAACTTTTTGTTTCTTAACTCGCTCTGGATCATGAGCTTCACAGCTTGCATCGCACAACAACTTCAAATCCCTGATGTTGTCGACTGTTGTTGCTTCGTTGATCTTAAGGTTTTCGTTATCCTGTGATAGGATACTCAATTTCTTCTATAGCTCAAGAAAGACAAAACAAGAAGCCCTTATATTTCACGAAAACAATGATGCAAGAGGAAAAATATGTATCTTGCAGAAAGACAAGGACAAGATAATTTAAAAAAGGTTACAATTAACCTTTCTCTAAATTCGCGTATGTTGCGAATTTCACTTTCGCTACACAAATTCGCGTTGCGATTTATAAATCCGCGTTGCGAATTTCAGATTCGCATTGCGAAAATCAGATCCGCGTTGCAAATTTCAGATTCGTGTTACGAATTTGGAAAACCGCATTGCGAATTTGGAAACTGTATTGCGAAATAGGAGTTCGCGTTGCGATTTTGTTGGTTATTTTTGCAGAGAAAATCGCCTCAGTGACCAAAAAAAAGTTATAATATACGATTTTAACCAACTTTTTTTGGATTTGCCAAAATGACCAACAAAATCGCAACGCGAAATAAAAATCGCAACGCGATCCCCAGAATCGCAAATCAGTGTCCAAAATCGCAACGCGATTCTTGAAAATCGCAATGCGATAGTCAAATTCGCATTGCGATTTTCCAAAATCGCAACGCGAATATGAAAATCGCAACGCGAACACATAAATCGCAATGCGTATCCGTAAATCGCAACGTGTATCCGTAAATCGCAATGCGTTTCCGTATATCGCAACGCGTATCCGTAAATCGCAACGATAATCCGTAAATCGCAACGAGAATCTGTAAATCGCAACGATAATCCGTAAATCGCAACGAGAATCTGTAAATCACAACACTGAAATTTTGAGTATATAACACTGAAATCATAAACTAAATCCCTAAATCGCAACTCATTCCATCTCCATCTATCACTCTCTCCGGCGACATCCGTTCCTATATCCAACGACATCCTTCCCAATCCGGCAACAGGTTTTAGTTTCGCAGCTCGTCTGTTTAGTAAATTAATTTACAACCATGAAATCATCTAATGTTGATCATGTTTGGGTAGATTTGTGTTTTGGAGGGTCATGGGATAATGTTCATGGTGTTTTACAATATATGCCTTTACCCATGAATCTTCAACTAAAATTGTCTTTACAAAAGTTAACTTATGAAACTCTAATGCTACGTGTTTCAAATAAATTGAATTTAGAGCCCCTAAGTGGATTTAGGCTATCTTATCAGAGAAATGGTAAAGTTTATTTGTTAACCGACAATGAAGATGTTGAACGATTCATTGCTTACATTAGGGTTTCACAAGATGATGTTACATTGTATGTTGTTGAACCTAGAAGTAGTATTGTTGGGTCAGTAGCGGGTAGTAATCAACTAAGTTTTTCTCAAAACCCACAACCTTTCTCTAATCCAAATCCCAATCACTTTCAGCACCAAATTCCGGTTTTCGTATTGACCAGTTAGACGATGATGAGCCAACAGAAAAAATTGTGAGTACTAGTCAGTATTCGAAATTTGGTCTTGGTCAATATCCGGACTTTGATATTGGTCAATACACGGATTTTGATGATGTTTCAGAAGAAGAAACAGACCATGCGTGTAATTATATTGATATTGGTCAATACCCGAATTTTGATGATGAAACAGCCGTTGCCGAAGAATGTAATGTTGATGATAATGAGGAGGAAGTTACGACTGTGAATGAACATGTTGAACATCCATTCTGTAATTCATATAATCCTGAAGAAGAAAAAGAAGAAGAAAAAGTCCCCGAAGAAAAGAAAATGCCACGGGCGTATAACTGAAATATGCCAGAATTACTTCAGATACCGGAAGAAGAGTTGATAAAGAAAGCAGTTGATTGTTACACAAAAGTTATTCGTATCAAGAAAGATGATTGTTTTGATACAAAGGAAGACTTGAAGATAGCTTTATATACGAAATGTGTGGAAGATGGCTATCAACTAAAAGTTAACAAATCAAGCAAAGATCGTTTCGAAACAAGGTGTATGATTGACAAAAACTGTACGTGGCGTATGATTGCAAAGAGAATAAAAGATTGCAAAATGTTTCAAGTTAGGACTTTTATTGATAAACATACATGTTCAAGAACCCAAGTTTTTCCTCACCATAGACAGGCAAACAAAAAGGTGTTGGGTGGTTTTCTGGCTGAGTTAATGTTTTTGAATGGCAGGGTATATCGGGGACATGAAATTAGACTGACATGAATGCTCGGTTCAAGATTAGTATATCATATTCTCAAGCTTGGAGAGCCAAATGTTATGCCTTGGAATTGTTGAGGGGGTCGCCAGAAGCATCGTTTGCCCAACTGCCGGCTTATTGTCACAATTTAAAGCTGAAAAATCCTGGGTCGGTAACTCATATCAAAACAGATAGAGATGGACGCTTTGAGTTGCTGTTTATCGCCATTGGTGCTACGGTTAGTAAATCAATATAATTTTGTTGACTCATTTTTGTTAGTTACATGCATTTCACATTTAAATGATTATATTTCTTGTGTATATTATTTTGTAGATTCGTTCGTTTATTACTTGCATGCGCCCAGTTATTATAGTTGACGGAGCACATTTGAAAGGTCGATACCTTGGAGTAAACTTATTAGCAGTAGCCATGGATGCTAACAATGGGATATTGCCAATAGCTTACGGGGTTGGCAAATCTGAAACCTCTGATTCATGGACATGGTTTATGGGGCATCTTAGGGATTGCATAGGTCCTATTAGCAATCTGACAATCATATCCGATAGGGCAAACTCAATTGACAACGCTGTTAGAAGGTGTTTCCCAGATGCTTTTCATGGACTTTGTGGTGTTCATTTGTATAGAAATCTAAAATCAAGGTCTGCTGGTATAAAAAAGCACAAATGGACATACTGGAAGGCTGTAAAAGCTTATCGGGAAGTGGATTTCAATAAGCATATAAATTGTTTAAGACGTGTTTTGCCTCAGTGTGCTCAAACACTAGAAGATGTCGGGTTTGAAAGATGGTCAAGAGTACATCAACTTGGAGCAAGATATGGTTTCATGACGTCTAATAGTGCAGAATCAATCAACGCTCTAAGTCGTCATTCCCGGAAATTACCCATTACTATGTTAATGGAGTTTTTTCGAGCCTCTATTCAACAGTGGTACTACAAGAAAGAAACCATGCAGGTATTATTTCTTTGAATTCGTAACTTATCATATTTATATATTTTACTAAGTATTGTTTATTTAAATTTACAGGAACATTGGAACATCGTGTTACACCATGGACTGAAAAAAAGATAACGAAACGTGTTGTGAAGTCAACGTCATGGAGAGTTGAACCATGTTCAAACACTTTGTTTCAAGTACTGGATAATAACTTAAATGGGCTAGTCGATCTAAATGCAAAGACGTGTAGTTGTATGAAATGGCAAACATCTGGTTATCCGTGTGGCCATGTTATAAAAGTTGCTCTTCATTTAAACCAAGATGATTCAAGCGCATACGCTATGGATTGCTACACTACAGAAGTTTATCGACAGACTTATGCCGAGATTGTCTACCCTATTCCACATCCTTCTGAGTGGGACATACCAGATGACTTACAAACAGTTTTGCCACCAGCCATGGATAGAAGGCTACCTGGCCGACCAAAAAGTCACGATCGTATACCGTCTAAGGGTGAAGAGAAGAAGAGATCGACATGTAGTCGGTGCAAGGAAAGTGGTCATACAAGGTTGACATGTGGATCACCAGTGCCATCAAAATCATCTTTTCCTCTACCAAAATATGGATCCTCATCAAAATCCAAAGCTCATATGGTGTCAAGCAAAAGGCAATCATCTTTAAAATCCCAATCACAATTGGCTTCACCTTTTGAGACTGTTAACTTAGGTGATTTTTAAATGCAAACGTTGTATTATGTGGATTTTTGTGTGAACTTTTAACATTTTCAGTTGAATTAATGACTCAGGCCAACCATTTTGACTTAACCAACTCTTGTTATTCAGTTGTTATCACTATTAGGCATGCATTTGACTATCGCAACACGGAAATTACAATCGCAACGCGAAATGAAAATCCCAACATGAAAATCGCAATGCGGAAATGAAAATCGCAACGAGAGAATCGCAATGCGAAATGAAAATCGCAATGCGAAATGAAAATCGCAACGAGAGAATCGCAATGCGAAATGAAAATCGCAATGCGAAATGAAAATCGCAACGACAGAATCGCAATGCGAAATGAAAATCGCAATGCGAAATGAAAATCGCAACGACAGAATCGCAATGCGAAATGAAACTCGCAATGCGAAATGAAAATCGCAATGCGAAATGAAAATCGCAATGCGAAATGAAAATCGCAACGAAAGAATCGCAATGCGAAATGAAAATCGCAATGCGAAATGAAAATCGCAACGAGAGAATCGCAATGCGAAATTATAAACGCATTGCGATTTTCATTTCCGCATTGCGATTTTCATTTCGCATTGCGATTCTCTCGTTGCGATTTTCATTTCGCATTGCGATTTTCATTTCGCATTGCGATAATCATTTTTGCCTTCAACATAATGCAGATTGAAATCAACAAAATCAACCATTACATTTCAATCAATTAAACAAGCACAAATAAGAATTATGTTCGCATCAATTACACAAATCAACTTTTACAAATCATCTTTTACAAATCAATTAAACAATCAAAAAATAAGCAATAATTCTTATTTCCGATCATCTACTATTGAATCAACTTTTACAAATCAATTAAACAATCAAAAAACAATCAATTAAACTATTGAATCAACTTTTGCAGCTCGACATCATTTTCACGCAGTTCACTTCTGAGATTAACCTGCAGAAACCAAACATTTGTTCAAACAACACTTTCTACACATCTAAAACCTACAAACAGCAAATTATTGAATTCTAGTTACTTAACCAAACATTTTCAAACCAAAAGTATATAAACTTACCAATTGTTTATGGACATTTTTATAACGCGGATGCAGGTAGGCAGCGTCTCGTATATATCGATTTAGCCATATAATGCCGAAACCACAAGCCTACTGCAGCTTTATCTCTATCGGTGGGGGTAGATACTTGATGCTTCCCGTCGTCAAACGCTCCAACGCCAAGCATACGAGAGGACCACAATCTCCTCTGGCTCCGCTCGTTTGTTGTGGCGCGGTCTCGTCTCTAATAACTGTAATATTGAGCTTCTTTGGCTTCTTGTTTCCAGAACGAGTCCAATAATTGATCGCATCCAAGAATTTAGCCAAATGAGAGCTCCATCCCTTAATAACATCTCTTAAATCAGCCAATGATATGTAATTTATCATGCTGTCATACACTATTGTCTTAAGGGATGGGAGCTGAAGCTCGACGAGAATCCAATGTTTACGTTCCAAAACAGGGATAAACACCTGCAATCATAAGTAATAATTCATTCATTTGCGCACTTATTTCATAAAACCTTTAAACTCAATCTAAAATAAATACTAACCTTATCGACCTCCCACCATGCAGGATAAAGTTTAGCTTGTCCATTGCCCAAATCAAATGATTCATCTCGTGCATTCTTCAAGTGAACGGCGTGAAAAGACGTCGGCATAATTGTATATCGTATATTTTTATTTTTCTTAAGTTTTCTTATTATTAGAAGACGTGTCACCCACGCCTCGATATGCTGTTTTACAAAAAAGACATATATTAGTGACTTACATAAATTTAAAAAAAAAATTAATCAAATTGAAATATAAGAAAAATATAAGACTTACCCCCCCATCGAAATAGCCATTGTCTTCGACCCCTAATAATACGCCCCACCAAGACCGATCAAGCAACAATAGATATCATCGGTGAGCTTGCATATGTCAGTGAAACACCCCTGGCTCTGCTCATGTAGATAAAAATCAACAGCGGTCTTAGCCCAAAGGGTGTTATCCAGAATTGTGTCCGGTAGTTGTTCCCTCTCCTCTTCAGATACCGGTATGGTACTGGCCGGTAACTCATACGAGAGCCAACTTGAATCCATCATGTCCGGCACGTCAGAGGGTTTCTCAAGAAGCCTACATATGACGCCATGTGAATCGGGCTCTTGAATGGTGGGAGGGACCTCTTCAATGATGACAGTGGCCTCTTGAACGGTGGGAGGGGACTCTCGAGGAATGATAGGGGGGCCTCTTCAACGATAGGAGTGGACTCTTGAGGGATGACAGGCGAGTCGGGCTTCTTCTTGCGGTGTCTTCGCACTATTGGGGTGTACGGAGACTTAATAGCACGTGCACGCTGTCTGATGCGTGAACTCCGTCGTGCAAGCATAACCCGACGTAAAGCATCCACTCTATCGGGCCGCTAAATAATTAAATACAAAAATCAGTAAATAAACAGACATGATATTTAAACAGTGAAAACAAAGACAAATATGTTTCAAACTTGCATTGTATTCACCCAAGTCATTATTCTATCATAGTTCACAAAATGCATCAGATAACAAAGAAAAATATGTTTCAAACTAATACCCTGAAGTTAGTATTTGTCTTTGTTTTGTCTATTGGTTGAAGTAATGCAATCCATTCAAGTTTCAATTTGCAGAAGAAGAAATAGTTTACTTTCGCAACACGAAACTTAAAATCGCAACGCGAAACCAAAATCGCAACGCGAAATGAAAATCGCAACGACAGAATCGCAATGCGAAATGAAAATCGCAACGAAAGAATCGCAACGCGAAATGAAAATCGCAATGCGATTTTGGTTTCGCGTTGCGATCTTGTCGTTGCGATTTTGGTTTCGCGTTGCGATTCTGTCGTTGCGATTTTCATTTCGCGTTGCGATTTTGGTTTCGCGTTGCGATTTTAACTTTCGTGTTGCGAAAGTAAACTATTTCTTCTTCTGCAAATTGAAACTTGAATGGATTGCATTACTTCAACCAAAAGACAAAACAAAGACAAATACTATTTCACAGTGTTAAAGAATACAAAGTTTAGCAGAATTGGCAGCAACCGAACAAATTTACTTTCAACCAAAAGACAAAACAAAGACAAATACTATTTCACAGTGTTAAAGAATACACAGTTTAGCAGAATTGGCAGCAACCGAACAAATTTACTTTCAACCAAAAGACAAAACAAAGACAATACTATTTCACAGTGTTAAAGAATACACAGTTTTGCAGAATTGGCAGCAACCGAACAAATTTACTTTCAACCAAAAGACAAAACAAAGACAAATACTATTTCACAGTGTTAAAGAATACACAGTTTAGCAGAATTGGCAGCAACCGAACAAATTTACTTTCAACCAAAAGACAAAACAAAGACAATACTATTTCACAGTGTTAAAGAATACACAGTTTAGCAGAATTGGCAGCAACCGAATAAATTTACTAAGCAATCTAAGTGAAATGGCTAATCTAAGTGAAATTACGAGTAAATTTATCATTAAGTTAAATATGGAAAATCTTAAACTTACCTCGTTGCGTAGAGTATGAACCTCATTCTGCAACGATACTATCATCTCACGTAGAGCGGCAACCTCACCACGTAAAGTTGACACCTCCACACGCCATGCACCATCGTTATCGCGTAGAGTACCGATCTCCTCACGCAAGGCATTGACCTCATCACGTAACTCCCTTGACTCATCCCGTTGAGGTGGAGGTGGAGAACAGGGAGATAGGAGTCGTGGCATCTTTGCCGGTCGCCTATCATGAGGTGATGGTGGAGAAGAGGCTCGATGATGTGACGGGATAGGTGATGGCTCTCGTTCTAGAGGTGTATAGTCGGGTCTATCGGGTGATGGCTCTAGGTGAGGTGATGGCTCTCGAATTGGAGGAAGTGGATGCTGCTCATCATCCGTGCCATCAAAAAAACTCTGACTAGCTTGCCACCAATCAGTGGCAAGCTCTTCCTCCGTGGGTGTCAGTCTTTGTAATGGAATGTTGGCCTCCTAAAATATAAAAACTCAAACAAAGTTAAACGTCTACTATTAATAACTAGTTTATATATTATATGAAAGTATTTGTGTTAACTTACATTATTTATTGTCGCATATGGTATTAAGTCTTCCCAATCCAACAGAGTTTTCCTCTTCCAGGAAATAGCCCTGGGAATATCATTTGACGTTTTTATTGCATATGTACGCATGCTGGGGAAAGCCTCGAATATCCAAATCTACAAACAATATAATAACAAAATTAGTAATTGTTAAATAATTAATTATAATTTTAGAAACATTATATAGAAATTCTTACCTTAAAGGCCCAAACAAAGCCTGACAAAGTGTATTTGGACCCATCGCCCCGCAAACTTTTGCGGTCATCAAAGGCAGACGACAACTTAGTCCAGGTAGCTTTCCATATATACGAACCCCACGGAAACAGATTCCATGCATTCAGGTCCTCTACCAATATTATTAGCTCCCGATGAATAGTTTGTCTGGCCTCTCTGCCTAAAAAGCCGGCATACACAAGTAGTAGAAGGCATACTCGGACAACATCGACGTCATCCATCCGAGTGAAACCAGCTTTCTTATTAAACAATTTCTTCAGGTCGTCGACATGTAGGTTCGGCTTCTCCATTGACTCATCCGGAAAAACCCGGGATAACCATGATGGGCGGGCGATATGACGTGTACCGGCCTACATCATCGTGTCCGAATCGTAGACCAGTGATTAAGCAGAACTCCTTCCGCCCAAAGCAAGTATACGCTGGTGGAAAATGAAACCATATCTCTTCCTCACCACGTTGTATACTGTCGGGTAGATTTGATGTCATGGTCTGAAGCCACAAATGGGTCAAATTAGCATCTCCACCCGGATGCTGTACTCTCAGCCATGGCCCGAAGCAGGTTTCCTCAAACAATTGTCTTTGAGCAGGTGAAAGCTTCGAAGCAATTGTAGTGGCCAGGCTGACTTTATTTCTCAAGGTCAATTGAGCCGAAAAAAATTTCTACAAAAACAATAAACATACCAAGTTAGATATACCAAAAACTACACTGTGAATATATACCAAAAACAATAAACATAAAAAGTAGTAGTTTATTCTTGAAACTAAAATTTGCAACACTGTTTGTCTTTTGGTTGAAATGAAAATCGCAACGAGAGAATCGCAACGCGAAATGACAATCGCAACGAGAGAATCGCAACGCGAAATGAAAATCGCAACGAGAGAATCGCAACGCGAAATAAAAATCGCAATGCGATTTTGGTTTCGCGTTGCGATTCTCTCGTTGCGATTTTCATTTCGCGTTGCGATTATCTCGTTGCGATTGTCATTTCGCGTTGCGACAGTCATTCTCTCGTTGCGATTTTCATTTATCTCGTTGCGACTCTTCTGCAAATTGAAACTTGAATGGATTGCATTACTTCAACCAAAAGACAGAACAAAGACAAAGACAAATACTAACTTGAAAATCGCAACGAGAGAATAGCAACGCGAAATGAAAATCGCAACGAGAGAATCGTAACGCGAAATGAAATCTAAGTGAAATGGTTAATCTATTATTGAGATGACCAGTAAACTTATCATCAGTTTCAATATGAAAAACCTACAATAATGCAAACATTTCAAAATAAAAATAATTAAAAAAACTAACCCTCGGAGGTTGATTTTCCATTTCTGAATATTGTGAGGGATTTCTGACCGTGAATGGTTGTGAGGGATTTCGCCGGAGATGGGGACGGAAATCTTCAGAGATGGGGACGGATTTCTTCGCCGTAGAGAGTGAGAGATGGAGATGGGACTGAGTTGTGATTTTAGGTTTTAGGTTATGAGTTGCGATTACGGGATTTTGTCTTAATATTCGTTTTTGTAATTTGAAAATAAAATACGCGTAGCGATTATAATGGCGCTTTAAATATCGCGTTGCGATTTACGGATACGCGTTGCGATTTTATGTATTATCGTTGCGATTTACCGATACGCGTTGCGATATACGGATACGCATTGCGATTTACCCATACGCGTTGCGATTTACGGATACACGTTGCGATTTACGGATACGCATTGCGATTTATGTGTTCGCGTTGCGATTTTCATATTTGCGTTGCGATTTTGGAAAATCGCAATGCGAATTTGACTATCGCATTGCGATTTTCAAGAATCGCGTTGCGATTTTGGAAACTGATTTGCGATTCTGGGGATCGCGTTGCGATTTTTATTTCGCGTTGCGATTTTGTTGGTCATTTTGGCAAATCCAAAAAAAGTTGGTTAAAATCGTATATTATAACTTTTTTTTGGTCACTGAGGCGATTTTCTCTTTTTGCAAATCCAAAAAAAGATGGTTAAAATCGTATATTATAAGGCATTTTCGGTCACTGAAGTTATTTTCTCTAATATTAAATCTATGTAAAACTAAAAGAATTTTATATTGTGTAACAGGATCATATCTCTATATATATAAACTATCTAATTTGTTGAAATTTGAATTTATCAAGTAATCTTAATAATAAAAAGAAATATTGTTTTCTATAAAAAAATCTAAATTCAAAGATATGTGTTTATAAAATATGTGTACGTTATCAATTAATTAAAAAAATTTAAATAAAATTACTTATTTACCATCGCTCTAGATTTTATCTTCTTTATGTTGTTGTTGAAATTGTCATCGTTAAATATGACATCATCTTTTTAATTTAATATTCTCTATCAGGAACCGATCATAATATATTTTTTGATATAACACCCTTTGCAGTAAGGCGCGCCTCCTGCAGCGCGCTATACGTTGATTTGACGCCACGTGGGGTAAGGCGTACCCCCTGCGGCGCGCCTTATGCTGACATGGATACACGTGTGTATGGCGCGGGGCAGGGGCAGCGCCATACGCCACGTAAGATATAACGCGAGGTAGGGGCACGCTATTCAATTATCTCAATTATCAAACATGCATTCCCAAACTTTTCGGCTTTAAGGCATCTTCTCTCGGCTATAAATAGTCGTCTCCCGTAAACTCTCTCACCAACAATCCTTTGAATCAGTAAATAACATCCGACAATCATTTTATATTTGATTCAAAAGTTTGCTCGATCTTTCGTTATAAGGTTATTTTGTTATAATATTTATTTTATAGTTATATATGATTATTTGAAAAAAATATTATACTAATTGTTTTCAATTAATTTATGTGTTTGTAGAATTAGAAAGTGAGAGCATACGTCGAAATATTTTTGCGGTGCAGGTAATAATATAAAATTATATTATTTAAATTATTTACGTTTATGTGTAAAAAATTTATTCTGTTATATTTTTGGTCATATATTATTTATTTAATTAGGTTTGTTTCAGTTGTTTTTTGCAAATATAATACTGTTACACTTTTAAACTCTAAGAATGACGCGACTTTCAGCTATTGTTTATTATGATGAAGAAATTTGAGAAGATAAAACGTGTGTTATTTTCGTATCAAATGAGCGTGTTAAAATATCATTCAAGAGAAACATAACTCTTGAGGAGCTGATAACGAAGATTTCGAGGAATGTTTATGTTGGAAGTAGTAGAAGAATGTCGTCGTTACAGTACAGATTTCCAACATCATTGTTGCCATTAATTTATACAGCGTTCGAACTATCGAATAATGATGATGTTGAAATGATGGCTGATTTTCAAAGTAATTATTCATACAGCGATATTGAGATGTATGCAAAGTTTGTTCAAGTGCGTGCTGTTCGGGGTCTGCCATTAAGCTCACACTATGGGATGGCTGAACAAGTTGATCAAGTTGACAGCCCGACTATAGTAATGTGTAATAATTTTAATGCCATAATGGGAAATCCACATCATGGTGTTGGCACATCAACTTCAATGGGGAGACATTCATCCGCAACTCCTTACGATATGCACCGAGGTGGGTCCACGAACAATCTGTATGGCAACATCGCGTCCAGTTCGAGGGGAAGGCATTCATCTGTAAATTTCTTTGACCTTAATATGGAGATGCCATCGATGCAACAATCTGTGCAGTTTCCATTTGACACGATGGCTTCAAGCTCTAGGGGGAGGCATTCGACTGCGAGCTTTTTCGATCTCAATCCAGATATGCCTTATAGTTCAAGGGGAATACGTGCCAATAGTAGGTTCTTCGACCTAAATGTGAAGAGCATGGAGGAACCATCATATCCACCAGAAGAACCGCTTCGTGAGCCTGGTACGGATGGTGCTGAGACTGGACTATTCATTCACCCAGAATCACTACAATTTAACTCCGATGGTGATGATGATGTAGATGAAGTTCCAGCAAATGTGGCATAAACTGACCCTCCAGTACACATGTATGAAGCTGATTATGATGCAATTTACAAGCCAAAATTTACGAATATGCCTCATCTCGGTGACAATAGATATTACTCATCAATAAATAATGGTGAGTTATCTTTAGGCATAGAGTTTTCAAGCAAGGAAGAAGCGATGATGGCTATAAAAAATTACAATATCCGTAATTTTGTTCAGTCCAGAGTCGATTGCTCTACGACCGAAAAATATGTATGATACTGTGCCCGACGCAAAAACGGATGCAATTAGATGGTTCACGTATCGAAGAGGAAGAGGAAAAAGAACAGATGGGAACTAACAGTATACAACGGTCCTCACACATGTTGTGCTGGAGGGGTCAACCAATATCATCCCAACTTGGACTCTGAAGTGATATGCCAAGCCACCATGCCCATGGTAAAAACAAGCTCTCATATAGTTGTTGCAGTGTTGATTTCAGCTATACAATCGCAGTATGAGTACAATGTCTCATATAAAAAAGCTTGGTTGACAAAACAAAATGCCATTGTCAAACTTCATGGCGAATGGGATGCATCTTACAACGAACTTCCAGGTTGGTTTAGGCTAGTGCGGACGTTGAATCCTGGGATAATTGTGGACTTTGAAACCTCCTATGCATACCATAATGATCGAGTTCTACGTGACCGATGCCAATTCTACCGGGTTTTTTGGACTTACCCACAATGCGTTAATGTTGTCAAATATTGTAAGCTTGTGGTCCAGATCGACGGGACTTTCTTGTATGAAAAATACAAGCAAGTTTTATTATTGACAGTTGTCCAAGATGACAATCGCAATATTCTCCCAGTTGATTTTTCTATTGTTGAAGGAGAAGATATAGATTATTGGGCTTTTTTCCTCCGAAACTTACGTGCACATATTATCACGAGGGAGAAAATCTGTGTTATTTCAGATCGCGGAGTTGGGATCAAAGCAGCAATGGAGTCTTTGGGTCCAATGTGGCAACCACCCTTTGTCCAACATAGGTATTGTCTCCGACACATTGTTGCGAACTACCATGGAAGGTACAAGAAGAATGATGAGTGTCAATTAATTGTGCGCATTGGTAAGTGAAAGCAAGTTAGTAAGTTATACATTTTTTTGATCATTTTAATTTTGCAAAGAAATCGAGTTATTAAGTTATACATTTTTTGATCATGTTACGAACTACTTCCTCGAACGTTTGAATCAATGCTTCAAGATTTGCGGGCGAAAAGTGAGGAATGATACGATTACATCAGCCTCATCGATAAAGAAATATGGACGAATATATATGATGGTGGATATCTATATGGACACACGACGACCAACTTGGCTGAGGCAATCAATTCAAACTTAAAGGGTGCACGTCACTTACCTGTAGCGGCTTTGGTAAAAACTACATATTTTTGTTTGGGGGTGCTTTTTGCGAAGCTCGGGGGACAAGTTGAAACTTGGATACAATACGGTCATGTCTATCACCCTAGATTAGTTGCAGATATACAGAAAAAAATTGCTGCATCAAATGGAATGTCTGTAACAAGCTTCTCTAGAAGTCATGAAATGTTTCGTGTCACAGAGTTTTCGCAACCTCTTCAAGGGATTGAAGCTGTGTCGTTAAGAGTAAATCTAAGGGACAGAACGTGCGACTGCGGGTTTTTTCAAGCTCTGAAGTATCCATGCTCTCATGTGATAGCATCTTGCTCGCATACACGTCAAGACTATAACCGTTTTGTGGATCTCGAATGCCTACTACCTGAAGTTTTTAAGGTATAAGAATTTGAGTTTCCCTCATAGGTAATGACAAAGACCCTAATGAGGTTCAAGATTGGCTTCCGATTGTACCAAATCTAAGTTTATTGAGGGAGCGTAGTCGTCCAAAATCCAATCGAATTCATTGCGATATGGATATTCGAGAAAGATCTAGACAAGACAGAAGATGTGGGCATTGTAGAAACTCAGGATACACTAGAAAAACAAGTCCAATTATGTTGTCATCAAGTAACAATTGGTGAGGAAATGATGTAGTTGTTTATCAAATAATAATTCTTGTATTTTACTTTGCATTTACTTCAAGTTAATGTTATTCGATAACTGTTGATGAAGATTAAAAAAATGATACAATTATACGAGATTAGACGTTGGCGTTATATTAACGAATAATTGATATTAACGATACAATAAGTATTAAATGATAACCAAATTACAATAACTTATATTAAATGATAAATTAACAAAGTAAGTATTAAATGATAAATAATAAAAAATTACAATAAAAAAGTCCAATAAACAACTACAATAAAAAGTACTAAATACAAGTATAAAAAAACAAAATCTATCGATGCCTGCGACGCGAATGTGTTCCGCAGGGCGGTGGCTGTCGGTCTCGAGGAGGATTTCTTCATATCACTGGTTGTGACTCATCGCTGTCATCATCATCGTCGTCGTCGTCCTGAGCAGCTATATTTGTTGATGAGGAGTTGATGACAATAAAGCACCTCCATAAATAAGGACCCTCGAGGTGTATGACTGACTATCCGACCGTCATGCGAAAACTGGGAAAACTCATAAAACCCAGACATCGCTGAGTGTGAAAACTGTACAGGAGGTGTCTGTGCTGCGGCCATGGGTGATATTGAACCCACCAAAATATGAGCATATGAACCCCAAGTCGGATATGCAATCATAGACCCATAATAGCCTTCAGGAGGGGTCATATAACTCTGTGACGGTGGCGGCGGCGGGGTCATAAAACCAGGTGGCGGTGGCGGCATCTGGTAATGGAAAGGCGGTGGTGACATCATATATGGCTTCGGTATGTAAGCTGGTGGATACGGTGGCTGCTGTGAAGGTCCTGCTGGTGCAGCTGAGGATGAACCGGAAGCACCTGCTCTCCGTCCACGAGTCGGGGGACGATGGTGTTGTATCGGTGAACGTCTCTGTCGACGTCGCGGAAAGGTCTGGCCTCGTGCATCCTCAGGAAGCAGAAACAGTTTCCCGTTACTGTTGAACCACTCGTAATAACCGTCAGAAACCATCAAGAGGTCAAGTAAAATGGGCTCTCTACGGGGAAGGCGCTGATGTCGATCCTCCCACAACACGACCCACACATGATGCCTCACCAGTCAATTTGTATCTGTCTTGCCGTGTCTATCTGTGCTATGCAACTCGTCCATATTACGAGGTACTTCTGAAATTGGTTGAAAACAACCAAATTGCCGGAGCACGCGATTAATGGAGTGCCACTCGACGGTCGCATAACATTAAATGGACTATCGCCATCCAAACATCTGATGGGCCCCTCAACTTAGGTGGGATCATCACCCTCACATCATTAGTAGAATATGTCACCCATTCAAACTAAAATAAATATATATAATTTTTATCAAAATAATAATCTAATTATATAACTATAATCTAAAATCGATTTTTAAACATTAAAATTCATACCTGTGTGTCAGCCTTCTGATCGATTAACACCCTAATTTTTTCTAAATCATCAGGTAGCTCCTGATGATTTTTCCTATCAGTAGACCACCTATTCATGAAAATAATTTCTTATTCACTGTATAAAATTATTAATATACAAAATCAGTTTTATAATTACCTTAGGAGTAGCGGAAATACGAATGGATTCTTGACAACGGGACATAAAAAGGACAATCGATACCATGCCCAAGACTGCAGCAGTAGGAGACATCCGCCGATAGCATTACGCCTGTAGTCAATGGCTCGACACATCTCCCTGTACAGGCAAGTCAAAACTACCGAGCCCCAACTGAGTGATCCGGCCAGATGAAAGTCGCCAAGATGTTGCAACCACATACAGTGAACTTGGTTGCGCGATTTGTCCGGCATCAGCAACCCTCCTATCAGCTGCAGTATGCATACCCGTGCATACTGTTTAACTTCATCGTCAGACGCGTCCTCGCTCAACTCCCGAAAATTGGCATCTAACCAATTTAACGATATCCATCCACCGTTAAAATTTTCCGGGACACGTCCTAGACTAACCCAGCACAAAGTAGTCCAAGAACCGGAAGCTATCCCTGATATCACACCTCCATCCACGGGAACCCCAGGTGCATAGAAACATCCTCAAGCGTGATCGTGCACTCTCTGCACGGAAGATGAAATGTGTGGGTCTCCGGCCTCCACCGCTCTACTAAGGCAGAAATAAGGTCCGGTTCTATCTTACAATGACCCTGATATCTACCTAGGTGACCGAATCCAACCTCTACTAAATACAATATTACACGAGTAGGTATACTAACTTAAGGTTCCTAATAAAAAGATCTAATATACGGTCTCTCTCCTACAATATAAATAATTACACAAATTAATTTTTAAACTAATAATCATGCATTAAATTAATTAATTAAATTAAACGTTAAAATGTTACCGTATCAGCAAAGTGTCGAGATATGATTTCCATCTAACCAAAGTAAACCGCCTTCCATTTTATATGCAAAAAAAAATTAATTGAATAAAATATTAAACAATTAAAATAATTAAATAAATTACTAAAAATATTAAATATAATAAAATATACTTTAATAAGATAATATAAGAGTATTTGAGAGAAGTTGAGAGGATTTAGTGTGATGAAAGTGATTGAGAATGGGGTATTTATAGGGAGGGATAGGTGTGAACGAGCGGGGTAGGTTGATAATTAATGGTATAGCGCGGGGCAGGGACCGCGCCTTTCTGACGCGTGTCAGAATCACAGGTAAGGCGCGGCCCCTGTCCCGCGCTATACCCTTAATTACCAACCTGTCCTGCGTCATACACACGTGTATCTATGTTAACATAAGACGCGTCGCAGGGGCGCGTCTTACCCACACGTGGTACCAAATCAGCGTATAGCCATGCAGGAGACGCTCTTTATTACAAAGGGTGTTAAATCGAGAAATATAGTCTGACCTGTGCTTGATCGAAAATATTAAATTAAAAATATAATTTTTCAGAAAAAACGCCGTTAAATACTTACGATCGATCATCATATTTTTATTAAAAAAGTTAATTCGTTGATAAAAATTAAAAAAAATAATACACTTAATTTATGTAGTTTATACTCATATTACGTATCTTTAAAAAAATGACACGTGCTGGTTTTCAGTTACACCTCCTACGATACATTTCACTTTTCAGACAAACTCCAAAGTCCAAAGCTCATACAAAAACCTCCACAAAGACCACTTCTTTCTACTCCTCCTCAAACAAATCAAACAGAGGTGTTTGATCGCCGGAAATCTAATCTCCGGTGAAAATGACGGTAGAAAGTTCACCGGACTGGCTTCCCCCTGGCTGGAACCGAGAGTTCAGTTTCCAAAAGACTGGTCGCCGAATCACGGTTTGTTAATTATTACCCAGCTAGAATTGTACGTCTGTGTTTTAGTTTTTATTTTAAAAGAAAATTAGTGTTTTTTTGGAGAATATTTAGCAAAGAAAAAGACAAAATGGACTGATGAAGTTAAAGATCAAAGATTACAGTAGCTTGTATTAGTCGATGATCGGTTGTTTTTCAGTTGCATGTGAAAGAAATTATGTCGAATGATAACTGTTGTTTCCTGCATGTTGAATTTGGGGGTTAGATGGATAAACAAGGGTTCTATTTTTCGTTGAATTCATAAGTTTTGGAGGCCGAAGGGATCGAGGTTTGATTCTGTTGGTTTTGCATTTTGGGGATATACATTGCATGGAAATGGGAGTTCTTTGAAACTCTGGTACTCGGCGGTAAAGGCGCGTAACAACGGGTCGATTTTGTTCTGTTCAAAGATCTTTTATAGGCAATGGAATGTTCTTGTCGTTTTTATGCGGGAAGACGTTTCGTGGCACTGAAACATTGATTTCTTGGTTCATGCTTCAATGATTGATGATATGGTGACAGAAATTCGATATTAAGTCTATTTACCTCGATTAACATTTTTTGAGGGTATTATATGTCCTGTTTTCTTATGTAGCAATATGAATCCGGCAAGCGGTCGGAAGTTCTTTACCAAGGATGATCTTCTCCAATATACCAAAATGGAAAGCAAACAATTTGATGACAAGCTGCCAACATTAAGGAAAAATATAACATCATCAGCGAACGATGGCTGTAAGTGTGGTTAATTATTTAACTGTACTTTTTGTCCCTTTTTTTCATTCGTTTATCTAATTATCATATATATTGCTTTTCTTGTTGCGGATATATGTTAATCCTTCAGCTGGATTTGGATTCTATTTCAAGTCAGTGAGGTATTCGGGATTCTTAACAGAGTCGAGCTCTAAAGTAGGAAACACATAACAAAGAATGAACTATTGTGTCTTGATAATCAATTATGGCAACATTTCAAGCAAGTTCATAGCCTTCACTTCTATTTACTCGATCTTCATACAGACTGCTGTAAAAGAAAATAAACGTCCGGAATGGTTACCTAAGGATTGGCTCGTGGAGGTAAAAACCCGAAAGAGTGGTCTAACTTTTGAAAGACGAGTCAAGGTATGTGGAATTTGTTCTTCTTTTATGCGTAGGAATCACAAGGCATTTCCCTCTTCTATTGTCATATGGAATTCGTAATACTGTATTTTTCATGGACTAGCTTTTGCCTTACTGCATCAATGTCCTGTCCTGTAGGCATCTGAACTGTATCTATAAACGAACATGATTTTTAATTAACACTATGCATACTAACATGAGGAAATGTAAACTCTTTCTTCTCTTTCTAATATTTCAATTTTAGTTTTATTGAATTGCTTTCTTGTTGCAGATGTATGTTGATCCGTCAACTGGACTTAAATTCTATTCCAAGCCACAGGTGTTCCGATTTCTTGGCCTTGAAGTATCGAGTAAGAGAAAACCTGAGAAAAAAAAAAGAGATTCCCGCTCTAGAAAAAAAGTCGGTTCTCAAAATCATTTTGCTACCATTTTTGTTTCTGTCATTTCTATTTATTTAGTTTGCAGACGGAGAGATTGGTGGTGTCTTAGCACATACAATGCATAAAGTTTTACCTTATTTAGGATATATTTTACGAAACATAGAAAATTGTTTATTTTTATCTTCTGAATAACATATGCTGTCTTGATTTTTCTATAGGTTGTAATCGAGAAGTCAACCGATGATGATTTACCATCAGGGTGATTAAGGAAGTTAAGATTAGAAGGAACGTATATGGAGTCCGAAGATATTCGTATGATATTTCTTTCGAAATCATGCGGTCCCCTAGAATATTTTATTTTAATCATACACGGACAAAATCCAACTTGGCTCTTGCCCTCGATTTTGTACACACACCACCAAATATTTTGTGCTGAATCTTGTGCTTGTGTTGCTTAAAGCTTTGCCTTGATAGTGTCATGAATTAACTGCTGCGGAGATTCCTTTAAACATGCATAGTATTTTTCAAATGTTCTTTTTTTTAATTATATTTTTCAAATGTTGATTGGTAATACTATAACTGCTACAGTATTACACCGATCCAGTCAGCGGCTTTGTTTTTTGCTCGAAAACTACTGTTCTTCACTATCTAGAAACTGGAGAGATTGCTGAAACTGCTTTTTTACCAAAGAAGGACAACAGTGGCCAAATTTTAGTTAATGCAGATGAATCAGTAAGTTTGTACGAAGTTTAGTTTCATCCGATTCCGTTATCATTTCATTTGGTCAGATTTTCACATGCTAGATTTAATTAAATAATTTCAACGATGCATGCTGTATCAAAAGTGAAATTATGATATCATTTATTAATGATGAATGCTTTATTTAGACGAGTGATTTTATCCTTGCCGTCTGTTTATAATAGCAACTCCCAGCAGCTAAGAGGAAGAAAGTGAAACATCTTGCTGACGGCTCGTTATAGGTGAGGGGTGGAAAACTACAAACCCTTGTAAGTTGTTAACAACCAACTTGAGAATTTGGGTCGGGGAGGGCTTACAAGTGAAACATTTGTGAATATTTTTTTCTGCAGGTGGGGAGACATCTGATAGGAGTATCTTACCTGACCTAGACACGGAGACCTTCGAGAAAGGGCAATGTAATAATGACTATGATGAATGAAACGGAAAAGAAGAGCAGCATGGACTCTAAGAGTTCATGCAAGTCTGAGAATAAAAGAGCTTGATTTGCCTCAAGGGTTATCAGATCAGCTCGATCGGCTTGAACCTAAGCCTTGCCTAAGTGAAATCATTGGTTCATGTGTTTTAGACGAGAAATCACATCTGAAGTTCAATGTTCACTCCAATCCAGAGGTAGCAAAGCAAGCCTAGGATTCAACAATTAAATCAAATTGTGGGCTAGCGGAGAAGATTATAAAGCCCATCGAAGACGAAGATATTCTCGGAAAGCAGCCACAAAAGTTGAGACTGAGCAGACCAGTGACAGTAAATCAGAAGTACAGCCTTTGTTTTCTTCAGAGCAATGTCTAAAGCTTACACTGAAGACTCTTAAAGGTGGGGTACAACCACATGAGGATGCTGCCAATGAAGGTCTTGTTCAACTCCAGCTTCTAGTGTCCTGCAAGAGAAGAGTCTACGTAAAACAAGAATGGAAAGCAAGAGAAGTAGTAGAAACTAAGAACTCGAGCAAGTTCAAGAAGATGAAAGAGCTTGACTTGACTGTCGGTTTTCAACACCACTTGCTGTTCTTGAACATGAGCATGTTGACAATGAAGCAAAACCACCACGTGTTTCGGTGGATAAAGCAACTCGGAGGCTAAATATTGACCCTATTGCCACGCTTCCACATCAAGCTTCTCCTGTGACAGTCAATCCAGAAATCGATAACATTAATTCCCATGAAGTTTTTGGAGAGCAACTGCTAATGCCAGAAACTCAGGAAGGCAGTGACAGCAAGTTAGAAGTACAACATTTCTTTTGGCAATCAAGACTCCTACAGGTGCAATACCATTAGAGGATGCTATCAGTGAAGGGCTCGTTAAAACGTCTATTGCTAATGTCCAGCAACATAAGAATCTAATTGAAAACACGAACTGAACGTAGCAGCTGTAAGAAAACTCTTTTTAGCTCAGTTGGGTATAAAGAAAGATGTGGATTTGCAACAGGGAACTTCAAAACAACTTGTCAGGCACACACAAGTGCTCGACTTTGCAGCTGGAAAGATTTATGATAGCAAAGCCATTCAATATGTGGATTTGACTCCAGTGAATCTGACAGTGAAATCATCTCAACAACTTGAGATTGGACCAAGAACGGCGGTTGAACATCAGAAATTTACGTACAATACCACTTCGTCTCATGACGAATCAAGCAACAGCATAGAGCCTCATAAAAACAAAACTGTTCTCGCACAATCGAATGATGAGAATTCAGGGAAGCTATCAGCAATTCCATTTGGGAGCTTTTGGTCTGATTGGTCTGATTCTTTCTTTGAGTCTCCTTCAAGATTCTTGCAAGTTCTAGTCCCGCAGGAGATAGTTTTGCTTCTCAGAGGAACTTCCACCAATCTTTTTGCAGATATGGAAACTTTGCACCGCTCATGGGCAACCCGTTCAGCAACAACAATTCCCTTTGAATCCTCCATCCCTGAGCTTACCTAAAAGCAACACTACTAGTGCTAAAAAATCTTACAGGAAGGAGAAAAAGAAATTACCAGACAAGGTGACATAGTCCTAGATATAAAGCTGTCCTAAAGGAAGCATATCACTGCCTGACATCTAAAGTCGACTTCAGGTTAGATATTTCTTTTTGAAGCTGACATCTTTTTGGTGTTCCGGCTTTTGTATTTTGGAATGCTTCTTTAGAAGAACATAGAATAGGGTAAATCGGTAAAGGCTAGTTTTAAATAGTCGGCTGTGTTAAACAAAGGCGTTAATCCACCGTCGCCTTGAATTATCTTGATCTTTGTTAACAATGCTAGAAGGGCTGCTTTATAATCTAAGGTGTCAACAGCTTCTTGTTTTTTCCTTCAATATGCTTTGGGTATCCATTAGATTTTAAGCACAGTAACCTACCCGATTAGCATCTCTCGATTTCCGAGTGATTCGCAATTAAGATTTTAACTGCATTAACATTTAAAACTTAAATGATTAAAATGCCTTACGTTATTTGCTTCCATTCTAGCCTGCATTAATCAGTTTGACAATGATTTGAGAAAATTAAAGTACAAATTATTAATAATCTCCCAGTCACAAGTAACCGAAACAAAACTCGAAGACACACGATAACAGCTCAAAAGCAAACATGATAGTTGCTGGAGCAGAAATTAAGATTGAAAACTAAAAGTAGTAGTCTAATCGGTGTAAGTAGACTGCTTCCACCCTCCAAAAGATTCATCAACTTGGTAATCCCTGGATTGATGTTCCTGTTGCAAGATGCAATGGACGATTTTACATTTTATTTACCATTCGACTCATACACCTGTATGAGGTGAAAGTTCAGTAGATTCAGATTCAAGCATCAACAAAGCAAATACAAACAGTACCTCTGGGGTGAAAGAGGCCAATTCTAATCTCCCCACAATAGCTTTCGTCCTTGACAACATTATATGCAGTTGGGGGAAGGTGTCCTCCCTCGAATACAGGCTCCAGAGGTATGCTTCAATTATCATTAAAACATGAGCATCAGATATGGGGTATGGGATATGATATTCAATAGAAGAAATATGTTTCGAGCACATATCCTATCCGAATACTTGCACTCTCGATCTGAGTCATATAGGAGAGGATATAGTAGTAATACTCACGTTACTTCCCCGATGAAATCGTCCTGAGAACCGGTATCACTGTCCAGTATTTTCACTTTGAGTTCCGAAACACCTTCCGAGATATTGAATTCAAAATTCTCATTCCATTCTGGTTCTGACCCTTTTCCTGAGAAAAATATTGTTTCAAAACTCTATAAGACATAATTACAGACTAAGAGTAAGAACAAAGTTTGAATCATGATAATTGATATATTATCCAGTCAGATGAATAACGTGTTAAGAATTTAGATTGATCACAAGTCCAACCTGATGCAACGCTGCTTTTCTGCTCCTGGGTTCGGCAAGTGAGAAGCACATAAGGATCCATGTTACCTGCTCGTTCCCCATATTTTCATTTCCCAGAAACATCAGCAACACCAAACATGAAGATATAAGCAATAAAAACAAGGCATTACGCCAAATTCCTTTGAAAAATTAAACATATACCTATATCAGATCTGACATGTGAATATCTATATCTACATATATAATCTTATAAACATGAAGAACTAAACTACTATTGATCAATGCAGTTCAGATGCGATTTCGATCAGATCACTTCTGATTGGACAAAAATTCTTGATCGATCGAAATTATCCTGAGATCGTAACGGAAAACAGCTAAAAGCATTGAAATGTACCCAGATCTACCAGATAACGCTGAAATTGAGTAAACTGTAAAGAAGACAAAAACCAGCAAGATTTCAGATTAACCAAAGAAGGAACAGGACTCACAGAGAAAATCAGTGTTCTCAAGACCTTTGGCACTAACAAGAACAACTTGAAGGGTTCCCTGAGGCATGTTCTTAGAGCGTAGAGACCGAGAAAGAAGAATGTGTGAAGACAGACAAGATCCCTCAGAGCAATATATATATAATATATATATATATATTATATAATAAAGGGGAATTGCTTCTTTCTTGGATCTCTTTCTGTATATTCTTTTAAGAAGGAAATATTATATTCTTTTTAGAAATGACCATCCAGCTCAGTTGGTAGAGTACAAGATTTTAACTTTGAGATCGTGGGATCGAGTCCCACGGAGGGCATTTCATAATTCGGAGGTCTCTTACGAAAGCTGCTCTCAACTTGATGTTACCTACTATCTTACCTCCCCTACCCCATATATATATGAGAAAAAGGGATAGCCTTTTCAGAAGGAAACAGTGAAAATAATTCACGGTCGCCTCAACTAGTCAACTACCATGTATGTGAAGATATACCATATATGAACTGTTCGGGTTTATGGTATGAACATTAGTTGAATTCTTTGTCCGAGTCTTAATTGGGTCAAGTCTAAATTTAAACTACATGATTTCTAAACACTTTGGTTATTCATATCTAAACAATGCCTTGAAGGAAATTTTCAATTTTGTTCACTCTAAATGATTTCTTTGATGGTAGTGACTTCAGTTAAAAAACACGATCTTAGTGATCAAAATATAAACATTTTAATAGTTCAGTGGTTATTAATGTAGTTTACCGTATAAACTTTTATTATAACTAATTATAAATTTAGTCAAAAAAATAAGTTAATCAAACCAGGTAACAATGTAACATTATTAAAAAGGTTAGAAAAATTCTATATCGATTGTGTGAATAGCACCGTTAACGATGGGCATCATTAAATTAATTTATAAAATGTTAAATTATAAAGTATTAAACATATAATTATAAATAGTTAAAAATATAAATGTAATTTAATGAAAATACAATATTTATAAAACATTAGTTTTTATGATAAATTATACCATTGATCACTTAACTGTTTACCTCTTTTACTTTAACTATCGATTTTTCAATTTTGTCAATCGGGTCACCTAACTATTTAAATCCTCTCAATCAAGTCACATGCCGTTAAATATTAACGGATGAGATGATGTGGTAGTTAATAAATTTTGTATAATTACACATTTAGTCCCCATTACTTACACCTTCAATTAATTTGGTCCTAACTTATAATTAATTCAGTAAATTTAATCCTCAATCAAATGGTGACATTTGTAACTATGTGATTGAATGTTTTTTCTTAATATTTTTATTTAATTTAATAAATTTTCCATCCAATCAAATGGTGCCACGTGCCACTAATTAAATGAATATAAAATAAATTAAATCAATTACTGCTGTTGATAGGGTTTGAAACTAAGACGTAAGGAGAGGATGGAAATGCCCCAACCATTGGGTTGCACCATTCAAATAACAAATTTATCACGACATAATATATATAGTTAATGAAAATAAAAAAAAGGAAAAATGACTTAATAAGAACTCCAACATAGAACAATTGAATAATACGATAATATGATATATATACACAAATATTATAATTGATTAATATGTGGATGTATTTTATTTATATTTTTAATCATTTTAATGAAAAATTAAAAAAAATATAATTTTAATATATTATAATTGAAATATAACGAAGAGCTTCGTTGATTTAGAATTTTCCTGGTAGTTGAGGGCATATCGTAGTAAGCATTTTAACTTATGTATTAACTTGTTTATATTCCGGTTAGAATAATCATTTTATATTTTATTATTTATTCATTATATATTTGAATAAAATTTTAGGGGAAACTTGATTTTATTGAATTAGTCTATTTTAATATAGAGTTGTTAAATAAGATTAAAATTAAAATCTTATCGACGTTAATATTTTAAAATATAAGATATGATACAATTCAGTTCAATAAAATTAGAATAATAAAAATAATTTATTAATTTAAAATATATAAAATGATGCATTTCAATTATAACATATTAAATTCACTTTTGATTTAAAATATAAATAAAACATATTCATTTATTAATCAATTATAATATTTGTTTATATATATTTATATTTTCATACTATTCAATTATTTCATGTTTAAGTCCTTATAAGGTCATTTATTACCATTATCTATATTATAAATTATATAATTATGTTATGTATAATAGACAAATTTAGTGGCTTAGTTTAATGATTAAGCCACTCAATTTTCGAATTGCGTCCTAGGTTCAAACCCCACCACCAGCGGTTATTAAGTTAATTTATTTTTCATTCATTTAATTGGTGACATGTGGCACCATTTGATTGGATGGAAAATTTATTAAATAAAAAATATTAAAAAATATTCAATCACACAGTTACACATATTACCATCAGATTAAAGATTAAATTTACTGAATGAGATAAAAGTTAGAATCAAATTAATAGAATGTGTAGGTAATGAAGACTAAATGTGTACTTATACAAATTTTATTTAATATTTAATGACATGTGGCTTGATTGATAAGATTAAATAATTAGGTGACCCGATTGACAAAATTAAAAAATTGATGGTTAAAGTAAAAGGGTTAAATAGTTAGGTAGTCAATGATAGTTTACCCTAAAAACTAATGTTTTATAAATATTGTATTTCAATTAAATTAGTTAAATTTTAACTAATTTATAATTATATGTTTAATATTTTATAAATTAATTTAATGGTGTTCATCGTCAATGGTACTCATCTGTACTTATCGAACGTGACAGCATCATCCAAAATAATATTTCTATTCTGTTAAATTTTGATAATTTTAAGAAATAGAAGTTTACGGGAAAAAACACAAAAATATTTAAGTATTAAAATAATTAATTTATATATTTTCAAGATATTTTCAAAGATATTTTCAAAGATTTTATAAGTATCAAATTTTTTTCAAATATTTATATTAAAAAAATCTTATTATTATTATTAAAGCTAAGATAATTACAAGTATATATGTATTTCAAAAGATTCTCAATTATCTGAAAATGAATTTTAAAAAGAGAAAATCGCCTCAGTGACCAAAAAAAGTTATAATATACGATTTTAACCAACTTTTTTTGGATTTGCCAAAATGACCAACAAAATCGCAACGCGAATAAAAATCGCAACGCGATCCCCAGAATCGCAAATCAGTTTCCAGAATCGCAAATCAGTTTCCAAAATCGCAACGCGATTCTTGAAAATCGCGATGCGATAGTACAAATTCGCATTGCGATTTTCCAAAATCGCAACGCGAATATGAAAATCGCAACGCGAACACATAAATCGCAACGCGTATCCATAAATCGCAACGTGTATCCGTAAATCGCAACGCGTATGGGTAAATCGCAATGCGTATCCGTATATCGCAACGCGTATCCGTAAATCGCAACGATAATACATAAAATCGCAACGCGTATCCGTAAATCGCAACGCGATATTTAAAGCGCCATTATAATCGCTACGCGTATTTTATTTTCAAATTACAAAAAGAATATTAAGACAAAATCCCGTAATCGCAACTCATAACCTAAAACCTAAAATCACAACTCAGTCCCATCTCCATCTCTCACTCTCTACGGCGAAGAAATCCGTCCCCATCTCCGAAGATTTCCGTCCCCATCTCCGGCGAAATCCCTCACAACCATTCACGGTCAGAAATCCTCACAATATTCAGAAATGGAAAATCAACCTCCGAGGGTTAGTTTTTTTAATTATTTTTATTTTGAAATGTTTGCATTATTGTAGGTTTTTCATATTGAAACTGATGATAAGTTTACTGGTCATTTCAATAATAGATTAACCATTTCACTTAGATTTCATTTCGCGTTACGATTCTGTCGTTGCGATTTTCATTTCGCGTTGCTATTCTCTCGTTGCGATTTTCAAGTTAGTATTTGTCTTTGTCTTTGTTCTGTCTTTTGGTTGAAGTAATGCAATCCATTCAAGTTTCAATTTGCAGAAGAGTCGCAACGAGATAAATGAAAATCGCAACGAGAGAATGACTGTCGCAACGAGAGAATCGCAACGCGAAATGGAAATCGCAACGAGAGAATCGCAACGCGAAACCAAAATCGCATTGCGATTTTCATTTCGCGTTGCGATTCTCTCGTTGCGATTTTCATTTCGCGTTGCGATTCTCTCGTTGCGATTGTCATCTCGCGTTGCGATTCTCTCGTTGCGATTTTCATTTCAACCAAAAGACAAAACAGTGTTGCAAATTTTAGTTTAAAGAATAAACTACTACTTTTTATGTTTATTGTTTTTGGTATATCTTCACAGTGTAGTTTTTGGTATATCTAACTTGGTATGTTTATTGTTTTTGTAGAAATTTTTTTCGGCTCAATGACCTTGAGAAATAAGTCAGCCTGGCCACTACAATTGCAAAGAAGCTTTCACCTGCTCAAAGACAATTGTTTGAGGAAACCTGCTTCGGGCCATGGCTGAGAGTACAGCATCCGGGTGGAGATGCTAATTTGACCCATTTGTGGCTTCAGACCATGACATCAAATCTACCCGACAGTATACAACGTGGTGAGGAAGAGATATGGTTTCATTTTCCACCAGCGTATACTTGCTTTGGGCGGAAGGATTCTGCTTAATCACTGGTCTACGATTCGGACACGATGATGTAGGCCGGTACACTCGTCATATCGCCCGCCCATCATGGTTATCCCGGGTTTTTCCGGATGAGTCAATGGAGAAGCCGAACCTACATGTCGACGACCTGAAGAAATTATTTAATAAGAAAGCTGGTTTCACTCGGATGGAAGACGTCGATGTTGTCCGAGTATGCCTTCTACTACTTGTGTATGCCGGCTTTTAGGCAGAGAGGCCAGACAACCTATTCATCGGGAGCTAATAATATTGGTAGAGGACCTGAATGCATGGAATCTGTTTCCGTGGGGTTCGTATATATGGAAAGCTACCTGGACTAAGTTGTCGTCTGCCTTTGATGACCGCAAAAGTTTGCGGGGCGATGGGTCCAAATACACTTTGTCAGCTTTGTTTGGGCCTTAAGGTAAGAATTTCTATATAATGTTTCTAAAATTATAATTAATTATTTAACAATTACTAATTTTGTTATTATATTGTTTGTAGATTTGGATATTCGAGGCTTTCCCCAGCATGCGTACATATGCAATAAAACGTCAAATGATATTCCCAGGGCTATTTCCTGGAAGAGGAAAACTCTGTTGGATTGGGAAGACTTAATACCATATGCCACAATAAATAATGTAAGTTAACACAAATACTTTCATATATAAAACAAGTTATTAATAGTAGACGTTTAACTTTGTTTGAGTTTTTATATTTTAGGAGGCCAACATTCCATTACAAAGACTGACACCCACGGAGGAAGAGCTTGCCACTGATTGGTGGCAAGCTAGTCAGAATTTTTTTGATGGCACGGATGATGAGCAGCATCCACTTCCTCCAATTCGAGAGCCATCACCTCACCTAGAGCCATCACCCGATCGACCCGACTATACATCTCTAGAACGAGAGCCATCACCTATCCCGTCACATCATCGAGCCTCTTCTCCACCATCACCTCATGATAGGCGACCGGCAAAGATGCCACGACTCCTATCTCCCTGTTCTCCACCTCCACCTCAACGGATGAGTCAAGGGAGTTACGTGATGAGGTCAATGCCTTGCGTGAGGAGATCGGTACTCTACGCGATAACGATGGTGCATGGCGTGTGGAGGTGTCAACTTTACGTGGTGAGGTTGCCGCTCTACGTGAGATGATAGTATCGTTGCAGAATGAGGTTCATACTCTACGCAACGAGGTAAGTTTAAGATTTCCATATTTAACTTAATGATAAATTTACTCGTAATTTCACTTAGATTAGCCATTTCACTTAGATTGCTTAGTAAATTTGTTCGGTTGCTGCCAATTCTGCTAAACTGTGTATTCTTTAACACTGTGAAATAGTATTTGTCTTTGTTTTGTCTTTTGGTTGAAAGTAAATTTGTTCGGTTGCTGCCAATTCTGCTAAACTGTGTATTCTTTAACACTGTGAAATATATTTGTCTTTGTTTTGTCTTTTGGTTGAAAGTAAATTTGTTCGGTTGCTGCCAATTCTGCTAAACTGTGTATTCTTAACACTGTGAAATAGTATTTGTCTTTGTTTTGTCTTTTGGTTGAAAGTAAATTTGTTCGGTTGCTGCCAATTCTGCTAAACTGTGTATTCTTTAACACTGTGAAATAGTATTTGTCTTTGTTTTGTCTTTTGGTTGAAAGTAAATTTGTTCGGTTGCTGCCAATTCTGCTAAACTGTGTATTCTTTAACACTGTGAAATAGTATTGTCTTTGTTTTGTCTTTTGGTTGAAAGTAAATTTATCCATTCAAGTTTCAATTTGCAGAAGAAGAAATAGTTACTTTCGCAACACGAAACTTAAAATCGCAACGCGAAACCAAAATCGCAACGCGAAATGAAAATCGCAACGACAGAATCGCAACGCGAAACCAAAATCGCAACGACAAGATCGCAACGCGAAACCAAAATCGCATTGCGATTTTCATTTCGCGTTGCGATTCTTTCGTTGCGATTTTCATTTCGCATTGCGATTCTGTCGTTGCGATTTTCATTTCGCGTTGCGATTTTGGTTTCGCGTTGCGATTTTAAGTTTCGTGTTGCGAAAGTAAACTATTTCTTCTTCTTCTGCAAATTGAAACTTGAATGGATTGCATTACTTCAACCAATACAAAACAAAGACAAATACTAACTTCAGGGTATTAGTTTGAAACATATTTTTCTTTGTTATCTGATGCATTTTGTGAACTATGATAGAATAATGACTTGGGTGAATACAATGCAAGTTTGAAACATATTTGTCTTTGTTTTCACTGTTTAAAGATCATGTCTGTTTATTTACTGATTTTTGTATTTAATTATTTAGCGGCCCGATAGAGTGGATGCTTTACGTCGGGTTATGCTTGCACGACGGAGTTCACGCATCAGACAGCGTGCACGTGCTATTAAGTCTCCGTACACCCCAATAGTGCGAAGACACCGCAAGAAGAAGCCCGACTCGCCTGTCATCCCTCAAGAGTCCACTCCTATCGTTGAAGAGGCCCCCCATATCATTCCTCGAGAGTCCCCTCCCACCGTTCAAGAGGCAACTGTCATCGTTGAAGAGGTCCCTCCCACCATTCCAGAGTCTGATTCACATGGGGTAATATATCGAAGTATTGAGAAACCCCCACCGGTTCCGGACATGATGGATGAGAGTTGGCTCTCGTATGAGTTACCGGCCAGTACCATACCGGTATCTGAAGAGGAGAGGGAACAACTACCGGACACAATTTTGGATAACACCCTTTGGGCTAAGACCGCAGTTGATTTTATCTACATGAGCGGAGCAAGGGGTGTTTCACTGACATATGCAAGCTCACCGATGATATCTTTTTGTTGCTTGAACGGCCTTGGTGGGGCGTATTATTAGGGGTCGAAGACAATGGCTATTTCGATGGGGGGGTAAGTCTTATATTTTTCTTATATTTCAATTTGATTAATTTTTTTTTAAATTTATGTAAGTCACTAATATATGTCTTTTTTTGTAAAACAGCATATCGATGCGTGGGTGACACGTCTTCTAATAATAAGAAAACTTAAGAAAATAAAAATATACGATATACAATAATGCCGACGTCTTTTCACGCCGTTCACTTGAAGAATGCACGAGATGAATCATTTGATTTGGGCAATGGACAAGCTAAACTTTATCCTGCATGGTGGGAGGTCGATAAGGTTAGTATTTATTTTAGATTGAGTTTAAAGGTTTTATGAAATAAGTGCGCAAATGAATGAATTATTACTTATGATTGCAGGTGTTTATCCCTGTTTTGGAACGTAAACATTGGATTCTCGTCGAGCTTCAGCTCCCATCCCTTAAGACAAGTGTATGACAGCATGATAAATTACATATCATTGGCTGATTTAAGAGATGTTATTAAGGGATGGAGCTCTCATTTGGCTAAATTCTTGGATGCGATCAATTATTGGACTCGTTCTGGAAACAAGAAGCCAAAGAAGCTCAATATTACAGTTATTAGAGACGAGACCGCGCCACAACAAACGAGCGGAGCCAGAGGAGATTGTGGTCCTCTCGTATGCTTGGCGTTGGAGCGTTTGACGACGGGAAGCATCAAGTATCTACCTCCCACCGATAGAGATAAAGCTGCAGTAGGCTTGTGGTTTCGGCATTATATGGCTAAATCGATATATACGAGACGCTGCCTACCTGCATCCGCGTTATAAAAATGTCCATAAACAATTGGTAAGTTTATATACTTATAAATGAAAATGTTTGGTTAAGTAACTAGAATTCAATAATTTGCGTAGAAAGTGTTGTTTGAACAAATGTTTGGTTTCTGCAGGTTAATCTCAGAAGTGAACTGCGTGAAAATGATGTCGAGCTGCAAAAGTTGATTCAATAGTTTAATTGATTGTTTTTTGATTGTTTAATTGATTTGTAAAAGTTGATTCAATAGTAGATGATCGGAAATAAGAATTATTGCTTATTTTGATTGTTTAATTGATTTGTAAAAGATGATTTGTAAAAGTTGATTTGTGTAATTGATGCGAACATAATTCTTATTTGTGCTTGTTTAATTGATTGAAATGTAATGGTTGATTTTGTTGATTTCAATCTGCATTATGTTGAAGGCAAAAATGACTATCGCAATGCGAAATGAAAATCGCAATGCGAAATGAAAATCGCAACGAGAGAATCGCAATGCGAAATGAAAATCGCAATGCGGAAATGAAAATCGCAATGCGTTTATAATTTCGCATTGCGATTATCTCGTTGCGATTTTCATTTCGCATTGCGATTTTCATTTCGCATTGCGATTTTCATTTCGCATTGCGATTTTCATTTCGTATTGCGATTTTAATTTCGCATTGCGATTATGTCGGTTCGATTTTCATTTCGCATTGCGATTTTCATTTCGCATTGCGATTTCATTTCGCATTGCGATTTTCATTTCGCATTGCGATTCTCATTTCGCATTGCGATTCTCTCGTTGCGATTTTCATTTCCGCATTGCGATTTTCATGTTGGGATTTTCATTTCGCGTTGCGATTGTATTTTCCGTGTTGCGATAGTCAAATGCATGCCTAATAGTGATAACAACTGAATAACAAGAGTTGGTTAAGTCAAAATGGTTGGCCTGAGTCATTAATTCAACTGAAAATGTTAAAAGTTCACACATAAAATCCACATAATACAACGTTTGCATATGAGCTTTTGATGGCAACGTTTACATAATACACATAAAATGTTAAATGTTAAAACGTTTACATAATACAACTGAATAACAACGTTTACATAATACAAAGTTCACACCATATGAGCTTTGGATTTTGATGAGGATCCATATTTTGGTAGAGGAAAAGATGATTTTGATGGCACTGGTGATCCACATGTCAACCTTGTATGACCACTTTCCTTGCACCGACTACATGTCGATCTCTTCTTCTCTTCACCCTTAGACGGTATACGATCGTGACTTTTTGGTCGGCCAGGTAGCCTTCTGTCCATGGCTGGTGGCAAAACTGTTTGTAAGTCATCTGGTATGTCCCACTCAGAAGGATGTGGAATAGGGTAGACAATCTCGGCATAAGTCTGTCGATAAACTTCTGTAGTGTAGCAATCCATAGCGTATGCGCTTGAATCATCTTGGTTTAAATGAAGAGCAACTTTTATAACATGGCCACACGGATAACCAGATGTTTGCCATTTCATACAACTACACGTCTTTGCATTTAGATCGACTAGCCCATTTAAGTTATTATCCAGTACTTGAACAAAGTGTTTGAACATGGTTCAACTCTCCATGACGTTGACTTCACAACACGTTTCGTTATCTTTTTTTCAGTCCATGGTGTAACACGATGTTCCAATGTTCCTGTAAATTTAAATAAACAATACTTAGTAAAATATAAATATGATAAGTTACGAATTCAAAGAAATATACCTGCATGGTTTCTTTTCTTGTAGTACCACTGTTGAATAGAGGCTCGAAAAAACTCCATTAACATAGTAATGGGTAATTTCCGGGAATGACGACTTAGAGCGTTGATTGATTCTGCACTATTAGACGTCATGAAACCATATCTTGCTCCAAGTTGATGTACTCTTGACCATCTTTCAACCCGACATCTTCTAGTGTTTGAGCACACTGAGGCAAACACGTCTTAAACAATTTATATGCTTATTGAAATCCACTTCCCGATAAGCTTTTACAGCCTTCCAGTATGTCCATTTGTGCTTTTTTATACCAGCAGACCTTGATTTTAGATTTCTATACAAATGAACACCACAAAGTCCATGAAAAGCATCTGGGAAACACCTTCTAACAGCGTTGTCAATTGAGTTTGCCCTATCGGATATGATTGTCAGATTGCTAATAGGACCTATGCAATCCCTAAGATGCCCCATAAACCATGTCCATGAATCAGAGGTTTCAGATTTGCCAACCCCGTAAGCTATTGGCAATATCCCATTGTTAGCATCCATGGCTACTGCTAATAAGTTTACTCCAAGGTATCGACCTTTCAAATGTGCTCCGTCAACTATAATAACTGGGCGCATGCAAGTAAACGAACGAATCTACAAAATAATATACACAAGAAATATAATCATTTAAATGTGAAATGCATGTAACTAACAAAAATGAGTCAACAAAATTATATTGATTTACTAACCGTAGCACCAATGGCGATAAACAGCAACTCAAAGCGTCCATCTCTATCTGTTTTGATATGAGTTACCGACCCAGGATTTTTCAGCTTTAAATTGTGACAATAAGCCGGCAGTTGGGCAAACGATGCTTCTGGCGACCCCCTCAACAATTCCAAGGCATAACATTTGGCTCTCCAAGCTTGAGAATATGATATACTAATCTTGAACCGAGCATTCATGTCAGTCATAATTTCATGTCCCCGATATACCCTGCCATTCAAAACATTAACTCAGCCAGAAAACCACCCAACACCTTTTTGTTTGCCTGTCTATGGTGAGGAAAAACTTGGGTTCTTGAACATGTATGTTTATCAATAAAAGTCCTAACTTGAAACATTTTGCAATCTTTTATTCTCTTTGCAATCATACGCCACGTACAGTTTTTGTCAATCATACACCTTGTTTCGAAACGATCTTTGCTTGATTTGTTAACTTTTAGTTGATAGCCATCTTCCACACATTTCGTATATAAAGCTATCTTCAAGTCTTCCTTTGTATCAAAACAATCATCTTTCTTGATACGAATAACTTTTGTGTAACAATCAACTGCTTTCTTTATCAACTCTTCTTCCGGTATCTGAAGTAATTCTGGCATATTCCAGTTATACGCCCGTGGCATTTTCTTTTCTTCGGGGACTTTTTCTTCTTCTTTTTCTTCTTCAGGATTATATGAATTACAGAATGGATGTTCAACATGTTCATCACAGTCGTAACTTCCTCCTCATTATCATCAACATTACATTCTTCGGCAACGGCTGTTTCATCATCAAAATTCGGGTATTGACCAATATCAATATCATTACACGCATGGTCTGTTTCTTCTTCTGAAACATCATCAAATCCGTGTATT